>NC_138670.1:11868301-12473265 GCF_964273445.1 Streptopelia decaocto | reverse complement strand
GTTGCCCATTGCAGCAGGGTCCCCTCCATTACACAGAGTGCAGAGTGTCCCCATTGCAGCTGGGCCCCTATTGCCCCAGAGATCCCCATTGCACCAGCCCCCCACCATTGCCTCAGGGACCCCCATTGCCCCAGGGTCCCCGTATTGCCCCAGAAACCCCCATTGCATCTGCCCCCCCAGTTGCAGCTGCCCCCCATTACAGCAGGACCCCTCCATTGCCCCAGAGATCCCCATTGCATCAGTGCCCCCATTGCACCAGACACCCCCTCATTTCACCAGGGCCCCCATTATACCAGGCCTCACACATTGCACCAGCCCCCCCATTGCACCTGCCCCTCCCTCATTTCTGCAGGGCCCCCCATTGCCACAGGACCCCCATATTGCTCCAGAAGCCCCCATTGCACCTGCCCCCCCATTACACCAGGCCCCCCATATTGCCCAGGAAACCCCATTGCACCTGCCCCCCCATTGCACCTGCCTCCCCCCCCCCCCATCGCACCTGCTTCCCACCTCATTTTAGCAGGACCCCCTGTTGCCCCAGGTCCCCCATATTGCTCCAGAAGCCCCCATTGCACCTGCCCCCCCATTGCACCTGCCCCCATTGCACAAGGCCCCCTCCATTGCACCAGAGCCTCCATATTGCCTAGGAAACCCCATTGCACCAGCCCCCCCATTGCACCTGCCCCCCATTGCACAAGGCCCCCTCCATTACACCAGAGCCCCCTCATTACACCAGGCCCCCCATATTGCCCAGGAAACCCCATTGCACCTGCCTCCCCCCCCGCTTCGCACCTGCCTCCCACCTCATTTTAGCAGGACCCCCCGTTGCCCCAGGTCCCCCATATTGCTCCAGAAGCCCCCATTGCACCTGCCCCACCATTGCACCTGCCCCCCATTGCACAAGGCTCCCTCCATTGCACCAGAGCCCCCCCATTACACCAGGCCCCCCATATTGCTCCAGAAGCCCCCATTGCACCTGCCCCCCCCCCATTGCACCTGCCCCCCATTGCACAAGGCCCCCTCCATTGCACCAGAGCCCCCATATTGCCTAGGAAACCTCATTGCACCTGCCCCCCCCACATTGCACCTGCTTCCCTCCCCAGCACCCTCCATGCCCCTTTCCCCCGGGGCTCCCCTTCGCGGGGGCGGGCGGCTCGAACGGGGGTGTGCACACATGTGTGCGTGTTGCGGGGGGGTTCCCGCGCCGAGCGGCGCGCAGCGAGCGCGGCCCCGCGCTGCCGGAGCGCGCCGCCCCCGCCCCCGCCCCGCCGCGCCCGGTTGGTGGGGGGGAGGCGGCGGCGCCGCGCTGACGGCTCGGTGGGCACCGCGGGGCCGCGATGCTGCGGGCCGCGGCGGAGCGGGGCTGAGCGGCGCGGGGGGGGGCGGGCAGGGGAGGGGAGGGGACGGGGGGGGCCCCGCGGAGGGTGGAGGGAGGAGGAGGGTTCGGCGTGGGGGGGGGGGGCGCGGCGAGCGATGGATGAGGACAACATGACGAGGAGCGAGGAGCAGCAGCTGAGTCTGCAGAAGGCGCTGCAGCAGTGCGAGCTGGTCCAGAACATGATCGACATCAGCATCTCCAACCTGGAGGGGCTCCGCACCAAGTGCGCCGCCTCCAACGACCTCACGCAGAAGGAGATCCGCACCCTGGAGGTAGGGGCCCGTCGACCCCCCCCAACACCCCCCCCTCGTATCTAATCCACCCCCCCCGGGCCGCGCCGGGCTCCCCCGCGGCGCTGCGGTGCGCCCGAGTGAGGCTGCGCGCTCTGCAGGTGGGTCCGGCACCGCCAAACCCTCCTGCCGGTTCTGGCCGAGGGGGCCCGGCCCCGGTTTCAGCCCCCCCGGTATCCCCCTGGCCCTACAGAATCCTCCCGGCTCGGCCGCATCCCTCCCACCGAACTCCTGCCTCCCCATCGGGCTGCATCCCCCACACCGGGCTGCATCCCCCTGGGCCCACCTGCATCCCCCCGCGCCCCAGGCTGCATCCCCCTGGCCTGGCCTCATCCATGGGCTCCCGCTTCTTCCAGGCTGCATCCCCTTGGCCCAGCTGCACCCTTTCCATGGGCTCCTGACTCCTCACCAGGCGGCGTCCCCTCCAGCCCACCTGCATCCCTTCCACCAGGCTGCATCCCCCTGGCTCAGCCGCATCCCTCCCACCAGGTCCTGCTTCGACCCGGCTGCATCCCCCTGGCCCAGCCGCATCTTCCATGGGCTCCTACCTCCCCATCAGGCTGCATCCTCTTAGCCCACCTGCATCCCCCCAGCCCAGCCGCATCCTTCCCACCGGGCTGCATCCCCCTGGCCTGGCTGCATCCCTTCCATAGGCTCCTACCCCCTCACCAGGCGCCATCCCCCAGCCCACCTGCATCCCCTCCAGCCCGCAGCATCCCCTCGGCCTGGCTGCATCCTTCCCGCTGTGCTCCTACCTCCTCATCAGGCTGTATCCCCTCGGCCGGGCTCTAGCCCCTTGCCGGGAGGAAGGCCAGCATCCTCACCCCCGGTTCCTCCACCACGCTGAGCTCAAGCCCTCCGCTTAGCAGGGAGAGCCCTGATGGGAAGGGGCTTTGCCAAACTGGGGCCTCTATACCACTGGGCTGAAGGCAGCCAGGCCATGCCAAGGCGAGCACCGGCTGCGTTTATTTATGTGTCACAGATGGGAAAAATACATATAAGTAAAAGCTGCCTCCCCCATCTGTTGTAGCCTCATAGGAAGAGGTTCCCCTTGGAGTGTGCTGGGACCCAGCTGGGGATGGATTTGGGGTTCAGAGGGAGGTTGGTGGGCCGGGATGGGCAGGGAAGGTCGGGCAGGCTGGGATGCTCGGGGATGAGCTGCACCCCACAGCCGGTGGCAGAGTGAGGAGAAGCGTCGCTGAGACGGTGCCGTGACCCCGGGGAGACGCCGATGGGGCCGTGGCGGTGTGGAGGTGGCTGGTGTGGAGCTGGGGCTGTGGGCGGTGGGATTTCGGAACCCGGCCCTGCTGGGGCCTTTTGGCTGGTGCTTTCTAACCCAGCTGCTCTCACCAAGAACCCAAATGTGGTGGCACAGCGGTTTCTGTGCAGCGGGTCCTGCAACCCCTCTGCAGGGCGGCTTTTGGCTCTGGACTGTGACTGAAACTCCTTGTCCTGCTTCTTTCGCTCCCGAAGGTCTGGAGTGTCGTGGGAGTGAGTGGGGCATCACCGTAACACTGCTTGTTGGGGGACCCTGGGGTGCAGCTCCCCACTCTGCATCCCAGGCACTGACCTGCGCCGTGTCCTGCACCGATCCTGCCGTCACCTCTCCTTGATCGCTCTCCCATCCCACCTCTCCATGCGAGGGGCTGAGGGCTCCGTGTGGGACTGTTGGGCCACACATGGCCCCAGGGCAACCTCGCAAGAGGGAAAGGGAGGTGGGGATGAAGCAGCAGTGTTTTTGGGGTGTGCGGGAGACTTTGTAGGGGGCAGGCAGGCTCAAACATCCCCCTGAAGGGCTGATGCAGGACTATAGAAGTTTATCCCACGGGGAGTGACGGCCTCGTTACGATCAGCGTGGCTGATGAGTTACTGCTGTCCTCCCACGGACAGGACCGAGGGGAGCTGAGGAGCATTGGTGAAGCCGTCCTGCCAGGATGCTCCTTCCTGGTGTCCTGTGACCGTGTGTGGGCGAACAGCATCCCGGTGTTGCTGGGGCAGCTCAGCCTGGCTGGCTGGAGGGTTCGGAGGTGGCCAGGGCGATGCCACCATGCAAACCCCTTGTGCTCGCAAGGAAGCATCTATCCAGTCCCTCTGGATCGTGCTGTGTCCACCATGAGTAGCTCTGGCATTGCCTTCCCTAAAACATCCCCAAACTGGGGTGCCAGTCATGTCTCAGGCATGGGCATCCCTGCCGACGCTCACCCCTTGCTTTTCAGCACAGAAACAGGGTGATTCCCACCAAGGGAACAACAAGGGATGAATTCAGGGCCGGATTCCTGATGCCAGCAGGTCAGTGTAGGTCTGGACCGACTCCACAGGAGCCTGTGGCTCCCGGTGGTGGTGTCCTGGGTTGCCGCCAGCGTAAGCAGGAGCCGAGCTTGGCCCTGAGTCCCTGCTGCCACCGCCGCGTCCCAAGGCCGTGACGCAGTCACGAAGGCTCCGCTCGGTGCCTCTTCCCTTCCCATCTGGTGGCAGCAGAGCTGGGCCAGGCACGGCGAGGTGAAGGGGACAGTGGCTGCGAGGCATCTCGCCCCCAGTGACACCGCGCGGCCCTCGTGGCAGCGTGAGCCTGGAATAAAGTGGGTGAATCCATGTTATTTGTTTAATCCTCACATGCTAAACCCAGATTTTGCTGGATTAATAGAAGTTTTCCCATTCTTTTTTTTTTCGTTGTTGTTTTTTAAACCACCTTAAGGTACACACTAGTCCCCATCCTTCGTGTTGTGTGGTTGCGCGGGAGCTGGTAACTGCATCCCGCGGTGCAGCATCCTTTGGGATGGGTATCACTGGCTGCAGCCCGGCTTTGGTCACAGCCGTTGGCTTTTAGGTGTTGGTTGCACCTCGGGACAGGCTCCAGCAGAAACCAAGGCAGCAGCTGGGACCGAAACGCTGCCCGGGGTGGCAGTCGTGGTGGGTTTGCTCCCTGCGGGGCGGCAGGAGACCTGGGCTGAGCATCGTCAGAGCAGGAGGGTGGGAGCTGAGCAGCCGCCCCTGTTAGCCCTGCCTGGTCCTGCACGGGTTGTGGGGCTTTATTCCCCATCTGAGCATGGCGGCCCGGCTTTGCAGCTCTAAATTTGGATTTTGGGGTAGAAATATGGAGGAGAGGTGCTGCCACCATGTGTTTGCCCGAGGTCTGGAGGCGGTACGGGGGAAAAGCGAGAAGGAAGAGGCGCTGGGTGATTTTTCCGCCTGTGCTGCGGTGTGTTGCTCCCTGTGCTGGGGTTACTTTCAAAGTGGGGGTCAGGGCTCCCCAAAAGCCGGGAGTGACTCCAAGGACAACGCTGGAATCAGTGGTTCCCCCTCCCTGGGCTGCTGTGGGAGGGGAAACCCCCCCGGGTGCTTTCGGCTGCTGTGTGAACGTGTGGGTGAGGATGGGAAGAGGCAGCTGGGGAAGAGCTGTGGCCATTACCAAACTTGCACGGGTCGTGATCAAAGGATCTGTCCCCGGCGCTGGGATTTTCACCTCCTGAGCCCGTGTATTCTCTGTTGTCTAATACCATGGGTGAGCACAGCACATTTATCCCCAGGCTGTGTCCTCCCGGAGAGCTGGGCATCGCCGGGATGCTGGGCTGAGCCATGTCGGCCCCTGTACTCCCGGACAGAGCCCCGGGGACCGTTTAGCAGCGCTTGAAATAAATGATGTGCAGAGCCGGAGATGGCACGTGAGCCTGGAAAGAGCCCTGAGAGGGCAAATATAACCCTGGCGAGGTATTCCCCAGCCCCAGGGCGCTCCAGATGTCCCCGGAATAACGAGCCCCTTGGTAGGAGTTGGGGAAGAGTCTCTCTGGTTGCGGTCACGCGCTGTGCCGAGCGGGACGGGCACCCCGGCGGTGCGGGTTCCCCCTCGATGGCTCATCGATGCCTGGCCCAGCCCATAGGAGGTTAATTAACTTCCACCTCGTGCTCTCGCAGGTGGATTTTCCGCCGCCTCTCCCCGGTCTCCAGGCAAGGGCTGGGTGCCTGACGTCAGGGCGGGCGCAGGGTGCTGGGTGCTGTGCGGGGGGAGCAGCCGCCTTCCCGCTCCCCAGAGACCAGTGGCTTCGCACCCTGAGCCCGGTACCTGCTCAGTCACTGTGCCAGGTTTTGGGGTGAGCACCTGCCGAGTGGAAATCCCACCCAGGGTGACAGGAGGAGGCTGGAAACCCCCATTGGGGTGCAGAAGGGGGGAAGCAGGTAGGGGTGGCATGAGGCTCCAGACCCCCTGCCAATCGCCTTGCTGGGGTCACCCAGGGTCCCAGGGAGTGATGGGGAGCAGGGACATCCCTCCTGTGCCCCCACCCATGCCTGTGGGGCCACAGGGATCTGCCTGGGTCTTGTTTTTCAGCAGAGATGGGGGGACGCGGGAGCTGCTGCCCCCCCACCATGGCCAAGGGGCTGCATGTGGCTTTATCCCCTTTTGTGGGAGCATTGCACCCTCCCCACCCCCTCGCAGTGCTGGAGCGGGAGAGGTGCTTGAAAGGGTGTGAAAACCGAGCCCCAGCTCCAGAGGAAGGTGTATGTACCCCCCCCCAGCCCTGGTCCCCCCAGCATCATCCCCAGTTGGGCCAGCAGCGCATCCCCCAAACAGTGAGCACCCCCCACGCTGCCGGGTCTCCCACCCCTCCACTTGCACACCCACAGCACCCCACGGTGCCATTTCCCAGGTGGGTACACTGAGGCATGGAAAGCTGCGGTGGCTGTGCCATGGCAGGTCTGGCCGTTGCAGCAGAGCAGCGTTTAGCACGTTTGCAAAACCCCCGTCCCGTGCGGGGAGGGCTGAGCAGAACATCCCCGCAGCCGCGGGACGGGGCTTTCCCCGCAGTGCGGGGCCGTCTCGGTCGCTTCCCTTCCCAGCCCCGTCACCGAAGCTCGCAGCAAAACAAGAAGAGCTTTTGGGCTTGGCAGGGCTTTGCTGGGCTTGTTTCCCCCCACGCTAGAGCAGACCCATGGGGCAGAGCATCAGCCCACGCCTGGGCCCTTGTTAGTGCAAACAATGGCCCCTCTGGTCCCTGGGTGGGGTGAATTTCCCACACCTGGAGCCTGGAAATTAAAGTTTCTCCCTCCACTTCCTCTGCTCTTGCTTTGTTGCCCATTTTTCTGTGTGTGATGGTGGCTGTGGCTGCCTGGTCCCCAGCTCTGTCCCCATCCCAGGACCCCGATTTTAGGTCTGGAGAGGCCGTTGTGGCTCTGGGACCCCTTTGGGTCCCCCTGGGGAGGGGACAGGAGCAGATGCAGAGCAGGCTGGTGAGGAGGTGAGGTGTTTGGGAAGGCTTTGCTGCTGTTTTGCTCTGGCATTGAGTGTGGAAGAGGCTTTTTTGAGTTGCATTTAGGATGCTGCTCTTTCCCCTCCAAGGGCCTGAGCTGTATTTAGGGTGTGTGATGGGGGCTGACCCTGAAGCCTTTCCATGGTCTGTGTTTGGAGAGGTGTTTTTCTTCAAAACCAGAGCTGGCAGCTGGTCAGGGTGCTGCTGAGCCCAGTCAGCTCCACGGGATTCATAGAACCACAGATGGTTTGGGTTGGAGGGACCTTCCCAGCTCTCCAGTGCCCCCCCTGCCATGACAGGGACATCTGCACCAGCTCAGGTTGCTCAGAGCCCCGTCCAGCCTGGCCTGGGATGTCTCCAGGGATGGTTCAGCCACCACCTCTCTGGCCAACCTGGGCCAGGCTCTCACCACCCTCAGGGGCAACAATTCCTTGTGGCCTCCCCAGCCATTTGTTTTGCCAGCCCTGGCTCTCTTTTGGGTATTAATTTTTGGTAATTAGTCTCCATGGCTGTTAGCGAGGTTGGGAGAAGCTGCCTGCTTGGGGTGTCCGGCTCCTGGCAGAGCTGTCACCCACCCAGGTGATACTGGTGGGGCATCATGGTGGGGACTCGCTGTTTGCAAACAGTTGGGGACCACCAGCCTTTCTCGTGCCTGTGCTATCTGTCCCGCTCAAGCAGCTGCTTTTGCCTCTCTTACACCTCCCTGGGTGCACCCAGCTCACCCCAACCGCTATGGGTGAGCACAGGGGGGCTGTCTGCCCCCCACCCACTCATCATGACCGTCACCACTGGGTACCACCATAGAAAGGGACTGGGAGAGACTGGGAAGCTCTCCCAAACCCTGCAATGCTGCAATGGGGTTTCTCCCCTCCCCTCTCTATTCCGAACCATTGCATATTTTGCTCATCTATTTTTGGGGTGCGCGGAGGCCGGCGGGCAGGGGCACAGCACCATCTAGCGCTGCCGGCAGCGGGGAATCACCCAGCTGGAAGAACGGGAAATCCCGGCGGGTTTCCAGCGAGCTGGCTCTGCTCTATATTGCTGTGAAAGGAGGCCAGGCGCTCCGCATCTTTATTTTGGGAGCTCTCAGGCCGCTGTTGCTCACTCGGTGTCGTTGGCCTTTGGGGGGACGGTCAGGCTGAGCAAAGTGGGGTTGGTGGCTCTGTTTGTGACGATGAGGAGCAGCGGGAGGAAGGAGGGCTGGGGTGGACGTGGGTTGCTGGGGGGATGATAAGGAGCAAATGCCCATGTGCCAGCCCTGGCACTGTGTCACACTGCGGTGTCCCCAAATGGGGGATGCTCGGGGGGGTCCCTTTGCACCGAGCCTGGGTGTGAGAGAGGGGAGCTTGTCCTTAGGGAGCTTGTGTTTGTGTTGGTGTGTGGGAGAGGTGGTGGCCCTGTGTCCCCTGTCCTCCCTCCATGGGGTCCCTGTGGTGGTGAGGGTGATGTCCCCGTGTCCCCATCCTCTCTCTGTGGGGTCCTTGGGGTGGCAGGAGTGGAGTCCCTGTGTCCCCTGTCCTCTCTCCATGGGGTGGCAGAGGTGATGTCCCTGTGTCCCCTGTTGTCTCTCCATGGGGTGGCAGAGGTGATGTCCCTGTGTCCCCTGTTCTCTCTCCATGGGGTGGCAGGGGTGGTGTCCCTGTGTCCCCTATCCTCTCTCCATGGGATGGCAGAGGTGATGTCCCTGTGTCCCTTGTGCTCTCTCCATGGGATGGCAGAGGTGACGTCCCTGTGTCCCCTGTCCTCTCTCCATGGGGTGGCAGAGGTGACGTCCCTGTGTCCCCTATACTCTCTCCATGGGGTGGCAGGGGTGGTGTCCCTGTGTCCCCTGTCCTCTCTCCATGGGATGGCAGAGGTGACGTCCCTGTGTCCCCTATACTCTCTCCATGGGGTGGCAGGGGTGGTGTCCCTATGTCCTCTGTCCTCTCTCCATGGGATGGCAGTGGTGATGTTCCTGTGTCCCCTATCCTCTCTCCATGGGTGATGGAGATGATGGCCCTGTGTCCCTTGTCCTCTCTCCTCATCCACCCACCATGGGGTGACAGGACTCATGTCTGTCCATCCCCTGAGCAAGACCCCAGAGCAGAAGCCTGCCAGGTTTATCCCCATAAAGAAGCTGAGAAAGGGCTTTTTTTTTGGGGGGTGGAATGCCTTTGCACACCCGGCTTGATGCCAAATGAGCACAGAAGCTCGGCAACAGGTAACGGGGGGGGAGGTGTTTTTTGGGGGCAGGAGGGGCTGCGAGTGCCCTGGGGACTTGGGCTGGGTGGGGGGGTGATGACAGGGGATCCCACGGGACTTTTGTCATCTCTTCCAGAGCAAACTGGTCAAGTACTTCAGCCGGCAGCTGTCCTGCAAGAGGAAGGTGGCCTTGCAGGAGCGCAACGCCAAGCTGGAGGGTTTTCCCCAGCTCCTGCACTGGTTCCGCATCGTCGACATGCGCAAGGAGGTGATGGAGGTGAGGGCTGGGGGTCGGGTGTGCGGGTATGGGACGGGCCGAACCTCCCTGGTAGTGTTTTGCCCGGGGTTTTGTGGGATCTTTGAGCAAAATTAGGTAAGGGGGCAATTTTTTTTTGAGATGGGGACTGTCTTGAAGCTGTGTGTTTGGTGTTGGGGAATGGGCTGGGTGATCAGAGCAGAGGGACTATCCCTGGAGATGTTCGTGGCCAGGCTGCCTGTGGCAGAAATTGTTGCCCTGATGCTGCTGCCAGCTCTGGTTTTGGGGGGCTTGGGGGGGGATCCTGTATCTGGAGATTCTTAGGGAATAAAACTTCACTACCAGAGGTGCACGGGGAAGACTTAAAGATAAAACGCCGGCCCAGGTTGGCCAGAGAGGTGACAGATGAACCATCCCTGAAGACATCCCAGGCCAGGCTGGACGGGGCTCTGAGCAACCTGAGCTGGTGCAGATGTCCCTGTCATGGCAGGGGGGAAGGTGGGGGAGCTGGGAAGGGCCCTTCAACACAAACCATCTGTGATTCTGTGACCAGGTTGTTTCACCATGTGGAAAGATGCTGCAAGCCTGTGGTGGGACATGCTGGCCAGGGTCACCCCCCAGCTGTCCCCCACCCACTAGGGAGGACACCCCATTGCCATTCCCAGTGAAGGACATGGGTGCTGTCCCCCACAGCGGGGGTTCCCCATGTCCCTGTCACAGCATGGTGGTGTCACAGCAGGTCCCTCTGCCACATCCTGGGCTCCTGCAGATGACAGGTGCAGCAGCGGGTGGCACCCTGAGGTGCTCCTGTAACAGCCCCCGGGGAAGAGGAAAGGCTGTGCCAAAGCTGCCGGTCCCTCTGAGTCCTCAGAGCAGGGACAGGTCCTGGTGGTGCTCCCACATGTCCCAGAGCCGGGTCTGGATGTGGGGAACAATTTCTTCCCCAAAGGGCTGTGGGGCATTGGAACAGGCTGCCCAGGGCAGTGCTGGAGTCACCATCCCTGGAGGGTTGGACAGACGGACACGAGGTTCTCAGGACATGGGGCAGTGCCAGGGGTGGGTTCATGGTTGGACTCGATGATCTGGAGGGGCTTTTCCAACCAAAATTATCCTCTGCCCAAGACTGTGCAAAAACTTGAGCTAAACCTGAGGTTTTGGTTATGCCTCTGGGTTTTCACACGGATTTGGATGGAAAATGAACATTTTAGGGTCTGTGACCCAAATGAGGCAGCAGAAGGGGACAGATTCTCACATGTGCCCTGAGGTGCTGGTTTAGGGGATGCTCCAGGATGATTTGTTTTCCTGCCCCCATCAGGAAATCGCCCCCGGGCAGCTGAGCCTGGAGGAGCTGCTGGACATGACCGATGACCAAGTCTGTGCCACCGTGGAGAAGTTTGGGGCCAACAGCGAGGAGTGTGCCCGCCTGAACGCCTCCCTGTCCTGCCTCCGCAGCGTCCACAAGTCCGGTGAGTCGGGCCGCCTTGTCCCCACTGACCGGGTTCTCTCGGGTGGCACTGTCCTGCTGCGGTGACACTGGCACTCTAATACATTGGGGGCATTTGTGGATTCTTCTCCATGGGTTGCAGAGCTCCCGTGTCCCTGGGTGATGAGTGGGTACCTGCTGCTCATGGGGACAGCTTTGCTCTGGTGCGTCCCTGTGGTTTGGGAGCACATAAGGGGCTCGCGGCTCTGCGGTGTGATGAGCTGTTAGTTCTCTGCTTCTCTGGGGTGTGATGAGCTGTTAGTTCTCTGTTTCTCTGGGATGCCATGAACTGTTAGTTCTCTGCTTCTCTGGAATGTGATGAGCTGTTAGGGAGGAACCCACCTGGGTGGGTGACAGCTCTGCCAGGAGCCGGATACCCCAAGCAGGCAGCTTCTCCCAACCTCGCTAACAGCCATGGAGACTAATTATGAAAAATTAATACCCAAAAGAGAGCCAGGGCTGGCAAAACAAATGGCTGGGGAGGCCACAAGGAATTGTTGCCCTGAGGGTGGTGAGAGCCTGGCCCAGGTTGGCCAGAGAGGTGGTGGCTGAACCATCCCTGGAGACATCCCAGGCCAGGCTGGACGGGGCTCTGAGCAACCTGAGCTGGTGAAGCCTCCCTCTCTGCAGGAAGGCTTTACCTGAGGAGGGGGCAGCATTTCTCAGAGGGTCCCCCCAACCCCCCTTTGCTCCCTCCCAGCAGATTTGGGGGGAAAGAAAAGCCCCAAGACTCAGCATGACTTCCTGCCTGGCTGCACCTCCATCCCCAAACCCCAGGGTGTGTACAAGCCCTGCTCCCCCTTTCCCTGGCGGTGGGGCTGTGAGTGCCAGCCTGGGGGATGCTGGTGGCCCCGGGGATGCTGGTGGCCCCGGGTGCCGGGCGGTGGTGTCCCCGGGTGGTGGCAGCAGAGCTCTGCGCTGCAGAGGCGGCCGCACGAAGCAGAAGATGCTCTGGCTGGATCTGCCCTTGCAGCCCGGGAACGGCGCTCGGGGGCGTCGGGGAAGGGGACAGCGATGCAGCGGGTGGCTGTGCGGGGTCCGTCTCTCCTGGTGGCACCTTGTCCCAGCCCAGCTGGGCCTTGCTGGGTGCTGTGTCCTGGGGCTGGGGGCTCCTTCCCATGGCTGCTGTTGGGCCAGGAGTTGGGGGCTCTTCTCTATGTGTTCCTCCCACCAAGGAGAGGCCCAGCATGTCCCCACATGCAACAGTGACCAAAGCCCCCTGGCACGCCTCTTCCCCATTGGTGGCATCGCTGAACCGGTGCATTGGTGCAGCAGCAAGGTGGGGGGGTCATTCCCTTTCAGAGCAGTTCTGGGGGGACAGTGAAACCCTGTTTCACAGTCTAAACCACTCACTGTCCCCTCCGCAAGGGCTCCTGCCCTGTGGGGATTGTAGAGCACTGGTTTAGCGATGGTCCATACTGGGAGCACTGGTCAGGCAGGACCCTGCTCTAAGAGGACCCCAGTCCTGCCAGACACTGGGGTTTGGGGACCCCAGGCTCCTGTCCCCTTTCAAGGGGCTCCTTTAATGTAGCTGCATCCCAGGGGTGGGGGAAATGGGGGTGCACCCTGCTGGGATGTAGCTGCTGGGTTTTGGCTGGGTCCAGAGCAGCCCTGGGGACAGGGCTGGTGATGAGGAGGGTGCTGTGATGTGGTTTCAGCGAGTGGCAACTTTTGGGGACTGGCAGTGTCCCTGCATCACTGTTGCTTGATGTGCTATGGATCAGGCAGAGGGGTCCCAGTCTCCCACCCTGGGTGCAGGGGGTCTCACCCCCACCCACCCATTGTGGTCACTGTGGTTTCTCTGGGCTTCCCGCATGGTGTGACACAGTGCGACACGGCGTGGTGATGGCAGGCGGTGGCAGAGGGTCCCCAACACTGTGTGCAGCTGCCAGGCTGGATGCAGCAGCAAAGGGGCGCAGCTGAACCCCACTTGACATTTCCCGCAGAGCACGACCCCCCCATGCTCTTTCACTCCCTAAATCCAGCTCCTGCCTGTGCTCCTGCCCTCCTTCCCTTTGGCATTTTCACTAAGTCTCTCCGCTATTTGAGGAAGGGCGGCGCTGCCTCCCCCAGAGCCCAGGGAAGGCTCTCGACCTGCTCTTTGTTTAAACACCTTTGACTTTTAAAGCCAGTTCTAAACAAATGCTGCTTTCCTGGTTGTGTTGACTCAGCCCGGCCCCTGGATCCCCCCCAGCCCTCTGCTCGCTCGACCGAGGGAATTCCCTGCACCCCAGTGGGATTTGTGCTTTGGAAAAATCCACATGAGCCGTTGGCTCAGCAGCTGCAGTGAAGATGCTGTAACATCATCTGCTCCTCCGGTGGTTTCTGGCTGGCAGAGATGGGGGAGTACCGGGGGGGATGCAGGATGCTCGCTGCTCGATTTGCTTTTTAATGAGGCAGGTGATGGGGCTGCCAGCCCTCCTGCGGGATAGGATTCGGTGGCCCATTGGGTCCCTGTGGGGGGGAGTTTGCTGCTATCGGGCGCTGTGTGCGTTTGCCTTCCCCAGCGCTCCATCTCACTCCATCCATCACCGAGTCGCTCCTGGGGGGCTGTGGGCTGGACTGTGTGGCAGGGGCTGCTGTTTCGTCCCTCTGGCATTGCAGAGATGCTGCAGTGGCTGTTCCTGCTCCCCCGGGGCTGGATGCTCGGGCTCTGCAGTGCAACAGTCCCCGGTGTTGTCAACCGGTACGTGTCCCTGCTGTGCCGGCACCGTCCGTGTGTGCTGCCAGAGAAACCCTTGAGCACATCATCTGACGGATGGCACAAACCTTGGGGACAGGGAATAGCCATCTTGGGGCACCACAGAGTGCCTGTCAGACCAGAGGGATTCAGGAGCTCCCCGGGCAGTGGAGGAGACCAAATCCCCCTGAATTTCCAGGTGGTTTGGGTGCAGAAAGCTCCACTCAGGCTGGCAGCTGGTCCCATTGTCTCCTGCCTCTGTGCTGGTGGTTCCCTGCTTGGCAGAGGCTTTCCCAGGTCAAACGGCCCCATCTCAGCAGTTCTCTCCCTTTCTGCCCCCTGGGAGAGGGGGAGCGCAGCCCCTGCCCCTCTGCTGCAGGGGGACACCAGCAGTGGTACCTCTGGGTCAGGGTGAGGTGCTTGCTGGCTGCCCTCGGCTGTGGTTGAGGAATGGGAACAGATGATCTGAAGGGCACCGTGGTCCGGATGGGCTGTTTTGATGGGGAAACGGCAGAACAGTGTTTTGGATATGTTGGCAACGTACTTCTGTGTGTTGGGGACAGGTGGGACTGAGCAGTGGTGGGGCTGGAGCTCTCCCATCTAGGGTGTGCTAAAGCAATGCTGCCCTCCATCCCTCCATCCCTCCATCCCTCCATCCCTCCATCCCTCCATCCCTCCATCCCTCCATTCCTCCATCCCTCCATCCCCCCAGCTGCTGGTTGGCTCCACATCTCAGTGACCAACCACCAGCCTTGCCATCCATGCAAGCTTGGACAAGGAAGGTCTACATGGGCTTTGAGAGCTGACCTGACTCACATCGAGCCTGGTGTGTGTCCCCTCCATGTCCCCTTGTCCCCTGTGGCTCCATTGGACACACCACCAACCTTTCATTGAGGGTTTTTGGAATTACCCACCGGTTTTGTTGCCTTCATCCTCACAGCCCCCAGGAGCCACGTTCCACCTGGGTGGTGGGTCCAGGAGGCTCATACCACCCCGAGGAGCTGGCTGGGTGCTGGGGAGCATCCTGGGATGGCAGCGATGCTCCCTCAGGATGCAGCGCTGGGACCTCGGGTCTGTTGGGTTGTCCGTTGGGTTGTCTGTTGGGTTGTCTGTTGGGTTGTCCTTCCCTCCAGAAGGAACCCCAGCTGTACCACGCTGCGATGGACGTGGCTTTTTTATTTCCATTTTATCTCCTTTATAACAAACCAAGAGATGATCCGAGTCCGAAAACATAATTAATGAACAAGTTGCTGCCTCTTTAAAACATCATGTAATTTCTTCGCGAGTGCAATAGTGGTCGATTTCTAGAAGCCAAGATTAGTATTAATAAAGCAGGAATGAGGTACAGTATTAACCTTTTCCATCAATCTTTATTTATTGAGTTGTTAATTAGAGACATCTGATTTCCCAGGCTAATTCTGCCTGGGCATGGGGGCTGGGGAGGAAGCAAGATGCTGTTTCATTGCTTAAATGGTGATGAATTTTACCAGGAAGGAGGTTTGATGGTGGGGAAGAAACCCCTTCCCAAACGGAGCATTCAGGGCAAGCCCCGGAGCATCTTATAAACCAAAACCATATTATATTTATCAAATCTAGCGGCAACCCTCTATTAAACCCCTGCTTTATTGTGTTAACAAGTCTGTATTGGATTTTTCTGGGCTGCAAAACCTCACACTTGGCAGCAGTATTTTATTAGCAGCCAAGGTGTCAGTTTGGAACTCGAAGTGGGATTAATTTAATATTAAGTAAGAGCTGAGCGGGGCCGCTGTGGATTGAGGAGTTGATGGCGTGTGACTAGTGAGTTATGGGGGAGGTTATTAGCTGTCCTGCGGGAGAAAAACGATCTGGAGCTGAATATTTATGAGTCGTCCTGGCCCTGGGGGGCTGCGGGGGCTCGGGGACGGTGCGGGGTCACGCAGGGTGATGACAAACCAAAAATAAGAGTGGCGAGCATCCTCATTTGGTGCAAATTTAGAAGTTGCTCTAGTATAAAGGTTTGCAGAGTCGGTCCCTCCCGGTGACCGGTGTCCCCATCCAGTTTGTTTTAGGAAATCAAAGCAAAACTTGTGATTCGTCTTTTGGAACAGGGGGGAAAACCAGCTTTTCTGGTGACGTTTTCCCATCACTCCGCATCTTTCAATCTACGAGCTGCATCCTGATGGCGGGCGCTCTTCTCCTTCTCCTCCCAGGAGCTGGTTTGCTTGTTGATTTTAATGGAGTAGTTGGAAATAAAACACAGGGGGGTGATGGAGGCTGAGCTGAGCAGGGAGGCAGCGGCAGCACTGGGGGGATTAATACAACCAAACTGGGCCAAGGGGAGCATCTCCCCTTTGTGCAGCCGGGAGGGCAGGGGTGGCTCCTGGGCTCGGAGGGGCAGTGATGCTTGTAGCAACATGCAATTAATAATTGATAGCTAAACAAAACAAATAGGCTTTTAGGAGCGAACAGGCAGCCTCGCAGCGCCGTCGGGGCAGGGGGAGCTTGGGGAGAACCATGCAGAAGGGACTTTGCTGCTGTGCAAGATCTTCCTTTGCTTTTCCAGCCGGGAATCGGCTCTGGCGAAGCGGCAGCACCCGGAGGGCCCCGGGAGGGACCGGCATCCAAAAGCATTTAATGCTCTTTGCAGAAAGAAGAGCTTGGGGTTTTTTTGGGTGTTTTCTTTCCTTTCAAGCGCGTTCTCGGTTGAAGTGTATCTCACCAACCGGAGCGCCCGCTACCTGCAGCCGCCTGTTGAAAATACATTTCTGTGGCTTCTCCGGGGTATTTTTAGCCCTGACGCACCCCCGGCCCCAGGATGGGTTATTTTTGCTCTCCGGTGCTCTCTCAGCCCGGTGTCAATGGGGATGGCAACAGCCATTGTGGGCAGCAGCCTTGGCTCTTCTTCTTCGTTAACTCCCGCTAATTACTGCAGGGGTGGGAGCACAGGGATGCTACCGGCCCCGCAGCATCCGGGCAGCTTTGAGTTCTGTAAATCTATGCGCGCCGAGCAACCAATGGGGAGTGCCTTGATTTGCATACGTGCATGTTGATTTGCAAATCCCCGGGTGCGGGTTAATTAACCGGAGGGGTCAGTGGCTTGCGGGAGGGTTTAATTTGTGGCGTTGTCCCCTGTCACCTCTGCCTGTTCCCTCAGACCAGTGTGTGACACCGGGTGCCACCAGCTGTGCTGGCCTTGGGGACGAGTGGCACCAGATGTCCCAGCACCGGGCTGCGCCCCTGCCCTGTCACCTCCTGCAGATGGGGCGGCCTTGCTGGAGGTGACACGTCCCCATGCAGAGCTGTCTTTCGGGGTGGGGGTGACACCCAGGGGCACGCTCCAATCTGTCACCTGCCGTGTCCCCGCTTGGGCTGGGCTGTTTTGGGCGGGAGGGGACTTGTGCGGTGACCTTGGGGACGCAGCAGCATCCTGGTGGCTTCAGCCAGGAGAGGCTTTCCTGCAGCAGGACCTTTTTCCTTAATTAATTAAAATATGAGGAAGGGCGTTCACTTTTTCTGAGCTTCTTGCTGGCCCGAAGGGCTTTTTGCGGCAGCTGAGAAACAGCTCTAAAAGCAGTTGGATAGGACTTGCTATTTTTAATTGCTTTTTATATATTTTTTTAAACTTTTAATTTTATTTGTATTTTCTGTTTTGGGAGAATGATTAAAGACAGCTCCTTGTCTCCCTTTACACCGATCTTTTTTTTCCCCTCAATCCAATCCTACAGCTTTCATTTACAAAGCCCTTTCCTCCTTTGCTTTTCATTTGGAGCTTGAAATAAAACATCCTCCTTGAAAAGGCTGAGGAAGAGAAGAGGCCAAGCAATTAATAATCAAAAAAGGGATGGGGGGAGGCTTTCAAAAATAAAGATATTATGATTTTATGTCATTATTCTTAGTGGAGGCGATCAAAAGGAGTTGGTGAAGGGGCCTGGAATTGGGTCCATCACTTGGGTGCTCTGAAGTTGCTGCTGACAGCCCTTTAGTGGTGGAGATGGATAATGAGAAGTGGAGTCCTGCTTAATTACAGCCCCTCGCCTTCATGCACCTGGCAAAGCGCTCGCTTGGCTTTGCACTGCTGGGTGGGGAAGGACCTGGGGGTGTTGGTGACAGCAGCTGAATGTGAGCCAGCATGTGGCCGAGAGGCCACCAGCATCCTGGCTGGTACCAGCACTGGTGTGGCCAGCAGGCCCAGGGCAGTGACCGTCCCTGTGCTGGGCCCTGGGGAGGCCAAGCCACGAATCCTGGGGTCAGTTTTGGGCCCCTCACGCCAAGAAAGGTGCTGGAGCAAGTTGAGAGAAGGGAACGGAGCTGGTGAGGGGCTGGAGCACAAGTGTGATGGGAGCGGCTGAGGGACCTGGGGGGTTCAGCTGGAGAACAGGAGCTGAGGGGAGACCTTCTGATCTCTGAACTGCCTGAAAGGAGCTTGGAGCCAGGGGGGTCGGGCTCTGCTCCCCAGGAACAAGCGCCAGGAGCAGAGGAAACGGCCTCAAGTTGTGCCAGGGGAGGTTGAGGTTGGATGTGGGAACAATTTCTTCCCCAAAGGGCTGTGGGGCGTTGGAACAGGCTGCCCAGGGCAGTGCTGGAGTCACCATCCCTGGAGGGTTGGACAGACGGACATGAGGTTCTCAGGACATGGGGCAGTGCCAAGGGTGGGTTATGGTTGGACTCGATGATCTTGGGGGTCTTTTCCAACCAAACTGATTCTATAGTTCTATAACGCCAAGAAGCTCCTTGCTGGCATTTCAGGTGGGGCTGTGGTGCTGGGTGGGCATCATGTATCTTCTGCCACACCACATGGCTGTGTCTGTGTCCTCTGTGACAGGTGGGAGCCTCTCCAAGCAGGACTGGATCATCCAGTGGCCCACGGCGGAGCCGGGGAAGGAGAACAGCCCTGGGTGCCAGGTGGAGGCGGCGCCGTGGGGCAGGATGCACCCCTCGCAGAGCCCCAGGCTCCAGCCCAAGTGTGGGGGACAGCACCACTGCCACGCGGGCTCGCCCCATGGACCCATGTACACCCATGTGGACCGGCTGACCGTGGAGGGCCACCCAGGACTGTGCCCACCCGTGGAGTCCGGCCACCGCTCCCTGCCACCCTCCCCGCGCCAGCGACACGCCGCCCACACCCCTCCGCGTACCCCCAACATCGTGACCACGATGACACCCCCCGGCACGCCGCCGGTACGACGGAGGAATAAACTGAAGCCTCCTGGGACGCCGCCGCCCTCGTCGCGAAAACTGATCCACCTCATCCCCGGCTTCACCGCGCTGCACCGCAGCAAGTCCCACGAGTTCCAGCTGGGTCACCGCGTGGATGAGGCGCACACCCCCAAGTAAGTGGGTGCCCCAGGATGCCGGTGCATGGTGGGGTGATGAACCCCATCCCAGCTCCTTTGGAAAAGTGCTTTGGTCCCTGTATTTTGGGGTACCATGTTGATTTTTTTTGAGCTTTGAGGTAGCAAAGCCCTTTGCGGCTCTAGCAGGCAGCAGGGATGCTGCTGGGGTGGTGTGTGCTTTGCAGCCCTGGGACCTCATTTTGGGAGTGTGGGGTGGGTGGAGAGCACTGAGGGGCTCCGGGGCTGCTGATGGCAAAGTCCGCACGTGCTGGATTGTGGCACAGGTGGGCTGGGTGCTGGGATTTTGCAGCTAGAGAATGGGGATGTGCAACCCAGAGGAGACATAAAAATGCTCTGAGGCTGGAACAGCTCTGCTGGGGGACAGGCTGAGAGAGCTGGGGTGTTCAGCTGGAGAAGAGAAGCTCCGGGGAGACCTTAGTGCAGCCTTTACGGACTTAAAAGGGGCTGATAAGAAAGATGGGGACAGACTTTTCAACAAGGGCCTGTTACGACAGGACAAGGGGTGATGGTTTTAAACTGGAAGAGGGGAGATTTAGATTAGAATTAAGGAAGAAATTGTTGCCCCTGAGGGTGGTGAGAGCCTGGCCCAGGTTGGCCAGAGAGGTGGTGGCTGAACCATCCCTGGAGACATCCCAGGCCAGGCTGGACGGGGCTCTGAGCAACCTGAGCTGGTGCAGATGTCCCTGTCATGGCAGGGGGGGCACTGGGGGAGCTGGGAAGGTCCCTTCAACCCAAACTGTTCTGTGATAAGAGCTGTGCGTGGGTGTGAGTGCGTGCAAGAGTGAGTAGGAAAGAATCATCTTTCGGCTGAAATACGGATATATAGATATATGAAGCCTTAGGGATAAAACACTTAATGTTCTGCAGACCTCCCCAGTATCTTTTTCATCTCTGCTGGTGTTTGCAGAAGATTTTTCAGTCCCCGGTTGTGCCTCGGCTCCTTCTTGTTGCTCTTGCTCTGCAGCTGTGGTGCCGGCAGAGGCTGCTGCTGTGCAGGGAACAGGATCCCGGCAACAAAATGCTCCCTCTCCACCTCCTCTAGGCCCTTTTGGTGGCCGTGCTCAGAAAACCCTTCTGCTGCCTCGGTGTGGGGTGACAGAGGGGACTGTGGCTGCTTTGGGGCATCGTTTCTCCCCAAGGATGCATCAGGATGGAGCACGGCTGGTCTGTGCCAGAGTCCCAAAACAGCACCCCCAGGACAACCTGCACTGCTTGTCCTCAAGTTTGGGGTTCTTAAGAGATCAGGTCATGCCAGGAGCCCGGGCAGAGTTCCCTGAGGAATGTGGAGGGAGGAGGGGACCGCTGGGTACCGTGGCACAGACCCTCCTGCCCAGCCCCGTGATACTCCGGCAGCTCCAGCTGGGGCACATGAAGGGTTAAACTCACTGCTTGCACCGGGTGCTCCTGACTGCCCGACCCTGGTGTCCCCCTGTTTGGGCAGGAGGGGACCAGAGGGGTTTTGGAGTGGCAGAGGTATCCGTGGCCACAGCATCGTGGTGTCACTTGTTTCCCCCTTGTGTCCCCAATGCTGCGGCAGCGGCGGAGCTGCAGTTGTTACATGAACCAAGGGTGGTTGTTCTTCTCCCTTGGGCTGGGAGCTTTCACTCTCTAAAGGTTTTCAGCTTTTGGAAATGAATTTATTTCAGCTGGACGATGTTTCCTCTAAGGCTCCCCCCGCCTCATGCTGCGGAAAGTCGTATTTACTTTGGTCCATCCCCAGCGAGCGTCACCACATCTGCAGGAGCAAAACAAGCAGCCCGGCTCCTCTCGCACTTTTATTTGCCTTTCAGCAGCTGATCCAAGCTGGATCCACAGCTTATGGAGCACGTCTCGCTGAGGGCAAAGCCCACCTGTGGTTGCCTCAAGACATTTGATCCCCAACGTGGTCATCCCATGTTCCAGGTCACCCTGACACTGGGATGAGGTTTGGACACGGGTGTCTGGACCTGAATCCAGAAAACCCTTTGGTCAGTGATTCTGGGGACAGGACGCCTTGACTTTCCTGCAAGGGGAATGAGCAGGGAAGGGGGGGGAAGGAAATCACAAACAGGGTTTGCGTGGACAGTCACGTTCCCTCTTCCTCCATCGCCCTCTGCCTTCCTTCAGTCCCTGCCCGATCACATCCAGTTTGCCCAGCATCTCTGCTTCTCTCCATTCCAGCAGTGCTGGGCAACTTTAATTCATGGTTAGTGAATTAACAGAGAAAAGAAAGAGCCGATTAAACAGAGCTCTGTTGTGCTAGCGCCCTACCAGGGTTCATCATGCCGATGCAGAAGGATCCACGCTCCCGAAAGCCGCTCGGAGAACCGGGGAGGTTAATTTTCTCTAATGGCACTTAATGATTTTTCAGGAGGCAACCAATAAATCCTGCTTGCTAATCCCATTAGTGTTTCGGGATAGTAATTAGTACATTAAAGAGGCAGCTTCTTCTTTTTTCCTCTCTTTCTAGCAGAGGCGTGTTGAAGTTTTAGCTGTTTATCAGCCTGGATGAGGTGGCAAATCCTTTGCATGGCACGGAGAAAAAGTGGCTTTTTGGGGTTGTTTTCAGCTAATTCTTATTTTATGGCCATGTCCATGCAATATTCATGTATTGTAGGGTTTGTTTTAGGTTTTTTTTAGTGTTGTAACTTCTGCAGTGTCCGAGTCCCCTGTGCTCTCTGCAGGAGGGAGCTTTCCTCTTAAACTCAAACATGGAATGGCGCTCATCCTTGAAAAATGATTTCAAGCCTTCTCTGATCATCACCTTTTGGTTTTAGCTGTGCCAGGGGGCTCTTGGTTTGCTCTGAGTCGTAACTTTCTGTTCCCTATATCACATCCCAGAGCCAATAGTTTGGGGACACCGCTGGGGACACCAAGCACTGGCTGGCATCTCCTAGGTCAATTTTTGGATCGAGATTTACCCCCATACTGCCTCTTTGCAGACTGCTCTGTGATGGGACCCATTCAAAATCTCCCCATTGTGGTGTCCCTTGGGCTGATTTATCTCCTTGCCTGAAGTGTCCCATCTCCGGATGGGTGGAATGTGCTCTGGGGAGCCAGGGATGCCCTTGGCAAAAGCGAAAAAACCTCTCTCCCCATGAGCTGTGGGTCAGGATTGATGGAGGGAAGATGCTGGGGTGCTGCAGGGCTGCCCCCACATATTTTTCCCATCTCAGTGCAGGCACAAAAATAAAACACCATCATATATTTAGGGGAGCAATAGTAGTGACTGGGGCAAGCAAGGCCACCGTCTACCACTTGGCTCTTGATGGCAGCTCATAAGTTTGCTTGCGTTTTGTGTTTTGGAGCTTATTTCTAGGGTATAATCCATTGTTTTTTGTACGCCAAGAGCTTCTGAAGCAGGGGTTAAATCTTTTGAGCTTACAGCCTCAGAATTTCCTGCACGGAGCCTCCAGCTGCTGACCGTAACTCTGGGGTACGGAACATTACTCCTAAAAAGATCCCCTGGCTTCCATAAATCCCCAATCCATAAACATCTCATGAATGGTCCTGAAACGGAAACAAAACATTTAGAGTGGCTGATAATACGATGCCCATTTAATACCTCATGCATTCCACGGGCCATTTGAATCTTTCATGGGTAGTTAATGATTATTCATCAGCAAGAAGTCAGGAAAAAAAACAAACTCTACGTGAAAGGTCTTAAAAATACATTAGTTGGGGAACAAAAGTCAAGCTAGTTAAGAGGGAGCTCAACTCTGGGTTAACCCTTGGGAGGGAGTGTATGAAATAGTTCTCCAGAAGCAAGACCTGCCTTGGGTGTCCTTGGTTGGGTGGTCTTCATCCTTAGACCCACATGAAGGGGGGCGGAGCCCAAAACCTCATCCACTTCCCAGTTGTGATTCCTTTTTGGCCTCTCCAGTGTTTGGCCAAATTCATGAACTCCACGGCCTTCAGGGAATAACCACCGGCAGGCAGCTGGGGAGGGAGGATCAGAGCGTGGTGATGGTGAGTTAAGGCAGCGTGACCCGAGGGAGCTGAGCCCCGAGGAAATGCTGAAATCTCCCAAGGGCTGATGTGAAGCAGAGGTTTTGTGGTGTGCCTAGGTCAGGTCTGGGCTGGGAGGAGGCTCCTCCAGCTCAAGGCAGCTTTATTTTGGGTAAATTCTTGCTGAAATCTCCTTATCCCATATCGTTACAATTGCATTCAAGGCATGGATGCAGATAGGGTTAGGTGTTGTGGTGGAAAGGGCTGGTTATCCAAAGCTTCACCTTCCTCGCCTTTGACCTTGTTGAGGTTGTTTTTCAGTGCTGTTTTTCAAAATCAGATGAGGATATCCTGGATGGATGAAGTCAGAGGTGAAGCTCACATCTGATCTGGCGATAGGGCACGTAGCCATTTTCTCCTTTTTCTTTTTCCTTATTTCCAACTCTGAAGCAACTTGAACTTGATACTTTCTCTGTTGTGGAGTTTTTTTCCATCCCATGTAACAGAGAAACCCCTGAGAACAGGGTTACCTCCTGCGACACTTGACAAAGTCCAGTGTAGGATCCTACTTGGGGCATCTAGGCAGTGGAATAGTGAATGAATCATAGACTTGCAGAAATGTAGGACCACAGGTCTTCTCCGTTGTCCCCGCCACACCGAGCAGCCTGTGGCTAGGCTGTCCATCAGAGTTAATAATCTAAGCTGGTCTTAAATGCTACTGAGTGATAGATCATTTATTCTGCTCTGCAACCTTTATGATAGCGATGTTTTTCCTTGTATCAATTCCAATCAACGCTCCTACCAGGTAGATCAATTATCTGATATTCCGTATGGGCTGGATTCGAAAGAGCGGCGTCGAGGTGGCTCTTGTGTCTGGTGTGTCTGACATTTCCCAGGCTTGGAAAGGCAGGTGTGCTCTTGGCATTGGGGATCGGCAAGAGATTGATGTTTGTAGAGCAGGTGGATGCAGCGGGACACCACCAACGTGTGCAAATAATCCATCTGCAATGTTGTGTTATTCATCCTGTATGGTGGCTGAAAACATAGAGAGCAGCCTGGTCCTTCTGCAAGGGGGAGAGCATTGAAGTGTGGGGATTTGGAGAGCAAAACGAACAGTATCTCCTTCTGCGCTTCCAAATAATCTTTCCGATTAATCTCGGTGCCTTTGGTGGTGAGCCAGGGCTGTGGAGTTTTGCGCAGGTCCTGGATTGTCCCCGTTTCTCTCAAAGTATGGGCTGCACGCCGTGTCTTGACAGTGATGGGTTGCCTCCGTAACAAACTGGCTCTCTGCTGCAATTATCCCACTGCTCTGGGCTGCGGTTCTCCTTAGGTGTGTCATTAATGTTAATTACTGCTGTGGTATTCCATCAAGAGGAGCAGGAGCTTTAACATGCTTGGAGGAGAAACTTCTCACCGTGTCCTTTAATGAGAAGTTGAGCCTCCTTGTGCCACTTTGGAAGCGGAGAGCGTGCTGATGAATTTAGATAAGGATTAACGGCTCGGGGCGGGGGGTGAGAGGTGGCAGAGCTCTTCTGCTGCCGGCACCTCTGCCTGATGTGCTGCCTCCATGGTGTCCACGTGGGAAGGAAGGGCACGGCAAGGGCAGCATCCCACAGCGGTGACCAGGAGATGGATTGGCCACTGGTGGTCTTGATGCAAGCAGTGGGACGTGCGTGAGCTCTTCTCATTGCTCTCGTCCAGCTGTAGCTTTACAGGAAAGACATGAGGCAGCTCCTCTGTCCTCTTCTTTGTGGCCCAAGAGGTTGGTGAGCACCTTCCATCACCATCCTGCAAGCCCACACTGACCCAGTGCCTGAGCAGGTGATGGGTTGGCCAAGCAGGTGATGGGTTGGCCAAGCAGGTGATGGGTTGACCAAGTGCTCTGGTGGCTTCCTTTGCAATAACAAAATGAAAACCAACAAGGCAGGGAGGGCAGGCTTCCCAAAAAGCCATGAGGCTGCTCTGGCTTCTCCTTGTCAATTCAACAGATGCCCAAGCCCACCATGCATCAGCATCCTCTGATTCAGAGGCAGCCAGAGAGAGAAATTGACCCAAGTCTCTTCTGATCAGAAAGGTTTGCAGAGCTGTAATTAGTGTAATTAACTTTCTCCTCAGGGCTTTCTGGCCATGGGCAGTCCATGCTTTTCCCTCCGGTGGTGTGATTTTTTGAGAATTATCTCCCAAAACCAGATCTGGGTGTGTTCACAGGTGCTTGGGCTGTTCTGTGTGCTGCAATTCTTGTGTTAATGCGAGTGGTGTAGGAAGGTGCTTGAGCTGATCACATCCCTTTTCTTAGTTGGGTTTTGCAAGCATGGAGGTGATGGTGGCTGGGAACTGGGGTCTTACACCAATGGAAAGCTCTGTGGTCTTCAGCACACGCATTCCTCTGCTGGGAGGACAGGCTGAGAGAGCTGGAGTGTTCAGCTGGAGAAGAGAAGCTCCGGGGAGACCTTATTGCAGCTTTTCCGGACTTAAAAGGGGCCCATAAGAAAGATGGGGACAGACTTTTGAGCAGGGCCTGTTGCAATAGGACAAGGGGTGATGGTTTAAAACTAAAGGAGGGAGATTCAGATTAGACATGAGGAAGAAATTGTTGCCCTGAGGATGGTGAGAGCCTGGCCCAGGTTGGCCAGAGAGGTGGTGGATGAACCATCCCTGGAGACATCCCAGGCCAGGCTGGACGGGGCTCTGAGCAACCTGAGCTGGTGCAGATGTCCCTGTCATGGCAGGGGGGGCACTGGGGGAGCTGGGAAGGGCCCTACAACCCAAACTATTCGGTGATTCTGGGAAAAAAAACCCTGGAGCTGGCCGACCTGCCTGAGGTTGTGTCACCCGGGGTTGGAGAAACCCACTCATCTGGGTGCAAACAAGGGACACCCCAGGGCTGAACCCTTGTCGAAGTGGCTCCGATGGAGCCAGGCTCTTCTCAGTGACAACCAGTGATAGGACAAGGGGTAATGGGTTCAAACTGGAACACAAGAGGTTCCACTTAAATTTGAGAAGAATTTTCCTCCTGGTGAGGGTGGCAGAGCCTGGCCCAGGCTGCCCAGGGAGGTTGTGGAGTCTCCTTCTGTGCAGACATTCCAACCCGCCTGGACACCTTCCTGTGTAACCTCATCTGGGTGTTCCTGCTCCATGGGGGGATTGCACTGGATGAGCTTTCCAGGGCCCTTCCAACCCCTGATTTCTGGGATTCTGTGATTCTATGAAACGGGAGACTCAACCTCACCATGGCTGCTTGGCCACAGCTGGTGGTTCTCATCTCCCCTCACCCTTGTGTGTCCCTCAAAGAAACGTCACGGTGGAAACGAAGAAAACAGAAGGGGTTTAATGAGAAACAGGAGCTGCTTCAGGATCCTGGCAATTAGCTCCTCCAGCTCCTTGCAGGCTGTGTCCGCCCCAGCGCCGTCCCTGCTGCCCTCCTGCTGCCCCGGCTCCTCGGTGCGCCAGTTTCGGGAAGGGAAAAAAACACCAACCTGTTTGGTTCCAGCTCCCTTCAAAGAATTTCCCGTCTTTCTAATTTGCAGCCGTAATAAAAAGTTACGCTTTGTGCTCTGAAAAGGGAATAATAGATCAGTAAGACTTGAACCTTAAAATTCAGCCATCCAGGGAAGCGGGGACAGGCACTTGGATAAATATTTAACTGTCGAGGCTTTGATATGAAGAACCTGCTTTTCCTCTGGCTGGGGGAGGGAGGGGTTTGTTGCCTCTTACAGTAATGAGGAGGATAAATGCAACAGCTGGTGGATATTCTCTATATTTTCTTTTAATATCAAGCTAGTGTTGCATAGAGCTTGGGTGGATAATGAAGAAATTTCATCTGTTCAGACAAGTTCAAATAATCCACTGGCTTTACCTGGGTGTTTGCCTCGAAGCCTGAAAATGCTAACGCAGCCGGTGCCGTCCTTGCCACACAGGGAGCGACGAGCGGCGGCACCGAGTGTGGATGCCGTACGTTCATTTTCGGGCATTAAAGGCGACCCCGTGCCTCCTTTTCTGGCTGGGATGGCTCCAACCACGGTGGTTTTGGTCCAAACTCCCCAAGGCTGTTGGTTTGAGGATGCTCGTGCTGCTTGGCTGGGGATGTCACTTGGATTTTTGTGGGGGTTTTTTTGGTAGAATTGTTGGGAAACCCAGCAGGAAGGGAGCACAACTGGCAGCTTTTCATGCATTTAAAAGTGTTAAAGTAAATATATGGGGTTTGCCCCTTTTTTTTGTCGTTTCACATGGATGCTGCTTGCTCAGGATGGAGGCGACTGCCCGGACTCGCAGGCTGCGGGGGAAGCACTTCACCTTCTCCTTCCTCTGATTTAATACAGAATATCGTGCAATTAAGCCACTCAAAAGGCCATAAATCTTGCAGGCTGAATGCCGGCTGGGGCCGTGCGCTTCAGGCCAGGAGCAGCGATCTCTAATCCTGTGCAGAGAGAGAACTGAAATACTGATGAGAACTGAAATACTGATGAGAACTGAAATACTGATGAGAGGAGGTTTATTATTTTTTTTCCACCCTATTTCCCTTCGTTTAAAAGAAACGTGTGTGTTGGAATTGGAGTGTGCTGGAGAGGAGCAAGTGGTGAATAAAACATAGTCTGGAGCAGTCCCTTTTCTCTTCCCTTTTCCCTTTTCTCTTCCCTTTTCCCTTTTCTCTTCCCTTTTCCCTTTTCTCTTCCCTTTTCCCTTTTCTCTTCCCTTTTCCCTTTTCCCTTTTCTCTTTTCTCTTCCCTTTTCTCTTTTCTCTTCCCTTTTCTCTTCCCTTCAGGACAGAGTTATTTACCCGATTTCCACCTTTCTTTAAGCAGTGGGCATCTCTACTCCCTGTCACACACAGGTCCCCCCGTACCCATCCTCATATGCCCACTTCTGCTTCTCCCACTCGCTTTCCCAGCACATCCTGCTCTTCCATCCTGGGAATCACCCAGGGACATCCCAGATTCTTCATCCTTTTTCACAGCAAAGCTCCGTGCATCCTCGTCGGGTACCTTTCTCTGGGGTACCCTATAGCATCCATACCATCCCTGCATCCCATGCCGTCAATCCTCCCGCACGCGGAGCCTCACTGGGGCTGAAAGGAGTGACGAGCCCTTTGTCCTGGGTGTCTGCTCCTGTTTTTCACCGCCTGTTGAAACCCTCTATTTTATTTTCCTGAAGCAGGTGATAAGCGTTTGACTGATTCCACCGAGCAGGCGGGGATGAGACATTCAGGCTGGATTGACACCTAAAGGAATTTGCATTAAGCGCTTCCAACTAGCCGGGCTATTTTTTTTTATTTTATTTGAAATCCATCATCATCTATTTAGCAAATTCTTGCATGAAATTATGTCCCTAATAGTCAGCATTATCCTATCTGTGTGTGGAATCGCTCCTACCAGGTGCACGGGGAAGGTATAAAGGTAAAACAATGGCCCAGGTTGGCCAGAGAGGTGGTGGCTGAACCATCCCTGGAGACATCCCAGGCCAGGCTGGACGGGGCTCTGAGCAGCCTGAGCTGGTGCAGATGTCCCTGTCATGGCAGGGGGGGCACTGGGGGAGCTGGGAAGGGCCCTTCAACACAAACCATTCTATAATAAGGGTAAAAATGAGCTTTTGGGGCCATGCAGAGGGTTAGGTGAGAGGTGACGGGGCAGAGCAGGGTGTTGGGAGAATGCTGCATCTGCAAAGGCTGAGAATTGGTGACTTTGGAAAGGATTTGGGGTCTGTTCTCATCTTGCTGGTGGGGAGCCCGGCACCCCTGTGGTGAGGGAGACTCAGTGCTTGCGGAGCCCCCAGGCTGCCTTTTGCAATGGGGCTGGGGCTGGGATGAGGATGGAGAAGGGACCTGAGGCTCCCGGAGTGGCAAAAGAATCGCTGGGATGTTCGTACTTGGGGATCTGCTCCAAATCTGTCAGGAAAGGAGCCCTTGTCCCTGTGGTGACACTTCTCCTACCATCCCTGGGGCTTGCGGTAGCCACCCCAGGCTGTCTCCCAGATTTTGGGGTGCTCCAAGCATAGAGAAGGGCTGCGTGTGTTCCCGCTTGCTCCCCACAAACCCTTTAAAGCTAGAATAAAAAACAAGCGGTACATAACCAGCTCCCCGCTCCCCCAGCCGGTGCTTTGGAGCCTCCCCCGGCGCAGGCTGGAGGTTCATTTCGGTGCTTGTCCAGCTGTGACTGGAGGAAAATGGTCCTTCCCGGGGACTGGGAGGTATCGGCACCATCTAAATAGCCCCTTCTGCAGCTTCGCAGAGCTGCGCTGTGAATTCCCTTCCACCGCCTTTGCTTCTCCATCAGCGTTTCTGTATCATCGCCGGGATGTTTTAAGGGGAGTGTTTCCTTTTTCCACCCCCTCAGCCAAGTAGCTGAGAATTTGCCGGCTTCTGGAGAGGTCTGAATGGGGGAATGGGTGTTTAATGGGAGAATTAGCAAGGCCAACCCCCCTGAGCATTGAAGCAAGTCAAGCTTGTGTTGTGCGCTGGGCTTTGGTTCTTCTGGTCTCCATCCAGGAGGAAGGGTCTGGGAGCCTGGCATGGGGTGATGTCCAGTAAGGGGATGATGCCCAGCAGAGGATGGGGCTCCTCCTGCCCCCCAGGTGTGAGGTCTGGGGGCTCTGGGCTGTGCTGGGGGGGTTTAGGCTGTGAGGGCCATGATGCATTTCCAGCACATGCTGTTTAACCCCTTGTGTGATGCTGGCTTGGATAAAATAAAGAAAAATGGAAATGTTGGCCAGAGGTGAGTGAAACCGCTCCTGGGAATTGGAAGGTGAGGCTGGGGGTGGTCAGGAGGTGTAGCCCCCTCTGCCCATGGGACTTACACCTTTACCTCCACTTATTGCTTGAAAAGTGAGAGACCTTTCACCCTGGGGTGCTGCAGTGCAAGTGGGTGGATGCAGGAGGTTGGTGAGGAGCGATCTCTGACCCCCCCCCATGGCTTTAAGTCCCTTATGTGGTGCCTCATCCTGCACCCCTGCTCCGAAGCCCATGCAGCAAGGATGGCATTTGACACTAATTTTGCATAAGCAGCCCCAAACGGGGCTTGTTTTACACGGCAGGTTTGCTCTATGCCCTGCTAGCACCCCAGTTACCTCGTCCCCAAGCTGGTGGCTGGGGCTGCTTTGGAGTGGCCAAGAGAAGATCGCAGAGAAGCAGAGGAACCGTGTCACCTCTTGGGATGTTTTTGCAGCTCGTTATTTATACCCTCTGCCGCCTGCAGGACTTGTCCTTTTCCAGATTTTAGATTACTTAGTGTTTTTACCTTCTTTCCTGTTGCCTTTGCTGGAGGATGGGGTAGAGATTTGCTCCCTGGGTGCACCACCCAACTGTGCACAGTGCTGGGACACACTCTGCCGGTTGGGGACAAAACCATGGGGAAGCCAGCAAGGGAACAGCCGTGTCCTCTACAACCCAGCCACGTCTGCCCCTGCAGCTCCTCCCGTCTCCCGTGGGTGCTGTGGCCTCATGCTGCCCCTGTGCTGGTCACCCATGGAGGGACAAGCTGCCATCTCCATCTGTTCAAGCAGGACTCAAAGCTCGGAGGGCACACAGTGCTTGTCACACCTGGGGAGGTGAAGGTGCAGGTTTGCTCTCAGCACCCCAGGGACACCTCGGGGGTCCCTAACAGCTGGCACACCGCTGTCCCCAATGTCGGGGTGCTTGCAGCAGGATACCTTGTCCCTGTGACCCCCCTGCGGCAGGGGACTTGCTGGGCACAGGATGCTCCTGCTGCACCATCCCGCTCATCTCCTTTGCGGTGGGGAGGCTTCGGTCCCTCCTCCCCCCAGTTTGGGACATGGAAAGGGGTCAGGGCCATGGGCAAACATGCAGCCGACCCTCACTGGTCACCCAGTTGGCTCGTGCTGTTTGTGTGTATTTACTACTTTTTTTCCTCCTGAAAAAACAAGGAGAGAAAAAATATCTCTCTGTCCAAAATCACTCATCCTTCCTCATAATGAGAGCTGTCACCAGCCCTGCTTGGCAAGGAAATGATGCTCGCGGTAAATATTTGGTCTGGAACTGATTTATGGGTGGAAAAAAATGAGATTAGTGGCTAATCATTGCGTTGCAGGAAGCGTTTTGGGCTGAGTGCCGGGGCCGAGCGAGCGGGGAGCTGGGGCTGTGCCCGCGCTGGGGCTTCGGCGGAGACGCCACGGTTGTGCCGCCGGGTCGGGATCAAGCAGCAGCAATGGAAGGGTCAGACCACCTTTGGAGGCTTCTCCTCATCTTAGTGCTTGGCAGATTTGCTTTAGGGACATTAGGGACAGCTCAGGTTGCCCCTGGCGGGGCGTGACATGGTGACCATCACCCACAGGGCTGCTGCTGCATCGGACCCCCGTGGGCTCAGAGCCAGGATGGTTCTTTCATCGGACCTGGCTGGACACATCACCCACCCCAGCACACCCAAAAAAGTCATTACAGCCACCCTAGAGGCAGCAGCAGCTTTTCCTGTGCGAGGAAACAATTAGCTTATTAATTTTCCCCTGCTTAGGCAGGCTGGGGAGCGCAGTACAGTCATTTCCTATCGCCTGGCATGGCCAGATGCCTGGGGCGGTGGGAGATGTATGGCCCTGGGGAGGATGCTTCGTGGTCCCCAGCGCGTATCTGAGCTTGGGTGCATCTCCGGTTGACATTACTGGAGCAATGACAAGAGAGCAGAACCTGCTGCTCGTGGACAAGTGTGTAGGTGTTTGCAGGAAAGCAGCTGCTGGATGCAAAGAAAGTTTTGAGAGTGAGCAGTACCGGGGTTTGTGCTTTCCTGATTTCCACCGCATTGGCATTGCCCAGCTCTGGTTTGATTTTGGGGCTCTGGGTTTCCCTCCCGGGCTCAGCCGCTGTGGTTGTGGAGGTGCTGTGATTTGCTCCCTTCCCTCTCTGCTCCTACGTTGTGTTTTTTGCCTGATTATAACCATATAAGCAGGTACTGAAGGCAGCAAGTTGAGTTGAAGTCTGTAATTCAGTCGTGCATCAATGCTAATGGTGTCACCTCCGAGAAAACCAGCTGTTCATGAGCTGTGAGCTTGATGACCATGAGCTGTCACGTTGTCTGCTCCATGCTCGTATGGGTCTCTGCCCCAATCCTCCAAAAATGCTGAGCTGCCTTTCCCTGAGGCTGCTTTGGGGCAGGGCAGAGGATGCTCCTCTCCACCTCGCGCTGTTGCAACATGGCTCTTTTCAGCCAGGTTTTGCAGGAGGAAGAGCTCCTGAATGCAATGCACTCCTTAATGAAAACTGTCATTTTTGGTGATGGGGAAGAACTGGAAGTTCTTGTAGGGAAACGGGTCTAATTCTCACATCAGCTCATGGGCAGCACAGCATCTCCCTGTGTGAGCAGCTGTCCCCATCGTGCCACTGATCCCTGGGTACATCACTCTCTCCTCCACGCCCACGAGCAAATCCCCCCTAGATTTCTTGCCATTCACTTTTCTCTCATTTTTCTTCCTCCCAGAGTCAAGAAGAAGAACAAGCCCTTGAACCTCAAGATCAACAACAGCGTGGGAAGCTGCGAGAACATCCCAGCGCAGCGCTCCCCGCTCCTCTCCGAGCGCTCCCTCCGCTCCTTCTTCGTGGGGTACCCGCCATTCCTCCCCTCCACACCCCCTGTCCACACCGAAGCCACCTTCTCAGCAAGTAAGTCCCAATGCCACCCCCAGGTCCCCTTTCCATGGGTGGGTGATGGTTGATGTGTGAGCATTGATGGTCTGGGAGGGTGTTGGTCTCTTCTCCCAAGGAACAAGCGCCAGGAGCAGAGGAAATGGCCTCAAGTTGCACCAGGGGAGGTTGAGGTTGGATCTGGGAACAATTTCTTCCCCAAAGGGCTGTGAGGCATTGGAACAGGCTACCCAGGGCAGTGCTGGGTCACCATCCCTGGAGGGTTGGACAGATGGACATGAGGTTCTCAGGGTTAGTGCCAGAGTCAGGTTATGTTGGACTTGATGATCTTGAGGGGCTCTTCCAACCAAAATCATTCTATGATTCTGTAAAATATGAGCCTGGAAAATTGAATATATGTGTCTGTGTGTATATAAGACCACTGCCATATTGAATATTGATTTATATAGACTGATATGCTCCAGTATCGCACTAATGGGTGCAGGAGGGTGGCTGCAGTCATTTGGAAAAGCCACAAGCCTTCCCGTCCTGCCTGGGTTGGTGACACCAGCTGGTTGTCACTTGAGAATGACTTTTCCAAGGGCTCCTTTGTGAAATCAGCCGTGGCTTTTCGGACCTCTCCTGCTTGCAGGGCTTTCAGCCTACATGGAGTCACGAGTGACACCGGCCCCGATGCCGACAGGTCTGGTGATCCCAGCAGCTGGGCCTTGTCCTGCCCAGGGCCGTTTGTCCTCGTGCAGGAGACGCTGGTGGTGGGACACGATGGGTTTGGGCTGTCGAGCTCACCCAGGGTGTCGGGAGAAGCAGCCTGACCCTTATTTCTCAGTCTTGGACCAAGTGCCCCTATTAATTCTGCAGGAATTGAAGCTTTTACAAGCCAGGCGTGACTCTCAGCCTAAACAAAACCCTCCCAGAAAATGTGTGGCAGCTGCTGGGAGTGATTTACATGCCAAGAGCTGTCGCGGGGAGGCTGAGCTCCCTTTGCCTCTTGTTACTCAGCTAAAAACTTCCTCTGACTCCATATGCCGGCTTGTTTTCTACCACCTTCCCCTCCCCAGACTTCTCCCTTCTCTTTACTTACCCAAAACGTGGTCTTTCTGGCTTGTTTTTGGTTCTTCTAGTCATTTTTACAGCTGGGCTCCTGGCTGGAGAAGGGGTTTGCAGGCAGCCCCCTCCCTGCCCACCCAGGCCCCCGGCACCGCCAGGTTCTTCTCCTCGCCATGGGAAGCGGCACCAAGACGGATTCACCAGCCAAGCACCGGTTTGTGGGTACCAGTGTGACAGGGAAGATCCTTTGCCCTGTTTTCATCCCTCTCCCAGTCCTCTAAAAGGCAAAAAAAAATCACAATTCCTGTCTTTACTTTTTTTTATACCAATCGTCCACTGTTTAGGATTATTGATTGTCATTGAGCCATTTCTTGGCATTCTTTTGCTCCCCTTCCATTGGCTTTGGGGACAGTGGGACCTGGCAGGAGATATGATTTCTAGAGATGTCCAACTACCCGACCCCGGCAGAGCCAGATTTACCTGGAATGAGGGGTATTTTTGCACCACTCTTTCCCCCGCGGCATCAGCTGAGTTCAACTTGCAGCCCGGAACGATGGGGACCAGCGGACCAGGAACCAAGAAATAAAACCCGTTCTCAGCAACCCCCCGCCGTGTCTCGTTGCATTAGGTTCTCCTCACGCATCAGCCTTGGATTACATCCCGTGGTGTGATAACCTGATGTAATGTGACATCGCAGGAGCGCGATGCGATGAGAAGTGATGGGCCGTCAAGTGACTAACGCTGCTGGGGAGGCGTCTCATTTCACTCGGCCCTACAACTTGGCTGCTGCGAACGTTTGCTGGGCTTGATGTGATCCGTGGAGAGAGGGGCTTGCTTGCGCCAGATCCCTGTTGAGAGGTTTTAGCATCAGTAAAATCATTTGATCCTTGCAGGATCAGTGTGTGTGCACTGAGCGACCCTCGCTCTTGGGAAACTGTGGGGAAAATGTGATGCAAGGCAAAAAAGTCCCACTAGATCATACTGTTTCTCTCTCTCTTGTTTTTCTGCATCGTTTCCGTACTTGAGCTGCATTCTGGATTTCTCTCACCTTCCACATTTGCTTTTCTGGTTTGTGACCCTGGGGGATGAGCGGCCGCATCCTGCACGTGGACGAGCCCTGCGGGGAGAAGGATGGGGTTAATGGAGCTCAATGCTGGGTTCGTTACCTTGTGGAGAGTTCGTTACCTTATGCCGAGTGGTGCAGAGGAACGTTTATTAGTGTGATGGAGTAGATATCTCTACAGGTTTCCATGTGCCCAGCGTTGGTGTTGTGGGACCTGAGTGGCTTCTCCCAGCTCCGACATGTGGCGCTTCATGTGTTTTTGGGTCCCCTGCTCTCATCTTGCTGCAGTTCTCACTGGTCCAAAGCACCAGGACTTGTTGGTGCATGAAGAATGCTGGTCATGGTTTGGGGGTCCCGTGTCCTGGGGTGCCACTGTTTCTCATTGCCTTCTAAGTGTGATGGATTTCCTGTGTGCTACTGGATGAGCTCCATGGGGCTCACAGTGCCCACCCCGCATCCCGGGGACCTCCCTGTCTCCATCCCCATCCTTGAGGCACAAATGTGCTTTGGCAGCCAAGTCTCTTCTACCCAGGAACAAGCACCAGGAGCAGAGGAAACGGCCTCAAGTTGCGCCAGGGGAGGTTGAGGTTGGATGTGGGAACAATTTCTTCCCCAAAGGGCTGTGGGGCATTGGAACAGGCTGCCCAGGGCAGTGCTGGAGTCACCATCCCTGGAGGGCTGGACAGACGGACATGAGGTTCTCAGGACATGGGGCAGTGCCGGGGGTGCGGAATGGTTGGACTTGGTGATCTTGAGGGGCTTTTCCAACCAAACTGATTCTGTGATTCTAAGTTCTCCCCAATATCCCACCCCTATGACCATGGATACCTAAACTTTTATGACCAAAAATGCCTCTTCCCTTTTCCTCAGCACTGCAGCACCTGGTACGCTCTAGATTGATGTGGAATTACATCCCTGAGCACTGAAACCACAAAATGTTGTTGTTGTCATCTTGAGATGCAGGAGCAGAGCCCGACGAGCCCTCGGCCACCCCCCCTCTCCCGCTGTCTCTCTGTGATCTCTTCTCAACAGCCAGCGTGTCTTGCTGCTTGTGGCAGGAGCGTGTCCCCATCTGTGTCACCTCTGGTCCCGATCGGATGCGGGTTTGGATGCTTCTCTCTTATTTTTAACAGCTGGTTTGCCCTGATGGGAATAGATTTTCACAGACATGAAGCGAGGGCGCCCGGGCTGGCAGTGAGCTGCAACAGGAGCCTCTTTCTCCTGCAGCACAGATCTTGCTGGAGGGGCAAAGTTCCCTTCACCCAGGGCCAGGATCCCCATGAATTTTGGTTTTGAATGGATTTTTTTCCTTAGCAGCCCTTTGAGGGGAGGCAGAAGGGGGAAATGAAGACTATTGGGGTGCCCTTGAAGTCTGAAATAGCCCAGCCCTATGGTTGAGGAACAGCAAATGGTTTGTCTCCATGCAGGACTCTCTCCCTGTGCTTCTGGTCCCTCCTGGTGATCCAGTGACCACCAGGGATGTATTGTTACTTTGAAATAGGATTTAGGACTCAGCACCCCATGACTAGTGCTAGTGGTAAGTGAATGGTTGTACTTGATGATCTTGAAGGTCTCTTCCAACTAAAATGATTCTATGATTCTATGACTTGGCTACAAGCACCCAGATATCAGGTTGGATCTTCTCGTTTTTATTGTCAAGGCTTATGGTCTAGTAGGTGCTGTTTGTGTCGTGGTTATCTGTGTGTCCTGGTGGCATCTGGCATTGCTCCTGGGCTGTGTCCTCTGCCTGTCCTCTCCCTTTTGCAAGGCCAGCCAAGGCACTGTCACCCTGTGCGTCCACATCAGGTCACCTGCTCAGTGGTCTCCAGGATGGGCCAACAATGTTGTTTCCATCCTGGACTATTGAAAACCAAAGTGGGGAGAAGGAAGGACAGAAAAGTCCATGCTAGGACAGAAAAATGAGCACCCGGGCACGTGGCTGTGCAGGGAATGTCCTCGCTGCTGCCCGTCCTCCAGCTGGCGTCCAGCCCTGCAGAAGAGAAGGAGCAGCCAATGCAACCCAACCCAAGACCTTGTGTGTACCAGGAGAGAAAAACCCATTGTCTGTCCTCAGTGTTCCATGAACTGAAGTTCTGCTGGAGCCTTCTTTGTGTGGGGACATCGCTGAACACCTTCCTGCAGCACACAGTGGGGAGGCTCTTGCTGTGGCCTGAGAGTGAGACAGGAACCGTGGAGCATCCCTTGGTACATGGATTTATGAACAGTGACCTCTCAGAGCTTTAGTCTTGTCCCTCAAGAGCCCATCATGGCTGTTTTAACGTGGTCTCTGGTGATGTCCACCTCCCCTCTCCAGCCCCATACATCAGCTCTCTTCTACGGTTGCCTTTGGTGCTTCTCTGGCCATGTCCCTGGTGGGTCACATCTCCTGAATCCCAGTCCTGGCTTTGGCTCTTTGTGACCAAGGAATTTGTGGTTTATAGCACGGATTGTCTAGCCCAATAAGCAGCCTGGCTATGCCTACCTGGGCCTACGGTGGCCAACCGGTGGTGGCTGAGCAAGTGGCAAGTACTGAGGTGCCACCAGAGCTCCTTGTGCTTCTTCAGCCCCTGAGCATCTGCCAAAGTGCCCTCAGAAGGGCTGGCACTGGTAAGTGTGGCTGGAGGAGAGGTGTTCAAGGTGACATCCAGTGGATCAAGGAATCCAGGAGCCCTAAATCCAGGCCCAGGCAGGACCTGAGAGCACGATGCTGGTGTTCAGGGTGTCATGGTGCACGTGCCATTCCTGTCCCCAATGCTGGGGGTGGCTTCGCAGGGCAGAGACTTCTCTTAAACACTCTCCCAGCCCAAACCACCCTCAGCAGGGGACTTCCCAACTGGGACATCATTTTTTTGTGAACATCAGTGGGTTTTTTCCTCCTGCAACCTTCCCTACTACCAACACAAGCCATGGTATGACACTCCAGAGCGGTGTTGGCAACCCAGATGGGAGCTTCCCACAGCCACATCTGGCCACATCTGCCTGCCTCACCATCAGCAGCAGGGGTTCCCAACCCCAGCAGTGCTGTGCGGAGCCGGGAAACACAGCTTTGTCTGGGTAAACCTAATGGACCCTGCAAGGCTGCAAATTGGAGGGAGGGTGGAAAAATCACAATGTGAGTATTTAAGCCAGCGAAGTGACTGAACGTGACATTTCGACTGGATAAATAGGATTGTCACACTGCAAAGAGGAACTGCCAGGATTATAAAGTGACTCTCTTTTCTTACTAGAGAGGCGCTCTGAGAAGAGCTTGGCCTTGTTTGGCTGTTCTGGATGATCCCCTTGGCAAGGGCTGAGGTTTCCTTTCGACTTGCCCAACCATCCTTCTACCCCCAGCAGGGAGACTGTGGGGATGTTGCTGGATTTGGACCTGGCTGTGATTTTCATACAGAATATTTGCTGTATGCACTAGTGGAGGGGGCAGGTTGACCCTCTTTTTAGCTTGAATCTTGCATGGATTTTATATCCTGAGGAGGGAAAGCTGCTGGCGCTGCTGCTCCAAGCATTGACGCAGCTCTATTTGGGGATCTCTCCCATCCTATTTTGGACCTAAAACCAGACAGAGCGAGGACCGAGGTGTATCATGGAGGGACTTTGCACCCTTGGGTGCACCCTTTGCTGCAGAGCAGCTCCTTGGTGTGCTTGGCTCTCTGGTTGGGACAGTGTGGGCAGGAACCTCTGCCAGCATCCCCCATCACCATCATGATATGTCAGGTTGGCCAGAGAGGTGGTGGCTGAACAATCCCTGGAGACATCCCAGGCCGGGCTGGACGGGGCTCTGAGCAACCTGAGCTGGTGCAGATGTCCCTGCTCATGGCAGGGGGGGCACTGGGGGAGCTGGGAAGGGCCCTGGGTTGTGATTTTTGCTTGGGGATGGGCTGATAGAGATACACCTGACGCTGGACCTGTCATGGTTGTCTTCTAGGTCGTTGTTGAACTGTTTTGGGTGGGAGCTGCACCCCAGTGTCTCTCCATAATCTCCCCAGGGGACTCAACTGTCCCTGGGCCAGTGCTGGGGTTGTTTTGGTGGCTGCTCAGGGCAGACCTGGGTCTGTAGGACGTTTACAGACAAGTGCAACGTCTCCTGGCCCTTCCTGGGCTTCGTGGTGATTCATCCCGGGACGCTTTCCAAGTTCACTTCCATCGATTTGATCCATCCCATTCATAACGCGAACATTGCCTGGCACTGTTCGTTGTAGTAGGAGGAGGAGGGTTTGTTTGTCGGGCTGTCACCGTGATGGATAACGTGTTCACACCAATTCCCTGGGCATCCAGAGAGGTGCCAGGAGATGAATAAAGGGGGATAATGTGCCAAAACATGGTTCCTATCAACGCAGTTCAGCTCGGTGAGGGTGCTGGGGCTCGCTGAGGGCATCGCCGCCCTCCTGTCTGCCCCCAGGGAGGGCAGAACCCCACAATAAATGAAATAAGGGAGCTCTGGCTGTGCCTCTCCAAGCAGGAGATGCCCAGACATCCCATCTCCTGGCTGGGGAGCGATGGACAAACATCCGCACCGGCAGCCGAGAGACACCAAGACCTGTCGGGATGGCAGCGGGGGCCAGGAGGGCGTCACGGCCGAGGCAGCATCCCGGTCCCCGTCACCTCCCAGGTGCGCGGGTGTCACTCAGGGCGCAGCGGCGGCTGTCACAGCTGCCTGTCAGCGCCGTGTCGGCTGTCAGGGACGCGCCGGAGGCGGCTGTCACCCCCCGCCCGGGCGGTGTCCCCCCGGCCTCGCTCTCCTCCTGGCACATCTGAGCCCGTCAAGCGCTGTGTTGACTCGAGGATAAGCTGTGCCGTGGAGCGGGAGCCACGACCTTTACCGGCAGCGAGGGAAAGCGCGGGGTCTTTGGGGTGTCCAGGTGGAGGGGGATGTCGCCCAGCATCGGGGGGTTCTGTGCCGCACTGCGAGGATTGATGTGCTGGGTGGTATTGAACAATATCATGATATTAGGAAGGAGGGTTTAGGCTTCTAGGGGCTGCTCCAGGTGATGGGGAGACAGGAAAGTGATGGGGGCTCAGCTGGGGGGTCCCCATTGGGCTGCTTGGTGGGTACCAGCTGCATCATGCCCTGGGAAATCACACCCATGCCCATTAACCACCACATCAAGGGAGGAGATGGGGGGGGGTATAATCCTAAAACTGCCCTCACACCTGTGTGTGAGGGGAATGATGGCTGAGAGTGCTGTGATTTTCAAGCCAGAAAGGAGATTGTTGGTGATAACTGTATAAGTAATGACTGACACCCAGGTTGGGGGGGGTCAGGAGGCATCAATCACTGCGGTGTTCCAAAGCTCAAGGGGGGGTCAACCCATCCCGTCTACAAGGTGTTTTTATATATATATATATATTTATTTATTTTATTTTTTCTTGCAATTACCTCTAATTGTGATGATTTGGGGTTTTTGATGAGAATATTCCTTCTGGGATGCTGCACATCCACCTTCCCTTTGGGCATCACCCCCATTTAATATCCCCCAGGAAAAAAACAGCTTTTCCTCTGGGTCTGGGTGGGCATCTCATGTGTGCAGGTTAAAGGGGAGAATCCCCAATTAACTCCAAAGCCCCCCAAACCCTTGGGGCTGTTCCCCATGGCAGTGGGGGGGGCCTTTCCCTGCCCTCCTGCCCCGCTTCGCTTGTTTTCCCTCCTGCAAACAGCAGGTCTATTGTTAAACGCCAGGATCCTTCACGTCTCGCTCCCTCTAATGAACATAATTAGCCGTGAATCACGTAGGTCTCATTTTTGTTAGGAGGTTAAAATTCCCCGATACACTTTAATACATTTTTGCAGCGAGCACATTTAGAAAGTAATTAAAAGGCTCAGCCGGCTTTGCCTGCATCCCCTCTCCCCCTCCCCACGATGGATTTAATTGAGGCCAGCTGAAAGTTAGTGGAAATAAATTGTGGCTGATAAAGCGGAGGTTGTGATTGAATTCTGGGCGAGGAGCTTGTTCTTGCCCGTGTGTTGAGTTCATCAAGGAGCGGTGTTGAGGGGTGGGGGGGAATTTATTAGTGTAATGTGATTTTACTGATGAGAAAATGATGTTTAGGGAGGAATAGTGCTTGTGTGTGAGGGTCCTGCTTGTAAGAGCATCATCTCTGGGGCTTGGGGACATCTCTGGGTGGCTGCAGATGTTGGGGCAGCGGGAAGGATGCCTGGGGTGGGTTATCTCAAGGAGTGGTGAGGAACGTGTGTCCAAAATATTGGCATGATGCTGGTGTAAAACAGCCAACCTGGGGCTGGGGGCAGCAATTACCTTAATTGGCTTTGTAGCCCATTAACATCTTAATTGCTGGCTGTGCCTGGGGGGTGCTCAGGACCGAGGTGGTGGAGGAAGAGAAGGAGCCGGCGGGAGGTGCTGGAGATGGATGTTTTTTCAGGTGCTCCCAAGGCTTTTAAGAAGCATCGAGCCGCCCCGGTGCTGGGCCATGTAAATGTAACCTTCAGAAAGAGCGTGCAATTAAAGCGCCCTGCCGCCCGCTATATTAAAGCGGGATATTAAAGCAAACAGCGGCTCTCCCTGCTCGCGGGGATCGTGTCGAGAGCGTGTTTGGCCAGGGATTTGCTGGCGTTGGGAGCGAACGGCCGGGCTGGCGGCTGGGGCTGCGTCCTTGTGCCCGGGAAACCTTGAATTGAAAAGTCAGTGTTTGAACCCCTAGGCTGAGCATCCCAGGGGCAGGACCTGTCCCGTGACAGGAGGAGGATGAGGAGGGTCCCTGCCCTTGCTGAGGCTGAAGGGGGATGTGCACTCCAAGCACAGCACTGGCGTGGCTGTACTGCTAATTACCTGCCTGCTCCAGCTGGCACTAATTAACTTACCTCTTTTTCCTTAGCCAGCCAAGGTCCCGTTACCCTTTCTCCCTCCTTTTCCCTCAGAAGGAGAGTGTCCACGATGCTTTTACTCTGCTCTTGTATTTCAATATGAGTTAAATTACCTTCGCAGCGGCTGCCACTTGGCTTGTGGTTCAGTCGCAACCGCAAGACGTGATGTCTTATTAATAAATGATGCGGTTGCCGTTTTGGCTACGCTTTGCCTTTCTTGTTTGGACATCACGATAGCTTTGCAATCCCACCCTGTGTGTGGATGGGTGTAGCACCCGTGGGGTGGCTGCAGGACCTCCCACCCTGGCCCAAACTGGGTGCTGGGGGGTGCAATGAGGGGGCAGGACACCTGGGTTCCCTGCAAAGCTTGAGGCCTCTTGCTTTCCAGCAAGGGAGCCCAGCAGGGCATCTCTACAGGGAAATAGTAGGCAAATCCTATTTTTGTTGTGTGCATCCCCTCCCCAAAAGCCTGAACCTTCGCTCTTGCTTTTATTAGGCCTGATGGTTTTCCCTGTGTCTCCTCTCCCCGCAGATACGCTGTCAGTGCCTCGCTGGTCCCCGCAGATTCCCCGTCGAGATCTGGGAAACTCGATAAAACACAGGTACGCTGAATCCTCCCCACTGCTGGGAATGAGCATCTCCCTCTGCATCTCTGGTCCCGAACGGGGGGCTTGGGACCACTCCCCCTATTTCCCATGCTGGGCTGTGCTGTCCTGGAAGCCCATTTAAATTCCATTTCGGTTTAGATTTGGTTTAGATAAGGCTTGAGCTGCTATCAATAAAAGCTCTATCTAATCTGTGACCCCACCAACCTTCAGCAAATTGCCCGTCTCCAGATTATTGCCCTTCCGTATCTCCCGCAGAAAGAAGCACTAGAAATGGCTTCGGTGCTGCTATTCCATGGGGCGGCTGCTTCTCTGATGGGCTCAAAACTCGGGTCCCCAGGGCAGGGAGATGTTTTGGGGGCTCTGGCTGCAGCCTGGGGTAGGTAAAACCAGGGAGCTGGTGGCTAATGCCCGTCTTGAATGGCTTGGATCAGGCTTTGCCCTTCTGGATAACTCAGATTTGCGCTTTGGCATCCCTAGAAGATGCCTTGACACCTGCCGCAGTGTTTGAGGGCAGCAAGGGAAGGAAAAGTGGGAGCTGGGTAGATAAGTGTGGTTGGCGAGATGTTTCTGCAGGAGCAGGAAATGGGGCAGAGCAGCTGCTTCTATTCCCAGCCGCTCTCTGTGATTCTCTCCGCAGGTTTTCCACCAAGTACTGGATGTCTCAGACCTGCACCGTCTGCGGGAAAGGAATGTTGTTCGGCTTAAAATGCAAAAACTGCAAGTACGTCGCGGTGCCCGAGCGGTTTGTGTCGCTCCTTAGTGTCGCGAGGGGGATAACGAGGGGAGCCGAGCTCGGGCCCGGGGAGATGAACCAGCCTCTCGCCAGCTCAGCCTCGCAGGAAGCTTTAATGAGACATGAAATGGGGTGAAGAACATCGCAAAACGGGGCTGAGCTTGGGGCTGCGTGCTGGGGATGGGAGCGGGGTCCTTGGGGAAGATCCTGCTTGATCAGACCCCCCCAGCCTCCCGCTCGCTGCCCCCCTGCAGATGCCCATGTTGGAGGGTTCCATGTGGAATTATCTGGGAGATGGGGATGGATGCGCTGGGCCGGGGGCTGAGCAGCTGGGACGAGAGCATCACGTGTCCGGGCATCCGATGGGGTTTTTTCCTCAGCTTTGGGCTACATCCTCTATTATTTTTGCATCAGCAAAAGTCTCGTGGCTCTCGATTTCCTGGCAATGTCGTGGCACCGAGAAGCCAACTCACCCCACACTGCAATGAAGCTGCGATGCAAAGGAGAGGGGCTGTGCTGGCCGTGAAATTGGGCAGAACTGGGAAAAGATAGCGAGGCAGAGGCTGGGGCCACTTATCCTGCTTTAAATCCGGCACAGTCCCAGCTCTTAAACCATATCGTGCAGCCATCAGCACTTAGTGAAGCTGCTTCTGGAGACACAATTGCCTTTCCAAGGGATGGGTGCTGGGAATACGCCAATCGGCCACCGGTAACCGCGTTAGCCAGAGCTATCGAGTGATAACGATCGCTGTTGCCGTTGATTAAATGCTGATGAGTTAGCAAATTGGGATTTAAACCTGGACGAGAAATGCCTGGCTACTGCGCACTTGCTGGTGGTTTTCTGGAAGTGCTGTTATCAAATATATATATATATTTTAAAGCAGCAATTTGTGTTGCGTTAAATGCTCAAGCAACCCGAGGCTTTGCTGCCCGCGATCCCTGCCCGGGCTGGTACCCGAGCGGGAGGAGGGATGTGATGCCGGGACCTGCGATGCTCCTGCTGCCTGTAGTCGCTCAGAAAAGAGCAAACAAATCCCCCGGTTGTAAAAAGTTCAGGTGAACGCAGGGTATTTACGTTTGCCGGCTTTGCCGTAGCCGCCGGCTCCGGTGCTGCTTTCCCCAGGAACAGGAGGGGAACGAGCAGGTAAAACAAACAAACCTCCGATCCCCCCAAGCCTCGAATACCAAATTAATCTCTGCCTTTCCCTCTAGGAACGGCTTTGCAATAAAAGCTAACGCGCGCGGCTCCTGAATTTTCATTATTCAGCTCATTGACTTGTAGCTGCTGTCTTCTTCTTTTTTATTTTTCATCCTTTTACCCTTGTTTTTTTAAATCCTTTCCTCTTTGCCTTTTCCCCGCTTGGGTCTCCCTGCTCTGCTGGGGCATGAGCTGGGACTCATTTCCATCCCTAATTAAGAAAGAATGGGAATGTTTTGGGGCGCGGGAGCCTCCTTATGCCTATATGCATGACCCAGGGGTGAAGCCCAACATGGACTCCTGCCCCGGCTCCACGAAATCAAGCAAAGCTCTGCAGAATATTCACTGTAGCTGTAAATGCTCTCATTTATTTTTTGTTAAAGGTCCTGGTCATAAAGCCAGGAGGGAAGGGTATAGGGGCAGAGGGTCATCAGGAGCCAAAGGGGACAGTGCAGCCACTGCCCCTGAGTTTAATTAGGTGTAATTAGTGCTGGATGGTGGTTGGGGGGAAGCAGCTTTCCCCGGAGTGCGGGTGTCTGCTCCTTTTATTGTATTTTATTTTAGAGAGTGGAGAGAAGGGAACGGAGCTGGTGAGGGGCTGGAGCACAAGTGTGATGGAGCGGCTGAGGGACCTGGGGGTTCAGCTGGAGAACAGGAGCTGAGGGGAGACCTTCTGATCTCTGAACTGCCTGAAAGGAGCTTGGAGCCAGGGGGGGTCGGGCTCTGCTCCCCAGGAACAAGCGCCAGGAGCAGAGGAAACGGCCTCAAGTTGCACCAGGGGAGGTTGAGGTTGGATGTGGGGACAATTTCTTCCCCAAAGGGCTGTGGGGCATTGGAACAGGCTGCCCAGGGCAGTGCTGGAGTCACCATCCCTGGAGGGTTGGACAGACGGACATGAGGTTCTCAGGACATGGGGCAGTGCCAAGGGTGGGGGAACGGTTGGATTCAATGATCTTGAGGGGCTTTTCCACCCAAAATAATTCTATGTCAGCCGAAGTTGGCAGAAATTACAATTTTGGGCATCCTCAAGCTGGCTGGTGGGTGCCTGGTCCCTCACAGCTGGTGGATAAAGGGGGGGAGCCAGGCAGCCCCCCTTGGTTTGGAGGTTCCCACACCTACCCATGGGGACAGACGAAGGACCTGCAGCCCCTGAGTCCTCCCAGCCACCAGTCCTGATCCTCCAGGACGTGCATCCTCACAGATCCCATCTGGGAAGATGCTCCTCATCTTCCTCATCCCTGTACTCACAGCCTGGGTGGGTTGGGAACTGAGGCTCCTCCCAAGCACAAGCTGCAGAACCGCAGGGATATGTGACAACCAAAATCATACATCAAGTCACCTTTCTGGGTGGAGAAAGGGTCCCTGGTCCTCAGCGATGCTGCCTGCCCTGAGCTGCATCCCTCTGCCGTACCGCGATGCTCCGCATCCCCTTCGCCCTCGTTCCTCACTCCTTGTTTCTCTGCTCCTTGCCAGGCTCAAGTGCCACAACAAATGCACCAAAGAGGCCCCTCCATGTCACCTGCTGATCATCCACCGCGGAGGTAAGGGCCTTTCTTCCCCCTTCTGCCTCCGTGGACGTTGCCACCAGGTAAAACTTTCAGCAGCCCCCCGGGGCGATTCGGGAGCCTGAACCCCTCGCTGGCGGGACCGGAGGCTCCCGAACCGCTTTTGGGCGCTCGGTGAAAATTTTACCCACCCGTTTTTTCCGCTTGTAGGGAGACGAACCGTTCGGGGCGAGGCAGATTTGCATTGCAAACCACTTCCACCCACCCTTCCCCTGCCTCCTTTTCTTTTCAGATTCCCCACCGCACGGGGTAAGTGCTACAGGTTTTAGCCTTTTGCTACCGTCTGAGAGCCAAATCTCGACCCGAAATCTCCCGTGGTGCTGTCGGTGCATGGGGGTCCCTGCCACAGGGATGCGGCCGTACCCCTGCGGATGCTCCTGGTCCTTTTGGAGCCGCCTTATCCCGCTCTCCTCCTGGGGAGCCTGTCCTAAAATCCTCAGAGGAGGGAGAACTTTGCACCAGGACCACGGGCGTCGCTTCCCACCTCTTTTCTTCCAGATTTTGGCCAGAGGACTGTGACCGCCTAAGGGAAATGCTTCCAATCACCCCGATCACCATTGCCTTGAATTTTGAGCTCTTAAGGCCATTACTCTGTGTTAAATACCACCAAAATCACACTGAGCGGTTTAATCCCGGGGAAATGCATTGCGCTGGTGGCATCCCACGGGGATGCTGTGGCTTGGAGGGGGACAATTTTGCAGCCCTCTCACTGGCCCCCGTACTCTTGCTTGCAGCAAATTTGGGTGCAAAGGGCTAAAGATCCCCCCGTCATGCTCTGAGCTGCTGCAAACCCCGAGCAAGAGGCAGGGAAAGCAACGTCCTGCAGTGCGGGCCTCCCAGAATGGGCAGAAATTGGGGTTTATGGCTGAGGTCTGTGATGCTGCGGGACGCAGAGCTGCCCGCTGTGTGATTTAACAGGGGAGCAAGGAGCGGTGTGGCTTTGGGGTGGCCTCAGCATCCGTGAAAGAGCCCCCGCCACCAAAAGGAAAGAAAGCTCTTAAATCCATTGCCTATCAGCTGGCCTGTTCCTGCAGGCTGGTTTCCCCCCCAAAAAAAATCTCCCCACCAACAGCAGGATGCTCCGAGCTGACTCCTTCCTCTCACCCCAAAAAGCTGCAGTGAGGAAGAGGACGGTGCCTCCTCCTGATGCGGCTGAGTCCCCCTGGTTCGTGGGGTGGCCACGGTGGCTGCTGAGCCTCCCTGAATTGCAGCCCCTTGGCCGGGGGGTTTGCATCCCACCCCAGGAGGCTTTAAGCCCCCCAACATCCCGGGGGGGTTTGGCTGCAGCTGGGGTGCAGGGGCGAGCCCCAAATCTTGCTGCAGGAGCCAGGTGGCTGGAGGTACCAGGGGTTTTATTTGGAGAGTGATTCCAGAGCGGTTTGCAAGCGCAGTGTGACCCCAAATGCTCCTTCCAAGCTTTGATGTCTCTCCATCTCTCTCCCCCCACCCTCCATCCCCTTTTCCCCCCCCACTCCTTTCCCTTCTTAATCCAGCAAGGTTAGTCCGGACAGAGTCGGTGCCCTGCGATATCAACAACCCCCTGCGGAAACCGCCCCGCTATTCGGACCTGCACGTCAGCCAGACGCTCCCTAAAACCAACAAACTCAACAAGGTGAGCGGCTCCCCCAGCCCTGGACACCCCCTGTGCACCCACCCCCTGGCCCCGCATCGCTGAAATATCTGCGGCTTTTGCTGGTTCTTTGCATGAAGCTGCTCTTCTTATGGACGTTGGGGGCAAAGCTGGTGGCGTTTCCAAATGTCACCCAAGTCGGGTCACTCGAGCTGCCCCTGGTTTCCCCATGGGGATGCTCCTTGCAGCAGCTTTCCCAGGGCACGTCCTTTGGGAGCATCAATCCCATTTTCTGGGTGGAGAGTAATTTTGTAATAAAATAAGGAATTTAAAAGCAAAAGGGGCTGTGCCCTGATCTTGTGTTTGGAGCAGGAGGGGACCGGTGGGTTGTCCCCAGGATGGCGCATCTCCCAGCTCCTCACCGTGCAGGTGTCCCCATGGGTCTCCAGGCTTTGTAACTGATGCTTGTATCACTGTCTGGGTAGGAGCTGCTTAAGAACCTGCTTGGGGGCTTAAATTAAAAACCCAATCTTGTGGACTGGTGCTAATTCAAGGAGCAGAGTGAGGGGGAGCTTGTGAGGTGAGATGCTCTGCAAACCCTTCACCACTTGGGTTTCCTGACATGGGTTGTATCTCCTGAGGTTATTTCTTTTGAAAAATAAAATGGGATCAGTGCTTGCAAAATACCCCATGTCCCACCACTCTTGCTCCATCGTGGCCTCTTGATCTCCGGATCTAAGCTGAATTTGTGGTGGTTCGAGGTCTCTGTTACCACCTGAGGCTTCCGTAAATAATAAATTTATCGTTACAAATAAAACAAGCCCAGAATTTGATTGTGTCGCTGACGAAAGCTGGTAAAGCCAGACCTGATGGTGCACCTGGCTGCCTTGCTGCTGCCCAGCATTAACAGCAACAAAATGGCAAGGAATTATTTGTGATGGAATTTAGAGCCTGTTGCCTTCAGTGGAAAATTTCTCACAGGTGCCTAGAGCTGATGCCGAGCATGTGTATATGTATATATATATATATATATCTATATCTATTTGGCTTTGACCTGAGAATTCCCATTCTAGTTAAAGTTTCCTCTATAAATGCACTTTATGCAACAGGGCTCACTTTTTACTTTGATGTTTCTAAAAAGTGCTTCTTTAGGTATACCTTGTTCTCCGTGAATACCATTGAAATCTCATTGTTAGCGGCCTTCGGTGTTGGTTTACAAAAGAATTTACCTAGCTGAGATTGCCATGTGTGTCAGGATGGTCTATAGATAATAAAATGTATGTGGGTTTTCTGGAAAGCCAAAATCATTTGAAAATTAATCAGTTTGGACAAAATGACCTGCTGAGGGAGGCTCATGCAGGTTTTTCTAACCTTGGAGGGAAATGCCATGGGTGCATCTGTCTGGAGATGGGAGAGCTCGGTGCTACTGAGCGTCAGACCTTGTCAAGGGTCTGGGAAGGCTCTGGGGAGACCTTATTGCGGCCTTTCTGGACTTAAAAGGAGCTGATAAGAAAGATGGGGACAGACGTTTGGGCAGGACCTGTTGTGATGGGACAAGGGGTGATGGTTTTAAGCTAAAGGAGGGAGATTCAGGCTGGACACAAGGAAGAAATTGTTGCCCTGAGGGTGGTGAGAGGCTGGCCCAGGTTGGCCAGAGAGATGGTGGATGAACCATCCCTGGAGACATCCCAGGCCAGGCTGGACGGGGCTCTGAGCAACCTGAGCTGGTGCAGATGTCCCTGCTCATGGCAGGGGGGGCACTGGGGAGCTGGGGAGGCCCTTCAACACAAACTGTTCGGTGATTCTATGGAACTGTGGGACTGGGATGACCTGTATATCTCTTGCTTGTCACCCAGGGTCCTCTGCACTGGAGCACCTTGGGGTGGCCCTGGCCATCACTGCTTTCACCAGCTCCTCTCTTCTTCTCCCCATCCCCGTGTCCTGCAGGACCACATCCCGGTGCCCTACCAGCCAGACTCCAGCAGCAACCCCTCCTCCACCACCTCCTCCACCCCGTCCTCGCCGGCCCCGCCGCTGCCGCCCAGCGCGACGCCCCCGTCCCCCCTGCACCCGTCCCCGCAGTGCCCGCGCCAGCAGAAGCAGTTCAACTTGCCAGGTACCGTCGGCTCCCCACCCACCTCCGCGTCTGCCCGATGAGAGGGGCACATGCCCTGGGGTGTCCTCAGGGTGAGATCTGCTCCTTCTGCTTGCCTTCCTGGATTTACACTGGGATGGGGAAAAGCTGGAAGCAGAAATGAGCAGCAAGGATGAGTTTCGGATGATTCAGGTTGGGAGGGAGCTTGGGTGTCTCTAGTCCTGCTTGAAGTAGGGTTAGAACTCAAGGCTTGATCCAGTTTGGTCTTGAAAACCTCTGCGGGTGAAGCCAGCACAAGCCCTGTGGGCAACCTGCTGCACTTGAGGCTACAAAAACCTTTCCAGGCATGACTTCTCCGTGGTGTGTTCCAACAGTGTTGCCTCAATAGCCAATGAGAAACAAGTTCTTCCCCTTCTACAAGGGTAACTTGAGTTGACTTCACTGTCTTTGGGGTAATGGGCCTCCAACAAGCTTTTTGGAAGCACTTGTGGGGTGGCAGTGGGGAGTAGGTGATGCTGGGGGTATCTGATGTAGCTTGTCCCACTAAGTCTTGTCTGGGTCCCTGGGCCCCACCTGCTCCAGGAGCTCTGTCTCTTCAGCAATGGTGGAAGAGACAATTTGGTCACAGTGGCTGCAGAAGGTACATTAAATGGCCAGAAAAGCTCATCCTGGCCTGAGGACATGCCGATGCCTTTGGTTTGTCCATGGGGCCGTGCTGCTGCTCCAGGGAAGGTCCCTTCCTGGAGATGAACATCTCAGCATTATTCCTGGCAGCATGGAGGGGCTCAATTGTTTGGTCTGTGGCCTTTGAGTCTCTTTGATGGGGCAGTGGCTGGGAGGTTGGGTCTCTCCTGCATCTCAGCACCCTCAGGGTTAATGAACTTCTCCAGGTAGGGAGGAGGGTTGGGATTGCTTCTCCAGAGGAACCAGATGGCACCTTTGTGCTCTGCTGATCCTGCCGGACCGTGGTGATCCCTCCCTGCTGTCTTGACAAGCCTTCAGCTAGAGAAGAGGAGGAGGACAAGGGATGCGAGGGGGAATTTGACTGGCAGGATGCATTGCCACAGCAACAAACATTTCCAAAAGCTGGGAAAAACCAAAACAAACCCGAACAACACGTGTCCTCATGTGCCCGGAGAGGCTGCAGCCGCTCCCCAGTCTCGCTTGCTGGAGTAGCTGCAGGTCAGCTGAGATGTTGGAGGTGTGAGAAAGACAGCGGAGGAGCTGCGAAGAAGCACTGAACACTGCATGGATTGGTGTTTCTGTGCCAGTATCACTGAATTCGTGGTGGTCCAGCCAGAGCCGAAGCATCCTGACATCTCAGCAGTGTGATATCTGGGCTCACAGCGATTAACATGCCCAAAATGCTCACTGGGCAAGCCTGGACCCTGTAAAGTGACAGAGGGTTCAGACTTCGGTGATCTCATCACGGGTCACTTCTGGAGCAGAGACCTCCTTGCAGGTCTTCTGAGATATCTCATATTGTTTAAAGCAGAAACCACAGAAGTTAACCCCTGTAGTGGGCAGCAGTATCTCCTTATGGAGACCTGGACCTACTGTCACCACAGCTCGGCCGGCAGGGAAGGAGCGGGGCAGGATCAGGCCCTGGTGGCTCTGAGTGGGTCGCTGCTCCCTGTGTTCATGAGCAGAGTCCCATGGCAAACAGGAGCTGCTCCGACACAAAGGAGGACTTAACTGTGCTTTCATCTTCCCTCGGGGGAAGTTCTCCATGGTTCATCTCATCAAGATGGTCATCTCGGGGATTAGGATTTGAGCTTGGAAATTGTAACACGGTGACCTCTTTTCTGCCAGAATTAGCTTTGAGTCTCCTTTGATCTCAGCTCAGGGGTACTCGGGTCCCACTGCGGAGCTGAGGTCGGGCTGCGGGGTCTCAAAGCTGGAGAGGAAAAGCTGAGGGATGGTCTTTGGGGTCTTGAAGCTGAAGGAGGGAGGTGCCTTCTGAGCTGGTGCCAAGTTCTGGTGGCCTCAGCAGCTCTGTCGTACTTCATGCCCATGACCTGCCTGCCCAGCATGAGTCAAATCAGCCCTTGGGCTTTGCCTGCTGGTGATGGGGATCCAGTGGATGGTGGCACCACCCAGAGCCCTTCTGCAGCGCTGGCTTTTGGTGACAGCTCCTCTCAGTGCTCTGGGAGGCAGGCAGGGAGCCCAGGAAGGACACGTCTCCAAAACATGGCAAAACCACACGGTTAGATGGACAAAAATGGATTGGACAAAAATGAGCAGCAGCTGCAAATCTATCGCTTGGTGTCTCCATGATGCTGGTCGGGGGCTGAGCATTCAAACCCTTTGAGTCTTTGCTGGCAACCAGGTGTCCAGATCCCTCCGGTGACATTGCAGGTGACATCAACACTCCGCATTGTATAGAGCCATAGGTGACGGTGGCAAAAATCAAGTTATAATCCAGCCAGATAGTTAGAGGGCTAAGGTCTTAATGATGCCCTACGTGCCATCTTGGGTGACATCCTCTGGAGAGGTGGAGGTGGGAGAGGTTGGGTCATATGGGGTACACGGACCTGGAGCAGTGTTCTTGGGTGCAGGTTGGAGTCTCCCCAGTTCTGCAGGTCAGCGTTTAACACCCTTTTCTCTTTTCCAGCTTCCCATTACTACAAGTACAAGCAACAGTTCATTTTCCCAGGTAAGTCCCTTTGACAGTCTCTCCTGTAACATGGGGGGCTGAGATATCCTTTGGTGGGGTGGGTGCATGGCTGTGCAGGGGGGATTGTGCTGGGCTGGGATTTCCCCCCCCAAACCAGCACAGTGTTGCAGGACTGGGCACTCCTGAGACGCTGCAGGGTGGGTGGCCCTCAGTTATCCCCAGCTAGAGCTGAGGGTGGAATTAAATCATAGCTGGGGATGAAGGGAGGTTTTCATAGAATCACAGATGGTTTGTGTTGAAGGGCCCTCCCCAGCTCCCCCAGTGCCCCCCCTGCCATGACAGGGACATCTGCACCAGCTCAGGTTGCTCAGAGCCCCGTCCAGCCTGGCCTGGGATGTCTCCAGGGATGGTTCAGCCACCACCTCTCTGGCCAACCTGGGCCAGGCTCTCACCACCCTCAGGGCAACAATTTCTTCCTCATGTCCATCCGGAAGCTCCTCTGAATCACTCCTCTCTCTTCTCCCCAGACGTGGTGCCTGAGACGCCGACCCGAGCTCCTCAGGTTGTTCTCCACCCCGTCAACTCCAACCCCATGTGAGTGCCTCCTCCTCCTAGAAAGCTTCACCTCCCGCCCCCCAGCAGCACATCCTCTGCACCCCACCTTCTGCCAGCACCCATGGGTGCTCCCCTGGCTCTGCAGAACCAGTCTGGGGCTTGGGGATGCCTTTTGGGGTGGCTGGTTGGGGTGAACCCCTCATGCTTCTGCTGCTCTAACCCAGCTCAGCACTTTGGCTTGTGTCTCGGGGAGGAGAAAGGTTGAGCAGGCAGGAATTGATTTATAACCCACAACGATGCACCTGCCCAGCGCTTCGCCACCAGAAAAAATAATGACTTGCAGTTGCAGAAGCCAAAGCCCAAGTGATTAATCTTTTACTGAACTATAAGCAGAGAACTGGGGTTTTTGAGATTGTTTTAATGAAGGTGGTTCTTGCAGCCCCACCTGTAATATTTTCAAGGCAAATAAGCTGAAATCAGTTTCGAAATGCAGTATCTAGTTGTTAGGACCAGCGGGTTGGGTCCGAGCTGCTCTGCCGAATCCAGCATTTGCTGTGATGCCTGTGATGCTGCGTTTCAGGGTTGCTTGTGACCCTTTTTGTAAATGCCGTTTTTGAAGGATTTTACGAGCTGGGAGTTGAACAGATAGAGTCTGGCTCCAGGTTTGCGTCCGGCTCTCCCACGCTCTCCAAACCTCATCGGCAGCTGCCGGGGGGTCCGGCAGATCTCACCTCTGGGGAAGGTGATGGGAGGGATGGGGACGGGGCCACCTTTCCTTCTGGTGGCTGGGAAATTAATGGCAAAGTCGTGAAGTCAGTGCCTTTTATTTATTTTTTTTATTCCTTCCCTGCCTAAAGCAAGGTATCAGGTGTAGGGCTGTCAGGCTCGTGTGGGAATATAGCTTTCAATATGCAAAATCTGTGATGCTCCTTTTGCTCATCCCGCTGGAAATAATCTGCGGGAGTTTATCTTGGGGTTGGCTGGGTTAAACCACAGACTCCGCTTCAAATACTGGGAAAATGGGTATTTGGATAGTGGGGAGATGGGTATTCATGCTGGGTCAAAGATCAGGCAGGAGGAGGCTGCTGCTCCTGCAAATGGCTGGTGCAGAATGATCTGCATCTACCTGGGTTTTCTGTACTGCGTAAAATATCAGGGCTGACTCCTTTTGTAAATGCAACTGGGATTTATAGCTCTTTAGTGGCATTTGAATGGGGTGGGAAGTTCGGGACCATTGTGTCCGAGTGGCTCGGGGGGTGTTATGCCTCTCCTGTGATCCTCACCGTCTCTGGGAGGGGATGCTGTTATTTATTTTATTGCTAATAATAATTTTTAATATATATATATGATGTTCAAAACCATCCGAGCTGCTCCAGCTGATCTTCCCCATGGAATTGCCCTAATTCCCAGTTAACTGTTGAGTGCACAACCTGGTTGCGTGTTCCATCCTGGAACTTCATGCATCCAATATTAATGAATGCAATAATTAATATTGCTCATCTCCACTATCCTTCCCCCTCCCGTGTGAGCACCCAGGGGTAGGGGCAGCCAGGGCATTGGTGGGAAGGGGTTGTTCTTCCCAAATTAGCAGCGAGCTTGGTATTTCTCCTCCCTGATCCCTTTAGCCCTGGTGCAGAGTGATGCTGCGGGATGCAGGACCCGGTGCCCGCACGTGCTCCCCACCTCACCGTGTTTTTACCCCATGGTAATTCAATAATTCTTTTAACAGCCTGGAAGGCAACCCATTGCTTCAAATTGAAGTGGAGCCCACCTCGGAGGTGAGATATCTGGGCTCGGTCCTCTGCTTAATGGGCCTTTAGTTTATACACATCCTGGGGCACATTTCACAGGAACCAGAGACGTTTAGCATCTGTGCAGTGAAATTGCTGATAATTAAATTAATGGCCAGGCCAGATCCTGCCCAGGCATCCGTGTCCCCACCCCGTGACGAGGGACCCTGATGGGCTTCGTGTCTGCCCTCAAGTTTATAACTCAATGAGCTTTTCTGAAGTGCGTCAAAAATGTGGCGGAGGGGAGGAGGTGAAGGGTGAGGATGAGGATGCAGCTTTCAACTGGGTTGTAAATCCTGCAGAAATTACATACAGAGGATCAGGGGAGAAGTCAGACCCATCCCACAGGGCTGGGGGCTGCAGACCGGAGGGTGTCAGGGTGGGAGCAGTTGGGGTTAGAGCACAGCTTGGCCAGGGCAGGATGAAATGCAGAGAAATGAATTAAATACCTCGGTGTGTTGCCTTTGTATATTTAAATCTGGGATAAATAAACACCACCACCACCCCCCCCCCCAACCCGCAAAACCTGGATTTCTGCCGGCTTTGCATAAAATGCAGAAGCGTTTGAAAGTTACTTGCTGGGGTTCTCTAGATCCAAGGGAGCAACAGGTGGGTTTGTGGGGTTTTATCCACATTATCTTCCTTGGCCACAGATATTTTTTACCCCTTTACCCCCAACTGCAGAATGAGGAAGGCGCTGAGGAGGCTCAGGAATCCGAGGATGACTTTGAAGAGATGAACCTCTCGCTCCTCTCCGCCCGCAACTTCCCCCGCAAGGCCAGCCAGACCAGCATCTTCCTCCAGGAGTGGGACATCCCCTTCGAGCAGCTGGAGATTGGCGAGCTCATTGGCAAGGGCCGCTTCGGGCAGGTGTTCCACGGCCGCTGGCACGGGGAGGTGGCCATCCGCCTCATCGACATCGAGAGGGACAACGAGGACCAGCTGAAGGCCTTCAAGAGGGAGGTGATGGCGTACCGGCAGACGCGGCACGAGAACGTGGTGCTCTTCATGGGAGCTTGCATGAGCCCTCCCCACCTCGCCATCATCACCAGGTAAGCCCCCGTGTCTTGTGCTCACCTGGAATCGATTTTTTGCTTTCCAAAACGCCTTCCTGAAATCAGATGTTACCAGGAGGAAAAGCTGGCCATGCCTCCCTGTCCTAGCAAAGGGATGTTTTCCATCTGCTGCGATTTATGCTGTGAAGCAGATAGAAAACCCATCTAAGTGGGTCTTGGCAGGTTCATCTCTGGTAGAAGTAGAACTTGAGATAGGAATGGTTTGTTTTACCAGGGACAGGAATGCCTTGGTTTAGAATCTATATGTTTGTGTTGAAGGGCCCTTCCCAGCTCCCCCAGTGCCCCCCCTGCCATGAGCAGGGACATCTGCAGCAGCTCAGGTTGCTCAGAGCCCCGTCCAGCCTGGCCTGGGATGTCTCCAGGGATGGGGCATCCAGGACCAGGTTTAACTACAACAGGTGTAACCTGGTGGGATCAGCAGCTTCTGTTCCGGGTTAGTTTTTCGCATGGGCCCTGGTCAGGTCCCTGGATGGGTGGTGGGGTCTGGACCCTACCACAGACATTGCATTAAACAGACAGCCCTGCCAAACCTCAGGTTCCGCGGATAACCCAGTGCTGTGGAAACACCTCTGGGATTTGGGGTCTCCCAAACCATCTCAAACACCTCCAGAGCTGCCTCGCTCTTAACGAATTGTTACGTACCTGCTGTCACCCCCGTGCCTGGTGCGGAACGCAGCACCGAGCATCCCGGCGTGCTCCTTGCAATCACAACACCTGCGCTGGCCTCGTGGCGGGCAGGCTGCAGCTGCTCTCGGGGCAGCTGTTGTCATGTGAAATGCATTTATTTCTGAGTATTCAGTTATTTCCCTCACCTCTAGACCATGCGCTCAGCCGCAGGGCTTGGGGCGGTGCTGCTTCACATCCCACCACAGGTTCCCTTCTCATGGAGAAGTTTCCCCAAGGTGAGGTGGAATTTCCAGCCTCCTCCTGGCAGTGTTTCAAAAAGCCTGCGCTGAAATGGCAACGCTTCCGACAGCCATTAATGATGAAATATTGCATCATCCCTTCCCAATGTCCCTGCAAAGTGGCACCTCCTGGTCCCAGCTGGGGTGGCTCTGTGGGTGCCAGGGTGGGGGTTTTGTTCTGCTCCCCCTATTGCTCAGCAGAAAAGGATTTCAACCCGAATTTGTGGCTCTTCCTGCCATCGCTTGCTCCCTGCCCTGGTGGGTTCATATTCCGTGTTTGGCTCAGGAGTTGCATCCTCCAGAAACGAGGTGACTCCAAACAGGGGCTGGTTCTCCCCAGCTGGGGACTGGAAAAAATATATACTTTTTATTTTGGACCAAAAAAAAAGTCATCTGGGAAAATTCAGCAGCATTTCAGATCTCCATCTGTGAGCCCGCTTCAGGCCAAAAGCTTTTAGAAAAGTGTGCAAACACAGGTATTGATTGATGCATCAGAAACGCCATCCGGGTGTTACATTGGGCGTGTTGCCGCCTCTACCCAGAGCAAAATGCAGATTCTCCGTCCCGCTCCGCCGTCCCTTTGCAGCCCCTATTTGCTCAGCTTTTCAATCCTATTCAATATCAAAACCTGGCAAATATACTCTTTTTTTTTTTTTTTAGCTACAAAGTGTTTTCTATTCTAATGCCTCTTTATATAAAACCGTAAAGGTGCCACTTTTGACAGTTTGACAAAATAAATATGTGCGCCGCAGCAGCTTGATGCATTAATATGAGGTCTGCGAAGCACGCTGCTCGCTTTGCTTTTCCTCCCAGCTGCACTTGGTCCCTTTTTTTAAGGTCAAAGTACAGCTTTATTGGCTTGCCCTAAATATAACCTGTGCTCGCGACGTCCCTGAGCGTCGCCTGCTCTTTGCCTACAACCGGCAATGAGCTTTTCTATCTAATTCTTCGAAGGCTGAATTGACATTGTGGTGGTTTTTTGGTTGCATTTGGGAACCTGTTTGTTTTTTTCTGTTGGGGTTTCTGGGGCTCATGGCTGGTGATGGCCACGAGGATGGAGAAAAACCACGGGGGATCACAGAATCACAGAATCCCAGAATGTGAGGGGTTGGAAGGGACCTGGAAAGCTCATCCAGTGCAATCCCCCCATGGAGCAGGAACACCCAGATGAGGTTACACAGGAAGGTGTCCAGGCGGGTTGGAATGTCTGCACAGAAGGAGACTCCACAACCTCCCTGGGCAGCCTGGGCCAGGCTCTGACACCCTCACCCCGAACAAGTTTCTTCTCATATTTAAGTGGAACCTCCTGTGTTCCAGTTTGCACCCATTGCCCCTTGTCCTGTCACTGGTTGTCACCAGAAGAGCCTGGCTCCATCCTCCTGACACTCCCCCTTTCCATCTTGATCCCCAGGAATGAGTCCCCCCTCAGTGTCCTCTTGTCCAGCTCCAGAGCCCCAGCTCCCTCAGCCTTTCCTCACACGGGAGATGCTCCACTCCCTTCAGCATCTTGGTGGCTGCGCTGGACTCTCTGCAGCAGTTCCCTGTCCTGCTGGAACTGAGGGGCCACAACTGGACACAAGATTCCAGGTGTGGTCTCCCCAGGGCAGAGTAGAGGGGCAGCAGAACCTCTCTGACCTACTGACCACCCCCTTCTAACCCACCCCAGGTACCATTGGCTTCCTGGCCACAAGGGCCCAGTGCTGGCTCATGGTCACCCTGCTGTCCCCAGGACCCCCAGGTCCCTTTCCCCTACACTGCTGGATGCTGGAAGGGTGCTTGGAGCTCAATCTCAGAGAATTTTTGGGAAGGCCAGGACTGCAGGAGCACAGAACCCATAGCCCTAAGGTCATTTCCAGACATAATTTATTCCCTTTTGAGGTTTTCCATGGGTCTCTGTTCTGCTGGTGCTTCCTGGGACTCTTGGGCCAAAACATCCCTTAGATTTCCCAGAGGGATGGCACAGGGATGCTCTTGTGCCTTCTGTCCTTGGTCTGCCTTTGGTTAAACAATTTTTTGGGGGTTTCTTGGGACATCTCTGGTCATCTCCTGTGGGGAAAAAGCCTTGTCATCATCATGATGACCTCCATCCCATCCACCTTTCCTTACCTGTTGGAACAGGCAGGTGTATCCTAAGAGATACGACATCCCTGGACCTGCTGCTCGGTGTTGTAGGGAATGAATACTGGAAGAGGACAATGTGGGCTGGGGATGGTCAAGGATAATGGGAATGGTCCAGGAGGTGGCAGAGGGAGAGGAGGGAGGATGGTGATGCTGCGCAGGGGAGAGCATCGCTCTTCAAATGGGATTTCTCTGAAGGGACTCACATTCTCCCTCTGGGTTTATGGGAATAACTTGAAATCAGGCTTTGCTTGGAGCAGGAGAAAATCAGTCCCAGGTGTCTGATGGGGCTAATTATGGATACAAACCCAGAATGTCCAAATTTCCTTGCCCATACATCCCCGGGGCTGAACTGGCTTTGTGCACAAGTTGCCCCTTCTGGGTGCCCAGAAGTTGTCGCTCAAGGACTTTTTTCCATCAAGAAAGCTGTAGCGGTTAAAGAAATCTCCGCTTTCCTGCCAGCACACTGGAAACAGCTGCGGGTCCCTGGAAGGGGCTTTACCGCGCCGTGCCGCCCGGTGCTGCCGGAGGGGAGTTATTTATAGATGGGTTTATTTTTGCTTTTTCACGTCCCTACGTTTTCCTTCCTGCTTGCTTGTGTTATTCAAGGATAGTCTCATTAGCAGAAAGAAATCTCCCCCTCCAAATCATGGTCCACAGGGAAAAGCTGGGGGGCCTGCGAGCGCCTGGCGAGGGGAAACTGAGGCAGCGACTTGCTGATGGCTCTGATGTGTTAACCATTGATCTGGCCAGATGATTGGGATCAGTACTGTTTAATGTCTTCATCAATGATGTAAACCATGGTATTGAGTGCACGTTTGTGGATGATACTGAGCAGACATGAGGAAGAGATTGTTGGCCCTGAGGGTGGTGAGAGCCTGGCCCAGGTTGGCCAGAGAGGTGGTGGCTGAACCATCCCTGGAGACATCCCAGGCCAGGCTGGACGGGGCTCTGAGCAACCTGAGCTGGTGCAGATGTCCCTGTCATGGCAGGGGGGGCACTGGGGGAGCTGGGAAGGTCCCTTCAACCCAAACCATCTGTGATTCCTGAGTTGTCTCTTAATGCTGCCATCTGGGTTGGAAACAAAGAAATTCAGCATCTTTTGGCCATGGGAGGTGGTGACTCCAAAGAGCGCTTCCATCAGAGCTGCTAATAGATTTTCTCTTGGGTAATGAGCGGTGGGGACAGTTAACATTCATCTTAATTAGTCTTGAGCAAGAGCGAATGTGAGCCTTGAGCGCTGCATAATGAATAGTACAAAACGGCATCAAAGTCCTCAGCCTGGTGGAAATGAAAGGACTGAAAAAATGCCATGTTTGCTGTATAAAGGCAAATGACAAGTTGTTTTTGCTGGTGTTGAATGAGACAAAGCCAGGCTTGGGTAAGCTCACGTTAGCTCTTTCAGGGTTCCTGGTCCCGGCCCCCATTGGCAGCAGGATGGGGAGGGGAGGTAAAGCCTCAACCACCCGGGAGGTCCTTCAAAGGACAAAGTCTGGCAGTTTTTTAATGCTATTAAAATGGCTCGAGCCACCCACAAAGGTAATGGATTGCTGAAACTACCAGGTTTTAGGATTCGGCGGGGCAGGGGGCGGGGCGGGGAAAGGAGGGTTTTAATGCTTATTGATCCTTCCCAAGGCTCCTGAGTCTCATTGAGTCTGTACTGAAAGTGTGTGTGGGGGATCAGCACGTTTGGTGCAGCTTTCTGGGGGGCATTGATGGCTCTTTTTGGGTGGGAATGTTGTTTTTTAAGAAGGGAGTGAGGTCAGCAGATGGGAAAGGTGGGAGAGAGGAGGTTTGGGCTGGATCCTGCCCGTGCTCCGAGCTCCCGCTGACTTGCGTGGGGGACTTAGTGCAGCTTTTCTAAGAAGGTTCTTTGCTTTTTAGTGAAAGGCTCAAACGTGGTGCTTAGGATCCCATGCAAAGATCCTGGGGTTTGCACCCTGAGATGCTTCTGGCTGGTTTTGACCCCTATTTTGTCATGATGCGATGCCGGAGTGACTTCGGATTGACAGGGTGCAACCGGAGCCCGCTCGGCGGCTGCTGGCGCTCGCACCCGCGGCTGCGTGGCCGTGATTTATAGCTCCAGTGTGACGTGTCAGGAAGACCAAGGAGAATGCTGAAGAACATTGGGAATTAAGCTTGACCATGGTAGGACTGTATAAGGAGAATTAATTTGTTGAAGGTGCCTTTCAGCAGAGGAACTTGGAGCGTTTCTGTTGGAGAGGGAGCGTCTCGCGGAGGCTGGGGATACGAGTGCTGAGGATGAACAGAAACCTGAGCACTCTTCTCATGTGAGATACCAAAGAGGAAAATAGAGCTTGTTCTTTATTCCTCCATGGCAAAGCAAACTGGCTTTAGTAACAGGGAACACGTTACCCACCATGAATGAGTAGGGAAGGTGTGAGAGTGAGGGATGGGAAGATGGGAGATGCTATGGCTGTATCTTATGGGATAAATTTCTTGTGCCACATGAGCTAAATTTTAGGGTTTATTTTGATTTTATAATCTATTTCTATGCTGGCTTTTGCCAATGTCTGATGGTTGGCTCCTCTGCCGGGTGGAACAAACCCGGCTCCTTGCACGGGATCCTCTCCTATCCCAGACCCTGTTCCCTGCCCAGAGCTCTGGGCAAAGCTCGGCTTTAAACACTTGGCTCTTCCAAGCCTCTCCCTGTGCCAAACCTCCTGACATTTACAGTGTCCCGGCTCAGCTGCGAAGGATTTGGGGCTTGTGTAGCTTAATGCTTAGGGAGCTGGGGGCCGAGTGGATATTTAATGTAATCTGAAGGACAGGAGAAAGGGAAAGTGTTTAAACCATCTCACTGAAGACAAAAGAGTTTGGGGCTGTGTGGTTTTTCACCCATGGGGCAAGTCTGAAGCCCTCCCATCGTTCTCTCCAGGGAGCAACGTTGGCCATTTGGGCTTTAATGAACAAGTTGGCTTTTTCTTCTCCTTGCAACCCAATGATATCAAAATACACCCTTCCCTGCACAGAAATGTAAGCAGGAGCTCTAAATCTTGCTCAACAGGAGGGAAACTGAGGCACAGAGCTGTCACAAATCCCAGAGCTGGCCATTTAAAAGATGTATAGATGAGGCTCTTAGGGACATGGGTTAGTGCTAGAGCTGGGTTATGGCTGGACCCGATGATCCTGAGGGTCTCTTCCAACCAAAATGATTCTATGATTCTATTTCTGAGCTGCCTTTTAGGTCTGGCCCTTCTCTCCCCACTCATGGGTGTATTTTGGGAGCAAAAGCCATGAGGTCCTGCCTCCCCCAAGCCTCCCACTGTCTGAGCACCCACTTTGGGGACCCAAAGTGTCCTGTCCTGCCTCTTGGTAGTTTTCCCTCTTACCTTCTGCCGCGTTTCCCCTTTCCCAGCAGTTAAAGTAATGGACCTCGTAGATCATATAATAAATAGGTATTGACTTCATGCCACAGGCTGGATCAGAATTGATTGACCGGTGGGAATACACTCCCGCGCAATCGATAAGAGGCCATCAGGCTGGATAAATCTTGATAACAACTGACAAAAGGAAAGTCAATATGTGTATTAATATATACGTTAAGAGAGCATATATCTTCCGTTTGGAGACAGCGTTGCTTTAGGCAGCTTGCAGAACGGGACGGGTTGTGGGGGAGACCAAAATATCCCGAGCAAAGAGGACGGTGGGGATGGGGAAAGGCAGCGGCTTGATCCTCCGCGAGGGTGTTTGGTGTTGAAATAAGAGCTGGTTCGGTGCTGGCTGAGCTGCTCAAATCCCCGCCGGCGGGTGTTCGTTAGCGCCGCATTAATGTGCTGCTCCGGCGGAGGATGCTCCCAGAGAAGGTTCTCCTTTGTATTTCAAAAATGCCATGAAAATATTTCTATTTTGGCCATGATTTCTATGGGAAAGCACTTACCGCAGCGGGACTGAAGCACTTTGCTGGAGAGGAAGGGATTTAAGCGGGTGTTTAAGGGAAAGCCTGGGATTAAGTGCCCCACTGAGAGATGGTCCCACCACGTCTTTCTACTTGTCCCAGCTCTTCCCCTCGCTATTGAGTGACATCTCAGCATGATTCCTTATTTTACCTGAGCATCCGCAATGCTGGGGATCCTCTTTGGGATCAGGGACAGGTTGGGGGGGGACCCACATGCTGGCGCCCTCCTGCCTTGACAAATGGGAGGCTGCCCAGGGAAATAGATCCCTCCCATCACAACATTATTAATTTTTTATTAATAATAATAATTATTACTCTTCCAAAGTGGAACTGGGTTCTAGTGAAGCAGCTCTCTTGATCAAAAGACTTGCTGCTTCCCTCGCTTCAAAAGAAGTTTTTTCTTGTTTTTTTCCTAAGTTTCTTTTCCTTCCTGAGGTTCAAAATAGCAGGAGGATCACTGCGCAGGGAATATATTCATCTCCTTCAAAGGCAAGGAGAGGTCAAAGCGCCTTCACACATCCCCATACACCGCGCCAGCCCTCTCGGAGCCGATTCCGAGTGCACCTTTCCAAAAGGCGGCAAGTGCCGCCCGAAGCAGCGAGTGTTTTCGGATGACTTGTTTGCAACCAGGGCTTTAGATAAGCCCCTGGGGCTGCTTTGCATTCACCTGTCTCTGAGCTCCTTTCCCTGCAGCTGGAGAACAGCTCGTCTCCTCTGACACTATCTCCTTCAAATAAAAATGCATGGAGTTTGCTTTTTCTAAATAACTTGATTTTTTTTTCCGAAGCCGCGATGGAGTTGGAGGTACTTTTGGGGGAGGCTGATCCCCCTTCTCCTCCTCCTCCTCCTCCAGCCCTCGCCGTTTGCCTGCGCTGGCTGTAGTTATCTCACGTGCCAGCTGCTGGGAGGACAATTTTGTTGCTTAAGTGTAATATCCATCAAAGGACGGTGCTTCCACTGCACAGAGATAGCGAGTGAGGGGTGAGGGGAGCATCATCTCTTCGGGGTGTTTCTATTTCCCCACGGTGATTTTGCTCCATGCCAAGCAGGAGCCGGGTTGCTGTGAGCTCTGAGTTGGGGATCTGAGCTTTGCTGTGGCCAAAAACCTCCTGGCAGGTGATGAATTCCCTGCCTCCCCATGGGGTTGCTTTGGGAGACTTGTGTAAGGGTTTAATTTGGAGGTAGAGTTCAATGAGAAAAGTGTTTTCACCGGCAAGTGATGCACCCGAGGGGCTGGGCTCTAGTGGATGCTGATGGTTTCTGGTCCAGCAGCTCATGGCCCTGTGATGCTGCGAAGGTTTCGGCTGCTGCTTTCTCCCCTGGTCATGGTCCAGCGAGGGTGGATGGGGTTTCTCTGGGCCGTGGGGAGGAAGGAAACCACCTGAGCAAAGGAGAAAGCAGTTCCTGCAAAGAGAAGGGAAATGAAATGAAAGTTGTAGGTCTTGGGGCCGAAACGTTTCCATGATGAATTCTGGGGCTCTGGGTATGTGTGTCTCAGAAAAGAGCTGCTTCACTTCATGGGGAGGTTTTGGGAAGGGTAAATCCTACTTAAACCAGTCCTGAGCATCCCTCGGCAGGGCTGGGAGGACCTGCATCCCCGCTGGCACTGGGTGCTACTGGCATCCCAGCAGGGACAACTGGCCCAGGAGCCAGTTGAGCTTTTTTTATTGCCCCTCTAAGCTTTTCATTAAAAAGTATATATATATAGATGTGTGGTCCAACACATGCCAGCTTTCTCCTTAGACTGAGACCTAACGCGCTCATTGCAGCTCATGGAGATGTGACCCTGGCTGTCCCCTCTGTCCTTGGGGTGGCTTGGGGACATTGAGCTGGATGGTGCCCCACGCCGGCGTCGCAGAGCGAGTGTGCGGCAAGGGTGCGACATTTCCCATTGATTTTGAAGAAAACAAAGGCTAGGGATAAAAATTAACCCAAACCTCTCCCTTTGCTGGCCTCCTAGCCATGTTTAATTTTCCATTTTGGGGCTGTCTCGTCTCCAAAGCACAGTAGCCAGATGTTGGTAAAAGAGGAAAACGAGCCAATAGATGGAAACAGCTTCCCGGGAAAAGTTCCTGAATAACTCAGGCACGTGCAGGCGGGTGCATTGCTCGGTTCTCCGCTCCCTATGTGGTTAGTCCTGCTCAATGAAATCAAATAAGTCCCAGCTCAGTGGCTCTGCTTGCTGTGGTCGTATCTTTCTTAATATTCCCCAAAGATTGATTTTTCTCCGTGAAATAGTAAAAATCTGTAAACTGATGGGGAAAGTGGAAGCATCTAGACAGGCTCTCCTTTGCTCTGGCTTTCTTCAAGTGCAGATGTAACCTGCTAGCAGAGGTATTTTTATATTAAAGTACTTATTATTAATTCCCCTTCTCTCCTTCTGTGTCTCCCCTGGGTTTATAGTGCTGACTATCACCATGGTATCTGAGCTGGTTCCCCATAAATCAATATATGAGCAAGTAATGAGCTTCCTGGGGTCTGGCATTTATCACTATGGGGTGCTCAAATGATCCTATTTAATTTAATGGGCATTTCTGTGGATGGTTGGGCAGAGGGAAGAAAAGCACAAAACACCGGTAAGTAACGGCATTGCAACTTGTGTGTAACCATCAGCTCAGAGGTTATTCCTGCTCCTGAGCAAAAGCCAGGCTTAGGGCTTCAACCCTGTAGAACCTCTACATCAATGTAGAGGTGACGGCCATTGATGTAAAGGTGACGGCCATCGATGTAAAGGTGACGGCCATCGATGTAGAGGTGATGGCCATCGATGTAGAGGTGATGGCCATCGATGTAGAGGTGACGGCCATCAATATTGCAGGAAGGGGGAAAATAACCCCATGAAGAGGGGATGGATGAGGTTGTTTTCCCATCGAATGGCAAAAAATATCAAGAGGCTCCAGCTCTTCCTTGCTCATCCCCACCCCCCCCAAATTATTCAGTCACTTTGGCTTTGCTTCCGTTGCTGATGTCTTCAGCCCACGCTGGTGAAATGCAGAGTGTTTATAAAGCAATTTGGGATTTGGCTTGCTTGGCTGAACACTTCAAAAACTCATTTTGAATAGAGACTTGTATCTGCAGCGGGATGGGGCCGTGGGGCCAGGACTTTTGAAGGGTCCCTGGTTTGGGGGCACGACTGGGAGCTGAGTTTGCGCCGGGGGTTGAGGTGCACCCCTGGGTGCTGGGATGAACCTCTGCACATCCCCGAGCTGCCCATCCTGGCTGTCCCTGCTGCCCCTTGGCTCTGTCTGGGCTTTGGCCAACATGGCATGTGTCACCAACCTCCTTGCTCTGGGATGGAGAGGTTGAAGAGGAGAAGACAAGTATTCGGTGATGAATACATACTTCAGCGGTGAATAAGCTGAAGACGCAAACCGTCTGCCTTTGTTTCTGGTGTCAAGCGTAGGCGTCCCAGGCCGTGTGATCCGCGGCATCGCTCGCTCGCAGCCACCCGGGTACTTCAATGCCGCGGCTCAGCGTCGACCTCTTGAAGCGGGGAGGCAGAAGCTGGTGTGCGTGCCCCGGGAGCCGCGCTTTGTGTGCCCGAACGGGGAGCGATTGACGGCAGAGGAGGAACGTGAAGAAGCCAAATTGTTGAGCTCTAGCCGTGAAAAGGTTGTGCAGGTGGTGGCTGAATGGGCTCAGGTGCTGCATAAATAGGTATCAACCGGGCTTTATCTCTGCGTTGGCAGCTCCTTATCCAGCAAGAAAACTCGAACAAATACCGACGTGGCTGTCACTAGTTGAATTCATTTGGAGGAATTATTCATGGAGGGGAGGATAGAGGCACCTGGGCTGCGTTGGGGTCTGGGGAGCAGAGGTGGCACATCCCGTGCCAGTGTCCTTCACCATGTGCTGGTGCCACCACCCCGGGGCTGAGCGGTGGCCGCTGCCCCTGTGCTGGGGCTGGCGCCGGGTGCACCCGCTGCCTCCGTTAATGTGATGTTCCTCTGGAAATGAAATGAAGAGATGGGCATCTCGCCGGGAAGGGGCAGCGGGCTCCACTCCTGGGGTTATCTCTGCACTTCAGATAGGCAGAAATTGGAGGGTTTTTTTCTCTAAACAACCCTTTTTCCTGGAAAACAGCTGTTCTTAACTCCCTTTAGGGCTGAAATCAAACTCCCTTCCCTCGCTAATCTATTTGTGGCGTTTGTAAAGTCGATTCCTGACTTATGCAGACCAAAAGCAACTTTCTGGAAGGGTTTTCTCTGGGGGAAAACAGGCATTTGCTGGGGAGCTGGTGGGCCCCTTCGTGCACAGGCAGGTCATGGGAGGTGACAGAAAGGCTTTTGCATCATGGAACTTAAAGCATTACACCTCTATTTGGCAAATTAGTGCAAAAAAAACCATACTGGGAAGGTGGTCCATCATTATTTTGCACCCTTTAATTCCAGTTGCAGAAACCCAAGGGTTGTCTTTATCACTTATTTCCAAGCAGCAGTTTGAGTGCTTGGATCCTAATCTTGAGAAAAACTCATATTTCTCCATGACTGCAGCCAAACGATGGCAAGAGATAGGAATCAGCTGCTTTAGAGGGAGATGGTGTTCGTAATTGCGGGTGCCTGGGGTTTCCAGTCCAGCTGGGCTGCTCAGGGACATGCCAAGACACCCCAGCAAGGAAAGTGTTACCGAGGAGGCACTTAGAGGGTACGAAGATGCTCTGAACTCCCCGTCGTGCCTTGCTTGTGTCCAGCAAGGTAATTCCCAATGCAAGCCATGATAAAGTGCTTCGAATAATAGAATAATTTTGGTTGGAAGAGACCCTTAAGTTCACTGAGTCCAACCACAACCTAAGTCTAGCACTAAACCATGTCCTTAAGAGCCTCTTCTATGCTGTTGTCTTTCAAAACCCATGAGATATTGGATCAGTCCCATTCCTCCTTGACCTGAAAATTGTGCTCTCTCCACGGAGTTTTTAGCGTAGGAAGAGGAGAGTCTTTTGTATCCATGAGCTTCTGGAGGAGCGAGCAAGGTTTGTTCCCAATAAGCGTTATCCTCACTTTCTGGATCACATTTTAATCACTCGTAGGGACCTTATTTGTGATGGTCTTGGCCAGGGGATGTGTGATAAGAATGGAGGAACGGTGACAGCCTATGCTTTTTGGGGACTGTTGTTGCTGTCTTCAATGTCTCCACGGTGCAGCCTCCTGGGGGTTTTGCCTCAGTGCTCTGCACTGAGCCACCACGGGGTCCAAGATAAAAGAGCGGCTTTATCACGGTGTTGTATTCCTGATTTCTCTGGGCTGCTCACCTGTCCATGGGGCTGTGCTGAGCACCGCTGCCCTTCATCCCTTGCTCTGCCTCTTCTTCCTCACCCGAGCTGGAGGTCCGAACCACCCCCTCTGAGCATCATGGTACCCAGGTAAACCCAGGGTGATCCGGTGTGATGCTCCTCAGCCCTTCTAACAGCTCAGGCTGGTTGTTTCCATCCAAAAAGGGCAAAACCCATTATCTCCCCGGGGACAAATCCAGACTGGTCCATACTGGCATCCCCGGGATAAGGGGAAAGTGGTGGAGCCAAGTGAGGACGCAGGAATTCAATCCTGTAACTTCTGATTTGTTAACTAGAACAGAATCAAATTAACATCTGTGGTTGCCAAAGCATCTTTACCGATGTATGTATTGGGTGCTTTATTTTCTGGGCACAGGTATCCAGTCTCATCATTCTAAAGTTGCCTGTAATGAGCGTGGGAGGGTATAGAAAAGCAAAAAAGCCCTTTTTTTGTGGGCGGGAGTCGAGGCAGCATCCACCCACGTCCTCCATTATGATATTCAAATGTCAATATATTTTAATTGGTTTATATCCCCCCCTCCCCCTCCAGCTGCCTTTGGTAATTAAGGCTCTGTAAATAGATTTTACTGTAATTGGTACGAGAAGGAAAATTGGAGGACATTGTACAGTGCATTGGGATTTGTTGTTATTTTTTTTTCCCCTCCACATCTTTCCTCTTTTGACTCATGTTACATCTGTGAGTGTTGTATCCTCTTGAGGGAAGAAGCACAAGAAGTCTGAAGCGAGAGGACCAAGTGGTTTTGCTCATGGCTGGGACATGGGGATCCCCAGGTCACCCCTTACAGGGCTCGACACCACGGTGGTGGCACCAGCACACACTGGGGAGCAGCACCCGCTCCTCCCAGTGCCAAACTGGGGACACCGCCCAGTTTCCTCATGGAATCTTCAATCTGCCTTGAGATGTAGCCAAAGCTCTTGTGGTTATTTAAAATTCCCTGACACAACTGCTGCCTTTGTAATTTGGGGATGTTTCTCGGCGGGGTTTTATAAACCATGTTTCTGTCTTTCGCTTTTCCTGTTCTTTCAGCCTGTGCAAAGGACGGACTCTCTACTCGGTGGTGAGAGATGCCAAAATTGTCCTGGATGTCAACAAGACGAGGCAGATAGCGCAAGAAATTGTGAAGGTACAGAGTGGTGGGGGGACAGCTGGGCACCCGTGAGGGTCCAGATCCATTCGAGAACCCAGCCAAGCTGCTCCATGGAGCAGGAGTGAAGAAATCAAAGAGGCTGGGTGGGATAGCACCTCAGCTTTAAAATCCAGGTCTCTTAGACCTCCATCACCCAGTTTGAGCTGAGCTGGGGTGGCTCCAAGGCTTCCCATGGGCTCCCTGTGCAACTTGGGGCTCATCACACAGAATCCCAGAATGTCAGGGGTTGGAAGGGACCTGGAAAGCTCATCCAGTGCAATCCCCCCATGGAGCAGGAACACCCAGATGAGGTTACACAGGAAGGTGTCCAGGCGGGTTGGAATGTCTGCACAGAAGGAGACTCCACAACCTCCCTGGGCAGCCTGGGCCAGGCTCTGCCACCCTCACCCGGAACAAGTTTCTTCTCATATTTAAGTGGAACCTCCTGTGTTCCAGTTTGCACCCATTGCCCCTTGTCCTGTCACTGGTTGTCACCAGAAGAGCCTGGCTCCATCCTCCTGATGCTCCCCCTTTCCATCTTGATCCCCATGAATGAGTCCCCCCTCAGTCTCCTCTTGTCCAGCTCCAGAGCCCCAGCTCCCTCAGCCTTTCCTCACACGGGAGATGCTCCACTCCCTTCAGCATCTTGGTGGCTGCGCTGGACTCTCTCCAGCAGTTCCCTGTCCTGCTGGAACTGAGGGGCCACAACTGGACACAATATTTCAGGTGTGGTCTCCCCAGGGCAGAGTAGAGGGGCAGGAGAACCTCTCTGACCTACTGACCACCCCCTTCTAACCCACCCCAGGTACCATTGGCTTCCTGGCCACAAGGGCCCAGTGCTGGCTCATGGTCACCCTGCTGTCCCCAGGACCCCCAGGTCCCTTTCCCCTACACTGCTCTATAACAGGTCATTCCCCAACTTACACTGGAACCTGGGGCTGTTCCTGCCCAGGCCGCAGCTTCTCTTCCCCCTTCAGAGTGCTGGTATTTGAGTCTGCCTTTGCTACTGTGAGCAAGTTGCTAGTTGGATGTTCCTTCGCTTTTGGAAAAAGAATAAGAATGTGCAGTTGGTGTGAGGTTTCCATGTCTCAGTAGTGAGAGCATCCTGGCGGTTGAGGAGCTGGTGCCATGATGCTCGTGGCAGGGAGCTGTATGTGCCACGAGGCTGAGCACACGGGTGTTTTTCAGAGCTAAAAAAGCTTTTCCTTTCACTGAGATGACTCAAAGTGCATGTTCAGCACTCCAGATGTGATCATATAAATAGATGCTGGGGAGCATCCTCATGTGGCCGGGAAGTTGGGTCCTGAGCCATCAGAGCTTCCCAGTGAGTGTCCGTGACGGCTCGTTTTCCTGAGAGGTGTTGAGCCGTCTGCCAAAGGAGGGTTGTGCTGTGATTCCAGACATATTTAGCACCAAATGATACCAGAAGTATCTGGCATGTGTCCCACCATGAGAGCCGTGACATTGACCATGTGCCCTGCTCAAGGTCAACCAGCACCTCTGGCCCCCAGCAAGGCCACATCATCTGGGGCTGAGCTCATGTTTAACATCTTTCTTTGTGGAAAACAAAAGTAAAGAAAAATAGTTGGCTTTCTGGAAGATCTTAAACCCCCTTCAATATCTAAAGCTTTGTTATAGACCAGAATGCGTTCTGCAATATGAACTGAATGGTGCTGTTTCCCTGTCCATGCTTAAGCTGTCACATTAAACTGCCTATTTTGTGTTTATTTACACCCAGATTTAGCAAAGTGCATGCTGTTTTTAAAGGAAATTCATTAAATTCCCCCAAAGTCTCTGGGGTCCAGGCAGGAGCTGATGGTTGAACAGAAGCTTAACCACGTTTGTGGCTGCCCATGTCTGTACGGGTGCTGTAACACCCGTACAGCTACCAACATCCAACTAGCATCTTGGAGCAGTGACCTGGCTGAGCCCCATGTTGAGGTGACGGGAAAAGCCACAGGAGATGAACCCTGAGTCTTTGTTGTGCTGTCCTGAGGCACCCAGCAGGTCTACCTGCCCCAGGGGTGCTGCTGGGCCCGTTGGGTGATGCTGTCAGGGCTACAGGATGCCTCAAAAGCCAGGTGGTGGCACCTTCTTGCAAACTCTGGCTTGTAAGTTGGGGTGTCTGAGGCAGCCAAGGGCCTCTCTGCTTCATTTCTATTTGTAATTTGTATTTTCCGCTTTTTAAAGATGGATTTTCCCCCTGAGCAAACAACTCCGGCATCACATAGGCTTACCTCACATTTTTTTCCCCTGAGGTCTGCCACTCTTGCACTTGGGGTTCTCACCTCCAGATGTTCCCAGCAGGAGGTGATGTCTCGGTTCAGCCCCTCGCTCTGTGTGGGCTGTATCGCTCCGTGTGGGTTGGGGTTTTGAGGATGAGGCGAATGACATTGCTGTCTTCTGCAGCTGCATGTGCATTGGGAAAAGGCTGGAAACCTCAAACTCTTTGTGGTGTTGCGAGGCATCCTTAGCGCTGGGGAAACATCACTGGATCTGTGAGATGAAAGCATCACCATGAAGAACCTCACCCGTGAGATCTGCTGGAGCGAATCAGCATGAATGCCCGTAGAGCTGGTTGTTACCCCGGGGGTTGGGTGATCCTGTTGCAACCCACTGCAGGGCAGAAGGACTTTGGGTCCAACCTGGGTCCCCATAGGAATGAGCAGAGGTCCCAAGGCAAAGCTGTGCTGCATGGGTGCTCAGCACAGGCTCTCCCTGCTCACCGGAGGGATTTTAAGACAACAGCTCCTGCTTGCAGGATAGATCCATCACGCTCCTGTCTCAGGCCCCCCAAACACATGGCTCGTTGCTGGTGTGCACCAGGAGGAGCAGCTTCTCTGCCTAGGGCAGACACGAGGAAGAAATTGTTGCCCTGAGGGTGGTGAGAGCCTGGCCCAGGTTGGCCAGAGAGGTGGTGGCTGAACCATCCCTGGAGACATCCCAGGCCAGGCTGGACGGGGCTCTGAGCAACCTGAGCTGGTGCAGATGTCCCTGTCATGGCAGGGGGGGCACTGGGGGAGCTGGGAAGGGCCCTCAAACCCAAACTATTCTATGATTATTTGCCTTCTCACATTTCCATGTCAACCATCAGCAGATGTTATGGATGTTTTGATGGACTTGGAGGTGGCTGGCATGGAGAAATGAAGGAAAACCTTGACATCTTGGTTTGGTTTGGGTTGGGGCAGCATCACCCAGAGGAGCCGGAGGCAGGACCAGGTGGAGGCTTTGGCTCCCCTACCTGGTCATGGCAGTTATTTGCCTTTATCCTTTGCGTCCCTGTTTGTGATAGGAGAAGCCATTGAGTTTATGGGATTAGCGGGTGCGAGGGCTCTCGTTTTGCCGCGATCCTCTGGAGGCGAAAGTTAATTTATTTAAGAAGCGAAGCCGGCAGAGGGAGCTGGCTTTTCACACACACTGGGCAGCCCAGCAAATTAAGGCATTACTGGGCCGAGAGTGTTTTCTCACAGATCATCCCGCAGGCAAAGGCGACGGGGCTGGAATTTGCAGTGGGATCTGTGCGGTACCCTGTGGAGTGAGGCGAGGGATTTGGCTTTGCCCAGAGCTCCTTGAGAAACACCTTCAGCGAAGGCTTGGCTGCCTCTGATCGCATGGGATATGCATTCCCATCCATTGCATAGGTGCAAAGTCCCTGATGCCACCTCCTGTCACCCTGGGGTGCTGGGAGGGGCTGTGGAACATCCCCATGGTGCCGGGTCCTGCCCCATGGGTGCACCTTGCAGGAGGAACAGGCTCATGGCATCAAAATGTCGTTCCTGGCACAACCCCGGTGCTTTGTGAAGGCGACAGTGACATTTCAAAGCAGATTTTTAAACCTCATCATTATTTCATGTACTGGGACGTGGAGCCCCATAATTAATCCCGGTGCCTGGAATGGTCCCGGCATCCAGCTGTGGCATCTTAAGACCCCCAAATCCTTTTCTTTCTCCAGCATCCTTTAGCAGAGGCCCTTTGGGATGTGGCCCCTGTGATGTGCTGGGAGGGGGTGTTTGCTGTCCCCAGCAGCATGCTGTCCCTGGCTGTCCCCAGCCTGTCCTGCTGCCCCTGGAGCGGAGCCCTGCAGGTCTGTGCTGCTGTTGAGTCCTCGGTACCTTCAGGGTTTCTCTCTTATCCTTGCGTTTGAGGATCTCAGGGATTTTCAGGTTGCATTCCCAATTTTTCCAGATAGTTTCTAAATGTGGATCATGCCTCCCAGCTCCACGTCAGCTCCAAACTTAAAGCTATCTTCTTGTTCCACTGCATGCGTAGTTAATGATGATAAAAGTGAAAAGATCACACCTAGGATGGATCCCCATGGAAAGCCAGTTAATAAATCCTCCCATGTGATAGAGTCACAGAACAGTTTGGGGTGAAGGGCCCTCCCCAGTGCCCCCCCTGCCATGACAGGGACATCTGCACCAGCTCAGGTTGCTCAGAGCCCCGTCCAGCCTGGCCTGGGATGTCTCCAGGGATGGTTCAGCCACCACCTCTCTGGCCAACCTGGGCCAGGCTCTCACCACCCTCAGGGCCAACAATTTCTTCCTCATGTCCGGCCTGAATCTCCCTCCTTTAGTTTAAAACCATCACCCCTTGTCCTATTGCAACAGGCCCTGTCCCCATCTTTCTTATCAGCGCCTTTCAAGTTGTCAATCACTTGTCGGTGATGGACAACTGATATTTGCTCTAAAGCAACAGTTTGCTGGCCTGTTTGGCATTTATTCTTTGGTAGCTCCCTCTACACCAAGTTCTCCTAGTCTGCTTATTAGAATGAAAATCGAGGCAGCATCAGAAGCCCTACTGATCTCAGGATAAATGGCTTTTATCACCTTCCTCATTCCCAGAGCCGATTATCCCATTGGGCTGCACATCCATCACACGGAGCTGTCGGCAATCCGCTTGATTTGCCAATGCTAAACAAGCCCAGTGCAGGGGAATTTGGATTTCCCACCCATGGTGCTTTTTTTTTTTTTTTCCTCATTAACAATGATTTTAATTAACCACCAAGTAGTTTTTCCTAGGGGATAAGAATGAAGGCAGGACTCCTGCGCGGTGCTTGTTTCCCGGCTAATGGTACCAGCACACACGTGGGCAGCACTAATGGCTCAGTCAGGGTATGGGGATGGAGAGCTTTGACTTATTACCCCTCTGCTCCCAGCCGCCAAAGAGAACCAAGGTGAAAACATCATCATCATCAGTTTCTCAGCGGAGGATTTCAGGAAAGCGACTGGCAGTTTGATTTGCTGCTAATTTTTCTTGCATAACCTACTAATCAGGAAGATGAGCAGGTGCCGTCACAGCCACACTGTGATCCCATCGTGCTCTGTGAGCATCACCTGACACCCGCCCCAAACCAGGGGCCTCCCCGGACACTTGCCCTGTCTGCAGGGACGTTTGGGGACGTGCTGCCTTTGCCTGTGGCCCAGACATAGTTCGGGATTGTGGATGTGCCGCCGCGGCACAGGGATGCTGGCAGCCGGGGTCTCCCCATCCCAGCAATCATGGGGCTGCCCTCGTGTTGGGATTATCTCATGTATTTGTGCTGCTTTTTGAATTTTGGGTTATTTTTTTCTGTTTTCCATCCTAGGGAATGGGTTACCTGCACGCCAAGGGGATTCTTCACAAGGATCTCAAGTCAAAAAATGTTTTCTATGACAATGGGAAGGTGGTGATCACGGACTTCGGCCTCTTCAGCATCTCGGGAGTTCTCCAAGCGGGCAGGTAGGACATGGTGTTCTGGAAATACTGACATTCCTCCACATACCCTAGAGCTCCCTGTTGAGCTGAGAACACAGGGAGGGAGCCCAAAAACCTCCCCTGCAAGTGCTGAGGGGAGACCTTCTGATCTCTGAACTGCCTGAAAGGAGCTTGGAGCCGGGGGGGTCGGGCTCTGCTCCCCAGGAACAAGCGCCAGGAGCAGAGGAAACGGCCTCAAGTTGCGCCAGGGGAGGTTGAGGTTGGATGTGGGGAACAATTTCTTCCCCAAAGGGCTGTGGGGCATTGGAACAGGCTGCCCAGGGCAGTGCTGGAGTCACCATCCCTGGAGGGTTGGACAGATGGACATGAGGTTCTCAAGACATGGGGCAGTGCCAGGGCTGGGTTATGGTTGGACTCAATGATCTTGAGGTTCTTTTCCAACCAAAATGATTCTCTGATTCTATGATCAGGAAGGCAGAGTTGCTTTTGATGGGTAGGAAGGAGCATGATGTTTTGTGCAGGTCTCCAGCTGTTTGGTTTGGAGAGACAGGACCTGGCCCCGGGCAGGGTCTCTTGAACCCAACCTCTTCCCATCGGATACATAATTTCCATGGCCAAAACAGCCAGGACACGCTTCTTGGGCTCCGTTTCACTGGGGCTGGCAAAGCCGGCTCATTCCTTGGCCTTTTCCCAACACCATCATAAATCCCCCGCATCTGCTTCATCTCCTGCCTCTGGGCTGATGAAGCGACAGGCCAGGTCGAGCGGTGCCGTCCCCGTGGTTGTCCCTCAGCTGCTCTGGTGACCTTTTGGGTGCTGCAGACATCTGGCCGTGGTGTCCATGCCAAGCCAGGGCATGGAGCGAGACACAGAGAAAATGAGAGCCAAGCTCGGAACATTTACAACACTGTGACATTTTGGGTCTCTTTGGATTTGGAATTAAGTCCATTTGGTAAATGTTCCTTATTAAATGTTTGGTTGCGGTGTATTTTTTTCCCAGTGCTTTGTGAGGTTTTCAAGCTCCAGCCACGGCAGGGCAAAGACTTTCAGCAGCCGTGGAAAGGAAGAGAAGCAAAGCTGGGGGGAGGGAAAGGAAACAGAAGAGGGGAAAAAGAACAAAGGTCATATTTTTATTATTTGTTAAAACAAATAAAAAGAGCGTTGCTGACTTTTCCCGGTGGGAGAGTGCCTTTTCGCTAAACTCTTTGTGTCAAAAGGAGGTTGGGCCAAGCGCGGTGTTATCGGCACCGGCAGCTCGAGCAGGTTTCCTCTGGTAGTGTGGTACCCGCCTCCCGCTCCTTTTGGTCTCCATCACCCCATGCGATGCAGCTTGTTGCTGGAGAGCTTGTCATGGCCGATCATCGCTTTACGGCAAAGATGCTCAAGAGATAAAATGCTCTTTGGAAACTATATATATATTTTTAATAATTTCTGTGTGATGAGGTTAAAGGATTAGAGGAAAAGGCAACGAGCGCCTCTGTCCATCCTGGCGAGCCGGGCAGCCAGCCTCTCCGTTCCGCTTGAATAAATATCATCTGGTTTTAGCACAAAGTTAGGGAAAAGCTCAGGAAGCCCAAGAAACAGCAGCAGAGACGTGGGGTTTGGCTCTGGTTTAGCAGCTGGGCAGGGGGGTTGGGACTTGGGTCCTGCCAGGATGAGGTTGCAACTCATTCCATTGAAAGGGTTTGGGCAAAAATGGCTCAGTTTTGCCGGGGACCTTTGCTGGGAACTTTACAGATGCTCTGGTGATAAAATGAGAGGTGGTGCTGGGGAAATGGGGTATGCGATGGGGGAGATCAATGTGTGGCCATCAATATCCTGGTGTCACCTGGGGGTTAAAGTCCAGAAGGTTGCTCAGGAGAGGAAGGATGGTCAGATTTGCAAGGCTGGGCAGAAATGAGGAGTGTTTTGCTAGAAAAATTAAGAAAATAAGGCAATTCCTGTCCTGAGGTGTGGCTGCCATGGACTGCTGGTGGCACACGTGTCTTCTGCTGGTGGAGAGCTGAGAGAAGGTTTTGGGGATCCACAGTCATTGGTCACCATGAATTTTGAAGCAGCGTCTACAAGTCTTATTTCCCTTCTTAGGGTGTTGTGTTGTTGTTTTTTGGTTGGTCTTGTTTGGTGTTTTTTAGCTGTTCATGTTTTTCTCAGATGGAGAAGAATGATAAAGCCCAGGTTTGGGTCCTTGGAGGCTTGTGTGGCTGCAGGACAAGCATGTATGGAGAAGGGAGCAAATTTTTACACGTCAAGTTAAGGATGGTGATGTCGCTTCAGGTGTGAACAAGAACTACAAACTGGCCTGTTTTCACTGGCTTAAAAATCCTCCTTGTCCTCCTAGAGCAGGGTCACCTTCAGTTTGTGGAAGCACCTGGCACAAGTTCGCAGTGTCCGTCCATGCCGTGCCGTGCTTGTCCTGCTGAAAAATGAGATGGCTGTCGCAACTAAAATACCTTCTGCAGAGACTTCATAATCCGGCATCTTATTTTGATGAAATCAGATTTATTTCTTCCTTATTTAAACATCATTTGGCTCGGTAGGGCTGCTTTGTAATTAGGAGGAGCATGGGGTGGGTCTTGAGTAGTCTGAGGAGCATTTCTGCTCTTGCTTTTTCCTTGGGGCGGCTCGTCCTTGGGTGGGTTTGCCAGACGCTTGGCTGGTTGTGCTGCTTTCTGCTGGTGGAAGCAGCCGGGTCAGTTATGAAGCCAGGCAAACTTTTGTCACAAAACCTCAAATTGCTGCAATTGAGCCGCGTTTGGGATTGCGCTAAAGCTCGGCCTTTGTTGCTGGAAGCTCGTAAACCCGCAGCTGTGTGTTCGGGTGTACGTGAGCTTTGCTGCGGGACAGGACGGGGCTCAGAGGGGAACTGCGGAGCCAAATCCCCTCCCTGGAGCATCCCTGGATGCCACTGCTGGGATATCTCAGCACTTGAGTGAGCAACAATAAAAGCCGCAGGTGGAACCCTGGCCGTGCTGCGGGTGGTGGAGCAGATCTGAGCGCTGCCCACCGCGTCCCGCTCCCCGCTGCCCGCCCGAGGGTGGACACCGCAGACACACAGCGAGCTCCTCCGCGTCTCTCTAATTGCCCCGATGCTTAATGCCGGCTTGTAATTAAGAGCCGTGCAGGGCTGGAGGAGGTGGCGGGAGCCAGCTGGGAAACTGAAAGTCTCCCCCCTGTGCCAAAGTGCTCTCGGCCCCGGCTCCTGGTGACTGCAGGGTCCGTGTCTGGCCGGAGCTGCTGATTGCGGCGGTGGCTCCGGCGCAGCAGGGTGACAAGGAGCCATCGAGTCCCCGGAGGGGGTTATGGAGGCTCAATCAGTTAATTCCCTGGACAGGCAGTGTCCTTCCCTAGGGAGGGGGTTCCTCCTCTGGGGATGATGCTGGGGGTCAGGTGTGGTTTTATGGCTGGGATGAGCCAGACTGCATCATCTTGGGATTGTACCTGTTGTGTGCACGCAGCCACAATCCATCCAGCTGTTTGTGGTGGGAGCTTGTCATCCTTCCTCAGGGGTGGATGGAGATACCAGTGCCTGGATGGTATTCCCTGGGCTCTGGGATTTTGGCCCCAGGATGAAGTTCAGGGGACAGGTGACCTCCCAGCCATCCCTTCCCCATATGTGTCACCACCTTTGGGAGGTCATCAAAGCATAAACAGGGAGAAATCCCTTGGTACAAGTCAGTGGGCTCATCCTTCTCTAATCCGACATGACATGGGACAGTTTATGTTACCTCCTGCAAAACTATGCTGCTGAATTTGCGCTCAGACACATGATCAAGCTGCTTAATGTGTTACCACCATTGGTGGTCCCTGCCTGGGGACCCTTTTTATGCCAGTGGTGCATCCCGGGTGCCTGCTGGAGGGTGGGAAGGATGAAGCAGCAACTGCTATCATCCTCAGCTCTTGGCCAAAGGAGCCTCATGTGTTTGTACCAAGCAGAGGGACCTTGAGGATGAAAAAGCTATGGCTGAGGTTAGCTGAGGGGCTGGTGAGTGCCATTAAAGATGAAGTGAAATATTTGGGTGGCAGCCTGAGATTTAATAGCAACATCACAGCGAGATTGGCCACGACATATCGTGGGGTGGGTGATTGTGACAAAGCCAGGCTGCTCCTGTTGGTGATGGGATGGGAGGCTTGGACACCAAGGTGGGCTGGAGAGGCTGTTTGGGGTGAAACACCTGAAAACACTGATTTCCAGGTGATTATTATAGGGTGGGTTTGGTCAGAAGAGACCCTTAGAGATTCCCAGCCCTGCCTCCTGCTCACACCAGTTCAGGTGCCAGCGCTGGTGGGATTTACCCCTTGCTTTGAAGGTGTTTTGGTGTGACGGTCACAGTGAGGGCCGCAGCAGACCCTGGGTCCCCATCACCAGCCTGGCAGAGCCAAAGCTCCCCCTCACCACCGTCCTGTGACCAAACTGTGCCCTGTCGCCTGGCAGGGACAGGAACAAAGCCACCCTGCTGGCATTGCTCAGAGCAGGGTTAAAACTCAGATTTGCTAGGATGCTGTAGGGAAAACCAGGCTTATATGTCCTGCGGAGATGGTGGAGGGCGGTGAGGCTGCTTGCATGGTGGTGATGTCCCCTGCTGTGTCACCCAAGGCTTTGGCTCCATGTTTTGGCAGGCGAGAGAACAAGCTGCGGATCCAGAACGGCTGGTTGTGCCACCTCGCCCCCGAGATCATCCGCCAGCTCTCGCCAGACACCGAGGAGGACAAGCTGCCCTTCTCCAAGCACTCGGATGTCTTTGCCCTGGGGTGAGTCCCTGTGGCGGGGCAGGCGGGTGGGTGGCAGAGAACCAGCATGGTTGTGTCATGTGTGAGCTGCTCTGAGCAGCCGGCAGGGGACAGGGACACTGTTCGCTTGCTGCAATGCCAAGGGGATGCTGACCATGGGAATCCCCATCACTGGGTTCAGAGCACTTTCCTGTTTTGAGAAATCTTGAGTTAAATTCCCCTCAATCACTAAATCCTCCTGTTGTAGCTAGAAGGGAATGGAGCTGCTGAGGGGCTGGAGCACAAGTGTGATGGGAGCGGCTGAGGGACCTGGGGGTTCAGCTGGAGAACAGGAGCTGAGGGGAGACCTTCTGATCTCTGAACTGCCTGAAAGGAGCTTGGAGCCAGGGGGGTCGGGCTCTGCTCCCCAGGAACAAGCACCAGGAGCAGAGGAAACGGCCTCAAGTTGCGCCAGGGGAGGTTGAGGTTGGATGTGGGGAACAATTTCTTCCCCAAAGGGCTGTGGGGCATTGGAACAGGCTGCCCAGGGCAGTGCTGGAGTCACCATCCCTGGAGGGTTGGACAGACGGACATGAGGTTCTCAGGGACATGGGGCAGTGCCAGGGGTGGGTAACAGTTGGACTCAATGATCTTGAGCATCTTTTCCAACCAAAATGATTCTATGATTCTGTGATTCTATGGACCAGGGTGTCTCCAGGCAGCAGGATCCAGAGCATCCTGGGGATGCAACCTGACAGAATCTCTCCCCTGCATCCTCCTGGGGTGGGTACCAATGCAAAGATGCTCTGGATGCAGAGGGTTTTGGACACAGATCTGGAAGCCCCCAGACACCCTGATTCTCCCCTGCAGCTGGTTGCAGGGGTCTGGCAGTGGTGGGAAAAGATGCCAAAAGACCGAGAAGAGGAGAATTGATGAGTCTCTTTCAGTGATCCGGCTCATCACTCCTGCCGGTTATCTGAACACAAACAGGAGCCCAGTCGCCCTGATCAGACCTTTCTGGAGGCAGATGTAGGAGGGCTGGGGGTTTTACCCAGCAGATTAATTTTCTCATGGACACCTTAAAGGCTGCAGGGATTAGTGCACGTGGGGCTGTTATCGGAGGCGATATTTCCATCAAAACCGCAGTAATTAAAGCTGAAATGGTCTCGCTTTTTTCCCCCCCTTCCCTGAGGTATAACTTTAGCACAAAAATAGAGAAGTAATTAAGGGATTGTATTGAACAAAGTGAGAGTCAGTTACTTAGACTCAGTTTTTCCTTTTTTTCAAGTGTAAGCTCTGCCCTTACGTAAAGCATGAGTTTCCTTAAAAGATTAAAAGATTTTCCCACATTTTTTCCCCTTTCTTGTTTCTGCTGCCCTCGGCTGAGCCCGGGAGGCTCAGGGATGATCCGGAGGGTTATTGCCATCACTGTTTCCCCTTAGGGATTTGAGGATCAGCGACAGCAAGAGGAAAAGATCTTTTAAAGACTCTAGAAGACGGCAGAAATGTTAAATTAAAGTGTGTGTGAGGGCGGTGGAGTGTAGGGGGCTGAGGCTGGTGATGTGTGCTTGCCGAAGCCTGAGAGATCACAGCAATAATTAGTATTATATTAAACGTGTGGTCTTCTCATACAAAAGGAGATGGAGCAGCAAACCCCTCTCTATAGCACCATCCATACCCCAGGAAACGCAGCCCAGAGATTTTGGATGCGCCTCAAAGTGGGAGGGGGAAAAATCAAGTCCCAAACCTCCAACTAGAAACTTGAATTGAGCTGCATTGGGGGCACTGAGGCACCTTCGAAATCCCCACTGCTGCTGGAGCATCTTGTCCTGTTTCCCCAGGACCTGCCCCTCTCCAGCCCCCGATTCCTCCACACCTGCAGCACCAACAGGCATCTCACATTATTCACATTTTTTCAGATTTACAGCCGAAATGTGCATATTTTTCCAAAACCACAAAAGCTGATTTCCAGCATCAGGAAACCCCCTATTGAAGACTGATCCTTCATTTATCAGACCCCCTCCACCAGATTTTTCCACCTTAATGCCGTTTCAAGCCCATGTCTTTCTGCTTTAACCAGCCGTGATGCCATCCCTGGAAGGGAAAAGCAGCTCCAGGGTATTTGCCTTGGAAACTGGGGCCAGCGCTGTGGGAGCCGGGGCTCATCCAGCTCCGGGTGCCAGAAAACAAGGATGCAGAACTCCCAGGCGGTAGCGGGGGTGGAGAACTGCGGGGGCGGCCAGAGATCGGCCGGAGACGCCTTCATTTTGGGATATTCCCTTGGATTTGGGTGTCCTCACGGAAAGGAGGGGCTGGCTTAGTGCTAAGAGCGGTGCAGCAGCAGATGGCCGCAGGTCCACGTGTGCCATCATCCGGTGAGGGCACCGGGGATGGTCCATGCCATGGCTTGGATGGATTGTTTGCAGAAGAAAAAGGGAAAACTCAGAGCGAAAGGGAATGCTCAGGCTTTTCCTTCCCTGACACTCGGTTGACAGCCTCAGTTTCCCCATCGGGAAAGTGGGAGAGGTGCTGTCTCCATAATGAGGGCTGAGCACCTCTGGTGTTGTATCAGGTGTGAAACATTTCATGGATGTCGGTGATTTTGGAGCAGGCAGAGGTGATGGATGTGAATGCGATGGCCAGGTGTCCCTGTTCCCACAACCTGGGGTGCCTTTCCATCCCCTGACCCCACTGTCTCCCCACAGCACCATCTGGTACGAGCTCCACGCACGGGAATGGCCCTTCAAGACGCAGCCGGCAGAGGCGATAATCTGGCAGGTGGGAAGAGGAATGAAGCCCAACCTCAGCCAGATCGGGATGGGCAAGGAGATCTCGGTAGGTTTGGGGGCAGGCGCTGGAGCCACGTGGGCATCGGTGTGCGGGGAGGGGGAATGTGCCCTGGGTGGAGGGTTCTCTGGGAAAAACGCTGTGCTGCCCATGACCTGTCCCTCTGTCCCCAGCCAGTGTGGCTCAGTCCTACTCCGAGTACCTTCCTGCTTTGGGAAATTTTGAGTTAAATTCCCCTAAATCACCAAATCTTCCTGTTGTGGATAGAAACGAACGGAGCTGGGGAAGGGGCTGGAGCACAAGTGTGATGGGAGCGGCTGAGGGACCTGGGGGTTCAGCTGGAGAACAGGAGCTGAGGGGAGACCTTCTGATCTCTGAACTGCCTGAAAGGAGCTTGAAGCCATGGGGGTCGGGCTCTGCTCCCCAGGAACAAGCACCAGGAGCAGAGGAAACGGCCTCAAGTTGCGCCAGGGAAGGTTGAGGTTGGATGTGGGAACAATTTCTTCCCCAAAGGGCTGTGGGGCATTGGAACAGGCTGCCCAGGGCAGTGCTGGAGTCACCATCCCTGGAGGGCTGGACAGACGGAGATGAGGTTCTCAGGACATGGGGCAGTGCCAGGGGTGGGTTATGGTTGGACTCGATGATCTTGAGGGGCTTTTCCAAGCAAAATGATTCTATGATTCTATGCTGCTGTGACACCAGCATCAGCCCAGCTTGCACATCCCCTCCCCACAAGGGTGTGGGGTCCTCGCAGGGTGGTCATTGGGTGCGGGAGTCATGGTGGGACAGGGACTGGCCAGGTTTGCTCATGTGCTCACCCCTGTGGCTGCAGGACATCCTCCTCTTCTGCTGGGCCTACGAGCAAGAGGAGAGACCCACCTTCACCAAGCTCATGGACATGCTGGAGAAACTGCCAAAGCGCAACCGTCGCCTTTCCCACCCCGGGCACTTCTGGAAGTCGGCAGAGTAAGTCCCTGTCCCTCTGCCCGCGCCCCCTAAGACCCCAACGTCATGGCTGGTGTCGGGGGAGCACAGGGCCAAGCTGTGGGTGCATTTGATGCCACCTGGGTGGGTGGGAAGGGTGGTAACAGCGTGCTGTACCCATGCCACTTTGTCACTGCAATGCTGGCTGTCCTTGTTGGGGTGAAAAAGCCAGTGACAGTGGCAGGAGAGGATGAGGAGGAGTGTGGCGATGTGCTCCACCAGCGCCGGGAGGAAGAAGCAGGGTAGATCCAGGGGCAGGCTAGGCCCTTGGGGACATCTCCTTTGGGGACATTGGCCAGGGCTCCAGTGCCTGCCTGTGTACAACACTCACAGCGGTTTTCCCTCCTGGAAACGTGGCTTTTCCTTCTTTTGCCCAGATTAGTCGCTGGTGGGGATGCCTTGATCAGGGTCCCTCCCCAAACCTATAGCCTGTGTAGCCATCGCAACTTCCAGCGGTGGGAGAAGAAAACATGGTCTCTTCTACCCTGGAAAGAGCTCGTGGCCAAGTCCTTCTCCGTTTCATTGCATTGGCTTAGTCACATCCCCCTGGCGCAGCGAACGCAGTGTAAATGGGTCCCCGGTCAGGACTTTGGGATCTGGCCTGGTGGTAACAGCAGGCAAAATACTGGAAAATCACTTAGAAACTCATTTTCTTCTCTTGAATTCATCACAGTGTGACAAACAGGACCAAAAGCCTAACCCACACAGAGGCTGCATTCGGGGGGGATTTTTCCTTCTCCTGGAGTGCATCCCCAGAGTGTGGAGGCTGGAAATGGGGATGGAGGGAGGGAAGAAAACAGAGAGAAGTGGGGATGCTTCAGGCTGCTTCAAGCATCCCTTTTGGACCCGGAAGATGCCGATTTTTCCTCCTGTATCTGATAACCAAACTTCCTCAATTCCTCATTTGTGCAGCCTCAAGGTTATAGGCACAATGAAAGCTGCTGGAGTGTCCCCTCCCACCCTGGTGTGCTTGGGGCTCTGGGGAGCAGCACGAAGTCAGGGTCAGATGGTCCCCAAATCACCCGGAACATCAGCCATTAATCAGGAGGGAAGTTAATTACCAATCCGTGCTCCGAGCAGGCACTGGGGTGGCTCCAGCAGCCAGGCAAGGAACCTGCAGGTTGATGAACCCCGAAGCAGTGGCTGTGTAATTGCTCGGCTGGGCTGGGGAAGGTTTTTGCAATCACCGAGCCACGCTCTGCCTGCCACCAGCTTGGGCTGCCCCACGGCTTCCCTGTAATTACCAGCCCCTTCCTTGCTGAGCGTGAGAGGAGGGAGAATGCTCCAGCTCGGCACTCGCTTCCCATCCCAGCTGCCTCCGTCCTCAGGGACCCGGCTCCGGCCTCTTGTTCCTGGCGTTCCTCTGTTAGTTCCTGGCATTCTGCTTGCCCAGGTGTCCGGGCTGTGGCGCCGAGGGCTCTTCCAGCCCTGCTTGAAGGGGATGGGGGCAAAAACCCTCTGGGGTCCTGATGCTGGGAGAGCCTGGAAGGGCAATGGAGCTGGGGAAGGGGCTGGAGCACAAGTGTGATGGGAGCGGCTGAGGGACCTGGGGGGTTCAGCTGGAGAACAGGAGCTGAGGGGAGACCTTCTGATCTCTGAACTGCCTGAAAGGAGCTTGGAGCCAGGGGGGTCGGGCTCTGCTCCCCAGGAACAAGCGCCAGGAGCAGAGGAAACGGCCTCAAGTTGCGCCAGGGGAGGTTGAGGTTGGATCTGGGAATAATTTCTTCCCCAAAGGGCTGTGGGGCATTGGAACAGGCTGCCCAGGGCAGTGCTGGAGTCACCATCCCTGGAGGGTTGGACAGACGGACATGAGGTTCTCAGGGACACAGGTTAGTGCCGGGCTGGGTTACTGGTTGGACTCGATGATCTTGAGGGGCTCTTCCAACCAAAACAATTCTAGGATTCCATGATTCTGTTCGATGGGGATGAGGTTTGTGGTGCCTAGCAAGCACTTTTACCCCTCTAGAAAATGCTAAACCTGAGAGCTGCCAGCGCCAGGAAAACCAAACCAGACTGCTGAGAAGGTGCATGACTTCGTTTGGGGCCAGCCCCATGGCAAAGCCATTCGGGGAGGCTTTTGGCCATGGGCTGCCCTGCCGAATCCCCCAGTGCAGTGGGACAAAGTGCCCAGCACTGACTCTGTGATATTTTGTCACTTCCAGGCTGTGACAGGAGGAGTTAAGGGATGGTGCCTTTATCCCCCTGCGGTTCTCCTCTTCCTCTCCACTTCCTACCCCACGCTATGGAGGAGCAGCGGGCGCCGCGGGCCGACGGCAGGATGAGGACAATGCCGCGCTGTTTCACCCTGCGGAGCCTCTGCAAGGAGCCGAGCTGGCAGCCGAGCCCCGGGACACCCGGCTGCGCTGGGATGGGGACAGCGGGCGGTTTCACATGAACACGGGGGCAGATCTTGGGCCGATTCCCCTCAAGTAGGGGTGGCCCGTGGCTTCAGTGTCACCCCAGGGCTCCTCTGATCCCCATCAGCACAGTCAGTGCACCTGATGCTCATTTGGAGAGGGGTTGTTTTTTGATTCTCGGTGGGTTTATTTTGTTTCCTTTATTACTATTATTATTATTATTTTTAATGAAAAAAGGGGGAAATGCTGCTGATTCATGAGTTTAGCGCTGGAGCCTGCTGGGGGCCAGGAGTGCCGCTGCTATTAGCTGCCACCCGCGGGGAAATGCATCTGCAGAGCCAGAGCTGGAGGAGTCCAGCTCCCCCGGTGCCTCGGCAGCCCCGTCACGGGCAGCGCTGACCTTTCACAAGTGGCTTCTCTACCTCCCGGCCATACCCACTTATGTCCCCCAGCCCGGTCTCCCTCTCGCCAGGGCGCATCTCTACATTCCTGTTAATTTAGCACATCTAATCAGTGAGCCGTTCCCTCTCACTCCCCCGTGGCGCGGCGTTGCTCTTGGCTTTGACCCTCGCTCCCAAAGGCAATGCCGAAGCCCCGGTTTGGGGTTGCTCTGGGGTCAGGAAGAGCAGGACTGGCTGATGTTGGGGTCCTTCACTGCTCCTACTTTCTTCCCTGGGCTCATTGCCGGGGATGTGGATGGACTCTGGTTGTACAAAGTCAGCGTTTCCCTTCCCAGCCCCACGCACGGGAGCCGGGGCCGTCTCAGCATCCCAAACAGCTGTCCCCAGGACCACTTTTCCCTGCATCTTCATCTTCCATCAGCCAAATCCCAGGTTTCCCCCCAAAAGATGCTCTTTGGGCAGCATCTCAGAGTTGGTATTGCCATCTGAATATCACCACGTGCTGGTATTTCCCTCTCCCCCTCGGCGCGAACGGGCCCCTGAGCCCGTTAGATGAGTTGTCAAGCGACAGACGATAGCAAATTGCGTTTTCAGGCCTTTATTGAGCATAATTGCTTGACAGGAACCATCCTGAATAATTCAATCACAGTCTAAGTTAGCTTTAATTTGGAGACATGATGAGGCTCTGCAAACTTAACCAGCCCTGGTTTATTTGCTGCTCCTCTAACTCCCTCTCGCTGATGTTTGAACCACTTTAGCATAAGTAAATGAAGATTAGAAACCTAATTGCTGCTAGGGAGAGATGTTACTTTAATTGTGGGGGTGTGTAAGAAGGTGCTTTTATTTCTTAAAATGTGCACACGTGCATAGTCCTAAAAGTGGAGGTGGGCAGGAGCAGGGGGGTGAGTTTGACCTCTGGGGTGGCTCTGGATGCATCTCCTGGTGATGCTTTTGGGGCACTTTTTGTGCTGTGTGGTCGCATCTCGCTCTAAGATGTTTTGCACAAAGTGGGAATGAGGCAGGATCACCCACATCTGCTTTTGATGCTAAGGCCAAGCAGGACGAGCAAGCCAGGGCAGGCTGAGCCCTCGTTTGTGCTAGTTGTCCCCTGCACCAGGTGGGTTGGGGTCCCCTGGGTGTGATGCTGCATCATCCTCATCCCAAAGGATGCTCCATTGCTTCTCACCCTCTGCCTCCTCTGCATCGCACCTCTTCCTTCGCTAACACAAACCAGCTTCTTCATCCCCCCCCAGTGAAGTCCTCTGCTGCCTGTCCTCCCCGTCCCACCCCTTCCCTCCTCATCCTCTGCGCATGTGCGCACGTGTGCCATAAACATTGCACTAAAGCCTCAGAGACTCTCTGAGTTTTCACCGATGCCTTCACCTGCTGTGATCGCGGGGTCTGTGAGAGGTAGGACAACCCCATTGCCAGAGGTCTCAGCTGCCAGGGAGGCACGGGGAGGTCACACCATGAAATCACCAGTCCCCAAACCACATTCAGATGAAGCAATTGCTGTAGAAAGATGGTGTCCTTCTCACTTGGTGGCTTTAGTTTCTAAGTAGGTGTGAACTTCCCAGGAGAGCAGTAGCAAGTGGAACTTGTTGGGAGGATGAAGGAGGTGATACTGTGGATGATGCTCAGCACCAGGGGTGGCAATGAAATGTAGCCTGGTAGACATTGCGCAGATTTATGGTTTAAGGTACGATGTCCATCTTTAAAGACTTGTGGGTTTGCTCTCTGTGCCCCAAGCCCTCTGCTTGCCTGGAAAGGCTCACATTAACTCTCTACAACTGCCTGAAAGGAGACTGGAGCATGGACGGTGTTGGTCTCTTCTCCCAAGTAGCCAGTGATAAGACAAGAGGAAACAGCCTCAAGTTGCGCCAGGGGAGGTTGAGGTTGGATCTGGGGAACAGTTTCTTCCCCAAAGGGCTGTGGGGCATTGGAACAGGCTGCCCAGGGCAGTGCTGGAGTCACCATCCCTGGAGGGTTGGACAGACGGAGATGAGGTTCTCAGGGACATGGGGCAGTGCCAGGGGTGGGTTATGGTTGGACTCAATGATCTTGAGGGGCATTTCCAACCAAAATGATTCTATGATTCTACCTTGACCTATCTCCCCATGGGGTCTTGCCAGCTGTTGGCAGATACCTGCTCTATTTTATCGGCAGAGACTCAAGGAAACAAGTGAACTGATGAACCTGTTAGTTTGGTGACTCCACGGTGTCAGGTCCTCACCAGGAGCATGGGGTGCTCTCCATCAGCCTTGGCCAAGTGTTGCTGCCCTGGTTTTTGGGCATCTGAAAGGAGCCAACTGCTCCTAGAGCCAACAAATCTCGCCAACTCTTCCCTCATCTCCCTCCTCCTCTCCCCCCGTTTCCTCACCATAACGTCTCAGCCAGGCTACAAGCAGAGCCGTTGCACAATAGTATCGATGGAAAAATAGCTGCCCTGCATTTATCATAAATTAGCTCAGAAGAGCAGCTCCTTCCCTTCCATTCAGTGCAGCAACGGTTGTTTATGCAGCCGTGTTATTTGCATCATGCCTTCTTATTTTTGAAAGTCTTAATTATTAAAAAAAAGCAAACCAACAAATCTTACTTTTTATTTTTGTTACTTTTTTCTTTGTTTTTTTGACTCCAGCTTTGTGAGGGTTTTTCTTTTCCTTAGTTTAAAAATATCCAGCCCTTCAACAGGGAGAGAATGTGGGAGAAGCTCTCCACAATGCCCTCTAATAGGAGATCCGAAGGAGTGAGAAGGTCCATCCGGCAGCTCAGTTTAGCTGTGGGAGCCAGAGGAGACACGGGCTATTTCCAGCTGTGCCGGGTGAGAGTGGAGCCACTTTTAGCCCACTGGTGTTTTGAGCAGCAGCTTGAGATATAGAGAATCATCCCCAACCCCGGGTAGATGTGCTGGGCAAGGGGCTGGAGCACAAGTGTGATGGGAGCGGCTGAGGGACCTGGGGGGTTCAGCTGGAGAACAGGAGCTGAGGGGAGACCTTCTGATCTCTGAACTGCCTGAAAGGAGCTTGGAGCCAGGGGGGTCGGGCTCTGCTCCCCAGGAACAAGCGCCAGGAGCAGAGGAAACGGCCTCAAGTTGCGCCAGGGGAGGTTGAGGTTGGATGTGGGGAACAATTTCTTCCCCAAAGGGCTGTGGGGCATTGGAACAGGCTGCCCAGGGCAGTGCTGGAGTCACCATCCCTGGAGGGTTGGACAGATGGACATGAGGTTCTCAGGACATGGGGCAGTGCCAGGGCTGGGGTAACAGTTGGACTCGATGATCTTGAGGGGCTTTTCCAACCAAAATGATTCCATTATTTTACATCCCTGGGCTCTGGCAGCGGAGCAGCCCCAGTGATGCTCTCTGGCCCCATTCTCCAGCTCTCAGCTGCTCCATCCTTTCGGTCACCCTCCGAAGCTCTTCCCCGAGCTCCCCAGCCCCCGACCTCGCTGCTGCCTGAAGGATATTTTCCAGCATTTCAATGCTGCGTGGGGCTGGGTGGTGATGGAACGGCTGTTGCTGCACGGCCCCGTAGCACCATGTCCTCCTTTGGCTGCTAAATGATATCCCCTGGTCCTGCTTCTGCTTTTTCTCCCCACCTTTCCCCGCAAATTACCCAAATCCTTGCTGAGCCACAACCAGCCGGGTGGTTCCCGGGGTGATGAGGTCTGACCTGGCACTTGGCCACGGCCGGAGCCAAGATGAGCAGGTTCTGCTGGGTTTAAGACAGAAATGAATGTCCTGGAGGTGGAGGAGCTGCCCAACCTTTGGTAGATGCCATGGAAGGGTCGGTGCCTACTTGGTCTCTTTGGCCATGCCAAGGTGAAGGGGGGTGTCTGGGCGACACCGTCTGCACCCCCGAGTGCCGCGGGAGCCCTGGGTCGAGCCCACCATGGGCTGGCGCTCCACTGGGCACCGTCGCCTTCCTTCCTCCTTTCTTCACCACTTATTTATTTTAATTTATTTTAATCTTTTTATTTTTGCCAACAGCGATTCTTCGGGAAGCTTGGTCAGCTGCAAAAGCCTTCTTAATTTCTGGTCCCTGTAAAGTATGCTGTTACATTTTCCTGTACATAAGGTATATATAAATATATATACATATCTCTATATGTATGTATATAGATATATACATATATAACGAGCTCTAAATCCTGTACAGTTTCAAACTGAACTTGGTGGCCTGCTTTGTTTTCTCTGTGTTAGTTCTGACTGTTGCAGAATGAGCTGACTTTCATTTCCCTTTTCCTCTTTCCCTTTTCTTTTTATAAATATATACATAAAGATATATATATATATTTTGTTGTCGTTGTTGCAAAACTCATGTCACTGGAAAAGAACAGTTGATTCTGGTGCAAAAAAACCCACCAATATCACCCACGAACCAACAACAAAAAAATCGCTGAGAAAAGCACGATGGATCTCCCCGATGTAAATTTGTACAGTAACATTTATAACGTTTTCTACACTTGAAGAAAGTATTTATAATTTCAGCTGTCTGACTGGGTGCGAAGCTCTGTGACCTGCAGAAACGGATCGCCATTTGTTCCCGTGGTTTCTCGTGCAGTGTTTGGTGAGGTGACAGTGTATGAATTATTTATGCCAATAAAAAAAAGAAGAAAAACATGCCAAAAAACCCCCACCTTTGAAAACCATTGCACCCCCGTGCTGCTCCGTGTCCCTTGCCCTCTGCTTGCTCTGCATCCTAGCGATGGGGAATATTTGTCCATGGGGGGGTCTGGACCACTCTCCTCCATCAGCATCTCATCCAGGGATGCTCAGGGGAAGACACGGCACTGCCGAACCCTCTTTGTTTCTCTCTCCATGGTGTCAGCCCTTTGGGAACAATAATTCACATTTGGATGGGAAACGTGGCAGCCGAAAACATGGCAACTGGGCAAATTATGGGGTAGTCAGAGGATAAATCTCTGCTGGGCGGAGGGGTTGGTGCGGGGGTGTGCCGGGGGGATGCTCCTCCGCAGCCGGGTCCCCATGGGGACGGCTGAGCCTGGTGATGAAGCACTGGAGGTTCCTCGCATCTGCCACTTTATTTGTTTGCTTCCCTCATGCTGTTTTACTGGGGGTGCACCATAAATCTGTAAAACAGCCCATTGGGAAGCAGCAGCCGTGGCGTTCGCTTGTGGTACCCGATGGCAGGAGACGGAGAAGAAAGTTGGGGAAGGTTCATGGCGCTTCCCCCTGGCCCCCCTTCCCTCCTCGCTATCACTTGAAAGGTAAAATAATGATGGCTCGCCATTAATAAACCATGAACACTCAACACTTCTCCTGTCGAGGGCTTTTCATCTTCCAAAGCCTGCAGGAGCCGGGGAGCAATTAGACCAGGCTCATCCCGAGCAGGGAGCAGCAGCGGGGCCAGCCATGGGATTTTCCTGGAAGGGATGGGGAAGGCGAGGCCGGATGGAATGGGGCTGCTGTGATGGGGCACAGAGCTCCCAAAGCAGCCAGAAACAGGAGATTTGGGGATAAAGAGGTGCCCTCACCACGCTGGGGACTTTTCCAACCCCCCAATGCCTTGCAAGCTAAGTGGGACGATGGCTACATCATGGTGTGAACGTCTCTCCATATGTGCAATAAACAGGGGGTTAAACTCTGCTGGTGGTTCCCTGGGTGTAAATCTGGAAGGCTCCCACTAGTCTGGAGTGTAACTGGTTAGCACTGGTTGTTCCAGTGCTTGAGGGACAAAACTGCTGAATGAAATGATGGTGGCAGCGCTGAGCCCCTGCTGAGCCCAGCTCAGGGATGCTGAGCCCAGCTCAGGGATGCCAAGCTTGCTCCTGGCTTTGTGGCTAATGAGATGCCAGCACCAGGCTGGCGATAAGTGTGCAATATATCCCCAAAACAGCCTGAACAATAGCCGTGGTGGATTACAGGCTCCTCTGAATATATATCTGCATATATATATGTGTGCGTGTGTATGGGAGAGCCACATGAATACGTACACGTGTCTGTAATCTCCTTCTTGCCGTTGATGAATCACGAGCCATTAATATTTCACAGGGAAAGAATAAACGCAGGGATTGAAAGAGGAGCTGAACCCCCAGGACTTCATCTCCAGCCCTCCTGCCGCTGCTCCCGGGAGGGCCCATGGGCACTCAGGGGGGACTTTGCTCCCACCCGGGACTGGGTGCCAGTGGCATCGGCACAATGGGGGTGCAGCCCCCCAGCTGGTGTGCAGGGGTACAGTCTGCAAACGGAGTGGTTTGCTTTGGGCTACTGACTCTTGTGGGGTCAGTAGTGTTGGTGGAGAAGAGCAGCAGGGGGCATCTGTGTTTTCACTGGCGTGGTGGCTTCAGAGCTGTCCCCACATGTCCCGGGTACTTCTTGGGTGACCCACCCTCCCTCTGGACAAATGGGGTTTTGCACACGTGTATCTTCACAGAAGGGTTTGTGCTGAAGGGCCTCCCCAGCTCCCCCAGTGCCCCCCCTGCCATGACAGGGACATCTGCACCAGCTCAGGTTGCTCAGAGCCCCGTCCAGCCTGGCCTGGGATGTCTCCAGGGATGGTTCAGCCACCACCTCTCTGGCCAACCTGGGCCAGGCTCTCACCACCCTCAGGGCCAACGATTTCTTCCTCATGTCCGGCCTGAATCTCCCTCCTTTAGTTTAAAACCATCACCCCTTGTCCTATCACAACAGTTCCCTGTCTGCCCCTAAAATAAAGCACATGCTGAAGCTTTTTATTGACTTAAAGAACAATCAGATATGTGAGCACCAAGCTGCAGCACCCGGCTGTTAGAGCTGCATGCTGGCCATGAGCCGCTGCTGGCCCTGGGGACTGCGTTGTCACCTCAGGGATGGCTCCAGGCCGGGTCGGCTGCCGGCAGGTTTGGGTTCCCCTCCCCACTCTGCACCAGCAGAACTGGGTGAAAAAACCCTGGCAGGGAGCCGAGCCCTGAGCCTGTGGGGTGAGAACCAGTGGTGGCCCCAGCCAGTGCTCTCACCCATCCCAGCACCGCACTGGGGGGGCCCGGGGGGGTTTGCAGAGCAGGAAAAATGCTGCCAGTTAACACAGCCAGAATCAGGATGGGGCTAGTGGGGGTTCTGCATCGCTGGCCTGGACCATCCTGCTGGTGCCGGTCCCTCCCAGGCTGGTGCTGCCCTGGCACAGGGGGGCTGTGGCAGTGCCCCACAATGGGGTATTGTTCAGCTCCTGTAATTTATGTTTCCTCCCCAGGCTCGCCCAGGCTTTCTCAGGAGCCTCAATGAGCTCTCGCTGCTGCAGCACAGGGCTGGTCCCTTCTGGGGGGTGAGCTGAGCCTCCCACAGCCACCCCAGCAGGGACTTGGGGGGTCCTGCCTGGGTGATGCATGTGTGGGCACAGGCTGGGGAATAAAGCCCAGCTCCAGCCCTTCGTTAGGGCTTTATTAGCTCATCAAGGGCTGTCCTGCCCCAGGAGCAGGATACACTGGGACAGCCAGAGCCTGCTCCATCACAGATATCCCCAAGAGCATCCCGGGGGCTGTGGGGAGTCCCAGGCAGGCGGCCAACGATGCATGGACTAATTAGCCGCTTCTGTCATGACCACCCACCCTTTAACAGGATTGCTGCTCTTAGCTGGAGCAGAGCTGATCCCCGCTTTGCAGAAAGACCCAGCTCGTTAGCAGGATTAATGGCAGCCAGGGCTATAAGGGAGCTGCCCGGCTTCCCTGCTGTGCTTTGCCCTGGGGTTTCCATCCTCCCCGCCCAGCTGCTGGGGAAGGGGCTGCCCCAGCCCCGCTGTCCGGTTACTCAGCAGATTCCCTTTCCTCACCTCTATTTTTACGCTGCTCTCTGGGACAGAAACCTGAGCCCCTGCCTTGCCCTGTGCCCGGAGACACGACGTGAGCTCCCGCCTGTCTCCCAGCACAGGACCCTTTCCTCCTGGCAGCACTGAGAAGGAGCAGCAATTCCCAATTCTCAGCTTTTTCACCCTAAACTTTGCACCTGCAGCTTCCCCTGAGGGTTAAAGAGCCGCATCCTCAGCAGCACCAGGTAGAAAAACAGGCTGAAGGCTTTCCCGTGCCTTGCAGCTACTTATTTATTCTGTGTTTTACTGGGACAGGGTGGTTTTCTGTGTCTGTGCTGCAAATCCTGGGCTGGGGGTTGAGGGGTGTCAGGGCCCCCGCTTGCTGTTGGGTGCTCTGTGAGGTCCCCATGGTGTAGAAGTGGGACCACAGTGCTGATGGTCCCCCTGGGAAACAAGCCTGCAGCCCTGAGTTTGTGCCGGGGCACCGGGAGGGCTGCGCTCACCTGGGTGGCATTTAGGCAGCTGGCACCCAGAGAGCTGGAGGAGAAATCATCCCTTCGGGGCACGGGGTGATGTGTTTGGGCATGTCAGGGTTCTGAGCATCACTGCAGGTCTCCAGGGGGTGAGTGGAAGACCCTATGCCCCTGATCCTAGGGGCAGCCATGGGACAGGGATGCTCTGTGGTACCTGGTGACACCACGTCCCCATTTCCAGCTGGTGGAGAGAAACAGCCCAACAACCTGACACTGGGGGTGAGCCTTCGGCCTCTCCTCCCTTCCCCCTCTGCCAGCAGCCCCATTTTTTGACCCTAAGCATGAAAGCAAGTGCTTCTGCCCACATCACCCCCTGCACAGCCAAGGCAGGGGAATGCCTGGAACATATATATATATATATAACATGTTGTTATACCAGGTCATGGGTCAACTCTATAAGCTCATGGGGTGTTCAGGTGAGATGTGAGGAAGAAATTGTTGTCCCTGAGGGTGGTGAGACCTGGCCCAGGTTGGCCAGAGAGGTGGTGGCTGAACCATCCCTGGAGACATCCCAGGCCAGGCTGGACGGGGCTCTGAGCAACCTGAGCTGGTGCAGATGTCCCTGTCATGGCAGGGGGGGCACTGGGGGAGCTGGGAAGGGCCCTTCAACACAAACCATCTGTGATTCTGTGAGGGGATTTGTAAAGGTCTCTTAGAAAATCATGCTCCATAAATACCTTCTTATCTTGGGGGCTTTTGCAGCACTGAGTTTGCTGGCTGCTGTGGCCACAGGCACCTGGGGATGGCCCAAGCTTGGGGACCGTCTGTCCCCCTGTGGCTGCTGGCACCACTGAGTCGATGTTGCAGCACCAGCCTCTGGTGGCCTTGGCTGCTAACCTGTGATGGGGGGGATGTGGGAGGGGTCAGTCACCCCCAGGCTCGTGGACGCTACGATTTGAGCGGTGCCACCACGGCGGCCAAGCCCGGGTTGGGTTTCACCCGCTGCCGGCTATTTTCAGGCCTGCAAATCCGATGAGTGATAACGCTTGCGACTGCATGTGTGTGGGAAAGTTGTTTGCTGAGCAGCAGGTCTTTCCTCAGCCTGCCCGTGCTGCTTGCTTTGTTAGAATCTAACGTTCTCTTCTTTTCAGCTGCTCGCTCCATGCAACCCCTTTCCAGCATCCTGGTTGGGTATGGCTCCTTGCTCACCCATTGCATGGGGTGGAATTTGCTGCTTGAATTAGCCCATAGCATCCTACCCCATGGCGACATGTCCCTTTTCCCTATCTGGAGCCCCAAAAACCCAACATGTTCGGCTGCTTCTGAGTTCATTTTGCATTTACAGCAGCACATCCACACTGGTGCCTTGGCTCTGCATTGGTTTTGTAGCCCACACATTGTGATTCCCATTTGCTCCCCACATCCATAGGGATGGGGGGAGGCTCTGGGCAGTCACGGTGCTGGGAAGGAGAAGCTTTTGGCCTTCGGGATCCCTTGTTCTGCAACTGGGTAAATGCTCTTGGTTTCCCCCAGGTCCTGCCCCTGGGCTTGTCTTGGAGCAAACCTGCCCTGGGTGCTGGGAGGAAAATAAATTGCCCCATTATTTGCATTTTCTCCCACACCTTAAATACAATGCATCTGGCAGGAGAAGGGCCCCTGGGTGCTGGTTGCCCACACCTGGCGGGTGCAGACTCAGCCTCCTGGGGAGCATCGTGGGACTGTTTTTCCCAGGGGAACAACACAGGGACTGTCCCTGGACCCAGCGGTGAGCAAGGGGACATGGTGATGGGTTCAGACCCTGGGCTGGGTGATGCTGAATGGGGCTCTGCTGTGGGGATGTGTGCTGGGGTGTCTGTTGTGCTTTTTAAGGGGGGGAATTTGGAGGCTGAATGGCTGGGAAGGTCATGTCCAGCTCCTAAAGGGGCAGATGAAGGGTAATGAAACTGGTCTGGAGCACAAGTGTGATGGGAGCGGCTGAGGGACCTGGGGGGTTCAGCTGGACAACAGGAGCTGAGGGGAGACCTTCTGATCTCTGAACTGCCTGAAAGGAGCTTGGAGCCAGGGGGGGTCGGGCTCTGCTCCCCAGGAACAAGCGCCAGGAGCAGAGGAAACGGCCTCAAGTTGCGCCAGGGGAGGTTGAGGTTGGATGTGGGGAACAATTTCTTCCCCAAAGGGCTGTGGGGCATTGGAACAGGCTGCCCAGGGCAGTGCTGGAGTCACCATCCCTGGAGGGTTGGACAGACGGACATGAGGTTCTCAGGACATGGGGCAGTGCCGGGGTGGGTTAATGGTTGGACTCGATGATCTTGAGGGGTTTTCCAACCAAAATGTTTCTATAAAAACTGTTGCAGAGGCTCAAAACCCTCTTGCCTTTGGAAATAAAGTGGGGAAAGCAAACATTTGCCTGCAAATGTTTGGGAGGCTGATAAAATACCAACTGCCACTGCAGGAGCTGCTGCCCATGCTGCATCCCTCCAGATCTCCTGTTCTGCTGGAGGTGTCCAAGCCCCTTCTCTCAATGCCTTTAGTCAATTATAAAATTTTCCTGTATAAGGGTGCACAGCATCATTTTCACCTGTCCCCACCTTGTTTCTGTGATGCCGGTTGATGGGCAGGGATGGATTCTGCTTCTCCTGGGAAGCTGGAGCTGGGGATGTAAAGGCAGAAACACTGAATTTCCCCAATGCCTCTGCTCCAAGGCGGTTTCTCAGAAGTATTTTGCATGGAGACTTGTTGGTAAAATGTCCCTGGTGCAGAGCAAAGGGGACTCACCATCTTTGGAGGAGGAAAACACCGGGTTAAATTGCTCACAGCCAGATCAAAGCGCGGTTTAGCTGGTGAATGGTGAGCAATGGGAGGACGTGCAGCAGAACACCCCTGCTCTCGAGAGCAGCATCTGAGTCACCTTGGGACGGGAAGGGCTCGTGTGAAGTGCAGCAGGGACCTGCTCACTAGGTGTTGACAGCAAGCAGGGCAGGATGCTTTCAAAACTATTTTGATTTTACAAGGTTTGGGTTCCTTGGGGTTGCGCTGAGGCTCTGGGCAAGAGAGCCACAGCCATGGTGCAAAGCCAGGGTCAAGAGCACCCCTCCCTGCTCAGGGCTGAAGGGCTCCTGCTTAGGGTTAAAGTCTCTTAAATTTAAAGAAAATAGCAAATTTCCTCTGCACTGGCCGAGCTGGGGAAGCTCAGGAGCTTTGCAACAGCCAGACCTGATCCTGAATCAAGGTGCGGCTCTCCCATCGCTGGTCAGATGCTGGATGGGGAGACTGGAGGGCAGAGAAGACAATAGTGTCCTTGCTGATTATTTTATCTTGAAGCACTGGTTTAATTAATGTAGCAACTCTTGGATGCATCCTAATTCTCTGGTTGCACCTGACTTTGCATCACGCAGGGGCTGGAACCGCTGCAAGGAGCCCATGCGCACCTTTCTGCTCTCCCTCGCTTTGTAGCTGAGAAAAAAATCAATGCAAACCCCTTCAAGATGCCCGGAAAGACCCGTTATCTCCTGATCGAGCCGGGAAGGTGAAGTTTAAACAAAACCCCGCTGCTGCGTCAAGGACGAGAGCTCCTTGCCTGCTCTGCTGGGGCTGGGCTAACAAACCAACTCCTTCCTTATACACATATGTAATTCCTTTGGTCTAAGGCAAAAAGACCCTTGCTGTGGTGTGGAAGCAGCCTTGTCCCTGAGTCTGTGACTTGTTCTGCTTTGCAAAGAGCATTTTGCAGAGGGGAAGGTCCTGGTCCCTGTTCACATGTCCCCGGGAGGGACATACAGCCTGTTTCTACAGCACCCAGGGTCTGCTGGGCTTTCTCCTTATTTTTTCCCATTAATTGCATGTTTTGAACCTAAATCTGTTGCTTGCTCTCACTCTTACCCTCTTTTCCAACCTTACCAGTTGTTCTGAGGGAGAGACAGACCCCAAACCACTAAATGCCTGAAAACTGGCTGAAATAAAACCCCACAGCTTGTGCCATTAGGCGGCTTCCATGTGGGGAGGTTAAAAGTTATTGAATAACCAAACTCCTCCATCAGCCGCCGGTTGTTGCCGCAGACAGTCTGCGGGTATTTTGGTCACTTAAAACCAGGAGCAATGTCCCCACCTCGTCCCAGCCCTGGGGAGCCCAAGGGGACACCCTGGTTGGGGTGATGGGCAGCGTGAGTCCTGGGAGGCGCTGGCCATGCCCTGGGTGGGGGACGGGGACACCGCAGGGCCCCGCTGAGGGCGAATGCCACCGTGGGAAGCTGGTTGTGGCCGCGCAGCCGGCTCAGCACTGTGCACGCAGCCCCCCCGCAGCTCCCCCTGTCCCCCCCCCCCGCCCGCTCCACCGCCGGCAAAGCCCTTCGGACGGCTCCGGAGCGATGGAGTCGGTCTATGCCTTTTGTTTGCTCTTACTTTTGGGGCTGAAACCCCGCGGGGGGGACAGTGGGGGCCTCGGCCAAGCGGCATCTGCGGCGGGGGCGAGCGGGGCACGATGCCCAGAGCTCTGCGGACACAAGTAAGGATGGGGAGACCTGTGGGGTGGGTGGGGGGAGGATGGGGGTGGATCTGAGTGGTTGCGGGGAGTGAATGTCTTTGGGTCCCACCCAGCTGGGAGGTTTCCAAGCCTGGGGACACCATGGTTTGTTCAGGAGGGGATTGTGGGGGTCAGCTTGTCCCCACCTCCCCATCTCCTGATGTTCCCTTAGCCCAGGAGGGATCACTTCTTGTCTCCAACTCTCCATGTGCATCACTTGTTACATCCCTCCTCCCATGGAACAAGCACCAGGAGCAGAGGAAACGGCCTCAAGTTGCGCCAGGGGAGGTTAAGGTTGGATCTGGGGAACAATTTCTTCCCCAAAGGGCTGTGGGGCATTGGAACAGGCTGCCCAGGGCAGTGCTGGAGTCACCATCCCTGGAGGACTGGACAGATGGACATGAGGTTCTCAGGACATGGGGCAGTGCCGGGGTGGGTTATGGTTGGATTCTTGATCTTGAGGGGCTTCGGATTCCAACCAAAATCATTTTATGTTTGGCCTTTGCAGGGTGGGTGGGGGCCAGTGATGTTGTCACCATCCCTTTGGCTGGAGCAGGAGATCGGTAGCTCCTTCAGCTCAGCGGGTTAGTGGGTTGGGGTCTGCAGAGTCATTTTATACACTGGAAGCCTAAAAATCCCCCACATGTGCATCTTTTGGGACCTTTAGCTTCTCCTCCATGCCACATGCTGGTGAGGTGTGCTCTGCTTTGATTAACCACAGCAAATGTTCAGCACATGGGCAAAGTGATGTGGGGCACAGAGGGGTGGCCGTGGGGTCTGGAGGAATAAAAGCATCTGGGGGTGGGGGGGAAGCCCCCCCAGCCTGTGCAGCAGCTTTTGCAGGGAGGCGTGAGCTCCTTCCCCCATCCAGCAAGAGCCTCATCCTGCAAACCGCGTCGGCACGCAGCTGCTCCGGCTTCCTGGGAAGTCCTATTGATGCCAAAGCAATTCTGAGCCGGGGGGGGGGAATGACTGAAGTTATCCGGGGCTGTGTGCGGCTGCAGATGTGGGGTCCTTACCCACCCCCCCACACACACTTCTCCTTGATTTTTGGGATTCGGAGACTGTGATCAAAAGCTGGAGTCGTCGTCCATCTGCTTCTGACAACCTGAGCGCTCGCTGGCAGCTTCTGAATTCAGAGCGTTGAATTCCTCAATAATTAGAGGGGCTTTTTTTGCAAAAAAAAAAACCCAAAAAACCATCTGGGCTTTTTCATGATGGGAATGAAAAGCCAAGGTGGGTGTGGGAGGGGGGCAGGTGGATTTTCAGCCTTAGCAACCCAAATCTTGAAATATTACATCAGCGCCGAAGAGGTGTAATTAAGTAGGAAACAAATGAGCCCAGCTAATCTGTTTTGCTTGTTTGAGCTTAGCGGAGTGCAGAAAACAAACAGAGGCTGAATGATGAATGAGACTTTATTTTTTTTAAAGGGTTTTTCTTTCTTTCAGCCCCGGGGGGTGTTGGGATGTGGGTCAGGAAACTCGGCCGCTCTCCCCCGCGGCTCGGAGGCCACCGGAGGCCATGTGCCGGCGCTCGCCGTTTGCCCGTTTCTTGCTTTAATTGGCTGCTTTGCCAAGCTGGTTCCCTTGGACACGTTCCTGGAGGGATGGAGATGGATCTCCACGCCGCTGTTCCCTGCACAGGGGGATATCAAAGGCGTGTCCCTGCAGGTCACCGTGCCCTTTAGCGTGGGTTCCGTCACCATGTCCCCCCACTCGGCTGCACCCCAGGAACTTCCGCGTGTCCTTGGGAGAATGAGTCCCTGCCCGAGGTTATCTTTTGGCATAGGTGTTTTGGTTGCCATAGCGCAGGGAACTGATGCTGTCAGTGCATCCTTGGGCACCCCACAGCTCCCCATCCCTCCTGCTGCCTCCCCAGCCACCCCATGAGGGACAGGGAGATGTGCCCCCAGCTGTGAAGCCACCGATGTGGGTGATGTTTCGCAGACCTTTGAACACCCCAAAGGGCTTCGGCAGTTTGGCAGCCTGATCTGGCTGAAGGTGTCCCTGATGATGGCAGGGGGTTGGACTGGATGAGCTTTGAAGGTCCCTTCTAACCCAAACTATTTTATGATGTTATGACTGTGCTGCTGCTTCTCGGTGCCCAGCTCTGCCCCTGCTGCCTGCACCTTCCCCCTGCTTCGGGGCGGCTGTGGCGGGAGCAGGGCTGGCTGCTGTTTGTTTGCTCCGTGCACCCGTGTGCTTTTGGGCTCCGGCAGTGGCACGAGGTGCCAGGAGCAGATGGCAGCCATCGGCCGGGCTTTCTCTCAAATCCCTGTGGCTCCTGGCACCGTGCTGGGCCGCGGCTCCTGGTAACTCCCTCACTCCCGTACCACTCTCCGGGGAAATAACTGGTTTGTTTTTTCTCTCTTCTTTGAGAACGTTGCATCTAAGCCCCTTCTGTGACCCACTGAGCAGTGTCTTGCTGTGATTTACAGTGTGATGCTCTGTGCCAGGGACCAGAGGGGACCTGGTGCGGAAAGGGTTTGTGTCACAGGCAGATGGGTCTGAACCACTTGCCCATCAAACGGTGTCAGCAAAGACCCTGTTTCCCCCCCCACCCTCTGGCCAAACCTTCCAGAAATGTATATAACACCAGAGGAAATGAGCAACTCTCTTGACCCCAGGGAGGGTGGGTGACCATGTGCCATGGGGGGGAGTGGGAGCTTGGCTGGATGGGAGGGGGTGTGCAGGGTCCTGGGGGGCTGTCGGTAAGTGGGGTCACCCCAGTCTGGCCACCACTGTGCTGGTGCTGAGGCCCTCCCTGACCCAGGGTACACGTCTTCCCGGGCTGCACTGTGACCCCCAAATATTTGGATGCTCTCAGCCCAAATTATTGCATGGCAGAGATGATGTTCCCAGTGAGCCCCAAAATATTGCAGGGTGGAGAGGATGCTCCCAGTAAGCCCCAAAATATTGCAGGGTGAAGGGGATGCTCCAAGTGAGCCCCAAAATATTGTGCAGTGGAGGGGATGCTCCCAGTGAGCCCCAAAATATTGCAGGGTGGAGGGGATGCTCCCAGTGAGCCCCAAAATATTGCAGAGTGGAGGGGATGCTCCCAGTGAGCCCCAAAATAATGCAGGGTGGAGAGGATGCTCCCAGTAAGCCCCAAAATATTGCACAGTGGAGGGGATGCTCCAAGCGAGCCCCAAAATAATGCAGGGTGGAGAGGATGCTCCCAGTAAGCTCCAAAATATTGCACAGTGGAGGGGATGCTCCAAGCGAGCCCCAAAATAATGCAGGGTGGAGGGTGTGCTGGTGGTGTCTGTCCTTCTCTGCACCTCCCCAAACCACCCTCATGCTTCCTTTGCACCTGCACTTTTGGTCCTGCACCTTTAGGCTGTTTTAAAGCTCTTTGCCAGGGTTGTGTCCCCAGCAGCCCCCCTTTTCCCCACAGCGGGAGGATGCTGAGCCCCCCACAACACATCTGCCTTTCCCCCCAGCCCAGCCCTGCCCTGGCCTCCCCTCACCCCTCCACCAGCCACATCGCATCTCCTGCCCCCGGAGGGGCTGGGAAATTGGGAAAAGGCCAAAATGAAACAAGTTTTCCCGTCCCCTCCTGGGTGACAATTTCAAGCCCACAGGAGCTCGGTGCCCACCAGCCGGCTCCTGCATCCCAGAAGCCCCCTGAGGGCAGCACCAGCCCCTGCCTCCACCACAACCAGCCCAAGCATTTGCTGTATTATTATTTTTATTATCATTATTGTTATATTTTTTTAAGTCTTGTTTTTTCTCTGCCATGAAAAGGCGGGTGCTGTTTATTCGCCAACGCCGCAGTCGGCTGCCTTGTTTCAGGCGTGTTGCGGTTCTCTCCAAGTAATAAGAGCATCTCTGGAAGAGAAAATTGAGCAACTCAGTAACAGGCGGTGTCTTCCTCACGGAGTGAGGGTGTTTATCCTCCTCGTTTTGTTTCAGATGAATAAATTTGCCAGACAGCAATGATATTAGCCGCGTCTCGAAGACTTTATCAATTTGCAGTTGTCTCTCCACTGATAGTTTTTTATTGAACTGTCTGAGATGATTTCCAAAGAGAGGACTGCAATTTAAACTATTAAGTAATTTGGGAGAGCAATTAGTGTTAATCTGGAAACTCCCTGTGTTGCTCCCGAATAAATCAACCTCTCCATGAGAGCCACGCTGAAAGAGCCAGGGCTGATTTATGCAAAGGGGGGTGATTTTGTTCAGGAAAACAACAAGGAACAAGTTTCTTGCCTGGAAAACTTTAATGGGACGGTGTTGTGGTTTGGAGGGTGTTGGGGTCCAGCTGGAGGGATGCAACAAATGGACTCAAGTTGCGCCAGGGGAGGTTGAGGTTGGATGTGGGAACAATTTCTTCCCCAAAGGGCTGTGGGGCATTGGAACAGGCTGCCCAGGGCAGTGCTGGAGTCACCATCCCTGGAGGGTTGGACAGACAGACATGAGGTTCTCAGGACATGGGACAGTGCCGGGGCTGGGGGAACGGTTGGACTCGATGAGCTAGAGGGGCTTTTTCAACCAAAATGATTCCGTGATTCTATGATACTACAGGAGATCATGTCAAAGGCCTCGCTAAAGTGAAGTTATGCAGCTTGCACTGCTTTGCCTTGGTCCACGGAGCCCATCATCTCGCCCAGGAAGGTGATCTGGTCCATTGGCCATGATTTATACCCGACAAATCCCTGCTGGCAGTTCCCAATGCCCCTCTTGTCCATCATAGATGGAAACAGCTTCCAGGAGGATTCGCTCCATCCCCTTCTCAGACAAGCTGAGCAGGCTGAGGTTCCCTAGATCACTCTTGCTGGACAATGGGTGACATTTGCCTTTGTCCTGCCCTTGGGACGCTCCTGTGATCCCGAGCATCACCCAGCGACAGCAGCACCCTTGGGCGAGGACAGAGCCGGGGGGTGACGGCAGCCCCAGCGGAGCAGATTGGCCATCCCAGCCCTCCTCTCCCTCAGCTTGCCTCTCTCCTCAAGGGCAGCCCAGGGAAGATATTTCTGTTTGCAGGGAGCATGATGGCATCTTGCAAGCAGCAGCCTGGACAGCCTCCACCTCTCCTCTTTGGAGCTATCACAGTTTTCTGGTGGCTGCCGGTTCCCCATTCCAATACCTTCGTAATCCACTAAGGGACCTCACATCTCCCTTTCTTTCTTTTTTTCTTCTTTTTTTTTTTTCTTTTTCTAAAACAATTAGCTTGGCTCAAGCCCTCTGCAATACATCAATTAATACAAGCTGTGGCAGTAAATTAAAGGGAAACAGGAACAACTATGCTGGGATTAGGTCACTGAAACTATAAACTTTGGACCAAATCAGATTTCCTTGGGAAGGGAAATGGACAGCGGTGATATGTCAAGTCCTGAGATGAGACAGGCTCAGAGCAGCTTTCCAGAATCTCCTGACTTGGCCGCTGGATGCCAGAACTTCTTCCCCAGGGAAAGTTTTGGGGCTGCCAGACCCTGTATCTGCTGAGAAATGCTTGGATGGCCAAACAAACAAAGAAGAGAGAGAAAATGGCAAAGAGGGTGGGGTGAAGAGTTGGGCAGGGTATGGGGTGTAGCTGTAGCAAGACTTGCTGCCGAACAGGTTTCCCGGCTCAGGCCCGTATCTCCTCTGCGGTGGCTGATGCTCTTGGATGTTGTACATGGTTATGTTAGAAAGTCAGACTTCTTCATTCCCAGCTCTCCAAGTCACATTTCTGTCCTGCACAGCAGTGGTAGGGAGCGATGCTGGGAAGGGTGATGATGCTCAGAGGAAGGCAGAGTGTTCACACCTCTGCGCCAGCTCCATCCGCAGCCAAAATGGGCTAAACAATCCTCCCCAAAGCTGCAGGAACTAGTACAATGGCAATTTCTGCACTGAGGGAGTGAGAGCATCCCTGCACAAGTGGTGCCTCCCCCTGCCCATCCTGTGCCCCTCACTGCCAGTACCCAGGACAGACAGACTGACAGACAGAGCTCATCTCTCATCCCCCTGTGTTCCCAGTGATCCAAGGCTGGTGGAAAGGGGGTTCACACCCCTGCTGGGTGCTCTTGCCAGCAGGGATGATTCCAGCCTGCATATTCTCATTAGCCACATCACCGCCTCATCCCTTTTGGCCTCTTACTCAATCCTTGGCTTCAGCGAGACGCTGCAAACTGAATTACACAGTGCGTGCCTGAGCGAAACTTTTCCTGCTGCCGGCTCTGCATCATCCCTCCCTCCTCGCTTCCCACAGCTTTTCTCTTCGCCCCGTGCTTTGTCACCAGGCTGGTCGTGCAAAACCCATGATGTCCCCACCACCTCGGTGGGAGCATCCCTCTCGCCCTGCGAGCACAAACCTCCACTTGCTGCTGCTACCTGACCCCCAGCATTTAACCACTGCCCACGCAGCTTCGTTAGCAGCGGTGTGAAGGCCACCGCATCCCTTCACCTGCAGACAAAAGTTTGCTAATGATGGAAACCTCTGCTGGTGGAGCTGGAACAGCGTGGGAGCCATGGGGACAGGGCTGCGGTGCTCTGTCTTGAAAAAACAACCCTATGTGGCCTTTTATTTCCTTCAGTATAATGATGTTTCTCAGCCACCTCAGCTCATTTGGAGCATCAAAGTTGGGAGTCAATGTTCTGGGCTCCTTGTGCTGTCAGAGAGGAGAGACGTGGCTGGAGGTGAAGCTGTGATGGGCTCCAACACCTGCCATAGAATCACAGAACAGTTTGGGTTGGAAAGACCTTCCCGGCTCCCCCAGTGTCCCCCCTGCCATGAGCAGGGACATCTGCACCAGCTCAGGTTGCTCAGAGCCCCGTCCAGCCTGGCCTGGGATGTCTCCAGGGATGGTTCAGCCACCACCTCTCTGGCCAACCTGGGCCAGGCTCTCACCACCCTCAGGGACAACAATTTCTTCCTCATGTCCGGCCTGAATCTCCCTCCTTTAGTTTAAAACCATCACCCCTTGTCCTATCGCAACAGGCCCTGCTCAAAAGTCTGTCCCCGTCTTTCTTATCGGCCCCTTCTAAGTACAGAAAGGCTGCAATAAGGTCTACCTGGAGTTTCTCTTCTCCAGCTGAACACCCCAACTCTCTCAGCCTGTCCAGGGCTCCCACCCCTCACCGGAGAAGGACCAGAGCAGGTTACAGTCCCAGAGGACCTGGCCATCTGCAGGACTGCACCCTATGGTTGTTGGTGTGGGCTCTGCCATAGCCAAAGCTCCCTGTAGCAGATGTGTGATGGAATAAGGTCGAGTAGATATGTGCTGGAGTAAAGTACGTGAGAGCAGAGTCTTGGCAAACTTGGTTAACCCAGTTTCCTGCTTCTTACTTTTGGTGAGACCAAAGCTGTGTTACCTCTCCTGGCTCCAAGTGAAGGCAAACCGGGCAAATCCTCCCCATGTTTCACACTCCTTCTTTCCAAGGTAACACTTGGAGTGATGCCACTGAGACAATTCCCATCGAATTCATCGGTCATTGTAGGCAGAAGTGTTTTGCAATGTTCCTGCTTTGCCAAGCGTGCTGCCGGCTCCAGGCTGGGTTGGGAAAGCTGGATTTGCCATCCTCAGCCCGACATCTCTGCAGCTGCTGCTGGGGACAGCGTTGGCTTTCTCTCCATGTACAGACTGGTGTGGTAATGAAAGGCTGGAAGCACATTTGTGACAAGAGGCAGATGTTCACCCCTGTGAAATCACAGAGGTGGTTTCATGCACAATTTATTGCTCTTTCACCATATCTTCCTGGTATTGAGTGGGGGCAGGGATGGGGCAAGCAAAGAGATTTCAGCATCACTGAAGGCAAAGCCTGATCTCGGCTGTTCTGGTGGCCCCTCATAACTTGGCTTCCTTCTTGAACTTCTCCTCTGAATTATTTGTTCTAAACACTCTTAATGACAGAGAGCTGATCCGAGAAAACGTGTTACTGTGCAATGTGATGCCAATTGAAAACCTTAATGTCCATGTAGACTCCAAGACTGACATCAGAAGGACCCTCCACCAATTTAGACAAGCATCTCAGTACTGGTTCAGGTGTAGCACACAGGGTATGTCCCAGTAGATGCTGTGGCAGAACTTGCATTACTCCGACATCTTGCTTGTGCTTCTCCTTCAACATGCACCATTGAGTGAGAATGATCCATCAGGCTGGAAGAGGCCAAGAAAGCAAAACAAAGTGGGATTTGTAGCTGGAAAAAAGTGGGATTTGTAGCTGGAGAGCCTGGGATAACATCTGCTCAAACCTCTGCTAGCAGTGCACATGTTCGCAAAGCCTCGGTCTTTGGCTCTTCTTGATCTTTCCTTCTCCTTGTCCAACTGCATCTTGGCTCCCAGGGCTGCTCGGGGTTTTCTGGGGTCCTCGAGCCGTGGTGGGAGCAGAGCCGACGGCAGCGAGATGGGGAGGTTCAGCCCCTGGCTAATCCTGTTAGGAAGCCAGTGGTTATTGCAGGGCTTCCAGCGGGACCTGCTAAATGAGCCGTAATTCTGTAATGAGATTTCCTTTTCCCGGCCAGACTAAATGTTCTTGGCCAGTGGGAATAGAAGGTCGGGGGGGAAGAAAAAAATAGAGATAAAGAAGAAGGGGAGGGGGAAGCCTGTCTCAGGCTCCATCCATCTCGATGGCATCGAAGAAGTGAAGAGCTCTCAGATATGCCAGGTTGCTGCAGCTCAGGACAATCGGCTGCCCTGTCCTCCTCTACGGGGGGTTGATAGAACCCTGAGAGCAACAAAAAACACATTTGAGGTTGAGATGTTGCTCCAAAATTCAGCGAAGGTGAGAGAGACTTCTTTACGAACCAGCAGGGAAGGGGAAACAGGCTGCAGGGAGAAAACACACCTTAGAAAGACAGTGATTTCTTTGTAGGGAAGCTGAACTTACACCAAGGAGCATCCAAGGTGTGTTTTGCTCTGACTTTTAGCTACAAGGGGGACAAGCCAGCAGCCTCCAGCTCTGCCCCAGGAGGTCTCAGGGGTGTATTTGCAGGCAGAGTCTGCAGGGAGGGATGCAGGGCTGGGGCAGCTCAGCACCAGTCCTGTCCCAGTTTGGCAGTGGGACACCAGTGTCACTGCAGCCCTGGTGCTTTGGCTGCGGTGAAGCCAGGGCAGAGATGACCTGCAAAAAGCAGGGGTTTTTTTGTGAAAACCTGTGGTGGAAGCTGCCATGAGCTCAAAGACCATCCACTGTTCCTGCTGGACCACTGTCCCCACGCTGTGCCAGCAGATGGGGACAGTTGCTCCCCCAGGGACACGTGGGGACAGCTGCATCAAACACCCCTTCCCTGGGAAGAGCTGCCCTCCCAAAATCCATAAGACAACGTGTTTCTGATTCAAACAGCCCCTCTTGCTCCCAGCGAGGGGCTCTGGGGAGCACTGGTGTGACCCTTTGCTCCCCAACAAGGTGGGAGTCCCCACTGCTGAGCCCCCAGGGGTGGCATTGGTGGCAGGAGTGACATTTGGGTGGCACAGGTGACACACCTGGGTACAGGACCAGTGTGACCTTGGTCACTGGGTCAGCCACCAGTAGTGCAACTGGTGCAACCGCAGCCTCTGCTAAGGCCACGTCCCTCCCCTTCTCCTCCATCAGCTTGCATGCAGGTGCTCCCGAATGTCCCAAATTGGCCTCATTTCACCCCGGAATGAGCAGCCAGCCTCCCCTGGGGCAGGGCTGGGCTCTCCGCTCCATTGCTTGCGCCAGTGCGGCCTCTCTGCTGGGGACCAGTTTGGGGCTGGAAGCTTTTGATGCAGCCCAAAGAGATCCGCCTGCTGCAACTTGGTGTTTCGCAACAGCTCTTTTCTTGCTTGATCTTGCTTGCGGGATTTTTCTTTTCTTTCCGAGTGTCTGCCTCTCTAATTTATTCCTGTCTGAATGGCAAACAGAAGCTTTTGGTTTGCCAAGTCCCAGGCTGGGTTTCGCCAGCCATGGTTGATGCTTTGAGCAAGTGTTTTCCAGCCATCCCCTGCTCCAGGGATTCCTGATGGTCCTTCAACCCCCAGTGAAAAGCCCAAGCCTGGTCTCTCATCTAGCAGGCAGGTGAGGAGAAAGAAAAGTGCTTTGATCTGATTATTTTTTGCTTTGAAATTTGCTTCCAGGGTGCTGCAAATTTGCTGGCTGACCCTGGCCCCTTCTGTGCCTCAGTTTCCCCCTTGATCGAATGGGGATTGGTGAGACGGGTGGTTGTTTTCAAGCGTTTCACGGGGTAGTGCTTCACAGATCCAAAGTGGTTTCTTCATTTGCTGTGCTGTTTGCCTGTTCACTATGTTTTTAGCCACAAAGCTTCCCCTTGGGCCGCATGGACATGTACCTCCTGCTCCTAACTCACAGCCTGTTTCCAGGCCATCAGCTGCTCTTGCTGCAAATGCCTCCCTCAAATGAAGGAGAGGAAAATAAACTTGCTAAAAAGAAGGTAAAAATCGGAGTGTTTTGGCTGCCAGCTCTCCTGGTACCTTCTGAGGACCTGTGCTCCTTTCTGACCCAGGACCGTTCGATATCGGTCTCACAGAGCAGGAAATGTTGCTGGGATGGAGATGGGTGTGATGGGGCTTGGTCTGTCCTGCTTTACCAACGCAGGGACAAAACCTGTGGGTCTCCATTCTCCTGCTTGGGCTCTTTGATGTTTAGTGGTGAGGTGAGAGGAGGATTCAACCCATCTGACATACAGTGGTGACACTGGGGACAGTGGTGAAGTCTTGAAGAGTCAAAACCACAACCCAACTTCTATGGCCAAAGGGCTTCTGCTAGCGGCCTGATGGCCAAGGGACTGTCCCCTGTGCCACAGTGGCCTTTGAAAGTGCCTGAGGGTGATGGTGGCACTATTCCCACTGGAACCTCACACCCCCCACTTTGGGGACAAGGTGGGATGCATCAGGTCCAGAGCTGGGCTGGGAGCAGAAGCTCAAGCAGATGGAGCTGCAGAGCTGCAGAGCAGCGAGTCCCACAGCCGTGACCCGGGGGCCGGCGGATAAATCACCACCCGGCTCCGCACAAAGCGGCACGGAACGGCGAGGATATCCACAAGCTCGTTAGGTAAAGCCCTAAAGCGCATCGCTGCTGCCGGCTAAACCCGAGGTCAGATGTTAACATCGCAGCAATCAATTTAATCCAGACTTAACCGAGTCGTCTCGTAAGAGTCAAAGCATGTTAAAACGCAGCGGGGAAGGCGGGAGGCTGGACATAAAAGCAGTCAGGGCCCCTCCAGCGTTGCCCTGGCATGGAGAGCCAGGATTTCCTGGGATTTCACCTTTTCCCTCAACAAACTGGGCAGGATCTCAGGACTGGGCTGTGTGAGCCCATCAGGAAACCTCTCCTTGCTGGGACTTACCCATGGCCCAGCCTGGGAGGGGAACTCCAGCTAAAGAGGGAAGAAAACAGATTTTAACCCCCAAAAGCAGCTGGTTTGAGTTTTGGGGGTAACGATGCCACCCTTGCTGGAGTTACCATCACCCACTGGAGATATTGAGAAGTGGAGATCCTCCAGCTTTTAAACACAGGTACAATTTCCCTTCTCCAACAGCACCAAAACTCTAGAAGGTTTGGGGAGTTGGTTTTTCTTTTTTTTAAAGGTACCTTTGATACCACTTTCCTAAGGAAACAGGTTTATCCAGCTGTGCTGTGTTTATCCATCTACCCCATCCTAACAAACCCAGCTAATTTTGACCCAGTGTAATGGAAGGGTTGAGACTTCAAGAATAAGATGTTGTGATTTGTATGAAAATGGGTCCCAGGTGGCTGGAATGAGCAAGACACTGAGATTTGGACTGAAATCCATGTGGCACCGGTGATCTCACAAGGAAACACCAGGGATGGTTTCAACCACAGGCAAAGTTTCCATCAACCCTATTAGATCCAACATCAGCTCTGCTCAGGGATCGGGTGCTAAGGAAGCTCTTGCAGGTGACACCGATGAGCAGCTCAGCCCTAATTCCCCTTCGTTAGTGGGGTCACCCTGATTTCAGGAGCCTCAAACCAAAGGGGTTGTGGCTGGGCCAAGATTTGGTTGTGGGAGCCCCTTGTGGCCTGGAGGTAGGTGAATCACTGAGGGTGAGCAGTGTCTGGAGGTAGCCAAAAAGCTGCGGAGTCAGGGCCTGGCATGTTCAATCCTGCTGCCATGGCTTTGCATTGTGCTGTTGAGCTCTCCTGGCTGCGGCTGTGCTGGTCAGCTCAAAGTGAAGCGGTTTCTCAAGGGTTTGCTTCATCGCGGTTTAACCAGGAGAAGCTGTTTAATACCTTTAAATTACAGCAGCGTTTCAATATCCCATTAAAGTGATTCCAGAAATAAATCTAAATTCCTGGCATAGCTGCTGCAAACTTCTCCCCAGTCGGTGGGAAGGCTGAGTGCCGTGTCTCTTTTGTTTGCTTCATGGAAGAAAAGGGGGAGAAAAAACCCACAGTTCTGTCTCTCGACTTCTTGTTTTTCTCCCTTTTTTTGGGGAGCTGCTGACTCACACGTTTAGGCTGGGAGAGAACCTTGGTTGCTGTTTGGCCGTGACCAAATGTGGCTGATTCAGAGGTGGGTGACCGATGTCTTTGTGTCCCCCTACGCTTGCACATCCCTCAAGGGTTGCTTTATTTTTATTTGTTATATTTTTCTCTTCTGGGGCTGTGAGTAATTTGGGGGCTGGGATCAGCCTTCCACGTTCTCGCCTTTGCTTTGGTCTTTGCAGCTGGGGCTGCATCACTTTGCTGCTCCATCCGGGCTGGGTGATGTGATGGAGCTCGTTCCTCCTCGTGGGCTGCCTCAAATACTCCATTTCATTTCAGCGGGTCTGGGGGGCACCAGGGATGCTGGATCCTCCCTCCCCACCCGTCCTGCGGGGAGACACATGGGGGGCTTTGCTGGTGGGTAGCGGAGTATTTTTGGCTTCTTCTTTTTTCTTGCTCTTTTTTAGAAATTAAGAACTCGACAGCAGCTGTTTCTCTGCTTTTGGGTTTGCTTTGTGTTCTTTTTTTGCAATGAATGCTTTGCAGATTTGGCTTATCAGGCTTGTCAGGCTGCTCCGAGCCCCGGCCCTATTTACCCAGGGCGCTGCTTGACGCAGGGCCCTTTCCTGCCTTTGTCACCACCCACCCCCGGGTCCTCCGGTGATAACTTTTCATTTAAGATTAGGGATTTAGGTCTTTTTTAAAAGAGTCTTTAACCTACAGTCCTCTGAAATGTGTCACTTAATAGTAAAAATAAAAATAAATCTCTAAATATACTGCTTAAGGTTGACACAAAAGTGATTTTTCTAATTTGTAATTACCCCAATAATTGACCCAAAGGTTAAAAGATACCATTTGAGGCAGGGGGGTTGATCCTGCTAGGAAGGAGCAGGCTGGAAACAGGGACTCAGATGGTATAAAGCAGGGAGAAGTGGCTGGTTTTAGCTGGCTCTAATGATCTCAATTCTGCTGATCTCAGTGGAGTCGTGTCGCTCCGCCGCTGCCGAGCATCTGCCCCCAAACTTCCAGCTGCTGCTGGATGGCTCAGGCACTCGTGTTTCAAAACAGGGTTTGCATCTGAATCACCCAGAAGTAACTCGAACCCCTTTCAGCAAGATCTTAAAGCAGGTGTTTAGTTTGGTTGGTTTTTTTTTTAAATCTGTCTAAATTAGACCCAGATTTACAAGAAGTCCTTGAACTTGGGTGTGTTTGTTAGACCGCCAACGTGTCCTTAAAGTGATAATGAAAGCAATTTTGATGGAAAGATGGTAAGGCTTGGGTGGAGGAAACATGCTGCTGTGGCTGTCAAAGGTAGGGGGTTCACATTTTGAAGTACAAACACAAGGGAAGACAGACAGGTACTTCTCTGCCCTGTAACAGCGATGAAACGTTAATTCATCCCCTTGGAATTTCTTGTTTGTGTGCTCCCATAATTTCATTTCTTTGGTGTCTGTACGAAGCTGGAGTTAGTTGAATGCCAGAAGCCAAATACTCTTCGACTAATATCTTTTTATTAGATTTTGTGTGCGCGTACGTGCCCACGTGTACGTGTGAGAGAGAGATCACCCTTTATAACCCACTTTATATCCTTGGAGGCAGTGACATACACTTGGAAAAAATCTTTCCAGCAGCATGTTTTGAACTGTAACCCCCAGTTCAGGGAGGTTTCAGACATAATGTTTGGTTTTCAGTGGGATTTACAGGTGTCTTGTTGGAAGGGAGGGTGTTTTTGGGGAAAAGCTGAAATCGATGTTTGTGCTGATTAACTTTATGTCTCTGTCTGGTCACTCAGAGCTTCTGAAAGTGGAGAGCAAAGATTTGACCCCAAATATGCCTTGGAGCTGGCACAGGGATGTCTCTTAAAACGCAGCTCCCTTGGCTCTTGTTTTTTGAGGCAGTCTGGATTTAATCACACCCCAATTTTTTCCCCGTGCACCTTGCAGGGAGGATGATGCCAAACAACCCCCCAAGCCCAGGGTGTGCAGCATATGCGGGGGGACCAAGGGAGGAGGCAGCGGGACCCTCTACCTATATTTGTGCCCACAGCCAAAACTTCACCTGTGGGGTGAGAATGCAAAGCTCCAGCTCAGCTGGGGACACCCCAGGCCCTGCTGCTCTGCTCGGGGCCAGGACAAGCGCGAAGGCTCACTGCCACCTCTAGGCAAGCGCCAGCAAAGGCACTTGCTCTAAACTAGAACACGGACAGACAATCCTGGGATTTGTCCCAAATCGCCGCAGTCTCCGTGCCAGACCCCCCTCTCAGCTGTCTGTGTGTGTGCAGTTACATAGGCTCCTTAAGCTTCAGCATAAATATGTTTAGCCGTTTCTTTATTCCCCGGGCAGTAATCCCTCGAACACGTTTCGAGTTGCATAGAAATAGCAGCCGGCTAACTCCCGAGCCGCGGCTGCCGGGGATATTGTGTGTGTGATCTGTGCCGAGGCCGCGGTTTCCTGAGGATCTTAGCGAGCTGAGCATCCCGAGCGGCACGTTCCCACCGCCGGGCTGCGACCCCCCAACCGCTTGCCCTGGAGAGGGACCCATCGCCAGCTCCTTGATACACAGCCCAGCTCCTCGCTGGAGCCACAGCCACCACCAGCTCCTGAAAGAGAGGTGGGTGAGGGCAAACGGCAGCAGGAGAGGGGAAAATACTCAGATTCAGGGTGGGGAGGGAAGGAAACTTGGGTGAGCATTAGCGGCTGTGTTTATATTTGGCATCTCGAACCGCTGGCAGCATATGGCCAGGAGCGATCGGCGCTGAGCTGATTTCCGAGGAGAGAGGGAAGCGGGGAGCAGCTGTGTGAGGGGTAGGGAGGAGGCTGTTCCCTCTTTCCAGCAGTTTTGGGGATAACTTGCTTGGTAGCATCGCTTGCATTTGCTTCCAGCTGTGAGAAGGGAAGAAACAACTTCCATGGACAAGGCTGGGCTGGGTATGGGGGGGCTTCTCCAGAGTGGGGGTCTCTTCTCTGGGGCTCTCGGCTGCCCAAGTAGGATGAGGCAGGATTACAGGAGCACGCTCCCCATGGAGAAATTCTCTCCACAAATGCTCTTTGCTGGAGGAAGGAAGGTGCAAATGTTTGCAGTCACACCAGGAGCTGTGTGGGAATGGGCTCACTGGGTGCAGATGGGCTGGAGAGGGTCACGCTCCATCATTTACAGACCAACATCTGTCTCATTAGTTGTTTATGAACCTCCAGGCTGACTCATGGCTATCAGCTGGAGAAAAAGGCAACCTGGGGCTCATCCCTGGTTCAGGGGTATGCACAGGACATGTACAAGCCTGCAGCTCCCTTCTCGTACTGATGCTTTGCTCCTGGCTCACCCAGATTTATGGGCTTCAGTGAAGCTTCAGATGATACAAAAATGAGCGTTGTCCCATTAAGTTTTCTGCCGATGAAGAAAGTGGTGCAGTCGTGGCTCATGGATGAGCACAGCTCATCTAATTGCCTCAAGCTTGGGGCTAGCGGAGCGGGCTGGGATCCTGCCGAGGATGCAGCTCGGGCGGGTGAGCGTGTGGTGGGTGAGCTGGATCCTGGAGTAGCGCAGGGAGCCCCGTGTGCCCAGATCCCAGCACCCAAGCAGCCAGGGCTTTGCTCCCCCAGCAGCGTTTTGCCTTCCATAGATCTGTCTCGCTGGCAGGAGGGCAGAGAAGCAGCAATGTGCAGGTAGCAGGAGCTTGTGTCGTGTGTCAGGGTGGCTTTGGAAGCGTGGGGTTCCCTTGAACATCCCACCAGTCCATCGCACCCATCAGCCTCATCCCTGTCTGTTTGCACCCCCATCCTAGGGGGATCGGTCCAGTTCTCCTGCTAATCACTAGCCCCAATGGGAGCCGTGCAAAGAGAAGGTTTTGGACTTTTCTTAGCCTGTGCTGAAGCTACAATGTTCAGCCTGTGGCAGGGTCACAAAGCCCTTCTTTGCCGGTATGCTCGTCCCTCCACGGGGTAGGTTTCCCTGCCCAGTGGATCAGAGCAGATGTCGTTGGGTAGCTCGCTATTAGATTAGTCCTCCCACATCTAAATAAGCATAATCATGTTTTCATTAGCCCCAGACAGTGCCTTACAGCTTGAGGTATGGAGGGGGGGAGTAGGGGAGAAGCAGCCCCAGCCCCAGTTCTTCTGCTGTGTTTGCCTATCCTCTCCCTTTCGCCACCTCTGCAAAACTCCCTCTGTGCTGGTGAGGAACAGGGCTGCTCGGTTTCCTTTTCCCTGTGGGAAGTTTTGCAATTGAATTGCCTGCTGTGCGGCGCTTTCTTTGCCTGCCTCCAGAGAGGTGGTGGGGCAGGCAGGGGCTGCCTGGGGCCACTGGCTCCTGGAGCCACCAGCCATCCACGGCCAGTGCATCATCACCAGGCTGAAGCCACCTCTCCATGCTCTGGTGGCAGTTGCCCCCAGGCTTGGGAGGAGGCTGTGAGCAGGTGAACCTTGCACTCCTGCCCGAGAACCCACTTGGGTTTATATAATATTATATATCTATAATTGTGTGTGTGTTTGTTGCCATGGGAATGAGCGCAATTGCAAAGCCTCGAGACTGATGTCAAGCCTCGGTCTGCACTGGGCCCTTACTAGGGGCAGGTAAAGAGTCAGAAGGGGAAATGGGGTGAAGAGGAGCCCCTTTACTCCCTCCCCTGTGTGCAACCCGGGTTTGGCTCTGGCAGAGGAGGTGTGGGCACCTGGGAGAGGGACAGGGCTGTCCCTGCGTGCAGCATTGCCTGGCTCAGGACTGGGGGACCCCATGGGGCTGGTGGCACCTGCCCTGGGCACAGAGAGAGGCGAGGACAGGGGCAGACTTAGCAGGAAGGGCTGACCCCTGTCAGGGAAATGGGGGGGGGCTTCTATGGAGCCCCCAGAGCATAACCCAGGGGGGAGCAGGGAGGTGAGGAGACTGCGGTTTTCCAGGGGCACAGAGGCAGCTGGTGGTGGAGCTGGGTGGGGGACGGGGCAGGCAGAGCCCCCGCTCCCTCGGGGAATGCTGAGGTGGCCCGTGGGCAGCAGAGCGGAGCATCCAGGCAACAAGTGGGGGCAAAGGGGGTGTCTCTTGGCTCTTTAATTGGTGGGGGAGCTGGGCGGGGGGTGATGCTCCCCGGTAAGAGGAGGGAGGGGGAAGAAAAGCCACGCTGGAAATGAGGTTATATAAAAGATGTATGATTTGGAGAGCAGAGTGTCTCCTAATGAGGGCTGCACCGGCTCGCTCCACACCCATAAAAACCCTGGTTGGACGTCAAAGCGGATTCGTTTCGGTGATGCTGGGATAAAGGGGCGCAGCGAGGACTGGCTCCCTCCCTGCCCGCCCAGCGCCGCGCCGGGCTCCGTCCCTCCGGAGCCACCGGGAGGGATGCGCCGGGCGGGGACGGGGACAGGGACGGGGACGGGGACGGCTCCACTCCGCCGCACGGTAGGTGGGGCGGCGGGCGGGCTGCCCCCAGCCCCGCTTCTCCGGGAAACTTCGCGGCGGGGCAGGGGGAACGCGGAGCCCCGCGGGACCGTGCGCTCCCTCGGGCGCCCGTCGGACGCGCTTTCCCCGCCGGGGCTGCGCCGCTCCGCTGTGCCCTTGGCTGGGTTACGGGGGTAGGGGGTAACAGCGCGTCTCCAGCCCCACCGGTGTGGGTAGCCGGGCTCTGCCCCCGGCTGCAGGAGCCTGAGCTGGGCGAGCTGCCCCCGGGTCCCGCGGGGAGGGGAGTGGGGGACACGCGTGGGTTCTGCCCGGTTAAAGCTGTTTTGCCGGGCAGTGAAGCCGGGGGTGACCGCGCCGAGACGCGGATCCCACCCGTCCCCCCGGGACCGTGCTGCCCGTCGGTCGCCGCGGTCGGTCCCGATCTCCCCCCGCCACTCCGCACCCTGGGGATCCGCCGCAAAACTTCCTCCACCGCCTCCGTGCCCGCCGGGCTGGGGGCGCTGAGCCAGCTGCGGGGAGCGGAGAGAAGCTGGCTGTTATCTCCCTCCCCCGCAACTCTTTACAGCAAGTTTGAATGGGGCGAGGGGGGGGCCGCTTGCACGGGTGGACAGTTTACCGGGGGCGGGGTGAGGGGCAGGGAGCCAATTTGGCCAGGGAAGGCAGGAGGGAGCATTGGGCAGCGTGCCCGGGACAGCCGGCAGTTTGCCCGGGGAGGGAAAGGAACGGGACCGGGGCAGGCTGGGTGGGTCCGGGTGGGATCTGCCTGTGGAGGGCAGGGGACAGTCGTGCCAGGGGCGGTTTGACTGGGGAGGGGGCGGTTTTTCCCGGGCGGGGGGGGGGCTGTTGGGGTGCAGTTTCCCGGGGGTGGGGGGCAGTTTCTCGCGTGGACGGGCAGGGCCAGGGCTGTTCTCGCCCCCTTCCCCCCCCCCGCGGCGGGCGATGCTGGAGCTGTCCCGGGTGCTGAACGCCGCCGCCGCTCGACCGGAGCCCCGGCCCCCCGCCAAAACCCGGGATCTGGGCGGACGGAGGTGCCGTCACGCCCCAGTGCTGGGGTGGGAGGGTGACCCACGCCGGGTCCTGCCCCTGCTGTTCCCCCTGTCCCACGGGATCGGGGTGTCCCCACCATCCCCAGGGCACTGGGCTGGGAGCAAGATCTCCATCCAGCCCGGGGTGGGGAAGGGACACCCCGATGCTCCTCCAGTCCCCGAGTGAAGCCCTGGGATGTCCCTTCACTGCTGGTTCCCGTCCTGCAGGGAGAGCCGGGGGTCAGTCTGGATCTCGTCCCTTCCCCACCCATGCACCAAGGACCCCCAGCATCCCCTCTGATGGGCTTGAAATGCAGAAGGGAGTCGTCGCATGGATCAAAGGAGATGAGCCCTGCCTGCCCTGCCTGTGGTCTCGCTCTTGGCTTGGTTTGCAGTAGATAGTAGAAAGCTTTAGGTTTTCACTGGCAAAGTGGAGGAAAAAAGACCTTTGTGTATGCACAGCTGGAGCATCTGGTGCTGGGGTGGGTGCGTGTCACCCCATCCACAGCCTTTCCCTGCCTCAGCCCCGCGCTCCCTTGAGCATGCTGACTCCACAGCCCAGGTGCAGACATTTTCTTCCAACGCTTTCAAGTTCTGACTGTCAGGAGGAAATTCTGGCAGGCAACTTGACAATTATCTGCTGAGTCCCGGAGGAGCTGATCCGCCTCTCACTGAAATGCATGGGAAGTGTCTCCTTCCTCCCCGGGGGAGCACAGGCTGTCTGGAGCGGGAGATGTGGGAGATTGCGAGGGGCAGTCGCAGTGATGGGGGGGCTCAAGTGCTTCAAATGCTTTAAAAGCCAGCTCCTCTTCCTCTTCTGTGTCCCCAAATGCTGACGGCTCAGGCAGCTGGTGGAGCGGGATCTGCAGGGCTGATTGCACAAAAGCTGTGGGGACTCTTTTGGGACAGGGGGCTGTTCAAAATAACACTCTCCTGGAGATTTCTATCTGCACATCTTGGTTGGCTGTGCTTCTCCTTTTAAAGGTCTCAGGTGGGGAAGTCTTATTTTCAAGAGTTTGAGTTTGCAGCAGCAATTTCTTCCTCCCCCCTATTTTCTTCTTAGCTTCTAGTACCCAGAATATTTTCTTAAAAGCTGCTACAAACTCACTCACACACTCTCCAATTTTAAAACGTGCGTATGTTTGCAAACAAACTCCCAGTACAGAGTCTCGTCTTACACAGACGTGGGTTTTGAGGACACATTTCTCTGATCAGATACCTGCACTGGGAGAAGCATTTGCATTCCCTCCTGAGCAAAGGAGAGCGACAAGTCTTTGTGCCTTCTGAATTCTGTTTATTCCCTCCATCAGCACGGCTATTGAGAGCGAGTACCGCAGAGGCCATCTTAGGCAGAGGGCTTTGGGCTGAATCCTCACTTGCAGACAATGTTGTGTGTTTGCCGATGGGGAGGGTTTGGTCCTCCCTGACCCTCAGGGACATTTTAGCCCCATCGGAATCTTTTCCCCCCTGCTTTGCTTGTGTGTGTTGTATTTTTTGTTTCAGTGGTGTATCAGTACAAGGGCTTAGGAAATCTGCCAGATTGCCTAAATCAGTGCCTGAAAACAACTATATATAGTAACTGATAAGTCACATGAGCTTCACTGGCATAGATTAGCATTTACCTTTCCTGAGTAACAAGAATATTGTTTGATACTTGTTGATACCATCAATTTTTACTAAAGAAATACAACCCTGATAGCAAGGAACCGGTTTTGAGAGGCGGCTCCAAATGAAGCTAAAAATGCCTTTGCTCTCTCATGCTGTTCTGGTTGTATCTGTGCATTCAATCAAATCTATATATGTGATCTGATCTCTCGTATGTAGCCAAAAATAAACATATTGTGTCCCAAAAAGGGAAAAGCTCTGTAAGTCACCGTCTGGCTGAAGCTGGATGAAACGTGTTTATGTCCATCCGCTTGTCCTGAATTAACTGTGCGATGTGGTACCTGACCCGGCGCCCCCCGGGTCGCAGCTGGAAAGCAAGGGGAGCAAAGTGCTGATATGATGCCAAGCGAGTGCTTGGGATCTGGCTGCGGGCACGAGAAACGCACGGTCTGGAAAGCCCATATGGTATCAATATGTTGGTTCTATATGCAGAGCGTGGAAACCTGCGAGTACTGGGTGTGTAGAGACAGAACTGGAGGGATTTCTTCTAAGGCAACTCTTTTCATAGCTCCTTTTTTATGTGACAATTCAGAAATGCTTAATGAGATCTTGCAAAGCCCTTCTAGGGTAGGCTTGTCTTAATCCCATTTTGCAGAGTCTCAGGCTTATGTTTGCAGCCGTGCTGAAAACGTGCAGTTCTTCCTCGCCCTGAAAGTCAGGAAAGCTCTGTCTTTTCAGAGCAGTTCATCAAAATGAACGTGTCCTTGGAAACATCCCTGGCACATCTGGGCTGAGAGCTCCAGCCCCACTGCAGTGTGGTGGGACCATGGTGGCCCCGGTGTGACAACCTGTCCCACAGCTGCCACCCTCCACAATGCCCGTATTGAGAAGCAGGGTCTCGGGAAGGCAAAATCCTCTGGTGTGGGGAAAAACCAATCTGTTTTCAAGGTAGGGACTGGGGCTTCTTCAGCATCACCAGCGCAGGACTGTCCCATGGGGGAAGGGGACCAATTTCTACTCCCTGCCTCACGCGTTTTCTGGCCACCGTGTCACACACCCAGCCCCGAACGGGGCCGTGGTCAGGGATGCTGGTGGAGTGAGGGCGATGTGGCTGGTGCTGCCCCTAAGCAACAACCTTCCTATCGCCAGCAGCACCTTTAGCTAAAATCAGGTAGCAGAAAACACCACATCATCCCCCCAGCCCAATCCTGCTTGAATTAGAGCCAGAGCCCTCCGTGGGACCAGGAGCAGGTCCCAGGAGACCCACGGAGAACTTTGCCGCTGTCATTGATACTATGGCAACAAGTGCTAATGCAAAATCTTAAGAAAAGTGCAGATGGAAACTCAGGGGAACAAATTATCTTCTTCTTTTTATTTTGCGCAGCCACCTAGGATGTGGGTGCAAAGAGGGTGAGAGCTCTGCTGTGGCTCCATATATCAGATTAATCGGTGGGGAATCGCACCTCTGGTCCTCCTGCACCTTTTGATGTTGGAGAAGGTGGTAGGGATGCTTGGGGGATGGAGAAAATCCTGCAACCTGTTCAGCATCAGGATTTCACAGGGACCTGGTGCCTCCAGCCCGAGGAACCCAGGCTTGTGCCGTGAGGAGCCTGATGTTCTCCCAAGGTTTTTAAATAGAGATATGAGTCACTCTCACTGAAAATCAGTGACAATAAGGTTTATTGCTATTTAGTGTCCTAATTGAGCTACTTCTCCCGCTGGCTTGTTAGAGTAGGAAAATTTAATGCCGTGCTGGAAGGATTTTGGGGAGTCAGCAGCAAAGGAGGGGATGAGAACGTGAGTCGCAGAACCGAGCTGGGAGTTGAATTCCTGGACCGACGTGAGCTGCGAGATCTGCCGCTGGCTTTATTGATGCCGGCTGGCGGCTCTGGAGCTATTACAGCTCCAGCCAACCTGCTGCGACTTTTAAATTCCCTTTTTCTATATTTTCTTTTTTCCCCCCTGTGTGCTGCGATTGGATTTCGGTGCCATCTATCAAGTGGCATTTTCTCATTTATTTCCTATCTACCTATTTTGTCATTTAGGACAAAGTGGCGTTGTGTTAACACAGGTCCTATTTGTCAAACTGGAGTCGCTGGTGTAATTCCAATCCCTTGGCAAATTGATGGTGGTGAAATTTATGTTTTACAGATGGGCTGAGCCCTAATAAGAACATCAGTTTTAGATGGAGTTAGCAGCAGAATTGACGGTTTTATCTAAACTCTGTTTCAGCCGCACACCACAGGCGTCAAGGAAATATTGTACGAAACAGTAAAAGAGAAATGGCAGGCGTGTTACTGAAATATGCTAAGCCTTGAACTCCAAATTAAAACAAAACCCAGCTTCTGGCATCTGAAAAAGGGGGAATTTTGTCAACACAGTTGTCTTGGCAACATTAAAATGTGTTGCCTACGGTCTGCTCAGAGAGATGCCGCTTGTATCGGATGGAGAGAAGGGGAGAGGAATGAGAGACTTCATTGAATTACTGCAAAGTTTCGGGGTGGTTTTGCCTCCTCTAGTGTTGCCGCTCTGTGACTAGAAGTGTGCAGGATGCCAGCCCGAATAGAATAAAATACAGTACAAGAACAGAATAATTTCAGTTAGAAGGGATCTACAATGATCATATATAGTCCAGCTAGGACTAGGCTTTCCCTGGCCATTTAATTCCCTGGAGAGGGGCAGTTGGGATGAACATGAAAATAAGTGTCAGGATTTGGATAAATGTGCAGGCTTTGGGGCAGCTTCAGCCCAGTGATGTGTCCATGAGCAGCTAAGCATTTGTTTTTCCTAACTGTTCTTTTACCAGTGCCAGGCATGTTTTCAGTGAGAACACCCACACACTGCTGATGTGGGGGAGGCCAGGGGGTCTCCAGGGCTGAGACCTCGATGTTTCATCCCTCCAGCATCATCCTTCCCAAACCCGCTGGTTCCCGTGGCCACGAGGACTGGTCCAGCATCTCTGCAGCATCCAGGGTGTTGTACAGATGGTGAAGTGCCTCTTATTCAACTCACTCCTAGGTGCAAATCAGCTTTATTGGAGGTGAAAAAAATGGCGTGACCCAGGTGAAATAGCCACTTTCCAGCTTTATGGGCTGGGAGTGGGAAGGGAGAAGGGGAGAGCATTTGGTTGTGAAGGAAAAAGGGCTCCCTCCTTCCCAGACGGCTTTTGGCAAGGTTGATGGAAGGTGGGTAATTAGAGACAACAGGGGGAACATTGTCTATATATTCTCAGAATTAAAAGGCCGTGTATGTGGATACACCGTGGCGCTGGTCTGAACCGAACGGGAGCTGAGCACTGAACTGCTGGCAGGAGTGAGCTGGCTGCCAGTGAATCACTTTAATGCTCCATTTTCAGATGCACAAACACGCAGGTTTACAGTAACTGTGCATATGTTGTATCCCATTGCTCCTCATCAGATTCACTGACGCTCCATGGGTCGTAAAAATTAAACGGGCATAAATCCATCAGCCCTTGGGGTTCTTCGTTGAATGCTATAAATCCCACAAAAACTAATTAAATAAGACAATGGTGTCCATTTAAAGTTGGCACGTAGAAATGTAAGCCATTACCGCAGTGAAGACAAGACTCAAAATGGATTTGGGAGGGCAAGGACAACCTGGGTGCCCCCACCGAACGGCCGGTGTTGGGTCCGTCCCCGCTCCCCATCGCCTGCGGCTCCTGGCTGGGAGAGTTAAGAGATTGTGTTAAGCTCCTAAGATTTATTTCTCCTCCGCTTCGCTTTCTAAATCAAATCATCCAATTAACATATGTGCTGGAGTTTGTTGCTTGAAATGTTATCTGGTGACTCTAAAAGCTTTTTGTTATTAGTTTTTGTAGGGCTTGTTCGTTAAGCAAACGCCTTCATCGCTGCCGTGGGGGAGCCTGTTCTGCTGCTCTGCCCGACGCTGATTAAAGCTCCAAACAAGCCATGTCAGCGCGGATCGGTGTCGGGATCAGAGCTAACGCTTTTCGTAACGCTTGTCTGGGGTGCGAGAAGTTCACAGCTCTGCAGGGTTTGTTGCTCTTCTGTAAACTGAGGTGGTTTTATGCTCTGGAAGGGGAGGGAAACTGAGGCAGGGAGTGGGATGGCACCATCCGTGGAGGTTTGTTCACATGGGGTGAGCGGCTTTGTACACGGCATTGACCACCTCCAGCTGTCCTTTGGGGTGAAGTCAGTGTTTCCATCTACGTAGCACTCGCCCTGGTGCTGCTCTCGCTGGTTTTAAGCAGTTAGACGTGACACTTCCAGTAGCTTTAAATGTATGACCTGGGAAACCTATTACTGCGCTTGGGTTCATCAATCAGACTCTTAATGATGCTCGTGGGGAGAACTGAGCTCAGCAGAGCCCAGCGCAGCTCAGCCACCCGCGCTGCGAGCAGACGGCATCTCCCCATCACTTTGCACGGGGATTAAATCTTTCGAGTTTCATCTGAAACGTGCCCCTTTGGGAACAGAGCTGCAGATGTCCCGGGTCACCCTGGGAAGCCCTGACCCATGCTGGGTGTCCGGGGAAATCTCCCCTGTGCTCCATGTGTCCCCTGCTGTATTCTCCTGCCCTGAACCTTTCCCTCCCATCTTCAGTCTGAATTTATGCAAGATTTTGTAGCTGGAAAAAGGTTGGACTTGATGATCTTAAGGATATTTTCCAACCTAAATAGTTCTATGATTATATGAAAATTCTTGTCCAGCTCTTCTCCAAAGAAGCAGAAGGGTCAGGGGCTTAGACACAGGTTGCCCTCCTGCCTGCTCCTCTGCTGCTGGGTCTTTTCTGACTTTCCTTACTCCGGAGAGTGGCTGAGAAGTAGGAAATAAAGGCTGGAGTTTGAGAGATTGGAAAAAAAATCCTGAACAAGTGAATAAGGTCATTCCCTGTCTTCCAATTGTCCCCAGCTGCTGCTGCAGAGCCTGTAGCTGAAGTGGGGGGACATCATAGAATCATAGAATGTCCTGATTTGGAAGGAAACCACAAGGATACCCCAATCACTCATGGGCGAGAGCATCCGAGGTCTGGGAACGAGTCGCCCTCTTGTCTGTATGGGACATGCTGATGCTCACCCCCATTTTGGAGAAATCCCTGGCTGGGTGATTAAGTATCACCTAGAATCTGTGGGGTTTTTTTATCCTCTTCACACTTGTAAGAAATGCTGAGATGTTGGTGGGTTTTGGGGATGAGGAACGACATGCACCAGCAATAATGTTCCCTGGGATCTTGCAGGCTGGAGCTGTGCGTATGAAGCAAAATATGAGCTTTGCTAGAAGCTTTTGGGAGGAAAGAAGTGGAAATTTGCCGGGTGGGAGTAGAGTGAGGAACTGTAAACACTTTGGGGTTCCTTAGCTTTTTGGGGTGGGTGAGGGCCCTTTCCAGTGAGTTCAGCATCACAGCGGTTGAGCTGGGCTGAAAAACATCATCTCCTCCAGCTGTTGAACATCTGCCTGTGGGAGCTGCCGGGGACACGTGCCAGCCCAGCAGGAACAGGAGCTCGTGTTGAGCGTCCCCAAGATGTCCCTGGCCCCACTGAGATGGGATCATGCGAACACGACTTCACCGACTGCCAGGAGCTCATGAGCACTATGGAACTGGTGACTAATCCAGAGCAAATAACAGGGTTGTCCACTGGCCAGGGGAGCTGATAGTCCTGCACTCGTGTGGTTCTTACACCCATTTTAAAGCCTTGTTCATCCTTACAGCATCAGATAATGCGTTAGATCCGAGTCCTGTGTGAATCAGTGGCTGCCCAGGCATTAGGGTGACAGTGACGTGGTTGGCAGTGGGACCAGCAAGGGGGCTGGGGGATGCGGGGGGACAGCGGGGACAGTGTTGGTGGGCTGCTGGGAGTGGGGTGAGGAAACGACAGACCCTGTGCAAGGAGAAAGAAGCTGGTCCTGTGGTTTGGCCCTGGCACCAAAGAGCCAAAGGGCTCTCGGCTGTGAACGAGGAGGAGGCTTGGCTGCCAATGACAGCAGGGTCTGGCTGGGGAAGGGCTGCGAAGGGACAGGGACCTTCCCTATCCAAGTAGACCTCTGTTTTCCTCCTTCCTCCCCAAATACGTGGCCTTCCCTCCCCAGGTGGCCCCAGGATCTGGAGATGTCATGCTCAGCTGGCCCAAGCCCCGGGAGATGACACAGTCCATTGGGGCTGGCCCAGGTCCCGCTCCAGCCACCTCTGGCCAGGGTCACTTGTGGGAACTCATGCAGCAATCAGGGCTTATGTCACCTGGGCTAATTAGCCCTTGAGGAGGTGACTCCCCACTAACGCAGGTGGCATTTAACCCTTTGTACACTGCTACTGCTCCACAGGGCTGAGTAATGGCAGGAGAAGGGCAATTCGGGTTAAATCTGTTGGCTTGGGTTATCGGGCTCTAATTGCTTTATTCTTTACTTGCCTGTAAAAAGCCAGGCTGGGGTCAGCAGCCTTCATCACATGAGGATTAAAATACTCCAGTGAATTAATGCCGGGGCTGGTGTCACTGCCCTGCTCCTCAGACCCCTGTTTTTCCCGTCCGGGTGCTGGAGGGAGCTCCTGGCAGAGGGGGACTTGCTGTTGGAACGTGCTGCTTCTGGGAGACAGGAGAGTGTTTTCCTTGGCACGTCGGTGCCTCCAGCCTGCAGATCTGGTGCCCTCTGTTCGCTCCCCATAATTTGGATTTTAAAAAGGAAAAATGGGCATCTGCGTTTCAGCTTGTTGTTAAATGTCAGGGCACAGTCCCGGAGAGAAATGTTCTCCAGAGCATTTAACAAACAGGAGGGGAACGCAGAGAGGATTTGGGAGGTGAAGTTCTCCAACCTAAGCGTATGCATGTAAGAGCCAGGGTCCCATCAGGAGTCAATGAGACGTGGCTCCCCATGCCACGCGAGGGCTGTAGAAAGTCAAGCGCAGCTGGATGAGGTTCCCCCGAGAGCCGGCTAAACTCATCGCATCTTCTCTAGATGGTTTTCCATCAGTTTGTTTGGGAGCTGTTCAGAACTGGATGGCAGGGCTGGGCACAGGGGAGTGCAAGTTTGCCTCCCGCATCCCCGCGCCGGGGTTGGAACATGGGGAGAGGAGGAGCAGAGGCTGTGATCCCTGCAACCAGGCTTAAAAGCGGTTGCCATCCTCAGTGCTTTGCTATAACTCAGGGTGAGGGGAGCTGGGTGTCTCTTCTAATGCCCCATTTTGCTTGTGGCTGCGACTCTCCTGAAGCACCGAAAACCACGGTGTGAAAGCACCCGTGGAACGAGTTTCACCTGGGCAGGGATGTATGTCTCCTGTCTGGTCACCCTGACCGATCTCAACCATCAGGTTGTCGGATACTCTGGAAAGCACACGCAGACAAGATCTTCAGCCGGCAAAACTCGCTTGCTGAGCTCCATGCGGCTCGACTCCTTTGCACCACTTGCTTGCACAGGGCTTTGATTTTTGCTCACAACCCAATGGCAAAGCGGGGAGGGTCCGAGTGAGGCTGCCCAGCAGCCCCTCCCAGGGCTCCCCCATTCCCCCCCGTGCTTCCCCGGCCCCCGCCAAACAGATGGTGCCGATTTTTCGCAGGGGGAGCGGAGGAAACAAAGCCCAGAGCACTGGGAGGCGGCAGCCTGTCTCCCAACCGCAGCCCGGGGGGTGACATCTGTGGGGACGTGCTGATGCATGGGGGTGTCTGTGGCGTGCCGAGCCCCGTGCTGAGCGGTGCTTATGCCTGCCTTCTCTCACTTTTCTTTCTCCTTTGTTATTTTTTTTTCTCTTTCTAGCTGAAGAAGCGCACGGACCCTTTGCAGGGATGCCAATGAAGCCAGCGGGCTGCCTGCCCCTCTCTGCCCAGCGCAGGACCAGAGGCTGACTGGGAAGCTGGCATGTTGTCCGCTCCAGCCCCTTCCATGCCCAGCGCTGCCCGCCCTGCCCCTTGCCGTGCTTTCCACCACTGATAAACCCTGTTTTGCCCAAGGCGTCACTTTGGGACAGAATGCTGCAGAAATCCAACCTGCAGCCGCAGCCCAGAGGAGTTTTGCAATAAGACCAGTTGCTTAAAAGCCAAATATTTTCTCTTTCCCTGCCCCGGCATGGTTAAACATCTCAAGCAGTGAATTTCTCTGCACACAAAGGGCGTTGAAGTCCGAGGCTGCCATGGAAGAGAATGTGTTCAGCGTGCAGCAGATCCAGCCCAACGTCATCTCGGTGAGGCTCTTCAAGCGCAAGGTGGGCGGCCTCGGTTTCCTGGTGAAGGAGCGCGTCAGCAAGCCACCCGTCATCATCTCCGACCTGATCCGGGGAGGGGCCGCGGAGCAGAGTGGCCTCATCCAAGCTGGGGACATCATTTTAGCTGTCAATGGCAAGCCCCTGGTGGACGTGAGCTATGAGACAGCACTGGAGATACTGAGAAGCATCGCCTCCGAGACCTACGTGGTCCTCATCCTGCGGGGCCCTGAGGGCTTCACCACTCACCTGGAGACCACTTTTGCAGGTGACGGGACACCAAAAACCATCCGTGTCACCAGACCCCTCTGCCTGGCTCCAAAGGCCGTTGACTTGTCCAATCCAAACCCGCACGGCAAAGAGCAGCCAGCAGCCGACCGCACCATGGGCTCCCTGTGGACAAGAGAGTTCGGGCGAGAGGCAGAGCCGATGGTCCACGTTAACGGCGTCGTTACCGGCAGCAAAGGGCAGGACGCTGGGAAGGGGAAGGAGGGTGCCTGTGGTCACCCTTGTCTCAACGGTGGCGTGGAAGATAATGAACTGCTCAAAGAAATCGAGCCCGTTCTGGATCTCCTGAAGAGCAGCAGTAAGGACGGCGATGGAGATGCACCCTCCAAGGTAGAGACAAGAGATATAGAAGTCCAGGTGGACTGGTAGGTCCCTAAATACATTTTTTTTTACATTTGGTGAAATGTGGTGGTTTTGGCTGCCTAAGGTGGCTGTTTTCAGTGTTGGTGGGCACCTCTGCAGAAACGGCTGCTCTCTGACGCAGCAGGATGGAGATGGGGAGAAAGGGATGCAAAGAAAAGAAAGGGGGGGAGGTCGTGGATGATGAGGGGAAGATAAAAGAAATGAAAAATTAAGAGTAGATGGTGGAAGAAAGGGGGAAAGATGAAAACATGGGAAATCGGGGAGACAGCAGGAGCGATGTTTCGTGGAAGCTGGGCTGTGCAATGTGGTGGATGGTGGGCTAGGCTAGGATTTGTTTCTCTTCTGTGTTCTCGATCTCATTTGGTTTTAAATTTTAAACAAAATCCCATGCCTCATTTTCCTCATCCGCCAAATCAGATTTATGGTCATGTCTGCCCTTGCTGTTCTGTTTCGGAGCTCTCCCCTTGAAATCTACTATTGATTAACTGCTGGAGAGGGAGAAGGAAGGTCAGACCGGCAGAGCACGATGCTTCCCAGGACAAATGAGTTCCAAAACCTTCTGCGATGTTAACAGTCGGGCTCTGGATTTGGGGAGGGGGTGGGGGAGCCCCAGTGCAGCTCCCACTGAAATCACAGGGAACCTCTGTGCAAGGGTGGTGGGACCTGCCTGGGGTGCCTCCTTCTTCTGGGAAAGGGGGAAACATTTCCCATCAAGGGCTAAGAAATGCCCATCCTGTGTTGAAATGCTGTTCACCCCCTCGGCCCTTTCTTGATCAGGCTAATCGTTTCAATATGTGTACATCCATATCACGAGGGTGGGGACATTTGGATGCTAGTCCCATCCTTCTTGAGAAGGGTGAAGTCCCATCCTGCGGACGGAACCACTTCGTTTCTGCTTTCTGCTCCTGCAAAGGGCCGTGGGGGGGGTGTTGCCCTCCTGATCTTGCTCAGCATCTCCCTGCCATACAGACCATCGCTCTGAGCCGAAGCAGCTCCCCGTAGCCCCTCATGCTTTGCAGGATGTTGTCAGTAGCTGTTTTTCTTTTGTACCAGCTCTCTCGCCTCCTGGCCGTTTATTAGCAATGATAAGTCACCTGCTCCCGTTGCCTTTCCCCAAGTCCCCGAACACATTTTAGTCGTGTCAAGTGCCGCAGCGGGTTGGGGCTGCCCTCGGTTATGGACTTGGCTGTATAAACCAGGAGGATTTTTTTTCAGGAGGGTTTGTTGTTCTCGGCTCAGTGACAGAGGAATTTGTAACTTCAAGTTCCTTTGCTGCACCTGTTTCCTCAGGGAAGAGAAAAAAAATGGTATTTATTTATCTTTTATCAGAAACAATGAAAGGCATGAAAGGTACGAAAGGCAGAGCTGTTGGCTGGGGACGAGCAGGATCCCTGCGGTGGGTTCCCTGCTCAGCTCAGCGCCTAATCTCCCCCATCACAAACCAACACCCACGCTCTGTGTTTTCCGTCGATTTTTTACCATTTTCAGTTGTTTTCGTGCCGTCGTTTCTGCTCTCTCCCAAAGGGCGCATCTTATCCGCGGAGGACACGGTCACTCAAAGCCCGTTAGGGTGATCACACTGAGTCAGAGCAGAGACAAAACATCATCTCAGCTCGTTGCCGCCGGCGGGTGGCAGGTGGCCGGGGACGAGCGGTGGGACAGGGCGCACTTGGGGACATCCTTCCCTGCTGTCCCCTCGCACATCCCCAGGTCTCAGCACGCTGCTTTTTGCATTTGTCTGCTTTCCGAAACTGCTGGGTTTAGTCTCTGCTGGGCAATAGGAGGTAATTTAACCCCTGGGAAGGCTGAGGGCTCCCTGCCCGTGTCCTTTAATCAGCACACACCCAACCCTGGGGGGCCCTGGTTTAAGCAACCGAAGAATTGAGACCCTGAAGGGGTTGGGCTTGACCACAAGTCTGAGAAAATGTGCCAGGGTGCTTAAAAATCTCTTCTGTCCCTCTGGTTTTTTACAACTGCTGTGATGGAGCTGGGGGACACAATCTGGTGAAGCCCCCGATGGCACAATCCTGAGCATTGATACAAGGCACAACATCACCCTTCAGACCGGCCCCCAGTGACCCCATCCTGTGCCACCAGTGCAGGTTGTCTGAGGAAATTCTGCTCTGGCTTGGGGAAAGGATGAAAAATGTGATTTTTCTTCGAGTAGTCTCTTCTTTTCATGAAGAGATTAAACCCAGACGCTTTAAATTGACTTAAACTGAAGGATCTCAAACCAGCAAGAATATTAGTGAAGTGGGTACTTCACCAAAGCTCCACTCACTTAATTTTTTAAAATATCCTTTAAAAAAAAGTCTATGTAATCTATGTACCTCGGGACTGAAAATCCACTTCTCAGTCGAAATTCATCTTCAGTCTCCTTGATGAAAAGCTGCAGCGGTCGGACTCCAGATGAGCGAGAAGCCCTGGGCTGGAGCGGAGAAGTGGGAAAAGATATATACTGCAGGGAAAACTTGTCGAGAGCTGCTCTGCTGGGTAAAGGGCATTTCGCAGCCGTCTTTCCTCCCACTCCTGCGACGGGCTGGAGATGATTCATCTCCCCGGCTTGATCTCAGACAGAGCTGGGGCATCGTGAAGGTCTTCTACAGCTGGAGTGTTCTTGGTCCATAGGAGAAACATAGAGAGGTCGGGAAGTGATGGGGAGCGGATAACTGGAGAGAATGTGTTGATTGAGGCCAAGGAAATGCCCACAAAATTTAAGTAATCCAGATCAGATTGATGTGGCTCTCACATTGTAGGCTGTGACTGCTCCCGGCTGGGGGGAGCAAGCAAAGCCAGCGTTAGTCAGAACAGGAATAGAGCTCAACCTAGACAGCAGGAGGGTGAAAAACCTTGCTCAAGGTTGAGCTGGACACCCACAGCCTGGATGACTTGGCCATCAATTCAGTTGGAGATGGGATCAACCCTGTCCTCTCGTGGTGCTGACCTTCGCAGCCAGCAGCGCTTTGCAAAGCCGGACTGGCTGGCAGAGCTGTGACAGCTTTCCCAGGGCAGAAAGGGCTGGTATAAGTGTGAGGTTTATGCAAAGGGAGCCAAACGCTTCTTGTTTGAGGTGACCTTTGCCAAAAATGATTCCAATCACACCTGATGCTTTGGGCTTCCACCCCATGTCTCTAATGTCACTTGCAAGGAAAACTGGGAATTGTGAAGTTTCCAATAGGCACGATAGAAGAAGGGGTGATGGTTTTAAACTAAAGGAGGGAGATTCAGGCTGGACATGAGGAAGAAATTGTTGCCCTGAGGGTGGTGAGAGCCTGGCCCAGGTTGCCCAAAGAGGTGGTGGCTGAACCATCCCTGGAGACATCCCAGGCCAGGGTGGATGGGGCTCTGAGCAACCTGAGCTGGTGCAGATGTCCCTGTCATGGCATGGGGGGCACTGGGGGAGCTGGGAAGGTCCCTCAAACCCAAACTATTCTTTGATTCTAAGTTTGCACTGGGGGAAAACATCAGTTTATCTGCATCCCTGCAGCCCTGGTCTGCACTCTCTGGGGCTGTTGTCCCGGCAGTGACCTGGCTTTTACTTCCAGCTCATTTCCAGCTGTAAAGTGCCCCAGGTCCATGGTCATGCCCGTGGGATGGGCTGCAGCCACGGCTCAGTGTCTGCTACTCAGCTCAAGCCATCTGCAGTGAAGTCGATCCTAAACCCGAGCATGGAAGAGGGGCGCAAGGTATGATGAGAGCTGGCATTTCTGCCACGAGGCTCACCGTGGGCTAGAAAACAAAAATAGAGTTTGATTCACTCGCTGCCAGCTAACCTGGGTCTGTTTTTCCCTCGGAGCTCTAGGGAGATTGTCAGGTCCCATCTTCCCTCCCTCTCCCCCCCACCGAGTTGCCAGTGTTTATTTTTCCTCTCAGGTCTATTCCATAACATGAACAGCATGATGGAAACATGGCAGTTTTGGTCCAAAAAGCAGCATCAGCAGCCCTGAGAGGGAGAAGTGTGCTGAGAGCAGGAATTCTGTTTATGAAGGGTTTCAAGGTTTCAGGCTCCATCCTGCATTGGAACAAACCCCGTAATTTTGCAGTTCTCGAAAAGAAAATTCTCTTCCTCCCACCTCCTTCGCCGCAGCCAAAAATCTCTTTGTGTTGCTCAAAACATTTCATTTGCATTTCTGATGTCTTCATTATTCCGTACTTGGACATGAAACTTTAAAACCTCTGAAATGAAAAGGTTTCCCTGAAACTATCATGTTATTGCCGTTCTGCAAATGGTGAAGGAGGAAGCTTTGGCGGTGAGTAACCCTCCCTTGCTCCCTCTGCAGATTCTTCCTCCTCATCACTCCGACTATAATACATCAGTTGCATCTAGAGAGGCATTTTGTGCCTTCAAACAGCATATTCCACCCAAATATACCCCGTGGAGCCCTTTTGGACCAGTCTCCAGAGCATCCTTCACCCACTCTGTACTGGTGCTGCCTCTTGCATCCCATGGGGTGGCTGCTCTCCTTGTACGTGGTCCCAGCAGACAAACCCATGGCCCATGTACGAGCCTGTGGTCTCCTGACAGATCTGAATCACGTTTGGCCTCCAGATGAGATGCCGAGGCTGGAATCCTCCGGGTGCTCTTTGGGTAGGGATGAGCGTGGCAGCTACAGGTTGCATCTGACACTGGCTGAATCTCAAACAATGCCAGTGGGACTTTGGGATCGCTTGGATCTCTTCCCAGGTCTTTATCTGTTGATGCCTACACAATGGCATTTACCAGCCTCGTATTTCATAGGTCTGTCTCCAAAGCCGCTCCGTGCAGCTTGTTCAGCTCGTTAGTCCCTAATCCCAGCACTGAGCACAGCCCAGCCATGCTCTGACCTTCTGAGGGTGCTAGGCCTTCTTCAAGCCGTGCCATGTGCTTGTTGGCGAGGCTTTTGTCCTCTTCCTTCAGTGCCATTCAAGCTCCCACTTCTCTTTTAGGAAGTGTTTTCTTGCTTTGATAGCTCGGCAACCACCAGCTCCAGGCAAGCTGGTCCCACTGCCGCATCCCACCTTTTGGAGTTATTCCTTCTGGCTCCAACATTTCCTGAGCTCTCCTCCATCCTCTGCACCCTGCAAATTGTAGCTCCTGCCCCATCTCTTTTCCCACCTCTCCCCCAAACGTGTGCTGTTGTGCCAGATCTTGCTTTAACCCTCAAGGCAAGGAGTCTGCAGCCAGCACATCTTCCAACAATTCAGCTTGTGAGATCCTCCAGCATCATGATAGAAAGGAAATATTAACTTCTGAGGACGCAATGCCCTCTGGAGTCCGGTTTTCCATGGGGTGAAAGAAAGGTGAGGCAAAAGCCATTTACTCCATCCTCTAGCACTGGAAGGAGGAGCAATGCACAGCAGAGCTTTGCTGCCGTCTCCAAGGACACACCAGGAGAGGGGGGAAAAAGGTAAAACCAAGGGATTTTTCATCCAAAGCTCAAAGTAAGCAAGGTGTGCACATGTGAGCGTCCCAAGCTCACAAGCCCAAGCACCAGCGTAGGGTTTTCAGCCACCTAGACAAGGGTTGGAAGGAATCTATCCCGATTGGCATCATGACACGAGAGCCGTCATCGGAGTGTGGACTGCGCATCATTATCAGTTCTTCCAAATTGGCCCCTGGGGACTGCGGTGGCGAGTGGTGCCTCTCATCTCCGCCTGGGAAATCAGATTCTTCTGCCAAGTAAATTGAAAGAAGCGAAGCGACAAACTTTCTTTTTGCTCTTTTTATTTTTCTTCTTTCTTTTTGGAAAAATTTCTCAAAGGGCTGTCTCAGCAACTTCCCTTCTGCTTCATCACTCTGAGCACTGCAACATCATCAAATTAGTCAAAAGAAAACAGTGGTGCCTCTCATTTCTCTGAGCAGCCAGATGCTCTTTGTGAGGTGGGGCAGCATCCGAGGTTCTGCCTGCGCACCAGTGGGGGAGGGCAGGATCCCTCTTCCTTTTTATAAGTAACAAATCTTGCTTTCAGAACAAAAGATGCCCTCAGATGGGGTCCCTTCCTAAAAACCTCCGTTAGATCCAAGAGATCTCACTAATACTATTTAATAGATCTGGCAGGAGGACCAGGTCAGAGAGGGATCTCTGGATCCTGGATCTGGCCAAACAGGTGTCTCTGAGGACAGACCTGCAGCATCACTTCCAGTTCTTCAAAGACACTAAGCGGTGATTTAAAAAATCCTGTTCAATGCCCCAAAGTGCCCAAGCTCCCCACTCCACTGCAGAGCTGGGGATGGGGCTGCTCCTGCCTCAAAACACCCCTTGGGGGAACCGCATCCCCCCATCACCCCGTGAATGTCCATTCGGGCTCTCCTGTTGATAAAGTGCTTTTGGAAATGCTCTCTGGAGCTGAGCTCGGGCACGGTGTTTTCACCATCTGGCCAGGCTCCTGGAGCGTGCGAGTGACATTCTCCTATGAACGTGGCAGGTCACCCTGCATCACTGCTGCTGGCTGGGGAAGCCAAGGCAAGAGAGGAAAATAACTGACCCAAAAGACCCTGTTCCTGCCTGGGCTCGCAAACAAGGCACTTACAAGAAATGGGCAGGAAATATTTGTAAAATGAAGCAATTGATTTCTTTAAATTTTTTTTCCCCCATCTGGGGTGAGGCTGCGGCTGCTCTGAATGGGCTTTTCTCTCCCTGTTTCTCTCCAAAAGACAGAGCCGGATACTTCTGGGCAGCGTCATCCGGGAGAGGTCTGCGCAGGGACACGCACCCACAGCCCCTCCTCACCCCACACCGAGCAAACCGCAGCACAACGCCAAGAAATACAACCGGGAGTTGGGTCTAATGGCTTTGTTGCAGCTCCACTCGGCTGTGGGTTTAGAGCACAGACTCAGGGGGAGGGCAGCACCTCGTTGCCTCGTTCCCACAGCTGTAAGTCCATTGGGAACAGTGATACACAACCCGTTTCTGCCCCAGTTGCAAACATGCAACGGGATGTGGAGTGTTTGCTCCTGAGCATCCAGCCCTTAGCACCCACCTGGACTTTGCTGTTCCTCAGGACGGAACATCTTGCTGTCAAGTGATGCTCGGGGCCAGTAAATGGGAGCAGGGACCTGCTCCAGTGGAGTAGACAAAGTAACCAGCAACAGTGATGATTTAGTTCAAGCATATGGTCTTTTTTCCGTGCCATTGGCACACGTAACGGCATTTATGGCTTTGCTGGTGTGCAGACAATGAGATTATGCATGCAGCCTCCCAGCCACTGCTGCTACCGAGTGATGAACTTCTCTCCGAGGTTCCCTCATGCTGGCAGGTGCCCATTTAGATGGGCTCGCAAACACCTTCCTGGAAGGGGCGGGTCATGCCAGCTGCCTGCGGGGAGTGCTCAGTGTCATTTGGAGGCACCTGTGGGATATCTGGCACGTTGGGGTCTGTCTGCCCAAGCCGCTCCTGTCTGCAGAGAGGCAAAGGCTGTGTCCCAGGAGGCAGGTTCCCTCTGCTGAGCCCCAGGCACCAGTACAGCCAAGGGATTTCTTCCATCACCTTCTTCCATTGCCTGGAGAACAGGAGCTGAGGGGAGACCTTCTGATCTCTGAACTGCCTGAAAGGAGCTTGGAGTCAGGGGGGTCGGGCTCTGCTCCCCAGGAACAAGCGCCAGGAGCAGAGGAAACGGCCTCAAGTTGCGCCAGGGGAGGTTGAGGTTGGATCTGGGAACAATTTCTTCCCCAAAGGGCTGTGGGGCATTGGAACAGGCTGCCCAGGGCAGTGCTGGAGTCACCATCCCTGGAGGGTTGGACAGATGGACATGAGGTTCTCAGGACATGGGGCAGTGCCAGGTGTGGGTTATGGTTGAACTCAATGATCTTGAGGGGCTTTTCCAACCAAAATGATTTCGTGATTCTATGGATTTAGTGCTTGTGTCTTGATTTTGGGCCAGTCACAGGGAGTAGCACATTGGAAGCTACATGTGATGGCTCATGTGTGCTCATCATTCCGTGTGCTCCGTGACTCTGCACTGACCTACTCTCATGGGGCTCAGGGTAAGAGAACAGGGGTGTGCAGGCATGGAAATGAGTGTTTTCAAGGAATTTAATAGCTGGCCTTAATATAGGGAGAAGAGCCAGACTGGCTGAATTTTCATCCTGCTAATTCTCTCTCTTGCTGCTAGAATTCTCTGGGTGAAGTTAGGCTGGAGGTGTCAGGAGACCCTACGCTTCACTTGGGGTGGGCTGACGTAGAGCAGAGCAGGTACAGTGCAGTTCATCATTGTTCCCAGCCCCAGGAGTGCCGTGGCTGCCACTGTGTAGCAGAGACCCAGGACCTGTTGTCTTTGGCTGCTGCTGTGTGGTGCAGCGGGTGGGGTTTCTTGTGGTTTATCTGATTGAAACCCTTTCATGTACTCGTAGGAGCCAAGTCACAAAAAACCAGCTTTTTCTTTTTGTTTTGCCTGGGGGTATAGAAAACCCAGTCAAAACTGCACCTATTGCACTTGTACCCCCTCACTTACACCCAGCTGGCCACTTTCACCCCAAGGCAGCCAATGTTTGGAAGGTGTCCAGCAGCCTGGTGTCATGTTTTGGCAGCTGAGCATTGCTCAGTAAAGGTAGAAAAACTACAGAAAGCTTAGAGCACAGGGAGATCATCTTTAAGTGGAGCGTTTTCCTTAAGCCATACCTAAAGACACAAGCTGGGGGGCAAGAGGGATTGTGAAACTGCATTTGGTTTACATCTGTATCTTCCTGAGATGGTGTCAAGAGCACCGTGCTGGTGTGAATTGTGCCCTGAGCGCATGTGTCCTACTTTGGTCGGTGCCCAGAGCCCACTGTCATTAGTGGGAAAGCTCATTATTGACTTCAGTGGGCATCTGGAAGACTTTTAAGAACTGACAGTGGGAGGAAAACAATTGCCAGGGTGTGCTGCCTGGATGGGCTGTTGAGCAAGGGTGAAGGCAACGTGGGCGTGAGCCCATTGCATCCTGTGGCCCCACAGAGCTCCATCCCACACGTGGTCCCACATGGGTGGTTGATGCCATCGGTGTAGATGCCTCAGCCCGTCTTCTTTGAATGTCACGTCTCCAAACCCCATTTGTTTTTCTGTTTTGTGAGAGCTCGTGTGGCAGTGGTTTTCCATCACCTGCCTGCATGGCATTTAGCAGCCTCACTGATGTCCCGTGGTATGTTCTCCAGACAAAACGTGCGTTGTAGACTCTGTGCACCATGAGTTACACCCATCTCACTGCACAGGCCAGGGGAGATAGCGCTGAGGCATCCTCAGTCTTACCAATACCCCCGGTTCCATGGAGGCAATCCATCAGTTCACTGGAATAAAGTCGCTTGCACTCGCCAGCATTTGCAGCATCAGTAAAGGTCAGGAAGAGGAGAGAGCGCTGTCTCTTCCTCTTGGGAGCCACCTATTTTTTCTTGGCTTTTTTTTTCCCCTCTCTTCAGCTCATAAACACCAAGCTGCTCTGCAAACCCAGCTGGTTTTGCTATCAGATTTTGCTATGAGGTTTTGCAACGGGGTTTTGCAGCTGGAAGTGCATGCGGGTCTCCTTCCCGCAGCTCCGTGCTTGCTTTCACGGGGCTCCAGTTTGGGTTTTGGGGTGCAGAGGGTCCGGTGTGTGACCCCACTAGAGCCAGTGTGGGGCTTTCCCGCTGTTTTGCAGGCACCGCACTCACTCGGGTGGTGAAATTTCCATTGTGTTTGGGTTGTCCTCGCCGCGGTGATTCATTGCCTTGGTGGAGGCAATGTGTTTCCTCCCTCCCACGGGTGATGTGTGAGTTTTCGCTCCTGCGGGAAGCAGCTGGAGCAGGTCCCAGAGCCATCGATGTGGGACCTGGTCCCACCACCCAGCCACCCCCCAGCCCATTCACCCAAATTGTTTTTAACCCTTTAGTTTCAGGGAAGGGGAAAACAAGCCACAGAAAGCCTTACCGGCCCGGATGGAGAATGACCGTGTCCTCGGTGACCTGTGGGGGAAGAGCAACGTGCCCATGGTCCTGAACAACCCCTACTCTGAAGCAGACCAGGTAAGAGCCCATGTCTTGTGCTGCTTTGGGTGGGAAGGGGCTTTGGGGGACATGACCCATCCTGGTGGGTTCTCACACCATGAAGAACCTGCAAGAACTACCCTGAAGACCTTTGATCCCAAGAGGTAATGGGACGTAGAGCCCATTTGGTCCAGAAGCTGAATTCCCCGTGGTTCAGGCAGGTTGTAGGTCACTGGAGAACGATGCTTGTCACCCAAGGGGCCAGAACGGGACGGGAGCACAGCCAGGGACCAGGACTATGAAACCTCCCTTGGGATCATCATCCCTTTTTGTGGCAAAAAGCCGAGTTGCATCGTTAAGTTCTTCTAGATTTATATGACGGTAATTCAATAGAGCACTTCAGATAATATGTTGTACGGTGCCTTTTCATCTCCTCACGCTCTACAGACATAAATTCTCCCTTGGCTCCCTTGCCAAAAGTGGATTAAGTCCACCTAGTAGCAAAGCCAGAGATGTAAGGCAGACCCTGACGGGGCGGAAAGATCACCCCAGGGAAAACATGACCTGCGTGTGCACCGATGAGCCTGTTCAGGCATACGTATCTCCCTGATGGGATTAACCAGGAGCAGGGCAGGACACGGGGGACCAGTCTGGGGCCTGTCTGGTCCCCTTGTCCCACTATATTTCTCCAGATGACGTAGTGAGGACTGTTTTCCAGAAAAGTGATTAAATAGTCGTATGAAGAATTCGGAGAAAATCAGTATTTCCTCAGCTCGGGAATGTCCTCAAGTGCAGACCACCCCAGGGTGGGTGCCACTCGTGATGTGGCTGCCCCCCAGATGTTGACCGTGACCTTGACACCCAGCAGTGTCCAGCATCACCTCCCACAGCTCTGCCAGGGGATGTTTTCCCATTTCATGGGCATTTTGCAAGATGCAAAGCCAGAAGTAAGGGGTGAGGTCACACAAGGTGACGTGGTCCCTTCATGCCCATGGAGGTGACATGGTCTTGGCTCCAGTGGCTTAACTCTTAACTCCTGGGACTCCTGAACAGAACGAACGATGCCTGTGTGCATGTTTTCAGCATGCACAGTGTCGGAGGCTCATGGGACACACGACACCCACTGTGTGGGTGCTGATGCACACACGGGGTGGCTGAGAAGCTCCTGACCAGGTTTTAACCAACCTGGTTGGGTGCTTAGATGTAGTTGGGAATGATTTCCACCCTCCCCTCGCCTGGCTGCAGCTCAGCACAGACAACCTAATGCTGAGTATTGTCCTACATCGGCACCCCGGGCATCCCCATGTCCCACCGCACTGTTAATTCGCTGTGGCAGGTATCATGAGCCCAAGGACAGGTCACAGCTCCGGTCCCTTTGCCCCAGCTCTGGAAAGATGCTGTCCCTGCCTCCTTTGCTAAGCTCCTTGCAAGTACATGTCTGTCTACAAGCACTTTATAACCTTCAGTGTTCAGAGCTTAATTTCTCGCCGTGTTAAGGCTGCCAAAACCCCCAGTCTTAAGCTGATATTAAACTCTTTAATTTTTTTTTCTTTTTCACTAGATGTGCAGCTTTCTTTTGATCCTTCTTATCCCCAGACTGGTATGCCTGCTCTTCTGGAGGCAGTTTGGTTTTCCCCCATGCTCCCTGCAGCCGTTCCCCAGGCTGTCAAGCAACCGAACTTCTTGCAAGCTGCAATAAATACTGTTAACAAGGGGCAAGTCAAGACAAGTGCAAGCTTTCTATAAACGTTGTTCTTTAAAGCAGGATTTGGTGGATTCACTTGCCCAGGTGGGGAATTCTCACTGAGGCTTGTAATAAGGTGCTAAAAGACCCGTTAGTCATTGATCCCTACCCCTCTTCTATTTGCAAAATCAGGCAGTGTGCTTTGCTTGTTCACCGGGAGCCCAGTCCCCTGACCCTAAACCTGACCCACAGAAAGTTGCTATGTTCACCCCAACCCAGATCCTATGCAAGTTGCATTTCAGTCCATACAGGTGGATTTGTCAGGAGGTCCAGGGTAACCAGTGGATTTTGCATCCGTGTAGCTACCAGGGAGAGTCATATCAGCTCTGCACTTGTAAGAATGATTTACAGCTTTATAAAAGCGAAAAACACGCTTTCAGCTAGAAGGGTTAATGCAGTCTGGAAGGAAATGCCAGCGTGCCAATATATCCACAACCAGGGCTAATGCTGCAGACCTCATCCTCCCACTGTCACAGGGTGACATACGCTGCGGTCACGGGGACCCCTGCCACCCAGCTGGGATGCGGGTGGAAAGCTGAGGAGCCATGGAGCCCCCTGGGGTCCACAGCACGGGAGGTGCTCCCCGCCATCCTGGGGCTGGGCGTGTTTCTGCCCGGCGTCTGTGCGAGCCGCAGACAGCTCGCAAGCTGCAGCCTGACGATAAGTGCCAACGCGCTCCCTTGGAAAAGATGTTTGCATAATGCATGTGCGCCCCAACCGCTACGTTTGTCTCTCCGTTTGTCCCACTCTTGAGTCACTAATATCACAGCTGCCTAATTAAAGCATGAAAGGATCTCACGCAACCTCCCTGACAGAAGCAGGGGTAATATTTGGCTTCAGCTGCGCTGCACAGGAAAGGCATCCACACACACACACAAAGCTCTTTCCCAGTTTCTGCTGGGTGTTGCTCTCTCCACAGCTGCTGTTAGATCTGGCACCCCGCTCTCTTGTAGGTGGTGTCACCTCGGCTGCTCCAGCCCCAATGGCATCCCAGGAATTCGTTGTGTCTCTGCACTGTGACCCTTTTTCGGCAAAGATTCAAACCCTGCTAGTTCTGCAGGGAAAATACAGAAAGGAAAGGGAGAAGCTTTGAGAGAGGTTGAAGGTAGAACATCTGCAGGCAGAGGTTAAGCAACTGATGTCCACCAGCTTGGACCATGAGCTTGCTCGCTCCAAAGATGGGGTCATTGCTAGATCTGGATTCATAACAGGCTCTTGGCCAGATCTGCTCTTGCAAGATGTGGTTTAGCCACACATCTCCTAAGCTGCACCAAAGCCCCATCAGCAAATTAAAACTAAATCAGAACAAAAACCTGGTGCTGGATACATCCAACACACTCTGCTTGGTGTCTGCTGCCTGGCAGGCGGAGGTACAGGTGAGGGTTGGTTTTGTTTGCGTTTTTGAGCAGCAGTCTGCAGTTATATTTTACCAGTCTCATGGAGCTGCTCTGAGTAATCATGTTCAGGAGAAAAGTGGCAAATTATCCCCTTCCATCCTAACGGTGGCCCAGGTTGGTTCAGAGAGCACAGGATGCTGTTGGTGCCTCAGGAATGGTTTAATTCTCTTAAAAGGGTAAAGCAAGCAGAATTAAATGACCAGTTACTTCCAGTGCCATAATTCAGGTCAGATTCCCCAAAACAAAAAACAAAACCGACTTAATGATATTCCAGGACTACATCTAGGAGGTCCTTTTTTATTTCCTACTGGTTTTCAGCTCTGTCTGAAGTCTTATATTTGTTTTCTGCAGTCTGGAAAGGAGAAGCTGAGATCCACTGTGTGGTCATCTGGCTCCAGGGACTTCAAAGCACTCCTTGGGAAGATCACAGGACTTGTGACATGAGGAATGTCACAGTGACCCGTGACAGCACAGCCTGTGGTGTGCAGAGAGTGGTTTTTGGAAACTGTGAGGACCAAAGAGGGTCCTACAAAGGGGTCACAATATAAACCTCTCCCACTCCATCCTCTCTGTTCCCAGCATCTGTTTTAGCGTGTGATGTTACACTGTGAGCCTCAGGCTGCTTGACAGCAAAATCTCTGTTTTCCAGGGGAAAAAAGTGTGGAGTATATGGTAAAAACAAGGACTGGGCAAAAAATGTGGCCAACATTGCCACCAGAGCAATGGAGCGGTGCCTGGAGGGGCATCAGTCTTGCAATTAATCAGGCATCAATCTCCCTCTGCTTCAGAAAAACAAAGAACTAGTTAGATCTGGAGCCTCATCTGCTTTTGTCATCCTAGTGGCCCCTGTTGTTTTCCCCCCCCGGGTTTGCTCATTAGCAAAAGTGCTTGTTCTGGAACAAGACCTTCTTCCACTGTGTGCTGGTTCTTCTTCAGTTGGTTCTTTGGGCTGCGATGCTGGATTTGTGCTGCAGCTGGGACGTGAGCCCAGAACCACCAAAAAGCAGAGTGAGACACTGCACAGCTCTGCTGAAGTCGGTGCCATCTTTAAAAACCTTGCAGGTGGATTAGAAAGGGACATGAGCTCCAGGATTCACGTAGGAAGACCGTATCAAAAGTTGGTCCAAGCCCAGATTTTCTTTGCGGACCTGTAAGCCTCTAAGTGATGGAGGCTTTGACAGGACACTCTGGTATGGGATCAAGTCTCCCCTTGAAACCTGCAGCAACACTGTAGTGATTGCGGTGACTAATTCCACCCTACTGTAACATCTGATTCTAAAAGAATTGTCTCTGCTTCCCAGCAGCACTGCAGATCTCGCTGTCCCCTGACATGCTGGCAGACACTAATTGCTCTTTAAGTGCTTGGGGTAAATAAGGGTCACAGTAGAAATAAAAGATATTATCTGAAAATGTGCAAACACAAGCTCTTGCAGCCAGCTCTTCTCCTGACAAGCTCTCTACTGGCTGAGCCTCCTCTTTACGCTGGCTTATAACTCAAGATGTGCTGGATGAGCACACCGTGATGCAGAGATTCAGAGCTGAGATTAAAGTACCCAACTATGCATAATTCAGCAACCCTCCCACTTGCATAATTTATCCATCCTTATTCCTACAATCTTGCAGCATTGATATCAAAGGAGATGTGCTGTTGGCTTGCTCAGAGGAATGATGGGCTGTTAGGTCTATCTCATAGTGCTCGTACTAGTGAGGCAGAGTTTGGCACGTGTAAAATCTGAGCAGGTGAAGCTCCTTAAAAAAAAATCTAATACATTTTAGAGAGGTAAATCTTCCACTGGGAAACTTGAACATGATGTTCTCCTAAGTCGTTTCTCTGTTTTTTAACTCTCAGTCTACAGGTTTGGCTCTTCTGTAAACAGAGGTGACTTCTCAGTTGCATTGAGAGTTGGTCGCTCCACTGTAGGATGCCAATATTTGGATCATATACCTTGTCTTAACATATTATCACTAGGATTTAAGCATAGGCATCCACTAATACAAGATGCTGCTTGTTGTTTTGTGGCCCTTTTCCTGTATCTCATTGACAAATACTAACCTCGTGCCTGGTTCTTGTCCAGCCACCGCCATCTGGGCGGCAGTCCCCGACTAAGAACACAGTGAATGGAAGTCCTTCCAAATGCCCGCGGTTTTTCAAAATCAAGAACTGGGAGACAGGCTCCGTGCTTCACGACACGCTGCACCTCAAGACGGCGATGGTGAGTAGACTTGATAGGTCTGGCCAAAAGTTGTCTGAGCACAATGGAGTGGATCACACGGTGTTTCCAAGGTGGCGTCACCTGGGAATGCAGAACTGGATGATTTTAGGCCAGGCTTCTTGTCTCTGGTGGTGGCTGAATTTCAAACATCTGGTGCAATAAGCTGGGTGAGAGGGGAGCCCATCTGGGATAAATCAGGAAAAGCACATGACTTCATGCCAACCTGGGGCAAGAATATCATGAGCCCCAATTGTCCGTATCGGGGGGGACGAGAGATGACAGCACACGCTTGAGCTGTCTTACATGTTACCCATAGGTATGAAAACAGCTAAGCTGGAAATATCCTTGTTTCTCAAAGATGCCACTGACTTCTGCATGGCTAATTATTGACTTCCCCCAGCCCAGCTCATGTAACCAAAAGCACTGCAGTAACCCAAGACACGTGTGTCTCCTTCTGTCTCCTCAGTCCACCGCGTGCACTGAGCAGATATGCATGGGCTCAGTAATGACCCCCAGCCAGCATGTCCGCAAGCCAGAAGATACCAGGACAAAAGAAGAGGTGCTCCTCTTGGCTAAGGACTTCATTGACCAGTACTACTCCTCCATAAAGAGGTAAGTATTGGCTGGAGAAGGTCGCAGGCCCTGGCTGCTGCTTATGCTGAAATGTTGTAGGAGATGTTGAGGAGGCTGTAGCATGGAGGGTGTTGGTCTTCTCCCAAGTAGCAAGTGATAGGATGATAGGTAATGGCCATAAGTTGTGCCAGGAGAGGTTGAGGTTGGATGTGGGAACAATTTCTTCCCCAAAGGGCTGTGGGGCATTGGAACAGGCTGCCCAGGGCAGTGCTGGAGTCACCATCCCTGGAGGGTTGGACAGACGGAGATGAGGTTCTCAGGACATGGGGCAGTGCCAGGGGTGGGGGAACACTTGGACTCCATGATCTTGAGGGTCAATTCCAACCTAAATGATTCTCTGATTCAATGTTCCATATGATCTGATCCTTCACACCGGGGAGTCAAAGCAGGGTGAGCCTGTGCTCCTCCACATTCAGCTGCTTCTTCAGGAGAGTTTCATTCCCAGCATTTTTTATGTACCTCCGTGCAAATTCCTGACCTCTCCCATTTGAGTTTGGTCATCTGTTCTGTGCTCAAGAAAGAAAGAACTCGTGCCCAGGTGTAAGCAGCAGGATTCCCTGCCCTCCACCTGGGTTGCTGACTGACACCTCCTCTGTTCCCCACACATGCAGATCTGGCTCCAAAGCCCACATGGAAAGGCTGGAGGAAGTGACCAAGGAGATTGAAGCCACTGACACCTACCAGCTGCGGGACACAGAGCTGATCTACGGAGCCAAGCACGCCTGGAGAAACGCAGCCCGCTGCGTGGGCAGGATCCAGTGGTCCAAGCTGCAGGTGAGCACCAGCACAGCTGGCAGGTTGCCTGGCCAAGGATGCACTGAAGTTCTAGAGGAGCAAATCTTGCTCTTCCAATACCCAGGGAAGCCCAGCAGAGGTACGGTTGGGGCTGTTCAGCCCGCATCAGGTACCTTCTCCTTGACAGCTTGGGGGGTGCACAGGCTGGGGAGTCTGGAAAAGCAGCTGTGGGGTTGGTGTAGCTGAGGTGTCTGTGTCTGAAATGGGGCCAACTAGAATGTGACGCTCTGGAGATTTTCCAAAATCAGATACTGCTCCAATATCTTACATGCTGCTTCCAAAACTGTTGTTCTGCCTGAAGAGAGGCAGCAGGACACACTCATCCTTGGTACAGAGATGTGACGGCAGGAGAAGCTTTGGCTCAGTGCCCTTCTGAGTAGCTGAAAGCGTAAGGTAGGATCTAAATTGGTGATCTCTGATGGAATCCCTTGGTATGGAGATGATGCCACTCTCTGTAACCTGGAGTACAGCTCAGGTTCTGCTGAGCAGTTCTTGTGGCTGCTTCACACAGGGTTTGGTACTGCCTGAGGCTGGGTCTCCTTCACTCCCAGCGCAGCCTTCAGTTCGTCTCTTCCACTGTTTGTTTTGGCATATCTGAACCCTGGGAGGAGCCATTTCTGCAAGAAGTTGCCTTCAAGCCTCCTGTTGACCCTCTTTCTTGGTTTCCCCATCCTTTTGTAGATGTCCCATTCCTGGAAACACTCAAGATCAGGTTGGACAGGGCTCCTGGTTTGGTTGAAGATGTCCCTGCTTGTGGCAGGGGGTTGGACTAGATGAGCTTTGAAGGTCCCTTCCAACCCAAACCCATCCTCTCAGTGGATCTCAGGCCTGACTGAGCTTCAAGTTTTGGTCTACAAGAGATGAAGAGCAGAAACCAGAACTGTTGGTGGATAAGTCAGGAATAGCAACAGGTTGAGAGCACTGCACTGAGGAGGTTTTGCTGGAGCAGCAGATGACTCACTTTTCCAAAGCAGAAGGGGCAGCTGAATTAGACATCCACATGTTGTAAAGACAGAGAAAGCCTCTAGAGCTTTCCCTGTGCTGTGTTTCTTCTGCTTGGCTCTGCCCTAGGAGCTGGAGCATCTTGTAGCGTTACCACAATTACTTTCACTCTTTCAGGTGTTCGATGCCCGGGACTGCACCACAGCCCATGGGATGTTCAATTATATCTGCAACCACATCAAATATGCCACCAACAAAGGCAACCTCAGGTGAGCCACACGGTTAATATCCGAAGGACTCTGTATGTGTGGGAACCCAGCTCAGGGCCTTGCTGACATTGACTAAGGAGATGGTTGTAGCCAGTACCTGCCCCAGGGATCGTTAGAGGGACCTGATATCAGGGGAAGGTGTCGTGGTGGTCCCAGTATTTCTCCTTGCTCTGATGACCCTTGTCCTGTGCCACTGCAATGTCCTCAGCGTTCACCAGCCCTACATCTTCCTTCCAGATCTGCTATCACTATCTTCCCACAGCGGACAGACAGCAAGCACGATTTCCGCATCTGGAACACCCAGCTCATCCGCTACGCCGGCTACAAACAGCCCGACGGCACCATCCTGGGAGACCCTGCAAACGTGGAGCTGACAGAGGTACCAGCTGAAGCACCTTCCTGGGCACCATGGGCATGGGGCTGGTGGGGGTGTGGAGAAGGTCTGACCAAGCTGAGAGAGTTGGGATGTTCAGCCTGGAGAAGTTCCAGGGAGACCTTATTGTGCCCTGTCTGTACTTAAAATGGACCAATGAGAAAGATGGGGACAGACATTTGAGCAGGGCCTGTTGCAATAGGACAAGGGGTGATGGTTTGAAACTAAAAGAGGGAGATTCAGGCCGGACATGAGGAAGAAATTGTTGCCCTTGAGGGTGGTGAGAGCCTGGCCCAGGTTGGCCAGAGAGGGCCAGGCTGGACGGGGCTCTGAGCAACCTGAGCTGGTGCAGATGTCCCTGTCATGGCAGGGGTTGGATGGATGACCTTGGAAGGTCCCTTCAACCCAAACCATTCTGTGATTCTATGATTCTGTGACCATCCCAGGAGTGAGGAACATGCTGGGCCAAGCAGGGTTTATCACACCTACTGAAGCACCATGAAGTGGGGCTGGATTTGTCTCACCTTTGGATATTTTCCCAGGAATAAAAGCTTTTTCCAGTTGTGCACAGCTGGCCATAGCTGCACTGAAAGACTCTTATCTCCTTTTGCTTTTTGCTGAGAAGGGATTGGCTGGTGGTGCTGACAGAGGAGGACATGGTGCCCACTGCTGACCTGGGCCATTGAGCATCAGGAATGAGATTTGCCTTTTGCCTCATGGCACTGCACACACAGCACCAGTGCTCTGATCAGCTCTTTCCAAACTCCCCTGCTTTTCTTACCCGTTTTCTCCTTCACCATGATGGGCACAAATAGGGTAAACAGCTTTTTCAGAGCTCTGATCCTACCTGGGGATCAGTTTGGCTGCCCAGGGCAGTGGTGGAGTCACCATCCCTGGAGGGGTCTAAAAGACGTAGAGATGAGGTACTTAGGGACATGGTTTAGAGGTGGACTTGACAGTGCTGGGCTAATAGTTGGACACAATGATCTGAAAGGTTTTTTCCAACCAAAATGATTCTATGATTCTAGGTTCATTTTCAGCCCATATACCCCTCACATGGTCCTGGCTTGGCTGTGACAGGCAGCCCTGTGTTGTAGATCCCTTGGATGGAAGTTATCACTTGGCTGTAAGGGCTGAGCAGAGATGCTGTTAGAAGCCACTGCTCAGCGCTGTGCAAGTCCCTGCCCAGAATGCTTGAAGAGCAGATGATTTGCTGGAATGTCTAAACCCCACTTTTGTTTTGCCTGTAGATCTGCATTCAGCAAGGCTGGAAGGCTCCGTACGGGCGCTTCGATGTCCTGCCTCTGCTCCTCCAAGCCAACGGCAATGACCCAGAGCTCTTTGAGATCCCTCCAGAGCTTGTGCTGGAAGTGCCCATCCGCCATCCCAAGTAAGTCAGAATAAGCCCTAAAACTGCCGGAGGGGATCAGCGGGACTCAGCTCCTCTGGTTTCACACTAAGTCACCTTGTGTCCTTGGCTTTTCTTTGCTGTGGCTTGGGTGCTTTAGTCAAGACCCTCTTTCAGTTCCTCTCCCATCTCTGATACAAAGTTGGCAGAGCCTGGAGGTGGAAAAAAGTCACATCCTTTGTCTCAGGGATGTTTTTCCTTTCCTTGAAGTCTCTCAGAACTTAGGCCACTCTGTACCACTCCCGATCTATTGCTTTTTCCCCATAAACAGCTGCTGAGGGAGATGTTGCCTCCAGGATCTACTCTGCTCACATGTCTCTCAGCCTGGTGGCTGGTAGCAAAGTAACGTCCTCCATTCCCCTGCCTGCATTGGCCAGGGGAGGTCTAGCTGGTCGCCTCACCCTCTCATGTCCCGGCAGGTTTGAATGGTTTAAGGACCTGGGCCTGAAGTGGTACAGTCTGCCAGCGGTTTCCAACATGCTCCTCGAGATCGGTGGCTTGGAGTTTTCCGCCTGCCCCTTCAGCGGCTGGTACATGGGCACAGAAATTGGGGTCCGGGACTACTGTGACAACTCTCGCTACAACATACTGGAGGTAATTCCCCTCCTTGAGGGTGCCAGGAGCTCCTAAGGGGCCACAGGTGTGTGTGAAGGTACTGGGGAACAGGCAGGACACTGGCAGAGTGTTGCCTTGAGTGGGAGAGTGCAGGACATCCAAGTGTCTCTAAGACAGGGCGGTTCCATTCTCCTGGAGCCACATGGTCAGGGTGTGATGGGCTGGCAAGTTTCTTTGTGTCCCATGGAGCCAGCTGGTATCTAACACAGCGAGTGTGATGTCTATTGAGCTCCCCATAGGATTCTCAAAGCATCTTATGGCTCAGAGGGTCATGTGCTTGACTGAGGTCAAGTGCTAAGATGTGGTGGGGCTGAGAGGTGGCTGAGACACCTGGGACACCTGAGCCCACAGGGTCCCTCTGGAGTGCTCTCCCATGGCTCAGGGACTCCCCACACTTGGGGACACAGTGAGTCAGGACAAAGCCAGGTCATGGGGAGGTGTTGGTGCAGGGGATCTGCACCCATCAAGGGAGCTCTTCTGCCCTGCCAAGGGACGTGTTGTGTTATGTGGAGGAGCTGCATCCCTACCCAGGTGCCTGAAAACCAGCGGGGTGAGAGTGAGTGTGTGTGCGTGTATGTGCCCATCTGTGGTAGCATCTGGGGGAAGGTCTCCAAGTAGAAGAAACGGGTTGAGAAAGAACAGAGTTTAGGAGCAGCGGGAGGTCTGGCATGGGAAGGGGTGCAAGGGTCTGTTCTTCCCAGCACATGGATCAGCAGCCTCGCATCCTGGGGGCAGTTTTGGGCCCCTCATGCCAAGAAAGGCCTTGAGGAGCTGGAGCGAGTTGAGAGAAGGGAACGGAGCTGGTGAGGGGCTGGAGCACAAGTGTGATGGGAGCGGCTGAGGGACCTGGGGGGTTCAGCTGGAGAGCAGGAGCTGAGGGGAGACCTTCTGATCTCTGAACTGCCTGAAAGGAGCTTGGAGCCAGGGGGGTCGGGCTCTGCTCCCCAGGAACAAGCGCCAGGAGCAGAGGAAACGGCCTCAAGTTGCGCCAGGGGAGGTTGAGGTTGGATGTGGGGAACAATTTCTTCCCCAAAGGGCTGTGGGGCATTGGAACAGGCTGCCCAGGGCAGTGCTGGAGTCACCATCCCTGGAGGGTTGGACAGACGGAGATGAGGTTCTCAGGACATGGGGCAGTGCCGGGGGTGGGGGAACAGTTGAGTTTGATGAGCTTGAGGGTCTCTCCCAGCAACTGTGATTCTATGATTTCTACTCTCAGAAAGAGAAACCATTCTCAATGGCCCTTTTCAGCAGCATTTAGTCATCTTCCTGTGCCTGGGGAAGGAAGGGAGACCAAACTGGCCATGCCTCTCTCAAGGAGAGGAAAGAGCAGGTCCACATCTCTCGAAGGAAGGGAAAACATCAGCCAGTTATGCTGCCCTGCCCTGCAGCTGCCTTGTGTCAGCCTCAACCTCCTTTGGGTTCCACTCCCCAGGCAGAGATCTTCAGTCCTTGGTTCTCGGCCATTACATGTGTTCGCTTTCTACCATGTTTTGTTACAGCAAGTGGCCAAGAAAATGAATCTGGATATGAGGAAAACCTCCTCGCTGTGGAAGGATCAGGCCCTGGTGGAGATCAACATTGCTGTGTTGTACAGCTTCCAGGTACCTGCATAGTAGGACTCTGTTGTGTTTGGGTCAGGCTTGAGGGATGCAAGCACTGGATGGAATGAGTATGGAGACATCTGCCCAAGGACAATGGCAGCAGCTGCTACACTCAACTGAAATTGGGCTGCATCCTCCTAGTTTTGGGTCATTCCAGGAGCCTGCAGTGAAATTTAATAATCTCTGTGCCCTGGATGTTGTGAAGCCATCACTACAAGTGCCTGAGCTCTGCTGGTCCAGAGGGAGTGTCCCAAGGGGGCGAGATCCAGCACTTCTGTCCCATCCATGAGGCAAGAATCAGCCCAGGTTCTCCCTCGACCTGCACTTAAAGTTGGAGTAGCAGAACTCGTTCTTGGCAACACAACTGTAAAGGGTGGGAGTTCTTCCCAGAGCTGGCTCAGAGATGCTCCTGGAGTTGTGCAAGCCATGAAAGAGTTCCCCAAGGGGCTGAGCAGGGCGTGCTCCATCCCGTCCACGCCATCGCAGTATTTACTTGGCCCATGACAAATAACAGGAAAAACAGCCATCCCATAGCGTATCTACTCATGAAAGACAAGGGCAGCATCTCAGCCCTGGAAAATAGCGTTGCTCAGTGACTGTGCTCCTTCGGAAGACAAGGGTCAGCAGTCAGTGTCATCTCCAAAGGCACAGTCCTGTAAGACTACAAGAATGTGGCATATTTGGGTCAAACAACTGCAAATATAGAATTTTGGCTTTCACTTTCTGGGGAGTATTAACCCACAGTTGTTGGCTCTGCTCTCTTCTCCCTCCAACAGTGTGACAAGGTGACCATTGTGGATCACCACTCAGCCACCGAGTCCTTCATCAAGCACATGGAGAACGAGTACCGATGCCGTGGAGGTTGTCCTGCCGACTGGGTGTGGATTGTCCCACCAATGTCCGGCAGCATCACCCCAGTTTTCCATCAGGAAATGCTCAACTACCGTCTCACACCCTCCTTTGAGTACCAGGTACATTCTAGCAGTGCTGGGTGCCCAGAGGTAGAGCCAAGAGCAGGGTGGGAGCAGGAGGTCAGTGTACACAGGAAGGGGAGGGACATCATGGAGCACAAGTGTGCTGGGGAGCGGCTGAGGGAGCTGGGGTGGTTTATTCTGGAGAACAGGAGCTGAGGGGAGACCTTCTTGCTCTCTGCAACTGCCTGTGAAAGGAGGTTGGAGCATGAAAGGTGTTGGTCTCTTCTCCCGAGTAGCAAGTGATAAGGCGAGAGGAAACGGCCTCAGGTTGCACCAGGGGAGGTTGAGGTTGGATGTGGGAACAATTTCTTCCCCAAAGGGCTGTTGGGCATTGGAACAGGCTGCCCAGGGCAGTGCTGGAGTCACCATCCCTGGAGGGTTGGACAGACAGAGATGAGGTTCTCAGGACATGGGGCAGTGCCAGGGTGGGTTATGGTTGGACTCGATGATCTTGAGGGGCTTTTCCAACCAAAATGATCCTGTGATTCTGTCATCTAGTCCCATCAACAAGCTGCCCTCAAGGCAATAAAGACCATGTACAAGCCTAATCGGTGTTTCCCCCTTCTGTGGGGTAATAACCCCCTGGATATTGTACTGTTTCCCAGGACCATGGCTTCTTGCCCCTCCATGGGGACATGGGATGCCTGAGGCCCCAGCTTTTAACCTTGGAAGCAGAATTAACCAGATTCCCCTCCCTTTGGAAGCACCTAATTTTGCGTTTTGATGGCTTGGTGAGGATATGAACTGGTGGTCACCATACCCCTCCCCTCTCCAGCCTGCTGGTTTGAGTGGATAGCTCCTGCCAGCTTGGGGATCCAACAGTTTGATGGGGGGACTCCTGCTCAGCAGGCCAAGCAGCGACTTTGCAATGCTGGTGCTGGAGTATTTAACACTTCAAACCATGAGAAAAACAGCTCTAAGCAAACACATCCTCATTAGCCAACCATCCCTGCTCCGGTGGTTTTCACACAATGTGACCTTTAGTCAAGAGCCCTTAAGCAACAATCACAAACCAGGAGCAGCCTGTTCATTTCTAGAACCAACCCACCAGGAGCCCCGATGGTTCCTGGCCCTGATTACAGACAGATGCCTGCCAGGGCACTGAATTAGCTCCTGTGTGCTTGTTCCTTACTTCAGCTGCCTCCCTTTCCCACAGGGAATAAAAAAAGCTGTGGGTCGGGAGAGGGAAAGATTTGTTTTTATTGCTTCCTCCCTTCTGGCATTGCCTGCTTTCTTTTTGCCTGTGGCACATTAATACTCATCTCAGAGGTGAGAAAGCATTTGGCCAGATGCTGTTACAAGCCAGAAAGGTTTTATTATAGAGTTGAGAGAAGGGAACGGAGCTGGTGAGGGGCTGGAGCACAAGTGTGATGGGAGCGGCTGAGGGACCTGGGGGTTCAGCTGGAGAACAGGAGCTGAGGGGAGACCTTCTGATCTCTGAACTGCCTGAAAGGAGCTTGGAGCCAGGGGGGGTCGGGCTCTGCTCCCCAGGAACAAGCACCAGGAGCAGAGGACACGGCCTCAAGTTGCACCAGGGGAGGTTGAGGTTGGATGTGGGAACAATTTCTTCGCCAAAGGGCTGTGGGGCATTGGAACAGGCTGCCCAGGGCAGTGCTGGAGTCACCATCCCTGGAGGGTTGGGCAGACGCAGATGAGGTTCTCAAGACATGGGGCCGTGCCAGGGGTGGGGGAATGGTTGGACTTGATGAGCTTGAGGGTGTCTCCAACCAAAACGATTCTGTAGTTCTATAATTCTATTGTATTGCCATTTTTTCTGTGCATACTCCATTGCCCAGCTTCCCCAAGAAACCCATGGGGCTCATAGACCAGGGACCTATAGAGAAGATGCAGAAGAGGCCAGCTAGTCCTCCCCTTCATGACTTGAGGAATTCAACACTCCATGCTGCCGTAGGGCATTTCTCAAAGCTCTGAGCAAAGCCCATCAGCTGCTGCTGCTGTTTTCTCTCCTAGCCGGACCCTTGGAACACCCACGTCTGGAAAGGGGTCAATGGAACACCCACCAAGAAGAGGGCCATTGGCTTTAAGAAGTTAGCAAAGTAAGCACCAGTGGGCTCTGAAAAGCCGTGAAGGGTTTGGGGCTGGTCCTGCTTTTGGGCGGTTGGGTTGTTTGATGGTGCTGCCGTATGGATGTGTGCAAACTGATGGGTTGTGAGCCTGGATCTCAGGCCACTGGAGGCTTTAGCCACCAAGAAGGACATTTGGAGAAACAGGCAGCCTTTTAAACACCTCATGAGACCACCAAAAGCTGTGCATCCAGGTGAATACCAGATGTTGCATATACTATCTTCTCCCAAGCTGGTTCATTCTCCACTAATGTGGAGATGCTCATGAAGGGCTTTCTCACTTCTTTGGGGGTATATTGCCCGTTTCTCCTTTCACAGCCTCCAGGGACATCACACACCACTGTCCAGGGCCATGCTGGCACCAGCGAGGTGAAACTCCTGTCCATATTTCTCTTTTCCTCACCAACTCCTTAGCTACTTGAGGAGCACTTGTCTCCAGTGCGTGTCTAAACCTCCAAACACCCTCTTTGCAAGGAGCGGGGAAATGGGAATGAGGAATCTCCTGACAAGTAGCAGATGGATCAGGGCTGAACTCAGATTTGGATTTCATGGCCAGATGACACCTAGTGATGGGGAGTCCCTCTCCCCACCAAATCTCCTAGGGGTGTAGGAATGGAGTGTAATTTGGACCTTTTGGCTTATCATGGCCCAAATGTCTCCCCCACGGGCCATTGGCAGAGAGGTTCTTGTAGGAGCTGTGGCTCCACAGCAGAGCCCTAGGCCAAGACTGGAAAGGTCCAGGTCTGCCCCAGTACCTGTGGCTAGGCTGCCAGGTGGCCTTGTGCTGTTCACAGCATCTCCCCACGCTTCAGTTTCCCCAAGTCCCTGCCATCAGTTTGTTCCCACTCTTCAGCTGTCACCTCTTTTGAAGGTGTTTTCCATGGAGCATCCATAAACGTGATTGGATGTGCTCCTGGGGCTTACACCGGTGCCCAGGTTTGGGCTGCAGCCCGGGGCTGCTGGAGAGCACAGGAAGATTAATTGAGCCATTGAGTCAGGAGAAACAATGCTTTTAGTTGTGTGTGTGCGACTGATGAATGATTTTATAAAAATGTGAGCATGGCAGGTAATTAAAAAAAAAACAACCCTATTGTCCCTGATGTAGAGGAGAGGAATTATTTTTGTAATTCACCATTAATCCTACCTGGATCTGAGCTAATCAGCTGAACAAGACGCAGACTGAGACCCGCAGCCCTGAGTGTTCCACTTGGCACTGGTTGCAGCAGGATTTTGGTGCCTGTTCAGACAGGCTGTGCTGGTTCTGGCCAAATCTGAGCCTTCAAACCTGCAGTCCCTGCCCCTTCTCTCCCTTAGGGACAGGGTAAGCCTTGGGGACAAGCGGCACTACCGTCACATGAAAGCAAATGGGCAACTTCAACATGGAGAATGATGCTGAGGAGTGACTGTATAGCAGCAAATATCAATAATATAACAGCTCCTGAGGCTGACTTTGGCATGAAGGGGAGCTGCCCGGAGGAGGCAAAACATACCAGCCTGGTGGGGTTTCTACCTCTTCTTTCCTCCTCTTTTGTTTTTGTGTCCCCCAAGTGATTTCCTCCCTCCCGGCAGGAGGGGCAGGGGGAAGCTGGGCTTCTCTTCTCCTGCCAGCGTGACTGGTCCATCTCCATCTCCATTCCCCACAGCTCCTCTGAAGGGGATGCTGGAGTCCTGCTGAACTTGATTGCCCAGGGCAGGGTCTGATCACCCCACAGAAGTGAATCAAGCAGCCCTTGTTCTTGCAAAGGCTGCAGAGGTGCTTTGTGCTCTCTCAGACACCCCAGAAACTGCCCCTTCCCTATTGCAACGTATCAGGCTAAATCCAGACCCACCTTTCTGGTGGCTCTATATAAAGGTTTGATGGTCCATTTAGAAAATGTGAAGATATTCTGCACTTAGAAAGAATAATGTTGTGCTTATGAATGGCTCTAAAATAACAAATTTCCCACATTGGGTCTGGTGCCCCACTGTGCACCCCAAAGCTGGCTCGTGTCCCTCATCACTGTGCTCCCACTGATGATAGGATGAGAGGAAACGGCCTCAAGTTGCGCCAGGGGAGGTTGAGGTTGGATGTGGGGAACAATTTCTTCCCCAAAGGGCTGTGGGGCATTGGAACAGGCTGCCCAGGGCAGTGCTGGAGTCACCATCCCTGGAGGGTTGGACAGACGGACATGAGGTTCTCAGGGACATGGGGCAGTGCCAGGGGTGGGGGAATGGTTGGACTGGATGATCTTGAGGGGCTCTTCCAACCAAAATGATTCAATGCCTACCTGGCAGCACTAGCGTTGACAAGGAGCCAGTGTTTCTAGTGCTGCATCACCTTGGCCATTATTAGAGAGACTGGTGACCTTTCTGGGCCCCTCTGCCCTCCTGTCAGAGCCCAGACGGTGGGGAAAACCAGAGCAAATGCTTCTAGTCACGATTGCAGACGCAGGAGGCAGCCGGCTAGACACAGCCCTGCGAACACTCAAATAAATGTGCAACCTCTCAGCCTCGCAATGGCTGTTCCTCTGAGTCAAGTTCATAATGTCACCGGAGTGCAAATCAAAGGGACGACAGCCTGGTCTGACCTTCTGCTTGTCCTGGGGCTTCGTGTGTGATGTGTGGAGCCCAGGCACTCCTGCTCAGCTCAGTCACCTCCTGCAGAATGGCAGCCAGGTAGGATTTAAAGACATGAAGAGATGGAGAGGCTGGTCTACAGCTTTGCCTTTGAGGTTATCTGGTCACTGAGTTCAGCAGCTACTGCCTCTCATTCTTCTGCTTCTGTGTCCCTGCAGAAAGAGGACCTCTGCACTTGGTTTAGCATTTTCCTCCCTACACCCGGGCAGATATTTCAGCTCTTTTTCAAGCCCCCCATCTCATCTTCCTCTCTGACAAGTCAAGACAGACAGACTCTTCCACAGCTTCCCTGTTTGGCACATAACAGCAAAAAAAAAAATGATGTTGCAGTTTTTAAGGCAGAATGTCCATTTAATAAAAATAACACGATGTGACTAGTCTGGGCTAGAAGTGCCAACAAAGAAGCAAGGTATCTTATCAGGATTTATTCTTCCTTCCTAGGGCTGTGAAGTTCTCAGCCAAGCTGATGGGACAGGCCATGGCCAAGAGAGTCAAAGCGACCATCCTGTACGCCACAGAAACAGGGAAGTCGCAGGTCTATGCAAAAACGCTGTGTGAAATCTTCAAGCACGCTTTCGATGCCAAGGTATCGTACCGGCTCCCAGCCCCTGCAAAATAATGTGCGCATCTGGGCGGCCCAATGAGATACGTGGCTTTGGGAAAATACACAGATCGTGTGGAGCTTCCCAGCTGCCAAGGGGCTTCAGCACCTCCTAGGACTGGACATTGTGGGTCTGGATTGAAGCCTGCACAGGAATTTTTCCATCTGATTTCCAGGTCCTGCAGGCTTTGTAGCATACGTATGTCTACTGCCTTTCAGATGGTAGCCCCATAGTTTGTCCATGTTCCTTAAAGCTCTTGTTCTCACGCTCCCTGTGTGGAGATCTCTGTGAGGATACGCTGCTCCCATCTTCGGGTGGACTGGGGTCCATCCCAGGAGAGTGGCTGGGGGTAGATCTCCCCACCAAAGGCCTCTTGCTATAACAACATCTCTGTCGCTCCCAGGTCATGTCCATGGACGAATATGATATCGTGCACCTAGAGCATGAAACCATGGTCCTGGTGGTCACCAGCACCTTTGGCAATGGAGACCCACCTGAGAACGGAGAGGTAGGACAGGGCACAGGGGTGGGTGACTGATGTGGGGACACAGGCAGTGAGGAATGGGGAGGAACATCCTGGTTTTGCCCAGCCTGGACAGGAACGTCCCAAGGTGTTGTTCACTGCTCTGGTTCCTGTAGATGTTGCCAGAACTGACAGCTTTTTAAAAATTTCTTCTCTGCAGAAATTTGGCTGTGCGTTAATGGAGATGAAGAATCCCAACTCCAACCTGGAGGAGAGAAAGTAAGAGCACCCCAAACCCCTCTTTTCCACCCATTCTTCCCACAGCCAGGACAGCCTGCTCCTCTGCGTCCCTCCTCTTGGAAGGGAGTGTGAAATCCTCATGTGGGCGTCAAGTTTGCAAAGGTCCAAGGGGTGGAACCTGCCTGGAGAACCAGGGGATGGAGGAGGTGGAGGTCCCAGGGAGGACAAAAGCACCAAGTCAGGCATGGCTGTGGATTCCAGCTTGTAATTCCCTGGGCTGGCATTGTAAACTTTCTCTTTTCAGCTGTAAGAGCCAGGCATCTATTTAAAAAAAAAAAAAAATACATATATATATATATATGTAAAAAAAAAAAATATATATATACATATATTAACATATATATATATATAAAAGCAGGAATTCCCCGCAGATCATTGAATCCAAGTGCTGGGGCTGTCCAGGAGACACCCAAATAGTAAGATCTGGAGGTAGAAGGGAGATCCTAGCTATGTGGATGTAGGTGGGGTAAGGCTTGAGAACCAAATTTAACTTCTTGCATCATGTCATAATATTTCTAGGGAAAATAAGAACTGTGATAAATTCCAGCTGTGATGTCTGTAACACTGAGTCTGGAACTGGTATCTTGGAGACCGGGTCTGGGGTTTTAGAAAATCGCCCATTGGTGGAAGATGAACCTCGAGCATCTTGTTGCGTGTCCAGGAGACTGGGAAGTGAGGGCAGCTGGCAAAGTGTTAATCATTTGGGGCCTCCTCTTACTTTAGCTGTTAAATACAATGTATTTTGCTTAACTGGGACACTGCTCTGGAGTCTCTCCTGAGTTAACACAGTGATGCTCACAATTGGCAAAAGGCTGCTCCTTAATTAAGGAAGAATTAGCACTGGCCAGAGATGCTGTGCAATTTACACCGGGCACCGAAGCCCTGACTTTCTGCCCGAGTGGTGACAAACAGCGCTGGGCAGGGACCGATTTGTACCTGTCTGCTGCTGGTGAAGCAGCAGCTCCAAAGTGATCTCCTGGCTGTGCAGCCAAGTCATCTGATGGATCCCGCAGGGCTCGCCAGCCAAAAACCCATTAGGTGTCTAATAGCCTTGTGCCTTAATGGGGACAGCTGACAAAACGGGACATGCAGGCTGCCCAGGAGGTGTCTGGATGGAGAAAGGGGCGTTTTGCACGTGGTTCTCACCCCAAGGATCTTCCCTTTTTGGGGCTGGGTTGGGTGCGGAGGTGCCACCCATGGCAAGCCTGGCAGGTTTAAGGAGGACAAAAGCACCTGAGCTGGGTGCCGGCTGGGCCAGTCACCTCTGAATGGAATTTAAGGGACTGGCAGGAGTTTCTAAGAGCCGAGACTGCCTGTGGCTTGGTTACCTGACAGCAAAAATGGTCAGAGAGCTGGAAACAGCGACCTGCGAGGATGGATCAAAAGGGTGAGAGCTGTTTTATGTGAAGCAGAGGAGAAAGAAATGCAGTGCAGTAGCACACTTCACATACAGCAAAGGTGACTGCAGAGGTGGAGGGAATAAATTACTCCCTGTGCCCCCCCCAGGACAGGCCAAGAGGTCATGGCTCTGTACGGTAGGAAGAGATGCTGAAGTTAAGCATGAAAAAAAGCTTTTGCAATGAGAAAAGGCGCCCTGGAGAAGATGTTCTAGGGAAGAGGAGCAGAGTCAGCCTGGTGGAAAGGTCTGGAGGGAGCAGCTCCTGCCCCTGCATCGCATGAGCTCCCAGCTCCATGTCCACCTGGGGATGTTGAGGGTGGCTGAGACCCCGCAGTGTGGGGATTGGTGGCCTCTGGAAGCCACCATGTCTCAAGGAGCCTGCTAGGGCACTGCAGTTGTGGCTCTCCAATCATGGCCCAGTTGTATATTTGGTTCCTCGTGTCTTACAGCAAGGGTTTGCCACGTGTTTTCAGAGGCATTCACAATCACAGAATAATCTGGGTGGAAAGGGCCCTTCCCAGCTCCCCCAGTGCCCCCCCTGCCATGAGCAGGGACATCTGCACCAGCTCAGGTTGCTCAGAGCCCCGTCCAGCCTGGCCTGGGATGTCTCCAGGGATGGTTCAGCCACCACCTCTCTGGCCAACCTGGGCCAGGCTCTCACCACCCTCAGGGACAACAATTTCTTCCTCATGTCTGGCCTGAATGATCCTTCTGTATTTAAGGACCTGCTGTCGGGGCAGAGAGGAGGAGGCTCCGGAGCAGAGGGGGAGCACGGGGCTCTACGACCCGGGCAGATGTTTAGCTCAGGGGTTGTCTCCTGAATATGTCAGTGCTGGAGGATGCTGTGACTCATCCACACACCACTGCTGCATTGCTCGGGCAGTATATTTAGAAACTCTTGTGTAGAGCAATTTTTGAAGATGGTTCAATTCAGAAATACTTCTGCTGTTGTCAGATTTTTTTTCTCCCCTCCCTTTCCCCCTCCTCATCACCCCTGCTCTCACTCTGTGTTTTTTTTTTTACTTGCTATGAATGAAAAAACCTTCAGAACATCTGTTCAGACGTACACCCGACCTTGTGTGCAGTCAGGGAAGGACAGGGAGAGCCAAAGGTCCTGCCACCTCTGCACCACTGGGGACAATGTGGTGGCCAACAGCTGAGGTGACAGGCAGACCCCATGTAGTAAACCAGCTCCAGCTGGCGGGGTGCAACATATGGCCTCAAATTGCAGCAGGAGAGGTTGAGTTTGGATCTTGGGAACAATTTCTTCCCCAAAGGGCTGTTGGGCATTGGAACAGGCTGCACAGGACAGTGCTGGAGTCACCATCCCTGGAGGGTTGAACAGACGGAGATGAGGTTCTCAGGACATGGGGCAGGGACAGGGGTGGGGGAACAGTTGGACTTGATGATCTTGAGGGGCTTTTCCAACTTAAATGATTCTATGATTCTATATGGGCTGCTATGGCTTATCTCCAGGAGGGAGCACTTTTCTCTGCTCCAGACACTGATCACAGTACCTGCTCATGAAATATTGAGCCCTGAGCTTGAGCCTGCTCTGATTTCATCTCCTCCGCAGCCTGGTGGTCCCCTCCTGACATGCAGCCCGGTGGGACCCACGTGCACATGGTCATCACGGTTAATACTTGATGCTGTTGCTGTTCACAGGAGCTACAAGGTTCGTTTCAACAGCGTTTCCTCTTACTCGGATGCACGGAAATCCTCAAGCGATGGCCCCGACTCCAGGGACAACTTCGAGAGCACAGGGCCCCTGGCTAATGTCAGGTAAGTGGGTTGGGGCGGGAGGTGACAATTTCTTGCTGCAGAAGGGACAGAGCAGGAGCTGGTGCTGCACGGAGCCCCTTTCTCCTACTGCAGCTCATTCTTTCCTAAAATATGATGTATTCTTGCCAGAAGCAGATCCCTCCATGCTCCCTCATGCTGGTGTTGGCCATAGTGGTGTGTGAGGGAGAGATGTCCACGTCCCTCCCAGCTTGGTGTCCACAGCCGTGCCACCTTTCCCCAGGTTCTCTGTCTTTGGGCTGGGGTCCCGAGCGTACCCCCACTTCTGCGCCTTTGCCCGGGCAGTGGACACGCTCCTGGAGGAGCTGGGTGGAGAGAGGATCCTCCGCATGGGAGAAGGGGATGAGCTCTGTGGCCAAGAGGAGTCCTTCAGGACCTGGGCCAAGAAGGTCTTCAAGGTAACTCGCATCCCTGGTGCTCCAGGGAGGAGCAGGGAGGGAAGGACACAGGGACAGAGCAAAGCTGCTGGTTTGAGCAGGAACAAAATCCAGCATCTCCTTGCATCTCCTTCCCTACACCAGGACACCCGCCCATCACCCTGGCTCACAATAAAGAAGTTCTCCATGTTTTGGTGGAGCTGACAGTCCGTTTTGTGCTGACTGCCAGAGCTGAATGTTGAACTCCCGTGTTATCCCAGACGCCTGGTGGGGGTGGGCACCACAGGACATGCCCATGGCCTCTGCTATAGCCCTATGGCATTGGGGCCACCTCCTCCCTGTGTTGGCTGAGGTGGGGAGGGAAAAGGGAGGTTGTGTGGCTGGGTCAGGAAGCCAAGGGGCAGCGGGGAGGTGCCTGAGAGGCTGGTGTGTGCTGCAGGCAGCGTGCGACGTGTTCTGCGTGGGGGACGACGTCAACATTGAGAAAGCGAACAACTCCCTCATCAGCAACGACCGGAGCTGGAAGAGGAGCAAATTTCGCCTGACTTACGTGGCCGAGGCCCCAGAGCTCACACAAGGTATGAAGGTGGGGTCACCCCAAGGTGATCTGGGTGTGGGGCAGGTGGAGAAGACATAGTGGGCTCAAGTGGGGAGAAAGGGGCCAAACATCCTTATTCTGTGTTAAATGCCCAACTTTTCAGTCTATCTTTTCCCCTCCATCTCATGCTGTAGGAACAGTTTGTGAAGGTCTCATGCCCCTCTGGCTGGTCCCTGCTTGATTCTGTAACAGAGATGTTGAGATCTGATCTGATCTCCCTCCTCCTGACCCCATTTTCTGAAGCAAAGAGCTGGAAACCTGGGAGCTTTCCAAGCTCACTGTGTCCAAATGCTGCTCGGCTGAGCATGGCGGTACAATGGCAGGTCCAGCCCACCGACACCTGGCCACTCAGCACGGCTCCTGCAGTGGATGATCTGCCGCACCGGTTCAGATCTTCCCGAATTCGGGTGGTTCTGGCAGCGAGAGGTGCGTTCCTGCACGTGAGGGCACATCCCTGCGCCTCGTGCGTGTGGTTTCTCTGTCCTCCTCGGTCACTAACACAAGGGACAGGTGTTGGGTTTCCCCCTGAGGTTTTGGATCCCCTGGGCTCGCTGAAGCTTTGCAGGAGATGGGGACAGGAGAGTCATTGAGCCCATTGTCCTCTAGTGACAGTTCCAGTCTGAAGCGTGGTGGCCAACAGCCCTGCAAATGCCAGAGGCCACCTGCCTTGGCCACACTCTGCTGCGTTGCTTCATGACTGTTCTTCTCTGCAGGACTGTACAGCATCCACAAAAAACGCGTCTATGCAGCCCGGCTTATCACACGGCAGAACCTGCAGAGCCCAAAGTCCAGGTAAGAGATCATAGCATCATGGAATAGAATCACAGGATGGTTTGGGTTGGAGGGACCTTCCCGGCTCCCCCAGTGCCCCCCCTGCCATGAGCAGGGACATCTGCACCAGCTCAGGTTGCTCAGAGCCCCGTCCAGCCTGGCCTGGGATGTCTCCAGGGATGGTTCAGCCACCACCTCTCTGGCCAACCTGGGCCAGGCTCTCACCACCCTCAGGGCAACAATTTCTTCCTCATGTCTGTCCTGAATCTCCTTCCTTTAGTTTAAAACCATCACTCCTTGTCCTGTCACAAGAGGCTCTGCTGAAAGGTCTGTCCCTATCTTTCTTATCAGCCCCTTTTAAGCACTGATGCAGCTGTCCAGGGAGCTGCAGTTACTCATGGTGCACCAAAGCATCCCTGCACACGGTGCTACAAATATCCCTTGACCCCTAAATGTCCCATGGATTGCATCTTTGTGCAAATTATGACCAACGCTGGAAGCCCCATTGACCCAGGGAAGGATGTTTCCTGCCTTCTTACCCGGTGAAATCTGCTGGTACAGAAATGAGCCTCCCGCCTGTAAGGATGAGAACACGGGTGGCTGCACTGCTGGAGTGGTGGGGCACATGCAAAAACAAAAAAAAAAGGAAAAAAAAGAGGATAAAATTGCTGAAGCAAGAGGTTAAACTGCTTTTTCCCTTTTAAAAAGTCCCTGAGGGTGAGTCAGCGGTGAAGGGAGGTGGCCACTGCAGTGTCCTTTCTTGCTGTGACTTTGGGGACGTGCTCAGCCAGCCACCAGGGCTTGGACGTGCCACCACTGCCCAGCACAACCAGCGGCTCCTGAGGCCGGAGCTCAGCATCTCCCTGAAGATCTCCCCCAAAACCCATCCTGCTTTTTCTCCTGTTCCTGTAGTCGCCTGACAATTTTCGTGCGTCTCCACACCAACGGACACCAGGAACTGCAGTACCTGCCCGGGGACCACTTGGGCGTGTTTCCAGGGAACCATGAAGACTTGGTCAATGCTTTGATCGACAGGCTTGAAGATGCTCCCCCAGCCAACCAGCTGGTGAAGGTGGAGCTCCTGGAGGAGAGGAACACAGCTCTAGGTAACCAGGGACACTTCTATGTAGAGGTGGCCTCTCTCCTCACCTCTCCCTTGGAGTGGTTCTTGTAGCTCCTTGGGAAGGGAGGTGGCCCCCAGGAGAAATCAGTTCCCATCTCACTGGTGTATTTGCCTGGATTGGGCACACCTTCTTCAACCTTCCTCTGCACAGAGTCATTGCTCATTGAGTTGGAAGGGACCTTAAAGATCCTGTGGTTCCAACCCCTCCTGCCACAGGGAGGGACACCTTCCACTAGACCAGGCTGCTCAAAGCCCCATCCAGCCTGGCCTTGAATGTCTCTAGGGATGGGGCATCCACAATTTTCTGGGTAGCTGTTCCAGTGCCTCACCACCTTCATGGGGAAGAATTTCTTCCTTATGTCTAATCTAAATCTCCCCTCTTTCAGTTTAAAGCCAACACCCCTTGTCCTGTCAGTACATGCTCTTGTGACAAAACGTCTAGAACTGGAAAGAAGAATTCAGGGATCTTGATGGACCATCCCAATGCTGTATTTCAGGGATAAGTCTGATACCCTACTGCCATGTACAGTGTAACAGGAGGTGGAAAACAGTATTAGTTAACTTGGAGAGACCAAGGCTGAAGGTGGTGGAGTATCAGACAATTTGTGCTCATTGTACAGCATCTCACTTGTGGCACAAGGATATCTCATTGACTCTTCTTTCCAGCTCTTCATCATTCACTGTCATAGAGCTGATAAGGGGGAAGGAAAGCAAAGATTTATCCAACTTGGCTCTTATGCTCAGCTGATCCCCTGGTTGTGCTGAATTCCCTCCTGGCAGGTGTCATCAGCAACTGGACAGACGAGAACCGTGTCCCACCATGTACCATCTTCCAGGCTTTTAAATACTATTTGGACATCACCACCCCTCCCACCCCCCTGCTGCTGCAGCAGTTTGCTTTGTTAGCCACCAGTGACAAGGAGAAGAAACGTCTGCAGGTCCTTAGCAAGGTAAAGACCCCAAGTTCCTCAAGGCCCTGGGGACAATCACAGCCCCAGGGCACTTTCACCCCACACTGTGTTTGTGTTGAGTCTCTACCTGTGACAGCAGAGCTCCTGCCTTCATGCCACCCGCCCCAGCTTTGCTATAGGTCTGGTGGGACATTGGTGGAGGGACATGGCTTGGAAGAGGTTGATGCTGCAGCTCTCTCCCCACTCCTTCCCTGGCTGCAGGGCTTGCAGGAGTACGAGGAATGGAAGTGGTCCAAGAACCCCACCATCGTGGAGGTGCTGGAGGAGTTCCCCTCCGTGCAGATGCCCTCCACGCTGCTGCTCACACAGCTCCCCCTCCTCCAACCGCGCTACTACTCCATCAGCTCCTCCCCGGAGATGTACCCAGGCGAGGTCCACCTCACCGTGGCTGTGGTCTCGTATCGCACCAGAGGTACCGCACTCGCGCAGGGGGCAGTGGAGACAGGCTCGGGGTGGGGAGCAGGGGAAAAGTGTTTGCACATGGGCAACGCCACAAGGTCTTTGGCAGAGAGATGGTGTTTTAAAGCCTTTCTGCCTGCTGCAAAGACAAGATTCCTTCAACCCGTGCCACTGCTGGCCCACGTTATGGAGAATGGCCATCCATCAGTGTATTACAGAGGTGCCAGGTCTGGGTCAGGTACCAGCCACAGTGGCTCCAAGCTCCACATGAGATCATTTTTGTGCACACAATGAAGTCCACACTGCCATGACCAGCCAGACTTCTGTCCCTGTGCAAGCACTGATGTGGCCACATGGCCCTGGTTGTGATGTAGGTGGACACAGCCCCATCACTCCTGCAGCAGCAGGACACAGGGGAGGACTCTGGCCATTCACCTGGGGTTGCCATAGAGGGTTTGTACCTGGAAGCACCACGGCGTGATGCTGCTTCTGCCCAAAAGGACCAAATTGAAGCTGGGTGTGTCCTAAGGATTGTGAAGGTCCAGGTATCCCAGGGCTGGCTCCTGGGGGAACTTGGGTAGCTCCACAGAGGGTTCTAAGTGCCAAACTTCCACCAAGTTCATGGGGGATGGACACAGAGATACTCACGTTTTCAGTGCAGCATTCATGTGGAAAGTAGCAGGGAGGGTTTCAGAAAATAAAGTAACTGGAGTGGTTGGCTGGTGTGTCAAGCACAGATCTCCTTCTCTCCCCTCCTAGATGGAGAAGGACCAATCCACCACGGGGTCTGCTCCTCTTGGCTCAATCGGATACAGACCGATGAAGTGGTGCCCTGTTTTGTGAGAGGGTAAGTGGTCCACACAAGGGTGAGCCCCCTTGCAGGATGAGCTCTTTGCCCTCTGCTCTTCTTTGCAAAGCACTAAGGGAGTGAAGAAAACAGGGCTGGATTTGTGAGCAAATGGGTCCCTCTTGGATGCAGTTCTTCTGTGCTAAAATATATTTTTCTGGGATTTCTCCTTGTTTTCTACCTCTCCTTCTCTGGGTGGTGTCTCAGCTTGCTGTGGGCTGGGGGATCATCCCTCTTGGGTTAAACTGACACCTTCCATGTGTGCAGCGCACCCGGGTTCCACCTGCCCCAGGACCCGCAGGTTCCCTGCATCCTCATCGGCCCCGGCACCGGCATCGCCCCTTTCCGCAGCTTCTGGCAGCAGCGGCTTTTTGAAATCCAGCACAAAGGTGGGTTGATGCTTCTTCCTCCTCTTCCTCAGCTCACCCTGGGCTGGTGGTGCAGAGAAGGAGGTCCAGTCTGCCCTGGAAGGCAAAGGGCTCCTCAAAGCAGACTTGGAGATCTGCCCAAGTTCCCAAAACAAACGCCGTGAAAATCCTTTTGTAAAACTTTGCAAGTTCTTATGGCAGAAATATAACTTTGGCATTGTTTTTATGTAAAAACAGATTTTTCACTTGTCATTTAGACCATTTAGGTAAAAAAAAAAAAAAAAGAGTTTAATTTCTCCCCAAAACCTGGCACAGAGCCCCTGCCATGTGATTCCCAGGCTCAGCCAGTCAGTGTGTTCTGTCTTCCTTGCTGGTTTTTCCTCCCTCCCAGTTTGGCCGGGGAAAGCTCCTGGCAGCCTGACACTGGTTGTTGTGGCTGCTGCCAGCTCTGGAGGGTGGTGGCTTGCAGAAATCAGGTATCGGTGATTCCTGGGCTAATTGCTTCCCCTGTCTGTGCCCCAGGTCTGAAGCCTTGTCCTATGGTCCTGGTGTTCGGCTGCCGACAGTCCAGGATTGACCACATTTACAAAGAGGAGACGCTCTTTGCCAAAACCCAAGGTGTCTTCAGAGAGCTGTACACAGCCTATTCCCGGGAACCGGACAAACCAAAGGTGTGTGATGGGACCGCTCCGGTCCTGGTGTGTGGCCATGGGTAGCCATGGCCAGTACAGTGTGGAGATGCTGTTTCCTTGGTGAAGCCACAGTAGCTTAGGTGCTGGGGTGCTCTTGTTGCATAAAGGTACAGGATCATGCCCTTCCCAGTGCACCCCAGTTCCCAGGGCCCATCCCCATCCCTGCTCCAGCCTGAACATGTCCCCACATCACTCACACTTTGCCTGGGAGGGCTGCAGCTGTGCTCACCGGGCACAACCTCCTGAGCAGGTGGGCAAGGAGTGGTGTCACCAGTGGGGTGGCCCAGCGCCAGCATGAACATCTGCTCCAAATTCCTACTGCCACACGAGCAGGCGTGGCAACGAGATATATGTTCAGCCTGGATAAGAGAAGGCTCTGGGGAGACCTTATTGTGGCCTTTCCATACTTAAAAGGGGCTGATAAGAAAGACAGGGACAGACTCTTGCGATAGGATGGTTTTAAACTAAAGGAGGGGAGATTCAGGCCATACGTGCAGAAGAAATTGTTGTCCCTGAGGGTGGTGAGAGCCTGGCCCAGGTTGGCCAGAGAGTTGGTGGCTGAACCATCCCTGGAGACATCCCAGGCCAGGCTGGACGGGGCTCTGAGCAACCTGAGCTGGTGCAGATGTCCCTGCTCATGGCAGGGGGGGCACTGGGGGAGCTGGGAAGGTCCCTTCAACCCAAACTATTCTGTGATTCTATATATAGTAGAGGTGTGAAGATGCAAGAGCAAAATGATGCTTTGCTGCTTTCCTCATCTCTTTTCTCTCCTTGTGGGTGCTGCAAGGTGCAGGGATGCTTCCCCAAAGAGGTGGCCACATTGCACAGCTGCCTCGAAGGCAGCTGGTGCACATGAAACTGGCCAGAGTGTACAGGTGGACGGGGCTGAGAACCTGCAGGACCTGAGGGAATGGCACGAAGATGTGCCAGGAGAGGTTTAGACTGGACATTAGGAAAAGATGCTTCACCCAGAGGATGCTGGATACTGGAACAGGCTCCCCAGGGAGGTGTCATGGCTCCAAGCCTGACAGTGTTCAAGAAGAGACTGGACAACGTCCTCAGACACATGGTGGGAATATTGCAGTTCTCATGTGCAGGGACAGGAGTTGGATTCTATGATCCTTGCAGGTCCCTTCCAGCTTAGGACATTCTGTGATTCTATGAGCTGTAGTTAATCTCCGCTCCCACCTCCTCCCTCAGAAATACGTGCAGGACGTGTTACAGGAGCAGCTGGCCCAAACTGTGTTCAAAGCACTGAAGGAGCAAGGAGGCCACATCTACGTCTGCGGGGATGTCACCATGGCAGGGGACGTCCTGAAGACCATTCAGCGCATCGTGAGGCAGCAGGGCCAGCTGTCAGTGGAGGAGGCAGGAGCTTTCATCAGCAAGCTGCGGGTGAGTCGCGTCTGCACCGCCAGACACCGGGCGAGCTGCTGCCACGGGCGCTGCACCTGGTGCCTCCTCCTGCAGAACAGGCAGCACAGAGGAAACGGGTGCTGGGGGGGTCTGCAGTTCCCTCACACACTGCCTGCACCCGGGCAGGGTTGGGAGCGTGATCTGCGGAAGGTCTGGGTGTGCAGTGGAGTTCACCGGTGGTGCAGGAGCTCTGCTCCGGGCTGCACCCCTCCCAGCCTGCGCTGGGCACCCACAATGAGCCTGGTGCTGTGCTGAGCGCTGCTACAAGCTCTTTTGGGGCATCCTAGGTAGCCCAGGCAGGGCTTGTTCACCTGGTTAAGTCCCCGCTGTCCCTCCATCGTTGCAGCAAGCTAACAGGGCAGTGTGAGCATCCCCCTCCCGAAATCTCCTCTGTCTGTCCATCTGGTTGAATGCTGCCCCTGGGCAAACATGTTGCTGCTGACATTGCAGCTGAAGCAGAAGTGAGCTCAGGTTGGGACACAGGCCCAAGGACAGATGCTCAAACCGCTCTGCTTCTGCCCAGGAGGACCACTCAGCCTGATTCCTACAGGACTGAAGCATGTCCCCACACTCCACCCAGGAGCCAAGGGGGCCCAGAACCACATTTTTCATTGGTTTGCCACCAAATCTCATGTATGTGAGCTGACCTCAAGCTCCTTGTCCCCCTGACAGCCAGGCAGTCCTTGGGTTGCAGCAGTTGAGGTCTAATGCACTGAGCAGCTCCGCCACCACTCCACAGTGTGCCTTTGGGAAGGTCATGTCACCTCCCTGCTTGTCCCTGCCCCTCCTGTCCCACCAGCTCTTGTGACAGGCCCTAGGACACTTGATGTGTGTTTGGTACCTACTCACAACATGGCAGCTTTCTGGTGCTGCAGCAGTGCCAACTGTTTGTAAATATTCTTCTTTTTTGTAAATGTTCTTTTTTTTTTTTCTGTAAATATCCTTTTTCCACTGCCCCTCTGCCATCCTCTGTTTCAGGATGACAGCCGGTACCACGAGGATATTTTTGGAGTCACCCTGCGTACATACGAAGTGACTAACCGCCTTAGATCTGAGTCTATTGCATTCATCGAGGAGAGCAAAAAAGATACGGACGAGTGAGTTGACGTGTTTATTTTAACCCCTGCGATGATCTCCCAAGCACGTGGGCTGTGGGATGGGGAAGGGAGCTTTAACTTTTGCACACATGTGGTCCTTCTTATAGCAGAGGCTGAGACAAGATATTTGATTTTTGCACTGGAAGCCGTGGCTGCAGCCTGGCGGTCTCTCTGAAATAGCTGTCACCTTGCCGGGACAAATCCCCCTGGCATTCCTGGGTTATTGCACCCACTGTACCAATGTGCTCAGCCCTGATAATCCCATCCCAATGGGGGTGCAAAGCAAAAGTCCTGCCTGCCGTCTGTCTCTGCTCCCCAGACGGCCGCCAGCGGATCATGGTTACAAGGTTTGCAGGATCCATGGCAGGGGGGGCTCCCTCCAGCTCCAGTTCTGGCTGGGGGGGCCTGGCTGGTTCCATGGGTGCGGCAGCAGGTACCCGCGGTTCGAGAGGTCTCCAGGCTGCTGCGTGCCTGGTTAGGAAAGATCTAGAGACTTTTCTTTCCACTAGTGTAAAAACAACCAAAAGAAGTAAAAGAACCTTGACATTTGCTATGTTTGTTTCTGCTCCACCGTGTCCTGCCATTTGCTCAGCTCTGCCTTGGCAGGATTTTCCCTGGCTGAGCAGGATTATTTAGCAGAAGGGATGGGCGGTTGCATGGATCATAAAATCACAGAAGGGTTTGGGTTGAAGGGACCTTCCCAGCTCCCCCAGTGCCCCCCCTGCCATGACAGGGACATCTTCACCAGCTCAGGTTGCTCAGAGCCCCGTCCAGCCTGGCCTGGGATGTCTCCAGGGATGGTTCAGCCACCACCTCTCTGGCCAACCTGGGCCAGGCTCTCACCACCCTCAGGGCCAACAATTTCTTCCTCATGTCTGGCCTGAATCTCCCTTGTCCCCAGTCCTGCCCCTCAGCAGCTGGGGTTGCAGCACCTTCTCCAACACAACCCATACTCTGAGGTCTGCACTGTACACAGAGTGCCTCAGTTTCTCATCTCTAGGTTGGGATAAGAGTCACCTACCTGCTCATCTCACCCACCTGCAAAGGGCTCTGTAAATTCCCATCTACAACATGGTCCCTTGGGAAGTGCTTAGACCTAGGTGCTCCTCATCGCTCTAAGCTTGGCCTTTCTCCCCTTTCCCTTGCAGGGTTTTCTGCTCCTAACCGGACCCTTCGCCCCAAGGGGATGCCAAACCAGTCCCAGCACCTGCTGGCCCCTCCAGCCAGAGGGCACTGGGTTTTGTATTTCACGGACACGGTGGCTCCTTTTCCGCGGGGAACTGCCCATGGGAAGCGCTCTGTCTCTTGTCCTGTTGTTGTGTCCTGATGATGATGATGATGATTTTTATTTCCTTTTCTTCCTCTTTCTCTTGCTCTTGTCCTGTGGCCATTTCTTTTCACCCTGTTTCCCTGGTTTTCCCCAGATTTCCCCACTAAAGTACGATGGCTTTATAATCTGCCGTGGCTCTTAACAGAACTTCACATTTTTCCTTCTTCTCATAAGGGCATTTTGCATCTGCATGAAATCACCACCTTTGTGATCATCTATGTTTTTGGTGTTTTGGGGGAGAGCAGAGGTGGCAGGGGCTGGGCAATAGCAAGGTCTTTGTTGCTTGACCAGAGCTGGGGCTGTTTCCCCCAGGCTCCCCTTTTCCCCAGGTCAGGGCTTGGCTGAATCTTTGCATTTTCTTGGCTTTCCTTTGGACTTGCACAGACCTGGGTGCACACCCGAGGCTGGGGGCAGACGATGTGCAATGCCCTCATGCCTATGAACTCTGTTCATCCCCAAAGCGTGGGTACCAATGTGTCTATTTTGATCTGAAGGGTTGGATGTCTCTGATTCACACATCGTGGTTTCTCCTAAATGGACTCTGTGTTGTGTTTGCCTCCATCTCTGCTCCCTGTTCCCCACGAACCCCTCCTTTTGCTCAGTCCCGACTTTCGCTGGCATGAAAGTCCTCCCGCCGAGGAGCCAAGCACTGAACACACAGGCCGATGTGTATCTTAGGGGAAAAAACTCCTGGCAATGAGTGCTGCTTGGCCAGGCTGTCCTCCAGAAGGCTTTCCAGGAGATCTGTGATCTGCAGCCGTGATGCTGGTGGGAGACACAGGGACCGGCTGCATCCCAGCGCTTTGCATGCTGTGAATGTGTGAACCTCCTCCCAGGTGAGACTGGAAAACCACAAGGATGCGAGAGAAGCAGCTCCAGCCTCCTGGTAACAAAGCCTATTTGGAAGTCCTAATTCTGACCAAAACTAACCCCCATTATTCTGAGTGCAGAAGCACTCAGGCAGCACTTGGAGGGTTATGGAGGCTCCTGGTGAGGAGGTGCCAACCAAGGACTTTTGAAATCCCAGAGAGCATCAGCTCCACCTTAGCACAGTCTCATGAGCAGTTCTGGGACAGCAGACCCAGCCACTTCCACACCTTTGGGAGCAGCAAGTGCCAGCACTGAGCGACCTGCCTGCCAAAAGAAATACATGTGGCATCTCGGTTGCAAGCGCGTCCCCTCTGCAGGCTCTGCGCCACCTGCCAGCGGCACGAGCTGTCTCTGCCAGGACATCTCATGTGAGAAGGGAGGTGAGATCGGCTGCAAAGATGCTGCGTGATTCTGGGCTCTGACACACTCACACATCAGCCCCACTGCAAAAATCTGGCCCTGAAAGCAATCTGTGAACACGATCACAGAAAGGTCCCAGTCTCTTTAACAGAGAAAAGCTATCTGTGAGGTAAAGCATTCTGACCTTGTGTGTCCTTCCTCCTCCTGCCTTCCTCACCCTGAAGAAGGTCCGTCTGCCCTCGCTGCCAGAACGAGGACAGCAGGGCATGACTGTGTCTTATTGGAGGCAAGGAGACGGTGTTGATGTTTTAAGCTGCTAGGTGCTGATCCTTTCCTCCTGCCCCTGCTCTGCTGCACTGCGTGCTGGTGCTTCTATGGAGTAAAGCACCTGCACCAGTGACAGCAGGGGGTTTGTCCAGGAGCTGCAATAGTGAGCTTTGCTTTCAGAGGGCTGGGATTAACTTCCCTAAGCCAAAATCAGAACTAAAATCACTGCAGGAGGTTTGCTGCCCTCCCAGCCCGTGGTACAAGCCGTGCTGGCTCCCCTGGCCCCAGGCTGTCCACACCCTCAGCCAACACCTCCTGCCCTTTCCTGTGGCTCGGCCACATCTCCATGTGCTGTGACCATCTTCTGCATCTTTGACTTCCTGAATGCTTGAAGCAGCTCCAGCCCAAAATCCAGGAGCAAAAGGCATCCAGGCACTGGGAGAATTCAAGATCCAGGTCTCGGTTTTGTTGGTCGCAGCAGAGCATCGGTGCACAATGCGAATGACTGCTGCCACGATGCGGCCAGAGCCGAGCTCGCTGGGCTGGCGGGGTGGTCGGAGCCAGGTGCAAGGCTGGGTTTGTGTCCCCGCTTGGGGACTTTGTGGCCTGGAAGTGAAAGCAGGACAGGACAGGAAATAGGGCAGCCCCTGCTCCACCTCTGTGGGTTGTGCCCAAATCCCAGGGCAGGCAGCGTGTGGGAGAACCAGGTCCCTTTGCTGCTGGGATGTGTGAGTTTGGGCAGAGGTCCTGCTCCCTGGCCTGGCCCAAACCCCCAGTCCTACAGCTGCAGAAATAGAGCTAAAAAACAGATTCAAACCCATCTCCTCTTTCTGGGAAATTTTATTCTGACTTTGGACTTTAGGCTCGGGTCCTCCTTTAAGCAGAAGGAGCGATGAGAACTGAAGAGGAGGTAGTGCCCAAAGAAATGCCCTTGTCTTCATCCTCTTCCCAGCTCATCCTGCGTTGCTGGCAATTCGTTTTCTCCTGTGCTGCCTTCTGCCGGTATCACTATACATTCTCACAGCTGGAAGTCATATTGCTGCTTCAGTCTGTGTCTGGGATGAATTGGCTTTGCTTTTCCTGCACCCCAAATACTGCCACCTGCATGTCCCTCGTCCACTTCAACCACCAGTGAAAGCAGCAGGAAGCACAGCAGAGCAGGGACCGGGGTGCGTGCATCACCATCAATGGGATCTCCAAAAGGGTCTGTGCAGGGCAGACAGGCAAGACCACCTCAACAGGCTTTGTGAGTGGGTGAGTTCTTCAGAGCTCTTTGGAAGGGAAATGCTGTTTTAAGGCCAGCCTGCCTGCCAGGCCCTGGAGAAGAAACCCCCTCCCTGCCGGGAGGGTCCATGAAGTCAATATGTCCCCAAGGGCTCCGAGCTGCCTCTCTGCTCCCTCTGCCTGAGTGGGACCGTTTGCTCCTCACAAGGTGCACCACTGGGAATTTTGATTCATTGTTTTTGGTTGAGTCAGTCTCAGACGTCCTAACTTCATCCGTCTTACCTGCAGGGGCTTCGCACTCCTCTCGAGTTTCATTTTCTCCCACAGCAAAGGGGGAAATAAACTTGTGGATCTGCTTTATCATCCCACAAATGTGGCTCTTCCACCAGTTGTTTCGACTCTGCTCATCTCAGTGTGACATTTCTGACATGTGGGTGTAGGTACAATATCTCCGGCATGGGTAAACAGCAGAGATCGAGGTGGGGTCTGCTGCAGATCAGTGCCACGAGCTGCTCGGGGTGTCATGCACACAGGGGTTGTGTCTCGGGCACTTGGTTCACAAACCCGTCACCTCTGGGTGGCTGCTCCCTGTCTGGGCTCCTGCACAGCCCCATGTGGCTCCTGCGGTGAGGGGACACTGGACGTGATGGACACCCAGCCTGATCCGATGTCCTGATGGAGGATGTCTGTCACTGCTGCTTTTGCAACAGCTCAGCTCCTTTTCCCTCCCAGGGATTAAACTTAAAGAGGCTCTTCCTAAACAGATTTGATTTTTCAAGACATGGTGAAATGAGTTTTTTTTTTCTTGAAGATTCTAATTTGTAGGTTTTTCCATGTTCGGAGAAAGTTATATAGGAACTCGAAAACTCGTGGGAAATGGTTCTCTGTTTTCGCAACCTGCTGTGTCCACTAACAGGGAAAAACAAGTTGTTCATAGAGTGCAAGGGTATCTACTGTCTGTGTTGCTGATGACTGCAAAGGTTTCATCTCCCCAGAAGGACTGCCTGGGAGTTTGTTGTTCTTCTGTTTATGACAGACAGCGGGAAAATAATGAGACTTCTGTCACCAGGAGTAGACTCGCAAAGATGACAGCTCCACAATCGATGCTGGGCAGGCCTGAGCTCGTTGCACTAGAGGAACCGAGCCAGCCGCATCCATACTGGCCAGAGAAATGGGGTTTGGGGTTGGGCTGTCCTCGCTCCCTGTCCCCTGTCCTGTGCCTATGCATCCCCAGGGACAAGCAGGGGACTCTGTTCACACCCAGAGCAGTGTGAGCCAATGTGTCTATGCGCAGGTGGCAAATCTGCAGTTGTGTCCTGAGCAAATGTGATTGTACCTACACAGAAGAGGAGATGGGAAGAGACAGGAGCTGTGTGAACCTGTGTCTAGTTTAAATGGGATTGCTCTTTAGTTCCTTTACTCTCCATACGCGACACCTCTCGCCCCATCCTGGGCTGTAACCCAGTTTCCCTTCACTGCTTTTCTCCGGAGATCCCCCTGGAGATCCCTCCTTTCTCCTTCTCAGCCCTGCCGGCCCAGCCAAAAGGTGCAGCGAGCTGCTCAGCAAGGGTGAGTCATGGGGACAGCAACAGACTTACAGTGCCTTGTGCTGGGAAGACTCTTGCACCAGGGGTGACCTCCCAATCCTGCTCTCTGCAGAGACGCTCCTTGCACGCAGAGCCTGGGCGCTGAGGGGAACAGTAAACATCATTTTATAAATTAAATTCTTGCTGGGCAAGTTCCCCCTGAGAGCAAACTTAGAGCCCTGCTTGCTAATTAGTCTCCCACTGATGGGGCTCTATAGGGGAACGGAGGCAGAGCAGGGTTAGAGTGAGGGTGCAAACCAGACACAACCTTCTGCAAGCACCATGGGTCTGTGAACACCCGCCGCATACTGGAAACCACATTTTTACCACACTGTTTGGGGAGAGAGGGCATGTTTTTGCTGAAGCCTCATGGACTTGCACTAAGCCCAAGCCAAAGCTGCTGCCTCCCAACTTCATGACCACTGAAGCCATTAGTCCTCTGATTTATACCTGTGGGGAAGCTGCAGAGAGTTCCCAGCGTTTTTCGGAAGGAGAATTTTATGCTTAAAACTAAATTTTGTTCCTGCTTTCACTGGGGACCACTTCTCAGCTTCAGAATTGCCCTGATTACTTTGCAATTGCTTTGATAGTTCCAGAGGGGAGCACAGTCCCTTTACAGAACAGATGGAGACACATTTCCAGGACCATTCAACTTTGCCATAATTCTGTCTTTGTTATAACAATTTCTTCTGCTATAACAGGAAGAGCAAAATTTGGCCAGTGCTAAACACTCTTGAAAACTGTATTACCAAACTTGGATTAAATTAATCTAGAATCTGAGTTCTCACAGATACAAAACACCTTCTGCACCCACCGGCTTCAGTGGCGCTGGGGATTTCAGCAGCTTGTGGGATCAAACTTTCACAGCAGCGGCAGCAATTTTGTGACAGCAGTGTTTTTGCGTGTGTCGATCTGCACTTGCACTTGCCTGCAATGCATGACTCTTAGCAATTCATTCGAAATCTACCCTCAACAGGGAGATCTGAGCTCGAGCTTCTTCCATACAGCCGTGTGTATTTAATAGGAAATCAGGGGAGCTGGAGAAAGCTGATGAGATTGCTGCTTTAAAGCACTTGGTTCCAGAAGTAAAACAGACCTTACCAGATGTTGAAATTGGCTTGAATTTAGCACGTGTAGAAGGGCAACTAATGAAATACTGAAGTATTGTAATGCAGATATGCCTTTTTCCTGCCATGCCAGGAGTGAAGCAGACTAGAAACTCCTGGCCTCCACCCCTACAGATGTTTGGCTGTGATGGAAGTTTGAGCCATCGAATCACAGGAGACAAATAATAAAGAAAAAACAGATTGTGAGTTTGTAGCTGAGCAGTCGCAGCTTGTTTAGCAGTGAGAGTGCCTCACTGTGAGGGCTGCCGCTTTCCTGCCTTATTCATGTACCTACCTGGCCAGATTTCAGGGAGGGAAGAAGGAGAAAGCACTTCAAAAGCAAGAAAATGCCAAGACACTGGTGGCTTCTCTTGTGTCCACGGGTCGAAGCTTGAGGAGCAGTTGTGGGGCTGCGCAGAAGCTGGAGCGTGGTGCTGGGCTGCGGCGAGAGTCCTGCACGGCCCGACTGCAGCGTCTGCACACAGGTCTGCGGGGCTTCCTCAGAAATCTGCTAGAGAATAACACCGAGAAAAGTATTTTTCTTCCAGGGGCGTTCTTAATACTTTAGAAGTTTAAAGATTAGATACTAAAAAACTTGGTCTAAAAGAGCAACCAATTTGGGGCTTCTTTTTGTTCGTTTTCAGGCATTGGGAAAGCAAACAAAGAGTATATCAAACTGTTTTGGATTAAATCAAGTATTTTGTTCCCAAAATAATTGCTAATGAAGATTTTAAATTTTTCCAAGGGCAAGAAAACTGCCTTAATATATACTCAATTCCAACAAGAGGCATTAGCACTACTTGCTTTTGAACCTGCTTTTTAATTTTTCTCTCTGTGTGATCATGGCATGGAATCATGTCTTAACAAAATATACTTAACAGTACTCGACAGGATTTGCAGAAGCAGAAGATGATGTTTCAGAATCTCCCCGTACCCAGCATTGAAGTGATGGCTTTGAAGCCAATGAAATTCAATGCAAAATTCCTGCTTTGCTAGAATTCTACGAAATAGGCCAATGTCCACAATTCCCAAGGTTAAATGTGCTCTGCTGCCTTGAAATGCCTTCAAAAAACCCTGGGATCTGCACGCTGAAAAGAGCTTGAGTTCCCTGGTCTGCAGCACCATCCCCAGCTCTTGCAGAGTGCACACAATTCCCCAGGCAGGAATACGATGACTTTCAGCCAGGACTCATTGCTTTGGAGATTGCATGTGCTTAGAAACATGAGTTCTGCCAGCCGCCCAGGGAATCTGATATTCAGTGCCAATTAATTTTTATAACAGGGATTCATTCCCTCGGTTCCCTTAGGCACCTTTGAAAAGCATAAGCCTCAAAGGTTGGTTTGGATTTGTTTGGTTTTGGTTTTGTTTTTTTTTCTGGTGGCCTTTTTCATGCAGAGCAGTCATGCCCAGATGAGAAAGGGGGCCGGTCTGTGAAGGGCTGCAGTTTTGGGGCAGGCAAGTCCCAAACTTTCCATCACAGAGGTTTTTCTAAACTCTTCGGCTGTGGGTTAATTCTGCTCTGCCCGATGGGGCTCCAGCCTCTCGCTGTTCTTTGGTCCTTCCTCCCTCCCTCCCTCCACACCTCCTCATGTCACTGTGCCTTCATTGGGTTTATAAAATGATGCCGTGAGTTAAATCTGGCACCTTGTCTTTACTCTCACTTTGCATCCCATAAGACAGGTATGTGTTGGGGGGGAGGGAGTAGCTTATTTTGTAGCTTTCCGTGTGATCCTAAGGTGGGTTTTTTCTGAGTAAAGGGGTGGGGACGATGGGAGCAGGGATGAGCCGGTGTTGTGTTTGATCATACCAGTGCTTTAAGCGGTCAGAAACATGGTTTTCCCCTACCTCTGAGCTCTTAATGCTGCTAAAATCTTTGCCATTCGTACAATGTACTCCAGCCCCCTCTTTCGGACTGACTCTGGCTCTGTTTGCAAGATATCCACGTTGTTCTGAAGCATGCACCTCTTTCTATATAGTTCCGATCTTCTGATTTTATGGAATACTTATGCCTGTTTGCATTACAGTCAAAATAAAAAAGTGAACGAAAATCTGGTGGACCTCATTCTTTTATCTCTGGGGTTTTTGTGCCGAAAGGCCTCTCTGGATATCTTGGCTTTGCTCTGGTTCGCTACCTGTAATGCCAGGGCACTATAAATAGGATGATGGCATCATCTATTTATCTGCAAGACAGAAACACGTTCTTGTAAGGTTGCTTGAGTCACAGCATTTTATGTTTCACATTGTTTATACCATGTCCACTGGGAAAATGCCACTCAAGCAGCCCGGCTGGCAAAAATAACAGCTGCACATGTAGAGGAGAAAGAGCCACAAGTATGGACGCGGCTTTTTGCATGGGAAGGCAGCGTGCTGTTGTAACGGGGTGCTAATCTGCCTTTATTAAAGAGTTCACTTCTTAGTGCTCCCTCAAGAGCAGCAGGACAGATTACCAGGAATGTGATCAGGGCAGATAGACCCCAGGTTTTTTGCAAGGAGCGGGCAGGAGGATGGAAGGCGTCGGTGTGCGGGAGCGAAGGGCTGTTCCCCGGCTGGCGTGAGGGGAACGTGGCTGCCGTGTCACCTGGGACACAGCGGTGGTTTGACCACAGACATTGCTGCGGTTACACCTCAGACATCACCACAGAGTTGTCTCGGAGACCATGGTGGTGCTGCCTCAGACATGGCAGCAGCGTCACCTCGGTCACTGCGGTGGTGTTACCTGAGGCATGGCAGCGGTGTCACCTCAGACATGGCCACGTTGTTACCTCAGACATGGCTGCAGTGCCACCTCAGACATGGTAGCAGTGTTACCTCAGACATGGCAGCGGTGTCACCTCAGACATGGCAGCGGTGTCACCTCAGACATGGCTGCAGTGCCACCTCAGACATGGTAGCAGTGTTACCTCAGACATGGCCACGTTGTTACCTCAGACATGGCTGCAGTGCCACCTCAGACATGGTAGCAGTGTTACCTCAGACATGGCAGCGGTGTCACCTCAGACATGGTAGCAGTGTTACCTCAGACATGGCAGCGGTGTCACCTCAGACATGGTAGCAGTGTTACCTCAGACATGGCAGCGGTGTCACCTCAGACATGGCTGCAGTGTCACCTCAGACATGGCCACGTTGTTACCTCAGACATGGCAGCGGTGTCACCTCAGACATGGCAGCGGTGTCACCTCAGACATGGCAGCGGTGTCACCTCAGACATGGCAGCAGTGTCACCTCAGACATGGCAGCGGTGTCACCTCAGGTGCTGCCGCAGAGATGATGGCAGTGATACCTCAGGTGCTGCTGCTGACATGGACGTGGCATTCCCTCAGGCGTTACGTTACCAAAGCCATGGCGGCAGCGTTACTTCAGGTGCTGCCACAGGCATGGCGGTGGCATTACCTCAGGTGCTCCTGCTGACATTGAGGTGGCACCTCAGGTGTCACCTCAGACACTGTGGCAGCGTTGCACCGCATTCCACCTCTGCCGCCCTAAGCCCTGTCAGCCCAGGGCAGACAGGCACAAAACACTTGCACAGCCCCGGCTCCCTGCACCCTGCCCCGGACGCGGGGTCGGCCCCGGGCTCTAACTGCCCGCCCAGCTCTATCGGGGTCGGGGGAGCAGCCGCCGTTTGCAGACACTAAGGGTCCCCTCGGCGGATAGGAACTTTGCAGACGCTCCCTAGGCCCCGCCGCTGCTATGACCCGGAGTGGCGCCGCGCTCCGCTCTGCGCCGCGACACTTGTCAGACGCTCCCTAGTGCCTACATGGGAGAAAGCGCCGCTTCGCTCCGTTCTGCGCGTTCCGGCGCGGCGGCACTTGGCAGACGCTCCCTGGGCCGTTCCTCCGCCTTCGCTCTGCGCCGGAAGCGGCAGACGCTCCCTAACCCCTCCCCGGGCAGGTAAACAGCCAACATGGCGGCGGCGGAGAGCCCGGGCCCGGCGGCGGCGGCACCGGGGGGGCCTGAGCCCGACGGGATGGGCCTGACGGACCTGCCGGGCGAGCTGCTGGAGCTGATCCTCTGTTGCGACGTGCTGGGAGCCGCCGACATCGGGCGGGTGTCGTGCACTTGCCGCCGGCTGCGGGAGGCGTGCCAGCCCCGCGGGAAGGTGTGGCGGGAGCGCTTCCGCCTCAGGTGGGCAGCGCGGCCCGGCCCGGCCCTCCGGGGGCTGCGCTGGCTGGACGCGGCTCGGGGAAGGCGGGCGAGAGGTGCCCGGGGTCTGCTCAGCGCCCCGCGGGCCGTGTCAGCGCAGGCGGGGCCTGCCCGGGGGGTTCAGGGGCACCGGGGACAGTGTCCTGCGTGCAAAGGCCTGGGAGGGCCTGGGGGGCTGAAGTGCCCCCCCCACACCCCATGTTTGTCTCCTCGGCTTCGCAAGTTGCATGCTGAAACCATCATAGAATCACTTTGATCGGAAAAGACCCTCAAGATCGAGTCCAACCGTTCCTCACCCCCAGCACTGCCGCATGTCCTGAGAACCTCATGTCCGTCTGTCCAGCCCTCCAGGGATGGTGACTCCAGCACTGCCCTGGGCAGCCTGTTCCAATGCCCCACAGCCCTTTGGGAAAGAAACGTTTCCAGATATCCAGTCTGAACCATGAGCTGGATGAACCCTGCAGCTTTTTGCTGTGTGTCTAAGGGGTCAGGAGATGCGGGTGTCCTTCCCCGCAGGGACTGCGGCCGGGCTGCTTCCCCTCCTGAATTCCGTGGGCTGAGCCTTGTCGCTTAGGGAAAATCAATCTTTTCAACCCTTTCCACAGCTGGGCCTGTGGTTCATGGCACATCCAACCTGGTGTCCATGTTATGGACATAGGGCCACACGCACGGTGGAGTTGTGGATTGACCTCCCCGGTAGGCAGCTATAGCTGGCAGCTTCCAAAGTAACCGCCGAGACTTGTCCTGTCCCAGGACTAATACTCTGCAGTGGTGTTGATTTGTGGTGCTTTTGGGAGAGTTATTTCCACAGCAACCAAAATCCTTTGGATGGATTTGTGCTGCTTGTGGGTTTATTTTCCCTCAAAGGCTGTCACAGGGCACCTGGTGAGGGCAGAGCTCTGTTGTAACCGGGGAACCTATTAATACTTTAGTTGGAAATACAGTGTGAGTGTTGTATCGCTTATGCTACGCTGGTTTCAGCAGTTCTATAAATGCCACCTCTTCACTGGGGCTGCCAACCTGTCTGGAATAGCACACACTCATTTGCTACCTCGTTTTGTCTGTTTTGGCACAGAAAAAGTAGGAATATTGCTTTCTCTAATCACCAGTTGGCTTCTAAAATTTAGCATAGCTCAGTTGAAGGAGTGATTCTCTTTTCACGGTTGAAAAAGGCTGCCGGACAATTGCAGCCACCCCAATTCACTGAATTATGGCTTGGGATGGCCGGCCAGATCCTTTCACTGATTCAGTGGCTCTTAATTTCTGAAGTGAACCTGAAAGTTTAAAAATGGTTGAGATCCAACAGCTGAAATGGAGTGTGGTAGGTGATTACCATACACTGCCACCCTCTCTGTCTTTGATAACAGAACCTTTGGCAGGAGTTTGCACATTGACCTTGTTGTCCTGGCTGGATTTCATTGTGAGCAACTGTGCTTTATCACCCTAAAATTTTCAGTATAATTTCAATCCAGGAAATTATTCGTTCTCATCCTAAAATAAATGATTGTAATTGTTAGTATGACGTGACTGCGTTTCAGCGGTAGATGAGCGGCCAGGGATCTATGAGGAGAGCGGTTGTTATGTAATGTGAAGTTACTTGGTTAGCCTTTGATGTTATTTTGTAACTGCAATTGCAGTGGAGTTTTATTATTAACTAGTAATGAAGTATCATCCCTGTGTAGGTGGACATAACTCTACATTTTGGTCAATTGGTAACAATTTTTATACAGAACTAGTGATTTAAACATTTGGTGTTCTCTCTATTTATAAAGATATATAAAAGTACATATATATTTATATATATGTATGTATAAAATATTTATAACCTGAAAAGAACCTAAGGCAATCTACCTACTTGAAGGAAAATGTTTTGTAAAAACCAGTAATAATTAACAGAATTGCAAAATGTGAAACGGACCTCTCTGTAAATTACAAGAGGCTTTTCTCTCTGTTTGCTTTCCCATGCTGTCCAAAATATTTCCATCTGTGCTGATTCTTCTTCGTGTTTCAGATACGAATGATCTTGGTGTCTTCAGAACCGTCGTGGGTATTGCTGCGCTGGCTCGGATTTTATTGCACAGGGCTGTGTTGTGGCACCACGTGCCCACTTTAATAGAAAAGGTGCTGCTGCTAATAGTCCCCAAAATAATACTTGCAGGTTTTCACTTGAAACACTTCCTAGTAAACTGTAGAGGGTGTTTTAGCTTTGGGATTTTTAGACTCAATAAAGCAGGTACAGCTTTCTTTTATTGTAAAGGCTTGAGGGTTTTTTTTAAATAATTATTTCTTGCATTAAAAATGATCTGCAAAGGCATTTAGTTGTCACAGTTTCACTTCAGAATTCTGTTTTCCTCCAGTAGATGTTGCCGCCAGCGAGGGCAATAGAGGGAGCTCCTTTTTGTGCATCCTATTAACTAGACCCACAAGGCAGTAGGAAGAAGACAGGACAGTGAATTCTCAGTCTGTTAGATGACGGGTTAGTTTAAATGTGATATATCTTCAGAATGGCAAGCTTTTTTATTATAAAACTCTGCATCTTTTCTACTAATGTGATACCTTTACTCCTCTTATCAATCTCAAAAGTGTTTAGGATATTTAGATGTTGAAATACCTTTGAGCCTTTGAAGGTTTCCTGTTGGAAGACTTCAGGAGAGCTTACTGCTAAATAATAATAAATACACAGGTGAAATCCATCGGATTTATGCTTTGTTGCTTGAGTCAGTCATTGTATTAATTCATACAACTACATTTAAAGTTGTACTGTGTCTTGGCAATGTCTCAGCCCCTCGATTCACATGGTTACAATATACATTAGACACTTCTGGAGGTTCTCAGTGATGTTGAAATACTAATGAACCTTTTCACTGCTGTCTTGTGTAGGTGGCCGTCACTGCTGAAGTATTACAGCCACACAGACGGTGTCAGCTGGCTTGAAGAGTACAAAGCACGGCACAACGCTGGTCTAGAAGCCCAGAGAATTGTAGCATCATTCTCCAAAAGGTTCTTTTCAGAACATGTAAGTCGTCTCTATGTATGTGCAACAGCCCAACTTCTTGTTTAGTATTTTTATTAGTTTGTTTTTCCTCTTTCTTCACATCTTTTCAGCTATCCATTCAGAAAATGCCTATTTCCTCACTTTGTGTGGAAATGCTAGAGCACCAGCCAAAAAGGGAGAGAGACAGTTCAAAATCCAAAGGTGCAAACTGCACGCAACATTCAGCTGTTGCTGCTGCAGCTTTAAAAGCTCTTTCTTTGTTGCTGCGTGTTCAGACCGGCTCTGGGAACTTCTGAGGGACCGATGGCTTGTTTACACATATGAATTTATCTCACTGCAGACCGTGTGCAAGGATATGTTCTGCGAGTTGGCAGAAGTCATTTGAAAACAGGATCAAAGCGCAATAGGTTCAGTGAATTGTGAAGTATATTATTGAAGTTTTTTGCACAGCCATGACATCAAGATGCTTTTGCATTCAGTGTGAATAAGGTGAAAATCTTGTCTAACGTGTTTGAGAATCAACAGTTATTTCATTGTCTGTTTGCTTAGTCGGTGGCTGTGGGTTTTGGCTAGCCGTACAATTTGAGTCAGCCTGAAATTCTGTGAAATAATAGGAATAAATGCTGCCTGTAACTTTGGCTGGTCTAAGAAGTTCACACAAGAGCGACTGAAGGGCTACCCCTCTGTGGCTCATTTGTGAATATGTTGTGGTCCAGTAGAGAATTCCCCTAAGACATAGGAGACCTGTGTTGAAATCTTATCTGATTTTAACCAAGGGCTGGCACCTGGGTTTGCACCCCTGGAGAAAAAGGCTGTGGGGCCAGTAGAGTGTTTGGAGCTGCGTCTCTCTAAACTGTTCTTTTTGAATTGTTCAGCTGTAGCTACAACAGTTGGACATTTGACCGTGAAGAAATGTGTGTCAGGGCATTAATAACTGGGGCAGAGGCTCCTGGTTTCCTACTGTTTTAATCACATGTGCAAAGACTGAGAGACCAGTCAGCAACACCAGTTCTGGGCCCCTCAGTTCCAGCAGGACAGGGAACTGCTGGAGGGAGTCCAGCGCAGCCACCAAGATGCTGAAGGGAGTGGAGCATCTCCCGTGGGAGGAAAGGCTGAGGGAGCTGGGGCTCTGGAGCTTGGAGGAGACTGAGGGATGACCTTATTAATGTTTACAAATATATAAAAGGTGAGTGTCAGGAGATTGAAGCCAGGCTCTTCTCGGTGATAACCAACGGTAGGACAAGGGGTAATGGGTTCAAACTGGAACACAAGAGGTTCCACTTAAATTTGAGAAGAAACAACTTCTCAGTGAGGGTATCAGGACACTGGCCCAGGCTGCCCAGGGAGGTTGTGGAGTCTCCTTCTCTGCAGACATTCCAACCCGCCTGGACACCTTCCTGTGTAACCTCATCTGGGTGTTCCTGCTCCATGGGGGGATTGCACTGGATGAGCTTTTGAGGTTCCTTCCAATCCCTGACATTCTGGGATTCTGTGAATGAGGATCATCTCCTGTGGGGCTGGAAACTGCAGCTTGATGCCCTACTTAGAACTGAGGGGAAGAGATTTTCAATCTACTTTCACTAGAGCCTGTGGAATGTCCACTAAGATACAGTATAATGGGAGTTGCTTTTTCCTCTGTTAGCCCATGTCCTATACTGACAAGCTTGAAAGTGGGAATATTTCTTACAGTTCAAACCAGGTTGTTTCAAAAAATACGGTTCTAGCAACACACTGGTAACTGTGGGTTAGCACTTGTCATTATTGCTTCATCAGGTGAGGTTTTTAAGTGTAGGTTTCAGGCTGAAATGAAGGTTTCTGGTCCTTCATTTCTTTCCTCAGGAGCAGTTTGCTACACCGAGGAGCATATGTAGAGGTTTGGTCAACCAGAGTTGATTCCACCCTAAAATTACTTTCAGCTTGGGCCCAGTCTGCGTAAGATCTGATACACTTGGGCTGGTCCATACACCCGCTGGAGGAGTCCTGGACACTGTTTTGTTTAGCTCAAATTGCAGTAATTCCATGGAGCAGAGACTATGAGTATTTGGTGAGCTGGACATTTTTAAGATCTTAGATAAATTTAAAAAAATAGAACAAAATTGGTTTTGAGACTTTTTATGATATTCTGTGATTATGTTCTTTTGGGAAGAATCTGTTGGGCTCTGCATAATTCATTGTCTGGTTTGACAGGTCCCCTGTGATGGATTCAGTGACATTGAGACGCTCGGGTGCCCAAGTCATTTTTTTGAGGATGAACTGATGTGTATCCTTAACATGGAAGGAAGGTAAGAAAGAGAGGGGTTAGAAATGGAAGGGGTTTTTCCCCTTTCACCAATTAAAGGAGAATGGTACTGTGGTAAACACCTGCCCTCGGCTTCTGTCCTTTTGTCACTTGTAAAACAACATCCCCAGGCTGACCAAGGCTGAGAAGTATTGCTGTGTTCTACAAGAAGAAGGTCACCTGGCTTTGTGTTGTGGATTGTTACTTGTTGCCTTGCTACTTCATGCCATCACTTGAGACATGTTCCACGCGCCCCCTTCTCTGTTGTAGTTTTGGTTTAAGAAGTTCCCATCCTTCCATTCCTTTTTTATTTAAATCTGGATCAGTTTGCTGAACTGATTTGCTGGATGAGGCCACAGCACTGGAGGAAAGCAGGAATAGTCCCTGAGGATTGTCACCTATCATGAAATTACAGCCTTTGTTTTTCCTTTCCCCCATCTTCTTATTGCTTTTCTTAGCTCCATAGGTTGGTACAATTTTTGTCCCCAAATAAGCAACTGAGTTTAATTCAGCCACTGCAAAATTTGCAGTTCTGTAAGTAATTCAGACAGATGAAATGCCAAGCAGGTAAATAAAACTTCTGGTTGGCACCTGCCTAGGTATTCCCATCACTACAGTTAACACTGGGCAAGATGAATAAGTCACTGCTTTAATTGAAGGTTTTTCTGCTGGTAGCATATAAACCATGCTGATTTTGCTGTGCTACAAAGCAGCGATAGATTGCTCTTAATGGGGTCTAATAGCCTTGATTAAAGGGACTGTTAGTAGAGCTTGAAAAACAAACCGTAACTGTAATGGCAATCATCTCATTTTTGCTTTTTTCACATCCATTTTATTATTTTCTTTATTTGAACTGGGACTGAACATCTCCCATTTGACAACTGGATGAAAAGCTTTTGAGCCTTTGCACCAGCCAGTTGCCTCCCGATAAAGCAGAATTGATGCTAAGTACACCCTGATGAAGCTGTCGCCATTACTGCGCAGGAGCAGTAGGCTAAATCATTTCCCTGGAAGGTATCCCAATAAAGCAGTTGTCCCTATTGAGCATCCCGATTTATTGGAAGAGGATAAATGTGATGAGGTTTGATTGTTCTCCTGGCCAGCAGGATGGAGAAGGCTGATTTTTACCGGCAGTCTGGAGGAGAGGAAATGTAAGCAGGGAAAAAGGTTTTTTTCTGAAGAACATTGGTCTGTCATATTCAGGTGACCTTTTCAAACTTACCTGGATAATAACCAGCTCTGTTGCTTCTTGGGCACTCTCCTTCACTTGTTAATTTAGAAAAAGAAGGGGCTTTACTATAAAAGCTGTAAGGTTTTGGGCTGTATGATCTACAGACCAACTATTGATCTGTTCTTGCCTGTTCAGAGCAGCAGAGGTGTTTTTCCTATGGGGATTTTGTTTATTCTTCTGAATACTATTGGACCTACATTTGTGTCCTCATCAATTTCTTGTTAATGGTGAGGGGATAGTTTGATTTTTGGAGGGAACCAGTCAAACAGAGGCTAGTGTTTTAAGAATGAAGTATAGGATTTTAACCAGATATTCCTGAGCTACTTTAATTATGACTTGTGTTGTTTCCCATGATACTATATCTTCTCAAAATTATATATTGGTGATAGGATAAAAATTTGAAATGTTTTGCAAGTGTCCTATATTGCAGGGTTTTTTAATGAGTTTCCTCTTAACATTGACCTTTTTGGTTGACTCATCAGTGATAGTGGTGTTGTTAAACTTGTTAAAAAAGCAACAATCTGAATTGTAAACCTGTATTCACTGGAAAAGTTAAATCAAATGTTCACCCTTAAAGTGCTTGCTCAGGGCAATACAGCTCTTTGTGTTTCAATATGCAGGAAAGGTCTCACCTGGAAGTACTATGCAAAGAAAATTCTATACTTCTTACGGCAACAGAATATACTAAAAAACCTGAAGGAGTATCTTCAACGCCCGACTGATCGGCAGTCGTTTTTGGAGGGTAAGCCTTTGGCAGAAGTCCCATGTAAAACACTTAATGACAGCTTTCCGTCATTGCTTTATTTGGAAAGAGCCTTCCTTGTTTATATTTCAACTAGCGCTTGGACAACGCAGAATTAAATTTGGATTTTTGATGTGCCTGAAATCCTTCAAATCTTGCCGTAGTTGCACAGTGTTGCATCAGAATCTCAGGATTCCGTTAGATTCTGTCAGTGCTGTACGCTTGAATAATTGCATACGGACAGGTGAGCTGAAAAGCAACAGAGAAATGTCCAATGTCATGGTGGGAAGGCACCAGATATGAAGAAAGAAAAGGCTTTTCCGCAATTTGTGTCCGCCGGGTTTGTTCTCTTCTTCAAGCTTCTGATGGAGAAGAAGGTCTTATGAGTGGATCGAAAGCTGCCGGTGTATATAGAAGAGTCCCTTACTCTTGGTATATACCTCAAAAATGTCACACAAAGGAGTCTCTAACACCAAAACTGGTTCTTGTTAGTGGCAGTAGACTTGGAAGAAAGGACTGTGTTAAGGCAAGAAGGAGAAGCCAAAAGCAGCTTTAACTGGAAACAACTGAGACAGTTAATTGTGTGACTTAATCATGTGGTTCACAAATAAATGCATTTGTCTGCCATGGAGGTACCGTGAGAGCACCAACAGGTAGTCTGGTGGGAAACTTCACCTGCTCAGCATGGAGAGCACTGGGCAAAGAAGACATGACTTGGAGTCCTGCTGAAATCCTTGATCAGGCCTGTCACGGACGGGCTAACAAAGCAGCATAGGAAGCTGGAAGAGGTATGATCCAGGCAAAGTTCCTGCAAGTGGATACAGTTGATTCCAAAGATTGAAAAATAGGCAGGCTTTGGAAAGAGCGATGGTGATGAAATGACAAGGAGAAGATCCTGAGAAAGGGCTATTTTTTTTGCTGCAAAAGTTTGACAGAAGAGGCTTGGGCAGAAGAAAAATGAAAATGTGTTCTATTATAGCGGGTTTTTGACATGAAGATGGAGAGCAGGCGTGGAAGAGAAAGATGAATGTAGTGGTAGATGGAATGATGAGCAAGAATGATAGCTATGGGGGATATGGCAGGAAGAAATCAGAAGTGGAGATTGTTTCAGGCTCTGAATAACAACTGTAAGTTGAGAGGTTGCCAGGGGATGCAGTGGAACTGGAGAGCTGGATGGTTAAGCCTGGTTTAGCAGAATACCTGCTCAATGTACAAATCTTATGAAGATGGTGGAGAGGTGAATACTGGATTTAAATGGTATTTATCGTGTCAGCTTATTCTTTGCATTTTATGCGATAAATTTTAAAAAGAAAGCTCCTGTGTTCTGCTGCAATTGCTTGCTGCATGCCTGGAATTTAGAACAGATAAAACTAAGCAAAGAAAAAAAAACTGAAGTCCTGTTTCTTATATAGTTTGTTTTTTCCAGGTGCTGTTTTAATTGACCAGTACTGTAACCCGCTGTCAGACATCTGCTTAAAAAGCGTCCAGGCGCAGGTGGATGATATCACAGATAAAGTGCGCAAAGTCCTGCGGACGAAAAATCCAAGGCACCCCAGCTTGGCTTCCAAGGCAGGTACTGTACAGAAATACATGTTTTACTGCAGAGCATTTCTGCAAGTCTCAATACAGGCAGACAAGGTGAAACAGCTGTTGAATTATCATGGCTTAAAGAGCTGTTGTTCTTTATCCCCTGGCAAGCGTATTCTGACATTTGCTTAAAGCATCAGTCAGGAAATAGCCGTTTGTTCAGTCACAGGAACTCCATAGCCCAGGATTGCCTGTCTGTCTGATGCTGTTTTAGCAAAAAGGACTGGGAGGGGAATTCTTCTTGTTTTTGTTCCCATTTGTCTCTGAAGTCTTGATGTGTGTAGCAGAGCTGTGAGACAGGGGATCAAGTCCTTCAGCTACAGAAGGAAGCGAGGCAGCGCTGAATCTGAATTGAGATGGATCTCTTGTGTTCTTAGCCCATATGAAGAATTTTGCTAAAAGGCTAATTGCACAAATGTTAAGAACACTTGTTTTCTCAGTCTGTGTTTCTTTGTGTCTGTTTTTAGGAGAGGTCCTGGTTCCAGAAGTGGAGCTTCAGCGGCAGGTGCTTGATGCTATGAATTGCGTCCTGTATGAGCAGTTAAAATACAAAGGGAACGAGCTGGATTACTATAACTCCCTGAATTCATACATTCACCAGGTATGTATATGTTGGAGAAAAAGCAGGGGCTGCCAGGCTTGAGAAATTCTGTTTGTAGATTTATTAGTCCAGATGTAGTCAGACAAATATTTTTCTCGGAAGAACAACTCGCTGTAAGTCAATATGATGTCATCATTTAGTGCATATTCTCTCAAGTTGGTATATCACAGAATCACAGCATGTCAGGGATTGGAAGGAACCTCAAAAGCTCATCCAGTCCAATCCCCCCGCCGGAGCAGGAACACCCAGATGAGGTTACACAGGAAGGTGTCCAGGCGGGTTGGAATGTCTGCACAGAAGGAGACTCCACAACCTCCCTGGGCAGCCTGTTCCAGTGTTCTGATACCCTCACCGAGAAGTTGTTTCTTCTCAAATTTAAGTGGAACCTCCTGTGTTCCAGTTTGTATCCATTGCCCCTTGTCCTATCACTGGTTGTCACCGAGAAGAGCCTGGCTCCATCCTCCTGACACTCCCCCTTTCCATATTGATCCCCATGAATGAGTCACCCCTCAGTGTCCTCTTGTCCAGCTCCAGAGCCCCAGCTCCCTCAGCCTTTCCTCACACGGGAGATGCTCCACTCCCTTCAGCATCTTGGTGGCTGCGCTGGACTCTCTCCAGCAGTTCCCTGTCCTGCTGGAACTGAGGGGCCACAACTGGACACAATATTCCAGGTGTGGTCTCCCCAGGGCAGAGCAGAGGGGCAGGAGAACCTCTCTGACCTACTGACCACCCCCTTCTAACCCACCCCAGGTACCATTGGCTTCCTGGCCACAAGGGCCCAGTGCTGGCTCATGGTCACCCTGCTGTCCCCAGGACCCCCAGGTCCCTTTCCCCTACACTGCTCTCTAACAGGTCATTCCCAAACTTACACTGGAACCTGGGGTTGTTCCTGCCCAGATACAAGACTCTACACTTGCCCTTGTTATATTTCATTAAATTTTTCCCCATCCAACTCTCCAGCCTGTCCAGGTCTCGCTGGGTGGCAGTACATTAGCACACAGTATTTTTCATTTGTGAAATCGAACCTTAGGGGTTCGTGTTTTTCTTAATATCCCATGTGTTTTTATCACATTCTTATCCCCCAGGTTTTGATCCGCAGGACGGGAATTCCCATCAGTTTGTCTGTGCTTTATTTAACAATTGCCAGGCAGCTGGGAGTCAAACTTGAACCTGTCAACTTCCCCAGCCATTTTCTACTGCGATGGTGTCAAGGAAAAGAAGGGTAAGTGATCTGCTGAATTTCGAAGTTGTGTCCACAGTAATAGAAGCCAGAAAGCATTTACAGCTCCAGACGTATACCAGAATGTTTAATTATTTTCCATCTAATTATAACCTATATGGAAGACAAGATCAGACCTCTGAAGAAGTTTTCCCAGAACTCAGCTCTCCTGATGATGAATGAGAACAGATTTTGAGTGTGAAATAATAGCAAACATGAGTCATGTTTCTCTTATTGAAGAAAATAATGGAAAACTGAAAATAAGATAGAAGGTGCTGATTTCATATGACCTTTCATACAGAACAGCAGCTAGAGACCATTGCTGTTGTTCCATACATTCATTTAATTCTCTGAGTCAGTGCAGGATACCTCTTTGACCAGGTCATGATCAGTTTACAGAAATCTATTTTGTGAATGACATCAGCAGTCCAGTTGAAGGTGGTGGTTTTGTGTGCACTGGGTATTTTGGCACTAGGCTTCAGATGTTGTATGTGTGGGCTCTGTTACACTTTCTGATGCAGTGTCATAATATAATCTAGCAGTAGATGCAGCAAACCTGAAAATATCTGAAGGAAAAAACATATGTTTACCTGAAGAAGCAGCTGGGAGGAGAGAGAAGGTGGCAGGTGATCTCTTTTTGGGAGGGAGCTGAGGTGTGAATGACGCTGCTTTTAAAAACAAGCTTGAAAGTGCTAAGGGAAGAACAAAAATAGGTAATCATGCTTTACCATGAGACCCATCATCACAATTTAGGTTTTGTGCTGTTTGCTTCTGTGTTGATTCATTAGAAGCACAGATATTTTTGACTACACCTACATCGATGCCTTTGGGAAGGGGAAGCAGCTGACGGTGAAGGAGTGCGAGTACCTAATTGGCCACCATGTGACAGAAGAGTTCTACGGAGTGGTGACTTCCAAAGAGGTCTTGCAGCGGATGGTGGGAAATCTCTTAAACCTCGGCAAGAGGTGAGTTGAGGATCATCTGGCCTGTAAGGAGAGTGTCTGTGTGTCTGATACTGAGTGAGCGCTTTAAAAAGGTGTCAGTCGCCCCAGGGGATCATGAAAATTCTGGATGTCATGTTGCATTTAGTTGCTTCTAATCACCTGCAGCAGTATTACGTGGAAACAAGAATATCTAGTAAAACTAGTTCCCCACAAGCAAATGGACAGATAGTTTATTTCTCTGTGAAAAGCTGATAGGGAGTGCCCACTGTTCCCTTAAGAGCTGAGGCCTTTTATGATCTGGTAAACACAACCCACTGGCAGTTTCATAGTTACTGTTGGTTTGTAGAAAATCTGGTCTTATTTTCTAATACCCCTGATAATCACTTTCCCAAGTAGCCATAAAAAGAAATCCCAGAGTGCAGGGATTGCTTTAGGTTGAATTAAGCTAGGGGAACAAAAGCAGATTTCAAAAGAAAATGGTTTGGAGAGTGAATTGTCTGTGTAGGATTATTTGACCAAGTAGAATACCAGTGAAGTGGGAGGGTAGAGCCCAATGGTCAGTTGTGTCCTGTTTTTCCTCCTGAGCAGACTGTTGGGTGTGACAAGAGACAGTCAGTGCTGAAGTCACTCTGATTGAATGAGCATGTGTGTAGCGTCATTTTTTGTGACTATCCCTGTAAATCAGAGTACCGGGGGTAGGGGTTGAGGAGCTAGCCTTAAGATTGTGCTGCTTTTTTCCTGGCAGGGAAAGCACTGATCAGTCTTACCAACTACTGAGAGACTCGTTGGATCTGTACCTGGCCATGTATCCGGACAACGTGCAGCATCTGATGCTCCAGGCCAGGTTATACTTCCACCTGGGAATCTGGCCAGAAAAGGTACCTCGCCGCCCGTATGTTTTCTGTTAGGCTAAATGCTATCAACACAAGTCTATTGATTTTTTTTTTTTTTTTTTTTTTTTTGTTTTGTTGGTTTTTTTTTGGACTACGTCAGCTTGCATTACAGTCTGCCACAAGTTGCTTCTGTAATAAACACAATTAAACGGGTTATCGTGTTTCAGAGAATCAATTTGTACTATACGAAGCAGGGAAAAGAGGATGATCCTTGCTTGCCCTGGGGGATACTTGTGAGCAGCCTCGAGTCTGAGTCATAATTTATGATTTACTGCCCAAGTCTGACAGCTTGTCTTGCAACCGATACTGTGGTTGTAAGTTCTGTAAGTTCTGAGGGCATTTTCTTTGGTTTACGCCTAGATTGTGGGAGTGGTGGTAAAACTCCTCATGGACTTGTATAAAAGGAGCAATTACCTTATCAGAAAACTTGCAGGAAGTTATCTTTTATAATTATGATCAAAACTGTTCTCAGAAAACCTCAGCCACACAAGCAGTGGCTCATGTGAAAAAGCAACTTAATATTCCTGTCCTTGGGATTCTTTTTTAATGTCACCTTTAGCGTAGCGACTTGAGTCTTGGGAAAATGGGAAGGAAGGTACCAAGGCTTACAAGCTGCCTTCCTTTTGAAGAACATAAGTTTGCCTTTCCTTTCTTATGGCGGCAAATTTTAGGGTTGCCACAGGAAAGCACAAACTAAGGAATTGTGTACAGGGGGACTCACTGAGCTGAAGTGGCAACTATACGTAAATAGGGGACAGCTCAGTGAAACGCTGCAAGATCTTCCTTCCCCTTTCTGGCACTCAGTGATGTGTTTGTAAAGCATCGAGGCTTTACATACTTGCATTTTGCTGCCCCTCAGACAAATAATACAGGCCCATGGCTGAGGTTTACATTCCAGGTGCACTGAAAATGGGCAAATTTGGACTTCTCAGTATTGCATCCTCATAATGCACCCAGTCATTCCAGGGTGTCGGGTGGGTTTGTAGCTAAGTCAGGGAGAACGCTGTGTCTGACAGAACAGGGGATGCTGGTTTTAATAGAGGTCTGACAGATTTACGGAAAGTGGTACAGAATCTTAAAAGTCAAGCAAGGCTACCCGGAATTTGTCCTAAATGTCTGCAAATAACAGTAAATTAAATTGCCAAGAAGCTATGGTCACTGTCCCCCTTTCTGTGGGATTTTTGGGGATTTTCACATCCTTCTTAAGGTGCCTGTCAGAGAATTAAGGTGACCGAGAAGCCTGAGCTGTGTTTCTTCTTCTCATACCTCATTACTCACCTTTCTTTTTCTGAAATAATTTTCTTCACCTCTTGGCTGATGCTCATGCCTGAGATTTCTGTTCCTCTTCTGCTGCTGCTCTGAACTTAGGGTTGACCAAAACTCCCAGCATGTGTGATCAAGGTGAAAATCATTTTGCCAGGTGCTATGGTGTTTCACATTTTAGAACTGTGGCAGCACTTGGGGTATTTGATGTTGGGACAGATGCATCTGTCTTTTCCCAACCTGTTTAGACAATAGTTTTGTTAAGAGCAGGAAAGAAAGTGTGCCAGAGGGTGTTGCTGGGCTGGTTTTCTGGATCTACAGGGTTTGCTGCCTTGAAAGCACGTTTAAAGTTGGTGTTCTTTAGTCATCCTGAGACAAGCAGGCTCTCTGTCTCGTTCACTATTTCATGGTATAACATCATAGAGATTATCTGCGTTTCCTTCTGTGCTGCTCCATTTTTCCTCTGCCAGGCTCCCGCAGATGTGCTGAGGAGCTCTTTTAAACTAAAATATTTGTTCTCGAGTACAGCAGAAATCATCTGGAGTCACTTCACAGCAGCATTTTGGGAGACTAGCAACAGTTTTCTCTTAGCATTTCATACACCTTGAAAGGGTCTCGTCAGTGCAGCAAATGTGACGCAATTAACTTGTATGACTTAGTTCTAGGGAGTTACTTTGCTCAACGCTGCCCTTCCTTGCAAGTAGGGAGCTTTACAAATGGAAAAGGACCAGTTGCAGTTTCTACAGGCTGAGCAAGTGTGAAGAACTCCTTGGGAGCCTGTAACTGGAGAAAAGGTTCTCAGTCCTCTCTGGAAAACTCCTGTGGGAGACCTCTAGGCCTGGGCACTAACGCAACATATATGTGTAAGTGTTGGACTGCAGCAGAGACTTGTTCTGAATCTGTCTCTTTGGTTTGGTTGCTGAAGGTTCTGGACATCTTGCAGCATATTCAGGCTTTGGACCCATCCCAGCATGGGGCTGTCGGGTACTTGGTTCAACATACTCTGGAGCATATTGAACGCCGGAAGGAGGAGGTGGGACCTGAGGTGAAGTACCGTTCAGATGAGAAGCACAAAGACGTCTGCTTTTCCATCGGGCTCATTATGAAACACAAGAGGTGAGCTCTTCAAAACCTTCCTCACATTAGGCAGAAGTGTTTGTTCTGACAGTAACGAGATGTGGTTTTGTCTGGCAAGGAGGTACCTGGAATGGAAAGTACCAGATGTGCATCTGTGCCATGTACGTCGTAGGAAAACGGGAGCAGCTCTGTCTGTCCTTTGAGAGAGCGAGCGTGTTCACTGCTGTTTGCTCGCAGAGGAGAGTTTGTGAGGTGACTTGTCTGAGTCATCACATATCACACAGCTAAAATTTCCACAGCCCAGAGCTCTCGAAGAAACATCAATAATCAGTTAATGAGGGACCGTGGAAGAGTCGACTTCAAAAGGGATTGTAAGATTCCTAAGACAGCTTATTAATCTCTCCCTGTGCTATTATTATCCCCCCTTCCTGCGCTGCACAGAGGCTTTGTGTTCCTGTCTGCACTACTCTGCCAGAGTGACATGCCAGCACTGTGCTGCTCTGGCCTCTCCTCCGACTCAACAAGACATCTAGAGCGTATTTTAAGGGTGTGACAGTTATAATACCTCGCGATTAATCGCATAAACAATCTGAAAATAACGATGGCTTTGTTTCTGGGAGTTCAGCACTGGGATTACCACGTCTGTGCGATGGGCTCAGAAGGGATTGCATGACACAGTAGGATGGTTGTTTCCCTCCCTGTTTCTCGTTTCCTTCTTCCTCTCTCTCCCATTCTCCTTTCTTGCTCCTGTTTGGTTTCTTTGTCCTCAGCTGTTTGTTCCTGTCTATCTATCCAGCCACTCCTAGTCGTTTCCCTCCACCTCAAAATACACACGCATATACACACAATCTTTTTGAATTGATTGGTTTTTTCCCCTCTTGTCCTCTCCTTGTGCCAACTCACAGGAGGCTCCTATCCAGTCTGTGCTTTATTAATCTTGAGGAAAAAGAGCTGGCCCTGGAGTTTTCACAGTCTTTGGTGTGCAATTTTTTTTAATTAGATACGGCTATAACTGCGTGATTTATGGCTGGGATCCCGCCTGCATGATGGGGCATGAATGGATCCGGAATATGAACGTCCACAGCCTTACCCATGGCCCCCACCAGCCTTTCTACAACGTGCTGGTGGAAGATGGTTCTTGCAGATACGCTGCTCAAGGTGAGTAGGACTCTCCTGTGTTTACTATCTGTTTAGAAATACGTTAGGAGAGAGGGATGCTTAAATGATTAACACTTTAAGTATGAAACATAAACTAAAAGGGTGGAAGATGATCTTGAATTCATGGCCTGATAGGAATGAACATCAAGGAGCACTCTGGTGTAGTCTCTTCTTGCCCAAGAAATGTGCTTTGGACATGATTGGTTTTATGGTGTAAACCGTGATTGCTGCTTCTGAGAGAAGTAATTCACCTTTTTCTGAAGTCTGAAGTTCTGTCACCAGCTCTTGTTCTTTGAAATTGTAGGTGTGCTTTGGGCAGGGCCTCAAAATAGGATCTAGTGAGGGAGCACCCAGGCTTTGCTTGCCAGGGCACGGTTCTCTCATCAAGAGACTGCACATGCCAAGCTCCCAGAGAACACGTAGCGTGGCTTTTAGTGCCACCTCGCATAAGAAAGGGACAAAAGTGAACGTCTCTTCTAAACCTCTTTGCATTTGTGAAATCTCTGTCACCCATTCTTTATGCAACACACTGTAAGAAAGGAGATTCATGTCTGATGGTCAGGATATGAGGTTAAGATACAAGATGTGTTCAAGTGAGATTCAAAAGGGGAAAAAGACTTATATGTTTGTAACTCAATCTGTTGTAAACAGAGTGTTTCTTTCCTCATATTTGTTCTTCTCCTTGTGACACGGAGACATCCCATCCAGCTGGCAGGGCAGCTGCACAGCCCGACTGTGTTTTGCTAAGACAAGATGTAGAAGCTGCTGGAGGTGAAATGCTGGACAAAATGCGGCTCAGCTCTTTCACTCAGGGATGTATTCCCCAGCACGTCCTCGTCCTGTGCATGTGAGCAAGAGGTGGTTTTACAGTAGGGGACGCTCCTATCTTTGTAGGTTTAAAGTGCAGGTGTTTCTCAATATCCTGAATGTTACTTTCTATTCAGTAGTGCAAGAAAATCGGTCAGAGAATACCAGGTTGGAAGGGATTTCGAGGATCATCTAGTCCAACCTTTCTTGCAAAAGCACAGTCTAGAAGTGGGGTCTGTGAATATCAGAGCTTAGCCTTATGGCTCATGTTAGGCAGTATTTAGCTTCCTGAAGTCTTAAAAAACTAAAAATCTGTGTGTGCCATGGGTTGGTATTAGAACACGCATCTGTGAAAACTAATCAGATAATTGGCCACGGCACTTCTGGGGCTGAGTCATCTCTCATATCTTTTGTCTAATTGTTTATAAACGAGTACAATGCTGGTTGGTTCCAGAGCACAGAGTATTTTAGCCAAGCTGTAGGTTGACACAATCATCCCTCTGGCATCCAAGTGTTTTGATATTGCTGGGGAAAACTGAACGGTTTGTCCTTGCTTGCTGAAATCTTGCTGCCTTGCTACCGAGTGTTCCCTCTCAAATACATCCCCAGCTCATTTGGGAAGGGACTATTTCGTAACTTAGTGACCTGACTCTGGGGAGGCGATGTTAGTTTTTTACTTATAAAATCTTAAATCTGCATGCAGAGCTTTAGCTAACCAGCTCAGAAATAACACCAAGCTTATTATAGTTAATTGTACCTCACTTTGAGTCCTTCCTGTACATTTGTAGGTGGAGCTGTAACTAAACACCGGTTTCATACAGTGAGTTTAGTATCTACCTGTCGACTCCTTTTTTCCTTTGTGGCAGCACAGGCCAGATATCTGTGGTTTGAAAACTTGTAGTCAGCATATTTCTCAGGCTCCTCACCTTGTGCCAAACTTGCTTGCCTCGGTCTCTTCCCCCCTGCCAGCTTCTTTTTCCGCTGTGTTTTTCCCTCTGTGCACAGCTCGCTGCTTCTGCAGAGCAGATTGGAGTGCAAATTGTTTTCCCGCAGTGGTGCAGTATATGAAAAAGGTACTTTGCAAGCCCGTAGTATTGCACCAGCCCAGTGAAGTGCAGAAAGCTCTCGTGCTTTTGGCTGCGCACACCAATATACAGCAGCTTCCAAGAGCCTGTATGGATTTATATTGACTTGTATGTGCTCTCTGTAGTGAACTGAATAGTTTGATTGACAGCTGAATTACGTTCTCTGCATCCCATCTTGTGCCTGCCCTGCCTTGCAGATAAGTCAGGCTTTGGGATGCCGGCAGCTTTGGTTTCTACCTGTGTGTCTGGCACCGTGCTGGAAAAAATGACATCATTTCGGGACCGCTGCAGGGCACCTGCGCCTGTGATTTGCTGCCGGGCTGCCTCCCGCTCGCGCTGCGTTATACAGATACTGCGGGAGCAAAGGGGCCCTCAGCCTGGGTCACCTTCGTGTTTTAATGCCAGTGCTTCTGCGCTGATTAACTCTTGTGCTTAATCAGGTCCTCTTTTAGTACAAAGGAGGAAATGGGGCACTCTCGGAAGGAATTAATGTGCTCTTCTTGGGCACTTTCTCTTAGCTTTGGGAAGTTTGGATTTAGAAAAGCTAATTTTGCTTGAAAACCAGACTGGTGACTTAACGTGGTTGAAGAGCAGCAAGAAAACACTTGACTCCTCTGCCAGGACAACCTTGTGCAGTCACCCTCACCTTGGAGCGTTTGAGAAGGTCCCTTCTGGAAACTCATCTCTCATGGGGCTTGAGGGATCAGAGCTCAGCGGCAGCAGCTTCTCCCTGTGCATACAACCAAGATTTGTGACCAACAGTGTCCTCCTTCTCTAACCCAACGTCAGACAATGTGATCAGGCATAAAGTAGTTTTCATGCAATGAGTAAACGGCGTCAGCATCACTTAAGAGATGCGGCTCTGTGAGCAGTTGTACTGACACACTCTGTACATGTTTCCTGGATTGTTTTTGTTATTTTTTTTTTATCTTATCAGCAGGCGGTGTTTCTAGAGCCAGAAACAAGACTTGAGAGAGGTGCAGGATTTATTGCCTTGTAGCAAGCATTTCATGTGGTGATAACTTCTTTTCTTTCCTAACAGAGAACCTGGAATATAACTCTGAGCCTCGAGAGATCCCTCACCCTGACATCGGCCGCTATTTTTCAGAGTTTACAGGCATTCACTACCTAGCAAATACCGAGCTAGAAATTCGGTACCCAGAGGACATGGACCTGACACGTGTCACAGTTCAGATGATCTACAGCTCAGGCAAGGAGTGAGTGCAAAAAGCATTGTGAGCACAGAAGCAGCTGGAGTGTAGCTTTACCCTCTTTGCAAAACTTGCGTGGAAGGCAAGTTTGGCGACAATCCTTCGGCTTAATGCATTGAAAACTGCATTGAACTTTGTAACCGGTGCTATAGCATCTTTCCATTGCCTGCCTGCAAGGCCCAAAGGCACAGGGACGCGTTGGTAGTTGAGACCAAGCGTAAGGATCTTGCAGGGCCGGTCGTGCTAGGAAGTCTTTTGGGAGGATTTGCGCATGCTACTCGTTCTGTGATTGTCTTGCCCAGAAGGTCGACACTGTGAGATCCCTGATGTGGAATATGGAAGAACCCCCCTCTTGCAGAGAAGGAAGTTACTTGTCCTTGCAGTGTTGTGAGTTTTCGTTTGGTTGGGGTTTGTTGTTTGTTTGTTTTTAAAGTATATCTCATGCAGGTGATAGTTTTTAAACTCTCTTATGTTTCATTGTTGTCTTTTCCAGTCTGAATTTTTGCTAAGGTTTTGCTTCACCTCTGTAGTCTGATTATTCATAGAGCTACCATTCCAATTCTGAATATCCTTATGGGCCCTGGCAACAAAACCGGTGCAGGGCTAACACTGAGGCCCACTTGGGCGCCTTGCTGATGAGACAAACTCTCCCAAAGCAGAAGATGAGCTGTTAGCCCTTTTCCGCGCCTGCCAAACACACCCACTCCATGTTCTCACCTTTTTTTTTGATCTGTTCATTGTGTATGTCCAAGACAGGATCTTCGGCACCCCCGTGAGAGCTCCCAGCATGATTTTGAACCTCACAGCACTGTTTCATGGAAGCCTTGAGGTCAGTGCCACAATGACTTTGATGTATGGGGAGCTTCCCCTCGCTGCTGTCTCCGATCTATAGGTATTTATGCAATATTATATAATGGCATCATGACTGGAAACTGGCCAACCTTGGAGTCAGCCAAACCATGTACAGAAGAGAGATGTTAATTCCTGCAGCTTGAGTCCTTCTTCCTTTTTGCCAAAAGTGAATGGACTTTAGGGGAGCGCAGACTCTGCTGCCCAGAAGAAAAGAGCTTTAACAGCTCAAGGCACATGGATTTTATTATAACATGACATAAAGACCCAGACAGCCACTGCAGCAAAGGTTTTCCTCTGGGTTCGGGTATTATGGGGCTGCAGAGTGACACAGTGTTTGCGCGTACATATCTTTGTGCTTTCTGAAGCAACATCTACAGACCGGGTGCAGCTGCTGTCTCCTGTCACTGTCCCCTTGCAAAACCGTAGTTACGCCAGAGATGAGCATTAGGAACCATGCCCTATAGAATTAGATGGATGCTCTTAGCCTATTGTAGCCCTTCAGGTATCGCCATTTGAAATCACACAGCCCACCTCTTAAAAGAATGCTTGAACTGCATGCCATCCTCTTGCAATATTAAGCACTGATTAAATGTGAGAAATAAACACGGAAAGCCCAGCGCTTCTGCCAGCAGAGTGGTGGTGGGTCTGCAGGGCTCCGGGTGCTTTAGGAAGAGGAGCTGTGCTGGTGTTTTGGTGCTGAGGAGCGGTGGAGGTGCTGTACTCCCAGGAGAACTGTCTGTGAAGTTGGTGTTGAACTTGGAGAGCGGGGGGAGGCTGAAGAATTTCTGCAGAAGCAGAATGGGTCCAACTGAAAGCAGGGTAGGGGATCATTAGGCAAAATCTTAATATCCATCTCTTGTTTCTGAGGGCTTTAAGGGTTGAAAGCAGATCTCAAAAGATCCCCAGCAGGGATGCAAGGTTGGGGATGGGGTTGTGGAGTCACAGGGTTGGTGCTGGTGGCTGAGAACAGCCCTGCAGGGCCAGGACCTGGGCTCTCCATTCCCAGCCTCAGCTTTGACAAGGGCGGCTCTGTGACAGCACAGATACCAGTGAGTTTCCTGGGGCTTTGTGCTCCTCTCTGCCAAACGGGCAGTCTGCCGACACCTTGCTCCTCTCAAGTGCATGGAGAATTGCCGCATACCGAGCTCGTAGGAGTCCTGAGCAAGAGGTGCTGCCTCGGGAAGGATTGCACCATTAAAAAAGCCACAGGAGTCAACAGAAACCTGCCCAAAGTTCCTCTGGAAACTGAGGCTGGACAGCGCTGATCTAACCCGTGTGAAAATGTGCTGTGTGCTTTAACGTGGGGGTCCCAGAGCAGCCAGCAGGAGCCCATTATTTTGGCCTCTAAACACAGAAGCCACTCCGTGTTTATACTCTGCAAATTCAGAGTCTGGCCAAGGAGATGTGGGAGCTGCTCCTCACGCGGTTCACACACGTTTCCCCCACCCCCAGACTCTGCTGTTTCCCTTTTCGCTTGGGGTGCAAAAGGGGAGCGTTCTGGTGCAATAGGGGACAGACTGCAAGTGACTTGAGTACACAAGGCGACCCAGCCAGCCCTGTTGCTAAAACCTCTCGTCGCTTCGACAGACGTTTTGTAGAGGAACTGCGTCCCCAGACAGGACTGCCTGCCTGCTGTGCTGTGCTGACCGCATTGGCGCACAGTTATGTGGGTGCTGGTGGCGTCCAGGAGCGCAGACACCCCCTCGTACGTGCCAAATTGGGAAGAGATGGAGGCGTGTTGGGTAGGCACCGCAAACCATCAACACAGCGTCCAAGTCCCATTTTGGGATTTCAGACAAAACCAAAGGAAAGAGTGTGGAAGGCTCCCCCGTTTTGCTCCGGTTTGGTTCGACGTGCCCGTTACTGCGTTCTGTCTTGCACGCTGTGCATTGAGTCTTTGTGAGGAGGAATTCCCAGCTGTGTGTGTGTGTGCAGCTGTGGAGACCTCAGCCCCAGGGCCCTCGGGGAAAACTGAAAACCCCACATCTGTATCCCCACTTGAGCAACCTCTGTTCCTGCGGGCTGAGCATTCGTGGTCCAGCGCAGCCAGGGCACACCGCTGGTTGGTGGAGGTCACCTCTAGGTGATGGGTGGTCCCTCGGGTGGCTCTTCTGTCCCCTCCTCCTGGCAGCCCGGGTGTCTTTGCAGCCACCATCTCCCAAAGAAGCCAGCGGTGGATCCTCAAAAGTTCACGTCCGTGAGTAATGTCTGGGTCCACGTGAATCTGTGTATGTTAAAGATGCACATACATCCCAGTTTGTCCTGTCATGTCTACGGAGAGCTCACCTGGGAGAAGGGACGTTCTGCTTTCTGGAGAAGGTGCAGTTGCCACCTCTGGTCTGGTGCAGTGCCCAGCTCTCCTCATCCTGGGTCCCATGCCGCAGAGGGGTGAATTTCCTGCAGCCAACACCATCTTTTCTGTGTCATCGGCCATCTGTCCTGTGGACAGGACAGCCAGGGTGCCACCGCCTTGAAATGGCTCTCTGGAGGGTGAAGGAAAAAAATACAGAGGGGAGGAAGAGAGGGCAGGAGCAAGTAGTAATTGTTGTCTGGTTCATTAGGGAAAGGGCGCAGGGAGGTGACACATGGGGCCAGTGGGGACACACGGGAGGGGTGCCCTGACAACCCGTAGAGCCGAGGGCATGGCGTGTGGCCTCTGTGACAAACCGTGGCAGTTTGCCACCAACCTCTACAGGAAAAGCAGATGCCCCATGCAGCAGCCAGCCCGGACTCTGGCCAGGGGCGAGCTGCATCTTCTAGGGCTTTGCTGCTGAGTGTGGGAGGGAAAAGGGAGGAAAGACCTATTTGGGTCTTCTGGTCCCTTCCAGACCATGTTCAGGTTCGCTCTGGGTTGTGCAGGGTATTGTCCTGCCTGGTGTTGAACATCTCCAAGGGATGTCACAGCCTGGCTGTGGCTCTTCCCCACTGTGACGACACGGGGACTGGCTGCGTTGGTGTCACCCCTCTTTCCTACCCATCTCCTTTGGCTGGGGACACCTGGGCTGGGTGAAAAGATACAGAAGATTAATTGTCTCCCCAGGTCCTGGCCCAGGGTGACAGCTGAGGCTGCAGCATGGGGACATCTCTCCTTTATCCTTTTTTTAAAAACATGAAACAGGTGTTTTATTGGATCTGGGGCAGCTGGAGGCTGGAAATTATTTGATTCTTGTCCTGTTTGTATTTGGCTTTAAATAAAAATAAACCACCCTGACTTGCTCCCTCCTGTCCTCGCGTGCTGTGCTTCCTGAGCCGCCTCTCCCAAACTGCGGCGCTGGCTCCGGAACGTGTTTGCTCTTCCCTGCGCCCGTGGGAGGCTGACGTGTCGCTGCCAGTGCCGGAGCCCAGTCTGGCACCGAGAGACACGGTGACAGAAACACCCACCTCTGCACCGGGCCCCGCCAGACCTGCTGGGTGCTGCCTCCCCACTGTTCCTGCACCCCGGGGTGGCAGCCAGCGCCTCTGCTGGGGGTTCTTGCTTTTGAGGGGACTCTGTGTCACCCCTGGGTCTCTTCCCAGCTTCCTGGGTCCCTGTGGTCTCCAGCTGGGAGAAGCTGGAGGGCTCACATGAGAACTGGGGTTCCTGCTGCAACAGGGGAGACCCCAGCCCAGGCTGGGCAGGGAGTGGGGGGGCCGTGGGGCCACTCTGTGCCCATCTCCTAGGGACTGGTCCCAGCATGAGTGGGCCCGGCCAGGGGCTGCAAGTGCCACCAGCACATGGCGGGGGGGGCTGTTAACTCTGGAGCCTAATGATGGCGCGGCGGAGCGGGTTGCTTAGGGACCCGGAGGAGCCGCGCTGCCGCCTCCTCCCTCCCCGCCGCGCCCGCCCTTATAAGCGACAGCAGCGGCGGCGGCGGCCGGTGCAGCGGCCCGGCCCGGCCCGGCATGGGCTCCGCGCACTCCGTGCCCGCCGAGATGCGGGAGTTGGCCGACAGGACCGGCTGTGAGTATCGCCCGCCGCGGGGGCAGGAGCAGCCCGCCCCGGGGGCACCTTGGCCGGGCCCTGCCCGCTTCTCCCCCCGCGCCCGGAGCCCTCCTGCCCCACCGCCGCGCACCCCCCAGGGGACACGGGCTGGCCGGCCCTGCAGGGGACATGTCACCGGGGGGGGGGGTGTGTAGGACATGTCAGCTGCGGGGCGGGAGGGGGGGGATGCAGACATGTCACCGGGCGGGGGGGGCAGGCGTGTCACCTGGAGCTGCTGGCATGTCACCGGCGGCGGTGCGGGGGGATGCAGGCATGTCACCGGGGACGATGGGGTGGGGGGGAGATGTAGGAATGTCACCCGGAGGTGCTGGCATGTCACCAGGGCGGTGGGGGGGGGACATGCAGCCGTGTGACCCGCAGGGATGCACCCCCGGTGCCGCACACGTGTGAGCCCCAGCAGCGCTTTGCCCACCCACGCTGCCACTGCGAGAAATTGTCCCCGCGTCGCTGCTGTGCCCAGGAGCCACCGGCGATGCTGGCGGGGCCGGTGCGGGTGTAACGCCCGGCGGTGCGGGGAGAAGGGACGGGCGGGGGTTTGCAGGGGGGACGTGGCCCAGGGCTCCAAGCTGGGCTCGGTGCTGGTGGTCCTGTCCCTCCTGGGAAATGTCATCGCTCCAGGGTTCCCCAGGATGTGCCCAGCGCTGGGGCGCTCCCCCGCGACTCCCCCAGCTGGGATGGAGGGGGCAGTGGAGGCTCTTCTCCTACCCAAAGGATGTGCTGGGCTTGGGGGCGATCCAGCCCCTTCTCCCCAACCCTATGGTCACATCGCGCTTCCTCCCCTCTCGCTGCTTCTCCAGCAAGCGCTGAGCTCTGCAGCACGCGGGGTGAGCTCAGGCCTGCACGCAGGCAGAGCCGGGGAGCCCACAGTGGGAGGAGGTTGTTTTGGGGACACCCTAACCTGGGGATCCTGCCGCACCGGTGCTGCCAGGCTGCCTGTACCAGGCACCTCCCGTGCAGATTGTGCCCACGAGCCTTTCTCCAGCACCTGCCCCACACCTGAGTGCCCCAGGAATCACTCCAGATAAGGGTTTATAGAGACAACACCCAGAAAAAGTCTCACCGAAACCAGAAGTTGGGGGTGGCGGGAGTTGCAATGACCCTGTGCCAGGACCAGCAGGACTCACAGGGCTCCCACGGTGCTGTGGCTGCTGCTGGAAAAACCTGGGGAATGCAAGTTTGCCCCAGGCTTCCAACTGTGGGCATTGCGTGGAGGGCATTGCGGCCACCCTTGGGCCTTGGGAAGGGCAGGGGCAGGGCAATGGTCCCTGCAGCTCCCCAGGACGTGCCCATGGCATGTTCCTTTGCCTTCTCCCTCCCCAAAAGCAACAGGGGAGCCCATTATTGTCTGCTCAGGACCATCAGGACCAGTTCCTGTCCTTGCTGCCACATGCCCTATTACGAAGCAGCAGCAGCGGTGTCTGCCCGGAGCTGAAGTGGCTCTTCCTGGGACAATACAATCTTTTTTGCACCCAAGCCAGTCCAGTGATGCAAAGCACAGGGCAATGGGGGCTGAGCCCCCCCAGCACATCTCTTCCTGGGGAACACCCCTACAAACTGCTGCAGGCTGGGAAACAGCAAACCCAACACCCTTTGTTTTAAATGCCCTTTTTTTCCCCCTATAGCGCAGGTTACCGTGCTCAGACATGGGCCTGCAGCATCAGAGCGCTGGGGATGATGCTCAGTACCAGCAGCCTGTGCTGCCCTTGAGCCAGTCCTGCTCGCAGAAAAGCCTTTGCCCTTCGTGTAGGTGCGGCTTTGCTTCTTTTTTATTGGAAAGCAGCTGAGTGCTGCTGCCCTTGGCAGGACGGTGCCGTCCTCGGAGAGCTGCCTGTGCCGCAAAGACATGGCTTTGGGGAAACAGCGAGGAAGATCCCTCTTTTTTGCCTTGCAGCTGGATGGGGAGAGGGGCTGGACCGACCATGAGCATCCAGCCACTGACCCCACATTTTTGTCATGTCAGCGCCCAGGAAATATTTTTCCAAGAGATCAAAGATTTTTGGTGTGTGACCAAGTCCCAGCTGATGCTGAAGGCTCGGTGGCCCAGCTGCTCCCATGGTGACGGCCATGTTGTCACGGGAAAAAGCGAAAGGTCACTTCTCTGTGGCCAAAATTGGAAAGCAAAGACCAGAGAAAGTTTGTGTGTGTGTGTGTGAACAGCAGCAGAGCACCAGGCAGAGAGGCGCTAGGGAAAAAACATCAAATGGGTGAATTAGTGGTGTCTGTGCAGCCTGAGGGCCCAGTGGGTTCAGAGGGGGGACCCCCAAAGTTGGTCCAGGGGGTTCAAATGGCCTCATCCTGCAAAGGGACCAGAGATCTGGGCAGACACTGAGCCCCAGCAGCACAGATGGGTTTCCCAGTCCATTAACAGAGGGCTCTAACGGCTCAGCCTCGCTGATCGATACCGTTTCTATTTCAAGGCTGCGAAACAGCAGAGAGAAACGGAGCAGAGGACATTATTTAAACATAATAAAAGAGAGAGAGGGAGCCAGCCAGCGAGCACGCTAGCTCAGCATTGACCTGTTGTCTTTCAGCTGCAGTGGTTAACCGTTTGCAACCCCTCAATTACACTTTAACGTGATTTTATCCTTCTCCGCATCGCCGGGAAAGGCTGATGACCTGGTTGGAGCCGCCTTGAGCGCGGGGTCCAGGTGGTGCCCAGACAGACGCCGCCATCCCATGTGAACAGCACTGAAAGCCGCTTCCCTGGCTCCTGGGAATTGCTACTGTCAATATTTGTACAAGAGAGTCAGGCTCTGCAAGTCTCCCGGGGTTTGTAGAGCTTGGTTACAGCCTGTAGAGAGTAGCTGGGAAAAAATCAACTAGCCTGTGGCATGGGATGAAAGAGGTGAAGAGATGCTGCTGAGCCTCACGCTGTACCCTCAGCATTTTGGGGGCTCAAAGCAAAGCTGACAGGCTCTGCCTCCAGCCCAGAGCCCAGGCTGATGGTCCCAGGCTCCCACGTCCCGGCTTTGCTCAAGCAGCAGCTGTTTCAAAACCCGGCTTTGCTCTTTGGGTGCCGCTGCATCTCCTGCATGTTCAGCCTTTCCTCGGCCCTGGCAAGACACTGCGGGTTGTCCTCAGCTCTGGGCTTTTCTTTTTATCTGTTTAGCTTTATTTTCTGTCTCCCCCCTCATGGCTGTGGCCATGAGCGCATTAACTTCTCAGCAGAAAGCAGGTTGAGATGCACTCCCAGGGCACAGCTCCTGCCCAGGCTGCCAGCAAACCCCAGATTAAAGGGTCAAGCCTGTTTGCAGGGTCTGTGGATCCTAAACTGGGGGGGGGTGGGATCCCGCTGTGCCATGCTGGGCAGTGACCAGGGGGCTGGTCACAAACCAGCCCTCGCCATCACCGTGTCACCCACCTCGCAGCAAGGGACACAGAACCCAGGGACCAATGGAGCAGGATGGACCTTGCAGGGCTGCATAGCGCCAACAAAGGGAGATGGGGATGGGGACAACTGTGCCAAGAAGTGCCCAAGGCTGCCGGAGGGAATGCAGGAGCAGGAAGGCTGTCGCTGGACAGGGTGGGCTTTGGTGTCCCCATGGATTGAGTTTAGTGGCAGGTTTTGGTGCCCCCTGATCTCCTTGTGGCAGTGGGCAGGACAGGAGCCCTGCAGATGGGGTCCCCAAGGACTGTTCCCCAGGGGTATCACCCTTGTCTCCTCTCTCTTTTCCCCCTGTCACCTCTTTCCAACCACATCACCTCTCTATTTTCCCCACTGACAGTCACGTCAGAGCAGATCGAGCACCTGCACCGGCGATTCAAGCAGCTGAGCCGCGACCAGCTGACCATCCGGTATGGCGCATCCATCTCCATCTCCATCTCCATCTCCATCTCCATCTCCATCTCCATCTCCATCTCCATCTCCATCATCTCATCCCCATCTTCGTGACATTGGAACAGGCTGCCCAGGGCAATGGTGGAGTCACCATCCCTGGAGGGGTTGAAAAGGCATTTAGATGAGGTTCTCAGGGACATGGGTTAGTGCTAGAGTTGGGTTATGGTTGAACTCGATGATCCTGAGGGTCTCTTCCAACCAAAATGACTCTGTGATTCCATCCCTGTCCCGCGGGGGCTGCCCAGAGCTCCCCCAGCACCTGCGTCCCCCAGGCTGGCAAAGGTGCCAGTTTGGGGAGCCGGGTCCCCAGGGTGCACCTGGTCCTGGGTCCTTCCCACCACCCCGGCCGCGCTGAGCTGCTCTCTGCAGCCCGGCACTGCAGTTACAGTTCATAGTTTCCAGCTCAGATATCTCACCATTTTATATTGACAGAGTTTGATTAGGCTGATTAGTCTCATACCTAGTTGAATATTATAATTTCATTATAAAACCTAACCTGAAAGACTTTTAGCTTCATATGACTCCATTGTTCTTTTTCATACATGTGTATTTTCACTCCTTTTTGTGAATGCTCAGACTATAACCCTTAACAAAATAGGAATTTAGAAATACATTTTCCCGTAAAGATGTAAAATATCAAAGCTGTAAACAAATAGAGAAAAGAGATTATATGATATCTTAAATAATTTGAGTTAATACTTAAAATTTTCACTGTAAAATTTAATTGGAGAAGGACTTTTCTATGATGGCACATAGTGACAGGACAAGGGTGATGGCTTTAAACTGGAAGAGGGGAGATTTAGATTAGATGCAAGGAAGAAATTGTTGCCCTGAGGGTGGTGAGAGCCTGGCCCAGGTTGGCCAGAGAGCTGGTGGCTGAACCATCCCTGGAGACATCCCAGGCCAGGCTGGACGGGGCTCTGAGCAACCTGAGCTGGTGCAGATGTCCCTGTCATGGCAGGGGGGGCACTGGGGGAGCTGGGAAGGGCCCTCAAACCCAAACTATTCTAGGATTGCAAATAATAGGAGGAAAAATGAGCGGCAAAGATGTAGCCTGAGAGCAGTGTTGCTCTTGCCGAATATCTTGTTTTTCTCCAGCCTTAAAATCAGTTTTGGGGAGGGAAGTGAGACGTTCCTGCTGCACTTGCCCTTTTCCCCATCCTCAGTGTCTTTGCAGGTTCACCAAAGCTGCGCTCAGGAAAGCTCCGGCACACCCGACCGGCGGCACCAGCCACGCGAGGAGCCGGGGAGCCCAGCTGCCCTCTGCGTCCGCCACAGCGGAGATTATTTCTTGGCTCATTTGCTTTGTAAAAAGTTGATGGCAAAACACCCAGCCCCGGCTTGACCGGTGCTGGTGCCGGTGCCGCACAGCCCAGCGGCAGCGAGATGCAAAGGCAGAGGGAGCCCAGGGCACGGGGGGCGGCAGAAGCTCCTTCCCCACCTCGCCCAACCCCGTGTGCCTGGGAAAACTGTCTGAAAACCGTGCAAAGAGCCCAAACATCAGCCCCAGGCTGCTGTGACCCAGAGCTCCCCAAAGACCCATTTTAGTGGAGACAAAAATCCCTTGTAGCTCCACCAAGCACAGACTGATGCAGTAGCACAGCTTGATTTCACTCTGAATTGAGGCAAAAAGGGGTTTTTCATGCAAAACCTCCTTTTTTTTACCCAGCATTCCTTTGAAAGAATGGGGTCAGGGCTTCTGCTCCAGCCCTTCAGTGGCTGTCACAGCATCTCCCTCCTCTGCGGCTCCCTTTACATTTTGGGCTGTCTGTGTTTCCTTTGCAGCAAGGAGAATTTCGACAGCATCCCTGACCTGGAGTTCAACCCGATTAGGGCCAAAATCGTTCATGCCTTTTTCGACAAGCGGTAAGAACATCCACGGTGCTGCCGGGAGGGTCAGGGGTAATTGGTTTATCCTGCAGAAGCAGGAGGGCAAAGATCTTCTCCTTGAAGGCTGGGAGGGAGCCAGGGTAAAAATTACAGACATTAAAGCTAAGTCTTAGGGAAAAAACAGTCCTAAAGTTTTGCCAAGGGACACGCTGGGCTCTGCGGGAGGTGGGGGTGGCTGGGGGGTGTCAGTTCTCTGTCACCAGCGGCTCCGCTCTCGGCAGGAACCTGCGGCCAGAGTCAGATGGGCTGGCGGATGAGATAAACTTCGAAGACTTCCTGACCATCATGTCCTACTTCAGACCCATCGAGATGAACATGGACGAGGAGCAGCTCGATCGCTTCCGCAAAGAGAAACTCAAATGTGAGGCTTATGCAAAGCCCGGGGCTGGGGGTCAGAGGGTTGATAGGCCAAGGGGTGATGGTTTTAAACTAAAGGAGGGAGATTCAGGCTGGACATGAGGAAGAAATTGTTGCCCTGAGGGTGGTGAGAGCCTGGCCCAGGTTGGCCAGAGAGGTGGTGGCTGAACCATCCCTGGAGACATCCCAGGCCAGGCTGGACGGGGCTCTGAGCAACCTGAGCTGGTGCAGATGTCCCTGTCATGGCAGGGGGGGCACTGGGGGAGCTGGGAAGGTCCCTTCAACCCAATCTATTCTATGATTCAGTGATGGGACAGGGCTCCCCTGACCCTGCCGTGTTCCTCTCCCCAGTCCTCTTCCACATGTACGACTCAGACCACGACGGGAAGATCACGCTGCAGGAGTACAGAAATGTAACGTATGGTCCCTCCTGCCCCAGCACCACCGAATTCCCGGCCCTCAGCTTGACCTGCTGCCTTGTAGGTGGTGGAGGAGCTGCTGTCGGGGAACCCCCACCTGGAGAAGGAGTCGGCGCGGTCCATCGCTGACGGGGCCATGATGGAGGCGGCCAGCATCTGTGTGGGACAAATGGTGGGAGCCGGTTCCTTGCTCTACCATGGCACAGAGATACACAGATGGTATCAAGACAGGGCTGGAAGGTGTCTGCCCTGCCCGAGGCATCTTCCCTGTCCCCAAGCTGCTTTGGTTACCGATTATTTTTTTCACAGGCAGAAGCTTTCAGGGTTTTTTGGGGCGTTGTTTTCCATTATAAGAGTCAAGGAGGATAAGCAAGCAGCACCCCATAAAGCACCATCCTCAGTACTTGGGGCTTTAGTGCTTATGAAAAACGCAGCTCCTTGCAGCCATGGTGGCTCTGGGAACCAATTCTGGGCTGGCCATGGGGCACAGCGCCCATGGGAGACGTGTCCCACAGCCCCAGGGGACCCAGCCTTGTGACACAGTGTCCCAAGACCCCTGAGGGCAGCTGTCACCTTCTCTCTCTTGCTGTGCACAGGGGCCGGACCAGGTGTACGAGGGCATCACCTTTGAAGACTTCCTTAAGGTTGGTGGCATCTCCGCTCGTGTCCCCAGGAGGAGGGCACCGGGTGGCCGCAGGGACCACGGCATTCGGCTGCCGGCCCTGCTCAGCCCCTTCCCCTTGCAGATGTGGCAGGGGATCGACATCGAAACCAAGATGCACGTTCGCTTCCTCAACATGGAGACCATCGCGCACTGCTACTGAGCTCCAGCCACCTCCGGGGAGCCAGAGGAGGAGGAGGAGCAGGTGGGGGAGGAAGAGGACTCTGCCGCAGCTCCATGTTCCTGGCACCAAGCGCTTTGTGCCTGTCCCGTGGTAGGGCTGCCTTCTGCTCTCTAGAAACATAAGAGGCTTTTATCTGTAATAAAAGGTATTTCTCTTTTTACTCCTTGCTGAGAAATACTCCGTCCGCCCATCACCCAAAGCCTGGTGAGGTCTTTCCCTGTGCAGAAAACCTCCACAATCCTCACGTCCACTTAAATCTGAATTTTTAGCCTCTGCCATGGGGAAAGGGCTGCCCGACTTGTGCGGGGAGCCCCCCGATGCCGTGCCATGGGGACCGTGTGCAGGCAGCGATGGGGATGCTGAGGGGTGAAGGCAGCAACATCCGCACCTGGACGGCCAGTCGCATCCCATGAGATACACAAGCTGGTGAAGGTGGTAGCAGCATGAGGAAAAACCTCGATTTAAACCCAAACCAGGCACCTGAGCTGTGTCTGCCGGGCACGGGGAGCGGTGGGGACTGTGCTGGGGATGGGGGTTCACATCCAGCCCCACCACGGGGCTGGGGCACAGGCAGCGGGGATGCGGGGACATGGGGACGTGGGCTCCCGGCAGCCGGGTGCCTCCCGCCCCCACGTGTTCCTGCTAGAACAAGGCACCGGAGATAAGGGTTTGTTTACTGGTATTAATAACTGGATGGCTCGAGGCGGATTTCTGTCTCTAAGGCAGCCTGAGCTGGGAAGGGAAGTGGGGGGAGAAAAAAAGGGCAATGGCTATTTTTAGAAAAGCTGGAAAGATTTGTTTGTTTTATCAAAAAATAGGTTCTCCCGGTAATATGTATGCTCAGTGGCAAAATAGCCCCCACCACAGCAAGCAGCCACAAGCGAAGCCTGCGGTGAGCGATGCACAGCCCTGTGCCACCCCTTCTGTCCCCCCATGGGCAGTGAGTGCCCAGCATGGACAGTTTCTCTCTCTGCTCCGTGTTAACGGTGGTTTCTGCACTGCCCAGGCAGCCCCGCACTGAGCATGGAAATAGGGACCTACCCTCACGGGCTTTTGCAGCTTTGCCCCCCCGCAAAGCCCCGCTCTCTGCTCAGAGCTGCTGACCCACAGCCCCTGCACTGGGGGCTGATCGGGGACAGCAGCGGGACAGCAGCCACACTGAGCTGCCAGGACACCCTGCAACCAGCCCTGGCCTGCTCGGTGGCACCAGGGACCGGCTGGGGCTGGTCCAGCTTTGGAGGAACCCGTGGGAATGGAGGCAGTCCCATCTTGCAGTCCCACACGTGGGATGTCACCGTGGCAAGGCTGGGACAGCGCTGCTGGCACCGGTGGCCTTGGCTGAGCAGTTGTGGTGCTCAGCCTGGGCTGGGTGGCAGAGCCAGGGTTGGTGCCAGGGCTGCAGGCAGGGCTGGGGGGGAAAGTGGTGGTGGAGCTCCCAGCGATTCCCACGCAGCCTGTCACACAATCCCAGTCTGGTTGGGTTGCAGGAGCTCTGTAGATCCCCAGCCCAGCCCTGCTCACGCAGGGTCACAGAGCAGATCACACAGGTGGGTCCAGGCGGTTTGAATGTCTCACAGAAGGAGACTCCACACCCGCTCTGGGCAGCCTGGGCCAGGCTCTGACACCCTCACCCCCAACAAGTTTCTTCTCATATTCAAGTGGAACCTCCTGTGTTCCAGTTTGCACCCATTGCCCCTTGTCCTGTCACTGGTTGTCACCCAGAAGAGCCTGGCTCCATCCTCCTGACACTCCCCCTTTCCATCTTGATCCCCAGGAATGAGTCCCCCCTCAGTCTCCTCTTGTCCAGCTCCAGAGCCCCAGCTCCCTCAGCCTTTCCTCACACGGGAGATGCTCCACTCCCTCCAGCATCTTGGTGGCTGCGCTGGACTCTCTCCAGCAGTTCCCTGTCCTGCTGGAACTGAGGGGCCACAACTGGACACAATATTCCAGGTGTGGTCTCCCCAGGGCAGAGCAGAGGGGCAGGAGAACCTCTCTGACCTACTGACCACCCCCCTTCTCTTACACCCCTCTTAGTCCGGTTCTGCTCTTGCTCCTCTGGCCACCTCCATCTCCTGGGCTCATACCCAGCTGTGCTGTGTCAGCACCAACCTGTGCAGGGGAGTCCCTGCCCAATCCCCAAGCTGAGACCCCCCCAGCCCCTCACTGCACCGAAGCAGCAGCTGTTCCTCCTCCCAGCTCTCCTCAGCACTGGGAGAGGGGCAGCAGCCCACGAAACACTGGAATTGCTCTTCCCCCACTGCCAAGGTGGCCAAGGACACAAAATAGACACAAAAAGCCCTTTCTTGCGGCCTTTGCTGGTGGCTTGGACCCCACACATGTGGAGGGACAGCTCTTCACCACCCATCGGTTTTCACTGAAGTCAGAGCTCCAGAGCTTGGTAACAGCTTCACCCTTTGATCATCTATTCTCTTTGGAGAACAGTAAGGAAGATGCTTATATCCAGGGATCCTTCTCATGAAGACAACAGCCATCTCCTTTGTGCTAAGGATCACTGTCATCAAGAGCAGAAGCCAGGAGTTGTTCTTGAGGCTCTTTACCCCAAACTTCTACCTCCTTTGCTGCTATTTGATTTTTAGGTGTCCCCAGCTACCCAGCCCCCCTGATGGTCACCTGGCGGATGGCACCATGGTCCCAATATGGGACCGTCACCCCCAATCCAACCTCTGCCTGGGGACACAACAGGCTCTCCTGAGACAGGAGTCGAGCTTCACCCCCACCTGCTGCAAACTGGTGGCACTAACACGTCCTAGGGAGCCCCCAGATGGGAAATCGGAAGGTGGCATCTATCTCTGACAAAGACTTAATGCTGACTCCATTCTTGCTCTTGAAGAGGCTCCATTTACATGTCAGCGAACCCTGGCAAGGACGTGAACAGCCACGATTGCGTTTGCTACACTCCAGCACCCACTTCAGCGCCGTATTAATGACTACCCAGTGAAGTAGGACAACATCCCGTTACAAAACAAAAATTAAACTCCAACATGGATGCTCTCCAGCAGCCTGAGTGCCCTCATTTGCATTACGAATGCGCGTTAAATACATACACAATCTTCTGCTGTGGTACAACCTTCCTAAATGAATTCTGGCAACAGGAAAAACAGACCAAAAGGACCACCCTCCGACCCCCCCGAGGAGCCGCATCCAGACCGCGAGCAACCAAACGGTGGCTGTGGGGACAATTTCTTTCTCCGCTGGAGGTGATGCCAGCTGGGATCTGGATGGGTTGATCTGCGGGCCCCAATGGGTCCATGTGAGTCTTCCCCACATAAAGAAGTGAACATCTCTATAAATGTGGGTGCTGCAAAACACCGTTTTCTGGCAGCTCAGTGACCCTCAGTGTGAGGAAATGACCCGGGGGCAGCACAGGGGAATGGCAGAGGTGGGCACAAGACAAACTGATCTGCTACTTGCTGCAAGGAGATGAAGAAAGAACAAAGCTGCCCCGAGATACTGGGGTGAGACGGGGAGAGTGACAGGTGGAACGAGCCAAGGGTGTTATTGAGACAGAGCTGCAGGTCAGAGCACAGAGAACTGTGACAGAAGCCACAGGGCTGGAGCAACCCACAAAATCATTTGTGCTACAGAAACTATTATTTATTTGACAGTTTTCAGCTGAGCTGTTGTCCATACTGCATATCCATGACACTTCTCACTCTTCCAGGAATGGAGGGAGGGAGCTGGCTTCTCAGGAGGCCAGAGAAAGAAAGAAAAGACAACCAAAGCTTTATAAAAAGATACAATTTATTGGTCAGACAGATCTTTGCCCCTTGAACTTCTTGTTCAAGGTGAAAGATGCCGAGAAGTCCAGAGCCAAAGCCAACGAAGAGCTGTGAAACGTGTCTCCCCGGGCAGGAGGGCAGCACGAAGCTCTCCTGCTCCGCACTGCACTCCTCAATTGATTCCATTAAGCCAGCAAAAAGGTGTTAAGTTAAAACTTAACCTCAATTTAAACTTGATTTATGTGGCTTTGGTTTGCACCAGTAAGTTTACAAGGGCAAAGCACAAGAGTTTTAAACCAGTAAAACGTACCTGTGCAGGACTCGAGCTCTTGTTCGCCAAACTGGCTCTATCTTGGTCAGTGCAACCTGGGTTTCGTTTTCTGCTTCATGACACCTATATGATAAATTCCCAGCTCCAAAATGAGGACAGAGTCAGAAACTCAAGTCCCAGCCACCTGGTGCTGTGAAAGGGCACGATCCAGCAAAAACACACCTGACAACTAACCTGAGACAGTGCACAGGGGCTAGTTCAGCCTATAAGACCTATGGACAAAAAAGTCACAAACACACACACGTACAATTAGAAAACATTTAATCTGGAATTTTAGAGATTTACAAAAATAATTTAATTTAAAATCATTTTGATCCATGTGGCCTGCTGAGCTCCCACGTGCCCAGCCTGGCCGAGGCCAAGCTTCCCTCTCTCCATCACCCTCTCCTCTCCCAGCCCTCTTGGTCCTGTTCCCAGACACATCCTGATCCAAGGAAAAGAATGAGCAGCTCATTAGAAGGAAAGAAGTTTCAAACATGTGGCTCAGCAAGATGCTGTTTCCAAGTCCTGGGTGGTTTTTTCCCCTCTCAGAACAGGCATGAGCTCCTCAACGTGCTCCCATCGCTTCAGCGTTTTGCCACTCAGGGCTCTCGCTTCCCAATTGTGTCCTTGGCCAAGATGGGACCAGCAGCGTTTGTCCCACGAGCAGCAGGAAGAACGTTTTCATTGACGCTGAAACGTACTGTTCCCCTTCTCTCTTCAGCCTCTCCGTTCCACCACAGCGGACTTCTGAACATTTGCGCAGCAACTTATTTCAGCGCTGTGCCCGAGGGCAGCCATCCTCTCCGTTCTGCTTCACGTCCCCACGTTTTCGGCCAACACTCAGCCCATTTGACGTGCCTGCAGCTAACGCCACCTCTTCAGCGCTTGTCCCTTGCGGAACTTCTTGTGGCCGCTGGTCAGGTACTTGGCAGAGGGGCTGGACCACAGGAGCCAAGCGAAGCGGGTTCCCTAAATGTTATCGTAGGGAACGGCGAGGCCAACGTTGTAGTTGTAACCAGTCACTTCATCGTAGGACGAGCGGCAAATCGGAATGACGCTTTCCACAGCCAGCTGGTCCACCGAGAAGTCATAGGCGTAAATGATCCCTCGGTGCCTGTACGAAACACAACCAGGGCACAACATTTTACCTTAATTATATATTTCGACGGGGGACACTAACAAAGTTAGAGATTGCCATAAAGGATCAAAATTCGACGCTTCAGAAGCTGAATATAAAAACCCTTCTGCGCTAGGGCTGTCTGTGCAGTTTGAACAGGAAAAGCTCCCTCCTGCCTCCTTCCAGGGATCCCATCGGGCCCTGGAAATGAAAGCAACAGCGAATCATTCACTTCAGCGCTGCCGAGATGTGACTGTCATCAGCCGAGACATCTCTAGTGTATTCAGGAAGGGGAAGATACGTATATTGTAGTCTGATAGTTCAATTAGAGATGCTAACAGCCATCTGAGATGCAAATACCACAACTTGGAGTTTAAACACCAGTGGTTTTCCTTTAGGAGGAGATATCACTACTAATAATTAAAGCAAGGAAAGGGCTGTGTTCCCTCTCTGGCTTCAGTGCCCTTTATATCACCATGCTGAAAAAGAAATGATTTTTTTGGTGCTCAGAAGAAAATCAAGAGCCAATCCACTGATGGTTTTGAAAGCCTTTTGTTTAACCTTTTTTTATCTTTTAGATGCTATACCTTCTCTATTACTGCTCTGGATCATGACTCAGGTGTCATTTAAAAATATACAACAGAGCAGATCTTCGCAGCGCCAACAATCCTGCCCTTTGGCGCGGGTTTACTCACTTGCGGTGCGCGGTAAGGTCGTCGTCCGTGATGCTGCCGCCCCGGGGGCTTTTCTCATCAGGGATGTTTGCGGTGATGAGGCTGTGAGAATTAAACCAGACATGGCGGACTGGATGCCTGAAAAATAACCCACAGCACTGGGTGAGATGCCACCTGCGTTAGACTCCTACAAGGCAGGTGCAGGAAAGGAATAGCTCTGGATTAAAGAAGAAATAATATAAATCAACGGCCTCTCTATGGTCAGAGACTGAGAATATGCACCTTCGGCTCTTCCCCTGTCTGGAGCAGATATCTGGAGCTTTTATCCCCATCTAGTGGGCTCTTACCAGAACACACGGGGACGCCAGAAAATTGGCAGCACATGAGCTGTAAGAGATGCAGGTCTGTTCTTCTTTTCTTTTCCTCTCACTGGTAAATCAACTAACGCTGAACCATATTAACAGGATTTACTGTTCAAGTAGCAGTAACTTATCTTCTCAGATTACGACAGCTCATCTCCTTGACCCTAACGTGTCTCCTGTCACCTCCCTTGGCTTCTGCCCTTGCTTTCCATCCACAACACGGGGCTGTGGGCACAGATAACACCACACACACCTTATCTCTGGAGGCCTTTTTGATTGAAGTGATCCCTCCTGATTCCTGTATAGATTAAACAGTATTTTAAATGCTTAATCTAATGATTTCACTTTTAGTACACCCCCAAAGCTCAGCAGACCTGCTCTCCTCCTTGGCACGCTCATTAGTGCTGCTCCAGGAGGTAATCAATGCAATATTGTCCTTAATGCATCAGCTGCATCACAACAGGCTTTATAATTCACAGGGTCAAAAGAGAAGGAGATACCTGCTATTAATCAATGCCAAATCCAACTTGAACTTCTCTGACTGTAAATGCCTCATCTTTGGGGAAAATGCATTAAGAAAAAAAATCAGGATTTATCTCAGCATTTTATTAAGTACCACTCAGACTTACAAGGGGCTAAATCCTTCATTTATTCAAAGCTGACTCCCTGGGAATTTTCCCTTGAAATAATAATTTGGCTGTAGCAACCAACAGTTCTCTGCAACTCCAGGATACTGATCGCTGTTTGTACTTTCGATGCTGTACTGCTCGTGCTTTCGGAACAAACTGGTATTTCAATACTTCAGTGAGCATCAGTACCAGCCCGGCTTTGCCCGTCACTGCGCAGGGAACGCGGGTACGAGCTGAACAGCAACGCAGGTATCGTGTGAGGATACAGCAGACGGAGAGAACCAGAACCAGCTGCTCCGAAGACAGCAGCCAGTAGTGTGGCATTTAAAATCCAAGGTTTGATAAAGCAAATACTGGTTGGGGATGGGCCAGGGAGAAGATACTAATGGAAAACCCAGGGAAAAGCATTTCCACGCTCCCTTAGGCCAACTGAAGCGCTATTTTAAGTAATGAGTAAAAAGCTACGGCAGCCAAAGGGCACACGAAGAACCAGGCGCAGGACTCCAGGTGGGGAGACAATCTGTTCCCAAATCACAGGAAAACAAACAGAACTCTCAGAAGCTTTAGCCATGGGCACATTCTCATTTTGGTGGTGGATCATCCCATTCCCGTGTCCCTCCAGTTGGCCAGACCCAATCAACACCTTTGCAATAAGACCCCAAAAGGATTAAATTACCTGGCGTGCATTTCCCAGAGCTTGGTGCCCATGCGCTGGTCCCAGACGCACACCAAGCCCTCTTCTCCTCCGCTGACGATCTTCCAGTCGTCCATCTGCACCGCGGACACTCCTAACTGGTGGGCATAGACGGAGCACAAGGACTCGCCGCTGCGGAGATCGAACACCCTGACCCTAAGGGAAAGACAACGAGGAACAGATAAAAGCAGCTGTGGATCTACAGGCTGGGGGCACCAAGAGCATCAATACTTGTGGGGTTATGACAATGCAGGATACCAGGAGTCCCACGGCCACCACCAGGACAGAAATCCAACAGGGTTGACGCTGTTTCACCACCAAGTATTCACACTGATGTCTATGATGGAAGATCTTTTGAGGCAGAGTTTTCACACCATACAGGACGTCTCTGTCTCTTTATTAAGTCCAAGGTGATAGAAACTGCAAGTGAAATTTGGAGACAGCTCTTCTCTCTCTGCCTCCCCAAGCATCAGCGGTGCTGAGAGGTATAAAGGACAGTGTTTTGGGGCCACCGCTAACTCGTCCTACCCCTGGATACTGGACTCATGGCCACTATGGCCTAGGGGTAATAACACTGAGGATCAAGGAAAGAATTACTATTACAAAGATTGATGAGGAGACTAAATGTGAGCAATTCAAGAGACAAGTCTAGGAAATCACAGGTTTATATGCTTGAGTTATTCACCAATATTGAAACAAATCTATCCACAAGCACCCAGCAACCAGTGTCTCTTCTGAAAAGACTTCGAAAACACGACCAGTGACTGTGGGCAGCTTTTAGGTATGTCAGATGTTCCAGAGATCATCGATCGCTCAGTCAAGGCATTTTGAAGAGAAATGGATCAAAAACCAGGCTATGTTTAATGAAGCAGAACTGTAGAAAAGGAGCTTAGATTTCAACCACTGCACCAAGCCCACAGAAACAGCTAAAGCTGATGGTGTTAAGTTTTAAATCCAGTACATATCACAAAGGAGTATGGGTTTTGATCCTTTTATGTCAAGGTGAAGCAAAGTACATGAGTGAATTACAGAATAATGCAGCGAGTGAAAACAAAAGTAAAGGGAAAATACTGATCTCAGATTTGAAAAGAAGCCAGAGAAGTTCCTCCCAGCTGATGGCCATCAAGAATAAACCCACCAAGTACACATTAATTCCAGAAAAAGCCAAAACACACTTGTTCCAACACATTAACTGTACTTTATTCCGTACCCCTGCCATGATCCTAACAGTGCTGCGGGTCTCTCCTTTTCCGTTCTCACATGGCAATTGCATCATATGATTTTACAAATAACACACTGAAATAAAAGGCAGCAAAACAGTCCAAAACTCCAGCACGGCAACATCTGACTTGCAGAACATGCTGAAGGGAGCGAGAAGCACACGTTGTGTGGCTCTGCGGCCGCCCACTGGAAAACCCCACAACAGTTGCTGATGGCGAAAAGAACTTCTGGCTTTCTCCACCTCCAGCAGAGAGCAGCTTTGGCTCTGTGTTAGAGCTGTGCTTTGGGGAAGGATGGGGGATTTTGGAAGTGTTCACACCCAGCGCTCTCCCTGTCTTCCCGCATGTGTTCTGCACAGAAATCAAAGCCTCTGCTGTTCGCAAGCACAGTTGGAAACGAAGATCTGATCGTGTCCTGGTTATTTCATTAGCGAGGGCCCAGGTTTCAGGCAGGTGGCCATTCTGGCACACTCTGGGAAGCACTTGAGTTGTTTAGATGTGCTTTATTAAAAAAAAAAAACAAACAAAACAAAAGGAAAAGCATTTTGCAAATCTAATGGGATGCTCTAATGCGGCCCTGGCATGGCCCGAACCTCCCGCCTCAACAGCTGGGCTCAGCGGGGGCGTCGCATCCGTCCCAGCTCGAGGAGCCACGAGGAAGGTGTTCTCGTGACTGGGCTTTGCCTCTCCTGTCAGATTACCTTACAACACTCACTTGCCTTAAGGAGAGCATGAAATACATGTTTTGATCTGCATCCTTCAGCGATCACACACACTGGGTTTGCCATATGTTTGCTTTCCCAGCGCTACTCGCTGGCCTCAGGTTCCACCAAGAAACCAGGTGCTGGTGTGTGGTGCATCAGCTCACGCTCCCCGTTTCCAGATCTCCCACCAATGCAGAGCACAGCTAAGTGACCAAACCCACCAGCGATGCTTCAGGAGGATTTTCTGATGGAAAGACAGGTTTTACAGGTTCTACCCAAAATATTTTATGAGTGTTACTTCTCAAAATCATGTCGTTGAATAAAAGAATAGCATATAGTAGTATAAATGGTGAAATTGCTATATTTAACTCAAGCAATACGTCTTCCCAAGGCCCCTGTTTTGTACACTTGCTCCATAACAAGGCTACAGGTGTTCCAGCCCCATCCCACGTGTGGATGCCGTTGGTGCAGCACCACACAAGGAACTGACCTCTGAGACACCATGGTCTTGCCTTCTGATGCCAAACTTATTTGCCGGACTATTGATTTCCAGCTTCTTGCTATTTTAGTGATGGGCAACCCCTTGAACTCAGGTCTGTGCTTGAGCTGAAAACCTGAAAAGCTCTTTGGAGGGGAAAGGGCACAAACGTTTACTCTGGTATGGAGTAGATTTCAATATTACTTAAGGGTTATCAACTTTATCTCTCTCCAGTCATTGTGCAAGAGATCAAAACTGGAGGTAGTTTTACCAGGGTGCTTTGGAAAATCAATTATCTACTTTTTAGGGGAAAAAAAACTCCCAAGGATTCAACCAGACGTCTCAAACTTCAGATATTTCCTTTACCCTCTTTGCTGAGGAAGCGTGAGGTTTGCTTGCGCTACCTATTCACCGAGAAGGGAAAAAAAAAGGAGCTGTTTGACAAAATAATCATTTTTGCAAGCTGCCGCGCTGGCGGGACAGAGGTCTGGGATTTGGCAAAGGGAAATACCCGCCTCACAATCTGATCCCCACCGCCACACCAGACCAACCACCTGCAGCCCGCTGCCCAGCGGAGGGGGAAGGAACCGGGAGCCATTAGGGGCTGGCTCCTCGCCACCCCACGTCTCCTTTGGTGCACTGGATCAGAACCCGCAAACAACCAGCCAACAAAAAAAGAAGAAAAAGCTAAAAATTGGACTCAAAGGGTCTTTTTAAGCACTTTAATCCTTTCGCGCTGGCTGTTCCCAGCGCGTCCGTTCCTGGCACCAGATATTGTGCTGGGAAAATCCTACTCCCCAAGCCAAGGAGTTAAAGAGAAAGCTGCTAATCAGCTAAATAGAAGCTGGAATCTGTTCATATGAAAGTCTCTTTTTTTTGTCACCTGAGGGACATCACAGTGTTCCGAAATACACTCTTGACATCATTTGGCAGCCGGACCCATCTCATCCTACATCATTCATCCCTTAGGTTATTTTTTTAATATCAGAAAGTGAGCTTTTAAATGCCAAACTAATTTTGCGGGTGGTGGTGGGGAAGTGGAAGATATTCCAAGTGGTCTCGCTGGGCTGTACACCAACTGTGTCCACCAAATGGCTTAAAAAGAAAGTCTTCCCATGGAGCTTTCTGAAACAAAGCAAACTGGCAGCCACATCCAACTATTACCTAATAGTTTGATCCTGAAGTTCACGCAGGCTGCATTTGAAGCATTAGAGGAGAAACAAATTCAAGCAGGTCCAGATGTAGGACAGCAGGACAAGAAGGAAGCTAATTGGTGCTGGGTTACAGCTCTTGGTTGTACCTACCTTCTGTCTTTATTGCCCGAAACGAGCATGTTTGGAGGACTGTTCTGGAGGTTGACACACGTAAAGTCACCTATGGAGTTGCCCATCTTCTTCAGACACTGACTTGTTTCCAGATCGTAAAGAAGAATCTGGCAGAAAGAGAACAAACAGCAGCTAATGTAGCGTGAGCACAACCACCACGCTCTGCCGCAGCATAAAGCAGAGCACAGAGGGTTTGCAGGACTCGTTTCTCAATGTGCTAATCCACAACCAAGATACAGATGTATCCTTATTAAGAAGGGCAACAACGCCCTCAGAAATAAGGAAACCAAGTTTCGGGATGGAATCCATCCAGAAGCAGGGACGTGACGTTCCTGCCAACCAGCATCGGACAGGTACAGCTCCCAGTCAAATCTTTGAGGCTTACGTGGAAAAGCAAATAGTTCCCACATTGATTTTAATATCTAAAATAGGAAAAGCAAACAACCACGATGTGGCAGGTTTAGGCAGATGGACTGTGCGAGACAGATTCAATCAAATAAGCAAAAAAACAGCCGAGCAGAACTGACTCAGCGCTGACAGGCCCTGCTGATCGCTCCTGTGCCGATCCCGCGGCGGAAACAGATGAAGGGAAACGTTCCGTTACATCTGAAGTGGCAGCTCAGATGGGAAAGGAATAAAAACAACTCTTATTTTAAGTAACATCCAAGATGATTCGATCAGAGACTGGAAGAGAGGGACGAGTTGTTTCCGTCTGCTCGCCCTGCTCTGCTCGGTGCAGCCATCGCTTTCATCGCCTTCACTGTCCGTCCTGTGCGGCCAGATGAAATTTATCTACTCGGGCCTTTCGATTTAGGAAAGGAGGTATTTTTAGAAATAGAAAAATGTGCTGGTCAAAGCCCAGTGGAGCTCAGCACATCACCTGGTCTTACATAACTTTACAAACACTATTCAATTTCATGGTGATGCCTCTTTAATTTAAAGGAGATCTATGACCGTGAAGAGAGGAACAGTAGCTAAAACATCAGGAAAAAACCTTATGGCTTCCATGGCAACATCGGCATTGGGTTAATTTCTTAATTTCTACTGTTCTAATTATATCCCCATGCAGCTTAATAAATACGACGCTATGTGTACATATTATTTAAGCATTTGCCAGTCCAGCGACAGCGATGCTGCCTGGCCTTTTATTTACCTATCTGTGCAATTTTAATAAGCATGTGAAAGGCTGAATTAAGAGAGCAGGAGGGGATCATTTTGTGATGGGTGCCTCTAGGCAACAAAAGTGAGGCTTTAAAAACCTCTACGAATACTGCAAAGAAAGGCAGAGAATTTGCAGGTTTCCTCCACTTGCCATTTCACCCAACGAAAGAGCAGGTTTTATTGAGCCATATTATGAACTCCCCATTAGAATCAACACCTTCTCAGTTGTCTATAATATTTACAATTCCCCAACTCTTTCCCAGCCTTGTCTTTGTGACGCTATCTGCCTCAAATACCTTTAAAATATAACTTTCCATGCTTTAGACCAAAAACCCCAAAGCAATTTCACCCAAGCTCTGTAGAGCAAGGCAGACTCTACTTTTGCACAGAGACTTAAGACTTAAGCTGCTAAAAAATAAATTTAAGCTTCCACACCTTTAAAAAGTCGCTACAAACCGCATGAAAACGTTGGTCTTCAAGGTAAAGACCAATTTACAGCCTGTTCGCACTCGCGGCGCAGCTTCCAACAGCTCACGAACCAAACCCAGAGATAATGACGTTCTGGCAAAGGTACTTTGCACAGTTTTCCATGCAAAGGAAATTAATTTCTGTGCCTGGCAATTGAATTTCTCCTTGGAAAGTTCTGAACAAAAGACGAAGTCAATAAACTGCTGAATTCAACTTCGGAACAATGAAGGATCGGGTCCCAATCGGGGTTCTGAACCAGCCCTGGGGCAAGTGCTTCTTCCAACTCCCGTGGGGCTAATGCTTCAAGCGAACATCCATAAACTATTCATTTTATCTAAACGTCCAGAGCTCCCATCTATCCTATAAACATATGATACATACTTGAAAATTCAGTTATGGCCATGAAAGACTAGAATGAAAAATTGCTTCCCCTATTTTGCGGCAATAGTATTTAAAGATTCCCTTGTTTTACATATTGTCCTGTTTGCAGTCTTGATTTTAGACCTGTAGGCAGCGTCAGCTGAAAAATTATGCATTTCTCCTGCAACTGGCCACCAATTTAAAGTGTTTGTGTCTAAGAGACTCCGTAAACAATAAAAGTTCAGATACACAAAACTGGAAGAAAAGCTTTTCTCTCTTATCTTCTCCTACTCCCTTCTCACATTAGCCTTCATTTTTTTAAAGATCGTTGAGTTGGTTTTGGGTTTTAATTTTATAACGCACAGGTGTATTTCTAGCCAATTAGCCATATCGTTGCAAGAATGATTGTCTTTGCGATTCGCAGTATCCGGGTTTTACCCGTCTTTAAACTCTCCTTCTGTCTTGAGCAATTTCATGGTCTTGCAAATGAATTTCCAAACCTCATCCTGACAAACCGACAGGTAAAGAAACAGAAGGACCTCCGAATGCTTTTTTAAGGCTGAATAATAATTTCTGGAAGACAGGGGTTTTAAAAGCATTCTGATGACAATCTTGGAGTTGCTTCTGATGAGCTCTCCTATCATATCCCAAGGCAACCAGGATTTTCTTTACAAAGGCCAAGGGAAAAGAATAAAAATACCTGGTCAATAGGGACTTGAAATAAGGGCCTGTATGTGAAAGGGCAGATAAAGCGTAAGATCTTGAGGAGGTTTATAATCCTATAATGCACACTGCAAAGGGATTACCCTTTTAAAGATATTTATAATCCTATAATGGACACCCAAGACCAGTGACCTAATAGGTACAGAACTGAAGGTAAGTGAACCAAGAGCATTTGGGTGTGAAATGAAGTGCCCTGGGATGACACGCTAACGAGCATCCCTTCCCCCAAGCACTAAATACCCCGTGCAGACGTACCAGGACCTAACGCGCAAAACAAAAAGCGTTACCTATTAACATTGTTCAAACGAAAAAGTCTTAAGTTATTGGATGGGAGCCAAGCAATCTCCCAGAATGCTTAATAATTCAACAAGCCAGAAATAGCCAGAGTACCTTTACCATTATGTTTAGTTAAAGACCACAGAGATTAGAAAACACATTATCCATCTCAGAGGTGGTTCTTTCCATGTTACAAGTCCCTTAACGACCTTTACCATCTCTCCCTCTCTCTTTTAATAAGGCTGAGCAAATGGGACTTCATTTTATCCAATTGCCACAGACTAGCGGTATTAATTATTCATGCTTATACTCTCTCTTTTGTTAAGGCAGTGCATTAGACTAATTTCCCTCTTTACTGGGCAAGTTGGGCCAGTCTCAACCTGTGGCCATTGTTCTGGGCGAGATGCACTGAGAAGTTGGTGCGCTGATGAGAGCGGGCAGAGGAAAAAAGGACAAGTTAGTGTACTTGAGGAAATGGCAGAGCAGCGGGTACCAGGAACTCTCTTTAAATGCTGTCCAAGAAGACTAAATTAATTCACAAAGAATCAAAATCTCTGTGGACAGAATAGCGAAGCTGGGAACTTTGTTACATCTCGCAGCTAAGCGAGGTCAAGTGTGGGCGATGTGCTCTGGTTGAGACACTTCCAAGAAAAACCAAGGCATGGAAGGCAATGCTGTTGATGGAACTCGCCCATGCGCGTCCAAGACGCCAGCAGGTGCTTCGGGATCCTGCGTAGTCGGAGATGTCTTTTTTGGATGGGACATTAAAACAACAAATCCCCAAGCACTTGTTATCCAAGAGCCTGTGGTGCTTTCAACAAGAGCAGGGGTGTTCAACCCACCGTCCTGGCGGGAAGCCAGCGGCAACGGCTCCGTGAAACGGCCATCGCGTTTCTGCTCTTGTCACAAGTTACCGCATCGCACAGCTGGTGAAAGCTGGGCTCTCTCTCAGAACTGGGTGAAGCAGTCTGTATATATAGTGTATTTAGTTATTATTTAGATGAAGTGTTGAACGGAGCATCATAAATATCAGCGAAAAGTACACTGTAAAACCACACGCAAACCCTACATCCTTCTCCTTACTGAATGACGCACAGGATACATTCAAGAATGGCTTTCTCATAAAGAACCATCTAAGACAGAGGTTTCTAACCATCATTTTACAGAATCACAGAATGGACTGGGTTGGAAAAGCCCTCAGAGATCATCCAGTCCAACCCTTGGTCCAACTCCAGTCTGTTCACTAGATCATGGCACTAAGTGCCACGTCCAGTCTCAGGTTAAAAACCTCCAGGGCCAGTGAGTCCAGCACCTCCCTGGGCAGCCATTCCAATGCCTGACCACTCTCTCTGCACAGAATTGCTTTCTCATCTCCAGCCTCAATTTCCCCTGGCAGAGTTGAAGCCCATGGCCCTTGTCCTATTGCTGATGCCTGGGAGAAGAGCCCAATCCCCACCTGGCTGGAACTGCCCTTCAGGTAGTTCTAGAGAGTGCTGAGCTCAGCTCTAAGCCTCCTCTTCTCCAGACTGAACAAGCCCAGCTCCCTCAGCCTCTCCCCATAGGGCTTGTGTTCAAGTCCCTTCCCCAGTCTTGTTGCTCTTCTCTGGACCCGCTCCAGCACTTCAATCTCTTTCCTGACCTGAGGGCCCAGAACTGAACACAATACTCCAGGTGTGGCCTCCCCAATGCAGAGCACAGGGGAAGGATCCCTGCCCTTGTCCTGCTGACCACGCTGGTTTGGATACAGGACAGGACACCATTGGCCTTCTTGGCCACCTGGGCACACTGGTGGCTCATGCTGAGCTTCCTGTCCATTAGTCCCCCAGGTCCCTTTCTGCCCGACTGCTCTCCAGCCACTCTGCGCCAGTCTGGAGCGCTGCAGGGGGTTGTTGTGGGTGTTGTTTTAGAGACAGAGGATCAGAACAAACAAAACCAAGTTGCTCAAAGAGGCAGAGGAACAAGCAGGAAAACTGGGAACAGAATTTGCATTTATTTTCAGATTATGTTTCTCCCCCTTTCCTTCTGCCAACTAGAAGCAGCATTGCCTGAACGCACCCAAACATCGCCGACAAAAGAAAGGGTCGTGAAATTTCAAGCCCACCACGAATACAAAGCGATCTGGCTTTTGCTCAGGTCAAAACCATTCAATTCAATGTAGATACACTATTTACAAAAGCAAGAGGGTATTTCATATGCACTTGCGGCAGAAGTCATCAAATTAAGCACAGCATATGGCACACACTAGTGCAATTTTGAATTTTATTTCTAAAGGGATGTGGAAAAAGAATATTTTCCAAGTTTACAAGCCTCGGGGGCACAGTTTCCCAGTGCAAATGTATTGAATTGCCTACTGTAAATATGGCACATAACACTGCAACAACAACAACAAAATTTTACTAGTAACAAATGCAAGGTCAGCATATTGATACTTGCACACAGAGATAAGTGTTCTGGCTCCATAAATTTGAAGATGAGCTAAGATTTAAAAGGAGCAGCTGAGAGAGACAGACAGACAATCAGAGAGAGAGAAAAAGAGTAAATCAAACACAAAACAGCCAGTAAAAAAAAAAAAAACCTAGAGAAAAGCAGTTAATATACATGAATAATGGATGTTTGATTTAAAAGCAGTTTACTCCAATATGATGTAATTTTTGACAATCAGCCAGAGAGACTATTTTGCAAGTTCTTGCCAGATATAAGTCATTGTGTAAAGCTGGTAACACGACTGTTTCTCCAAGCATGTGGAAAATTGACTTTCATGCCATCCTAAAGGTGACTTGACGCTGGCAAACGAGAACTCGGATTATTTCGCAGGCATTGAGCTGCACCAAGCGGCCTCGAGCAATGCTGAAAGACCCGCTGCAAAAATAACCATATAAACAGCTCGCAGCCAATCCAGCAGCAAAAAATCCCAGCGATACTCACGATTTGCGCCTCCAAACATCCACCCCTGCTGTAAAAGTTGGATGTGATGCTGAAGACAAGTGGAGTTTGGTTTTTCCTTGAAAGTTTTCGTTTGACTGGAGTCAAAAAGGAAGAGTCCAAGCTGGCAGGGGGAAGAAGAGCCAAGTGCGGTGCAGGTTCTGCCAAGGCACCTGCAACCCGCGCGGTTCCAGCCCTGGGGGCTCTGCCAGCGGCCGCGGCTCTGCCAGCCCCACGGGGATGGGGACAGACTGTGCTGGGACCTGGAACCAGGACCCGCCGCTCAAGGCTGATGGAAACATACTGGTATGCAGAGATGAAAGGGTATTGTGTTTATCCACTGATAAACATCACTGTGCCTGGAGCACAAGTGTGATGGGAGCGGTTGAGGGAGCTGGGGGTTCAGCTGGAGAACAGGAGCTGAGGAGAGACCTTATCTGTCTACAACTGCCTGAAAGGAGCTTGGAGCGTGGAGGGTGTTGGTCTCTTCTCCCAAATAGAAAGTGATAGGACCAGAGGAAACGGCCTCAAGTTGCGCCAGGGGAGGTTGAGGTTGGATGTGGGAACAATTTCTTCCCCAAAGTGCTGTGGGGCATTGGAACAGGCTGCCCAGGGCAGTGCTGGAGTCACCATCCCTGGAGGGTTGGACAGACGGACGAGGTTCTCAGGACATGGGTTGGGTTATGGTTGGACCCGATGATCCTGAGGGTCTCTTTCAACTGAAATGATTCTATGACTCTATGAAACACCTGCTCACTAAAGAATAAGTCCTAAGCCAAAAACCCCATACTTGCCCTAACCTACGGACAGGACAGGTAAAAGGACGGTGGGGTAGTTTTTAAAGTGGAATAAATTCTCTTGGTGTCACAGACTATCACCTTGAATTCTCAAGGCACATTCTAGTAACTACATTTTCAAAACCTGAGACACTTACCTAAGCAGTTGTGCCAATTCTGAGGTATTCATATTAATGTCCAAACAGGGAAAAAAAGGCAGAACGTCATTAACATTAGCCAATACAAAAGGGATCCTTATATCTATACATCTATATCTATATTTTTTAACTTGCAAAATACTTTTCATAATTTACAAACATAAAAAATCCCAAATGGATGATGGTTACTTTTCAGCAAGGGAGGGGTTAACCAGTACATCAGGCAAGGAAAACTTGTGGTGTCTCTGCTGAACTGTATTTCTTTCAGTGCCTGACCATAAAATTTACACAGTTCAGATCCTCATAAAGAGTTCTGTCTCTCACACGTGCCACCAAAGAGTTTATAAAGAAAAAGGTATTTAAACCACCCTTCACCTCCAAAGATCTGCCAAGACTCCACAGTCCTATAGCTCCCCAAAGAGAAACGTTTGGGTAAGTCCCAGATGTTCAAATTCAGCCATTGGTAAGACCTGCCCTCCTACTAGTGTGAAAACAAGAGCACATCAAGATGAATTTAATGCAAACTCAACCCTTCGCGAGGGCCGCAGTGGTTAACAAAACTGAAAACACGCTCCCATTTCTTAAATAAGAAAAATCAAGATTAAAGTATTTGAAGTCTTTGGAACTCTATGAGAACTGGAGATATTACAACAGCAGAAAAGACAACGCAAGTTCACCAGCTAAAAAAGAGGAGGATTTTAGTTAAAACAAGGTGCAAGAAAGATGTAGTGGCTTATATAAAGTAGCTATGACCTAAATACATCATCCAAGAGAGACTGTAGAGTATGAAATGCAATTTAAATGATTATTTAATTTTTTTTTCAGTTAATATTAGCTCATAACATCCATTTCAAGTGGTTAATTCTACTGGATACGCTCACATTAGCAAGCAGTTGAAGAACTCCGTGGAAACATTAAATACAGGGGCAACACAAGGCAGTATTTCAACAGCTGATGAGAAGGGATGGGTGATGCTGAACGGCATTTCATCAAGGACAAGCCAATCGCCAGCTCAAAACAGATGAAAAGGCGACAGCATAACAAACAACTCCCAAGACATTGGACCTCAACATATTTAACCTCTTTCTGTGTTGGAAGCTCTAAAAACCACCACTGTCCCTTTGCTCCTTTCTTCTCCATCTGTCTGTTCTGACGTAAGGTTCAAATTCACGCACAAAGCAACTAAAACCACAGACGTATCCTGAACAGTGTCTTATAATACACACAGCACATAAAGAACTATTTATTTGGTCGGAAAAAACCCAAACAAATCCTCTTGTGTTGATTATCTTCTATCACTAAGAGCTCAGGAATACATTATTTCAACTACATTTTGAAATATTCTCTTACCCTCAAGAGAATAAAGCACCTATACATTTCATAGAATAATCCACAAGCAGGAGAGTGCTCACCTGAAGCTACAGCAGGTGACCAGACTGACTTGATAGCAGACAGGCAATTCAGAGCAGCTTATAAATATACCAACTATGAGAAAAGCTTCGGTCAGATCCCACCATCAGTGAGATTACTGCATCAGAAACCAGACGATGTTAATCCTGATGCTTACAGTGCTACCTGTTCAAGAGGTTTATACCCTGACATGAAGAGGACCAAAGCCAGCCCTCGTTTAAATCTGTGGATTTAATTCTACGTACGATGCTCAAACCCAAAATGTGAACGCCGAGACTTTGCGATGCTGCTGCAGCGTTGGGATCGCGGGTCTCCCAACCGCTTGACACAATAATACGCTGTTCATTAGACCGTCCTTCAAGGTATGTTCGCCGGACGCCACGAGCATTGATTTAGGCTGAAAGGCAAAGCCAGCGCAAGGGTTGTCCCCGTGGGTCATTATCTGGTCTATATTATTAGCTACATATGACCCTCAATGGGAAGACAGACCTCAGCATTTCAATAATTTGGAATTTAAGGAAGATGGTACATTCCACGTTGAGTTAATACAGTTGAAATAACCCTTACTAAAGAAACTTCTCTTAGCTTAACATAAAGAGTTCCAAGAGCACCAAACGAACTTTCAACAAACAGCATCACGCTTGTGCTGTTTGATGCTTAATGAAGCTGAACTTCTCACAGATGAAGCATTTATATTCTCCCCTCTCTCCTGCACCGATGTCTGTCTAACAACAGGCAAGTCTATGCAACGGATTTGATGTTTTTCTCCTCTTCAACATAAAAGTTCCTACAAAATTTATGCCTCAGATCTCTACTCTGCTGTCAAATTTGGTTAAAATTAGACAACGATTAAAAAAGAGAGAGGGAAGAAGATGGTTTCCTTAACAATCTTTTCATTAGAAAGCAGTTACTAGGCAGTAGCATTAGGATTGGCAGCTTATGCTAAAAAAAAATGAATATCCCTTGGGAAAAACAAAGAAAACACCAAACTGGGAAAAAACCCCTCAGTTTTCCTGCTACAGCAACACAGGCAGCAGCAAACGGGGCTGGAATTCTTCACTGCTACATTTCGGAGACCAAAAAGCTCTCCTAAAGACAGATTGTCAACTTGTGACCAGCATAATCAGCCAATGCGAAGTCCCTTCACGTCTGCGCGAGGCGAATCATTATCATAATAGACATTAGTAATTAATTTCCGGCGTGATGTCAGCTGGTGCAGCGATGCCAAGCGAGCGTCGTTGTCAAACACACGCCGGCCGTCTGGACGACTTCGGTCCCATCTCCCTGATTAGGATGCGCGGCTTAATATGATCTGCCACCAAACGCCAAATACTTCGGAACTACATTAGGAAACATGTCCGGCTTTACAGAGCGGCGCTCGGGGGTCTAAGTAGATTTCTCTGTTCCTTGACGAGGCGCAAAGGTGATCACCGATGTAATGCCCCTGAATGAGGCAATTTTACCTTTTAACCTCCCACCTCTGGAGGGAAAAAGAATTGGATTAGGACAGCAAAGGAATTAATAAAGCCAGCACGGCCTCGCAGCGTGTCTCAGCCCTAGAGGTATTTATGGTGGTCTCAGCATTTCCCCCGTGAAAGTGAATTTTAAGGGGAAATTAGAAGCAGCTGGACACATTTATTCCTAACACACGGGCAGCCCTAAATAAAGCGTTGCTGTTCTAGTTGCTTGCCAAACAAAACGCTGCATTTGTACCCTACAGACCACAGCTCCTTTCATCTGGGCGCTCACCTCCTGCTTTCCTCTCCACCTCCTTCTCTCTTTGCTGATGGCCCTGAAGTATAATCCCCCAAAATGCAAATCACAGAGCGGGAAAGTTAGGGAGGATGCAGGAATGGGACAGAAACTCTCCTCAAGGCATCTGGAAACAGGTCTTTCTGCAGCTTCATCCCTGCCCTGGAGCGGGGCTGTGTCCAGGATCTCAGGCAGGATTCTGCCAACAAAATACAATTATTTATACATTTATTTGGGTCCGCAGGCCCAAAATAGTCCCTCATGCAAGCAGAGAAGTTTGAGAACAGCTGCATTAGAGGCCTCAGCTGTGAGTCTTCAGCAGGGTTAGAAAAACAGTCCAGTTTTGATCTACCTGCTAAAAGAAACAGACTGTGCTACAGGGGCTTCAAACCTATGATTATCATCGAGCTTCCCTTAACATGACAGTCACACCACCCTCATCACCACGTTGGGAGGAACTCAGTTCAAAAACTCATGTGCACTACAAAACAGAAGCATCCTCCTAAGATTGCACAACAGCAATGACATGTGGATTCCTCATCAGAAAGGCTAAGGGATGCTTTGGCTTTTTGGGCAGGGGTTGTTTATTAGGGTTTTTAGGGGTTTTGGGGGTTTTTTTGAGACGAGTTCCCCCTAGAGGAACACTGCTGTACAGCTGGAGGAGCCGGGACTCGCCGAGGAGCAGAGAATGCAAAATATTTACAGTGAACCTCATTAGCTGAACAACATCCCTACTTCAGCCCACGGGGAGAAAACTAAGAGAAGCATCAGGTTATTGCATTACAAAAACGTCTTCCATCTACTGCCAAAAGCTGAGTAGCAGGGAAGGAAATGATCAGTAGCATGAACTCTTTTTCCCCTTGTTAATTATGAAGGTATAAAAATCTTACCAAAAAAGCAAAATGAAATACCTGGTTTGGCTCATTCAATAACCAGCCGAAGTTTTTCACCCCAAAAGCTGCTTCATGAGCAGACACGTCGAGACACGTGACGGGCTGACCATAGACAGAATGGAGAACTTTGCCAGGAACTTGTGCTTTCAGGAGATAGACAATGTCTTCGGCAGCTGCTATTGTCACTGGGCTCCCCGTAACATCTGGAACCAGATTAAGGAAGTTGACCTAAAAAGAACAGACTTTTTATTTTTATTACAGACAAAAATTCTTTTACATCATTACCGCCACACGCTAAACTGAACAAACTACCAATGCATGGTTATTGGCTGTCCTGAATCATCCCAATTATGGATTAATTTCAGACCAAGACCAAGGATCAATTTTATTTCTGAACTTGTGCAAGTTTAGCTCGTCTGCTGAAACCGAGCTTGGAGTCTTTCAAATTAGCCCATTTGAAAAACTAATGAGAACACACCAAAATGTCACATGAAAGGAGCGAGACTTAATGGACTAATTCAGATGAAGGATAGAAAGTCATGAGGTTAAAGCTCATGAAGCAATTATTGTGGTGAGAATGTGAATACAGTGCTCCAGGAGAGGCACCACATCCATGCAATGGAAGTGGAATAGCTGATGCTTACCCTGAAATGTATGTGTATGTATATATATGCTAAATCAATAGAAAAGTCCTCCCACATCTCTTGAACAGTCATATTTTCAGTTCCCCCATCCTCTGTCACAAGACCAGAATGATGTTGCTCTCCCCATTTCAGGAAATAAAGTTAAGGTGCTGCTGACAAGTCTCAGTATGGGAAGGGTTTAAACCGCTTAACAGCACAGCTGATCTCTGACCCGGCCTTAGAAGGGAGCGTGGTGTCCTGAGTGTCCGTCTGTCACGTGTGGCAAACTGACATTTCACAGCGAGACGCAAGAGTAAAATGGATCCAACTACAATGGATTGCGTGGTGGTGTTTTAACATTTTTTTACTGGGAAACCTCTTAAATGTTTGGGGATTTAAGTATTTTAAGACTTCGCTTTGAAAGAGGAGTGGTTTAAATCAGGAGCGGTTTAAACGGCAGCTTCATACCCACCACCTTCGCAACCAGGAGAAAAGCTGCAAAACTCTATTTATTCCTATGCACTTCACCTTTCAAAAAAGCATCGCTACACTGAGACATAAAGAACTTCAGAGAATGGGACAGCTTTGGATTTCTAATTAAAATAATCTCAAAACTTCAGTGACAGAAGGTGCAACCTGAAGAAGCTGCACGACCAGTTACGGCTTCGCAAGTGATGCTATTAGCTCGGCTGCAATATCCTGCCTCAGAATTAATCAGATAGCGTTGATCTGGAACGAGACCTCGCGTTTGTGCTCCAATTCTACGCGAGAAAACTGATTTACAAAATGAGCCAACGTAGTTTAACGTTGACAAAAAAAAAAGTAATTAAAAGCAGCCAACCTCCTGCACCATATGGACTTGTACTCATTTTCACTTGTAGCTTAAGCCAGTATTTCACCCTCGCTCTTCAGTGAGGAAAGGCTCAGCCATTAACCCGCTGCAAAATCTCTGCCTCTAGCTGATAACGCCGTTATCTAGTTCATTTTACTTGAGTATTAGTTCTCTTGTCACCGCTTTGTTTAAAAATATTAATTTATCTTTTTTCTTTACAATTGAGCTATTTAACACGGTCAAAAGTATTCTCAGCATCTTTGTTTTTCTTATTCTGTTTTATGATAGTGCTCTGGTATTGTGCAGTATAATAAAGGAATGAAGAGAAACTAAAATGATTATATTTAAAACAACTCATTATCTAAAAATATATCCAGAAAACACTCTTTAGCCCTAAATTACTTCTCACAGTGAAAATGATGGTAAGCATGATGGATTACTACATGTACTCAGGAGCACACCACTCTGAAACATGGTGCTTGCTGTGGAGACAGGTGTTGGAGAAAATAGGCAGAAATAAATAACTGAAGCTTTATCAAAGCTCTTGAAAGATTTTTATAAGATACCTCTTAACTGTACCAAAAATAATGGGAGGATCGGGAGCTCCTGGAATGAAGCTGAGTATCATACAGAATCCCAGAATGTGAGGGGTTGAAGGGACCTGGAAAGCTCATCCAGTGCAATCCCCCCATGGAGCAGGAACACCCAGATGAGGTTACACAGGAAGGTGTCCAGGCGGGTTGCAATGTCTGCACAGAAGGAGACTCCACAACCTCCCTGGGCAGCCTGGTCCAGTGTTCTGTCACCCTTACTGAGAAGAAGTTTCTTCTCAAATGTAAGTAGGCCGAAGACTCACCAGTTTCTGGATTTCAAATGTTCCTGTCGTTTGCCAGAATCCTCTGTCGTCGGCGCTTTCCACCTTGACCTCGAAGCCGGACGCCGTGGCCACCGTGGCGCCCGCTGAGCCCAGAGCTAAAGCCTGGACGCTCTGGTTGTGCTGGTAGCGATGGATGGGCTCCCGGCCCAGCATCAGGCTCCACACGCTAACGGTTCCTGCACACAAAACCAAAATAAACACTATGTGTCACCTCGGAATTCAACAAAACATTCAAAGATCATTTAAAGATGAAAGTTTTTAAGCATTCTAATGGATGATGCTAATACAAAGAGAGTGTAGGGCAGGAAACCAGAACTTCAGGACATTGCACAGCACCACATAACAGGGTCAGAGGAAACTTCTCAGAATTAGGGGCTCTGGCATTAGAAGCTCATTGCTCTCATAGCAATTCGGAATTTTTTAACTTTAGATAGCATTGTTATCTACCATGATGAAGACTGCTTGAATGCTCCCACTTTTCCACATTTGGAGAAGCTCAGACTTAAACAGACACCTACATTTTTATTCTGCTACACACTCACCCTCAATTACCAATAAAACCAGTGAGGCAGAACCCACCCTGAAAAGTTTTGCACAGAGAAAAGTTTTGAAGTAAAGAATCTGAAGCCCTGCACACAGCAAACAAACCAGGGAGTTTAACACCATTTCAAATAGTTTACAACCAGCAGCAAAGCTCCGAATCCTGACACTCCGCAAAGAAAAAACAACAGAAAATGCAAAGGAACAAGACACAAATCGCTTTTTTTCCCAGCGCAAATCACCAATAATCTACTCAAAAGCACGGAACATTAGAGCAATAATCTGGATAAGCGCAACCTGAAGCAATGGCGAGTGTATGACGGACCAGAAGGGCCAGACGGAATCGGAGACTTCAGGGCCACCTTTGCACGGAATTAACGGAGGAGCAATCTTGAGATGCGATGGATAGGGCTGGATAAGCCTTGGCCATTAATGATGAATTGATTAATGGGAGCTGCTCCTTCAAAGGAGACATAAAAGCCCTGACAGGCAGCTGGGGACGGGCACCGGTGCCAGTTCGCAAACACTCCTCCCGCGTCCCAAAGGAGGCGAAGCAAGAGTGTGGTAATGAAACTGCGCATAGCGAAATGGGATCTAAATGAGTTTAAATTGATTTATGTTTGCTTTTGTAAAGATTATTCGGTAGCTGGAAAGTGCTAGCCATGTGAAATAATGCAGATAATCCTTAAGATCCCTGTCTAATGGCACTCCCACTGAATATTTATATTCCTCGCCATGGGAATGGGTACCATAATGGGGACCATTTTTGTTTTATTAGGGATGCATATTTAAATTAATCTGCTATTTGCCTAAACAATTAGCTGCCTCTGTTTGTTTACACAAAGCCAAAACTGCAATTAGGCTTCCATCAAAAAGATAAGTCCCGACTAAAACTGTCCCGGTGGAGTCATAAGGGCTCAGAGCAGAACTTCCCAAAACTACTTCTTAGCATAATGGTAATTATGTTAATTGCTTGAAAGGTAAATAACTGCTGAACTGGTTTTGAAAACCAGAACGTTCGCTCGCATCACACACACGCTTCAAACGAGTTAACAAATACAAATGGACGGCACGGGCTCCAATTCCCTTGGCAGCCCCAGCGGAGGCTTCGCAGAGTCCTCGCTGCAAATTCAAACAAAGAAAAGGGAAGAAGTTTCACCCCAGGACAGATGATTGAAAGAAGGAAACCAATATCAGTGATAAAAGATTGTGGTGATGTCAGATCACAGATGTTTGAACTGGACTTTTTCATCAGACAATGAATATCGCTGCCAAGCTCAGAGTACTGTCAACTTCAGTTTGTTTAAACGGAACATTTATCCCAATTAAAGACCAATTTGCGAAGGTAAAGCTGCCTTGCTTGCAGTGAAATCTTTTATTTACACGTCTGTGATGAGCATTTCAATGCGTTTAACAGAGTTTATTAACGCATGAAAGTTCTGCAAAATACCAATAAAATATTCAAGCCAAAGAACCCTCTTCTTGCCACGCAGGCAAGCTGGGAAACCCAGAATCTGGAGTTCTGCTCTCTAAATTTGGGCAAAGCAGCCACTATTATTATTATTATTGCATCTCGACCATAAAACAGAAGGCAGTGAAAACGGCTCATGCAATAGTACAATCAATTGGAGACAGGTACTTCAATTTATTTTGCCAGATGTTCAATAGCAAAATCCACCCAAAATATCTTAAATCGGGCAAACACAGTGTGTGCAATTTGATACACAATATGGTGTGAAAACATCCCTGGTAACAAAAACAACCCAAGTGACTTGTAAGGTAACATCTGTTTAATGAAGGAGCACAATATAAATAGCAAAAAGGAGAGTTCAGAAGGAATGCAAAGAGAAATACTATTTTCTTGCATTAGGATGAACAACTATTTGCTTGTCCCCTCCTCCAAGAGAGAGTCTGATTCTGTAGATACATCCTCCATCGGCTGTGGAAATGCACTATCAAAAGAGGTATATGCATTCGTGCAGGAAAATATTATCAGGTTTTACACAGAAAAAACAAACACTCCACTGTATTTATCAATAGGTAAAGCTACCAGGTCTGAAAGTGCTACTCAGAATATTTTGTGCTTCATGGCAGACACAGCAAAATGTATTTATTAGCATCCGAGCCTTTGCAACGGTCAATCATGTCTGTGTAAGAGCAACAAAAAGCCATCGTTACAGGTAAAGTTATTAGTATGGCAACATAAAAAAATGAGGCGTAAGATTTACCAGTGCAGATGAGATCACTGCTCTCCATAGTCGATCTTCCTGCCTCCAGCACTGACCAGCACTTCATTTCCAAAGCAATATCTATGCTAAGGTGAAGTTAAGGTTGCAAGCATACAGTATCATTGTTCTTTTTTAACACTGTAATCTTAAAAGTGTTAGAAAGCCATGAAATCAAAATTACAAGCAACGCTTTCACAGCATGCTAAAATCCGCACCACAGTTGTGATTATTCTAATTTAACAATAACACCTCAAAATGATTTAGGCTTTAGAGCTGGCTTATATTTCACCTTGGCCCAAGGAAAAGAATGAAGTACAAGATGCTGATGAAGACGGTTTTGACACTTGACATTACAATCGCTGTGCAAGTCTTCTTGTTTAGCACTTTGGCCCAGATTGTACAAAGAATTCAGGTTTGTAACTTCTAACTCAATACATTGTTGAAATGTGGCCTGATGGAAGGCCCATTTATTGCAATTCACTCTAGATTTTGAGGTATTTGGTTAAAATGTTTTGCTGTGAGCCTATTGTGCCGTACGCAGCGCGCTGCTGATCCCGCCAGTGCTCCAATTTCGGAGGCACCAGCCAGTCTGACACAGCTCCCGCGGTACCGGAGGTGAAGGGCTGGGAACAAAGGTGGACGGTTCTGTTCACGGTGCCTGTCTCTGGTCTATCCCCCGCTGGAAGCACAAAATCCTGCAAAAACAGCTGGGTTTTACATCTGTTTTCACATGGCTTTCTCTGGTGTAAAAAGCAACACTTTTGCCGCAAAAAAAAGGAAAAAAGCATTTCTTTTCCTATGAAATACTCTAATCCTGTAACGGGGAAAGGCAGCTTGAACATAGAGGGGAAAAATGTTAAATCACACTTGTAAATACACTGGCTGCGTTCTCCAGCGTAATACAGCATGTATTCGGTGTTAACGGTTTGACACAATGACCTTAAAGGTCTTTTCCAAGCAAAATGATGCTATGATTTTATGTCGCAGCTCCTCCTAAGAGCGAGCGAAGAGCCGATCACCACCAGGGAACCCGTGGGCCATCGCAGGGACGGCCGCGCTTCAGTGTAGATCCCATTACATCAGCCCTTCACCTGCCAGCCCTAGCACTTGCACGGTGCTGCCAGCCTCAGGAAAGACGTAGAGCAATCTATGTGGGTGTTATCTGCAAAAATACATTTTAAAAAAGACAGAATTTTGTGTATTTTCATGCTCGCACCCTTCAGCTTCTGAGCGCAATAGCACGGGAAGGACAGAAGCTGCTCAATCCACGTTGTCTACGTGATGTTTTTCCTGGTTGTGGGTCACAGTCCTGACATTTCCTAACTCAATTTCAACAGAACAAAATTCTTTTTCACCTTTTGAAAACACTTCTTACATGCATTTTTTTCCCCTCTAAGCTGGGAACATTAATTTATAGCCTTATAATTTTCAGATAACATTATACTACGAAGTACAGACAGTTAAAACACACAGGAGGAAACGAGCACCAGCCTGAAGTCTCCAAGCTGCTTATCTTGGAGTTTCTCCCAAAAGCTTTTCTAGTCAGAGGGAGCACCAACACACAGCCAGCTCGACCTTAGCAGATGCCTGGTGTTTATTGACTAAAATGTTGCATTTTATGTTCATTGCACTGCGGTTTCTCAACTTTCAGCAGGTACAGCAAGCTACTTACCATACTGAACAGTGAGAGATTGAACCTTAGTTGTAAGAGTTGTGCCTTTATGTTACAATGACCACATCAGTTTGCACCAGGTTTAATCTCCATCACTCTTACAGAGATTTCCAATCGACACCATCACTGTACAGTCCGTCAGAAAAGCCACAGACGAGATAGTCGGTATTTTGTCCCCACCCTGGGTACTCAAGAGGCTGACTCACCTTAACATGATGTGAAATCACATGCTATTTACCCAAACCAAGAGTTTTGCATCCACCTGTATGTATCTGATGGAAATAAATATATTATACTACCGCATGCTTCAAAAAACTCTTCCTTTATTCCAGCTCGCTGGTGTCCCTGCTCTTCCCACCCTACAGCATGTCCTGGCACTTAGGGATAACTCCAAACAAATTCTTTGCAAGGAGGGTACAGAAGGGACAACACCCGCAAGCGGCTCTAAGGGCATCAGAACGGACAACACGGCAGATTTCCCATCCCAGAAAGCAGCGCTGCCAAAATTCCCTTCCTGGAGCCTGCCAACAAGCAAGAGCGCTTCTGGTCCCTGCAGAAACCACCTTCCTTTGCTCCAGGTCGCTACTCTGCAACTTGTGAAGTACCAACTCACTCCTCCTGCTGGGTCTCCAAGCACCACCACGAAGGCTGACAGCGCAGCATCTCCCCTCTGTGCCTACACGAGTATGAAGCGCAGCATTTAAAAATGAGAAGAAAAGTAAGTTTTCTTGCTGCAGCACATTGTTTTCAAGTCAAACTCCGAGATTCTGGAGGCTGGGGGTAGGGTGATGGCTAAAGTAGACTGCTGTTTCCCAAAAGCTGTGGCTCGCAGCCAAAGCCAGGCAAGCATGGAGCAGATGGAGTCCTGGCAAGACCTCCTCTGTCCCTGCATTAGCAGCATCTGCTCATTACCCAGAACCCTCGCCTGCTTTATCTAATGCTCCAGGAAAAGCATTTTGATTTGATTCATTTCAGTGCGGTAACGTGCAACACAATTAGTGGTAAAATCAAACTGGAGGCCTGCCAGTGCTGACAATAGGAAACAAGGCAGAAGAAATATGAGGCCAGTGGGTCGGAATTCAAAAATCACAACTGTGGATCAAGTTGCCAAGTCCCGTTGCCCCAGGTGTACATCCAGCGGCCCCGCTGAGCGCTGGCACGGGCGGAGGGAACTTCATTTTCTCCCCACACATTTTCCCCTCATTTACCTTGTTTCTCAGAGGCTGACGCCGTCGGAAACATTCACCAGAAGTCACAAATCAATTTTTCCTTTAGTGCCATCGCAGAGTTACAATTCGCTTTGGACGCAGGCATCCCAGTAAGACCAGAAAAAATATACATATAAATCTTTCTCCTTCCTATATTTCATATGCCTCGGGAAGCGTTTGCTACCAGCAAAGCAGCAAAAGAGCGCGAGCGGAGTCTGTCTGTTAGTTCTTCCCTGTGATCGGATGCCAAGGACATCGCTGCGTGAGCTCTGGTGAACTGGGAGAAACTGATGTTATGGGGACGAGTCTGCGAGGCAGGGATTCGCCAGGGAAGCCTCGACTCTGCCCGACAGCACCACCTCCAACACCAGCAGATGGTTCCTCTGCCTTAGTCAAACTTACAAACAAAGAGAAAAGGGAACTGGAAAAGTACAACAAAGAACAATCAAACGCATTCTCTTCAAAGTCATCCTTGCCGAGTTTAGAATTCTCTCCGCCGAACTGTAAATAAACGCTTTCAGATTGCGGTTAGTGAACGTTTCTAAAACGGGTCTTTACAATTCCCTGTTCACATAGAAACGAATCTGTTCTGACCGGGCTTCTCAAATCAGAGTAACTGCCGTATCACAGAGCCCATTAAAGTCTCTACCCAAAAGAATAAAAGAAGCCGGGCTTTCTGCAAACTGGTTTAGTCCCAGCGCACAGAGGACTCGCAACAAGACTATGACAGGAAAAACCCCTTTGACAAATTATTAGATTAGTCAGTGGGAGACTAGAAAACAAAGACCCTCTGCTAGTCATTGTCTGGCACGCTGGACAAAAAGCCAACATTAAAACTATCATTGAGTTATAATTTTCTATGACTCGAGTAAATAATGAGTATTCTGTAACATCAGAATTGTTGTTGTCGGAAAGCGTTGCCTACCAACAATTTATATCCACAGAAAAACATTCCAGCATGATCCACATGAAAAAAAACAGCTAAGGATGTTGATCATCTTAAAACAATTGTTTTCACATATAAAGCATTTAATTTACTTCTAAAATAAAACATATGGATAAGAGATTTTGTTTGGATTACCCATCTTTGGTTTTGTTTCCCCGTGCAGAAATGCCGGGATCAAAGGCAGTATGTGTACAAAGCTCCCTAACTTTGAAAATGCTCTTTATTCATCCCCGAGGAGAGGTTTTTAAGTGTCAAATCAAGAAAGACGATAGGAGTTGAGTTCTGCCTGAGCAACTCAGCCTGGGATCCCAATGGGATCAGCCCAAACCTGACTTTAATTGCTAGTCCCATGTCCAGTAGATGTACGGTTGGTCTCTGGCTCTTGTTGCCCATTATATAAACATCTAAGCATTTAAAACAATGCATGTAACCAGGATTTTATTATGTTTTCATTAAATATTAGGTCACAGGTTTTATTTCTCTCTATATAATAACCCACCACTGCAAACCAATATTTCAGCTAAGAAAACATGCATCCATACACAATGCCAAGAGCAAGAGAGGACGCACATTAATCAGACATGCAAGTTTACCAGTATTCCCATTACAAAACCCCACAGAGCCCCAAGGGAGTTCTGGACAGAGGAGAAAGCTGGGGGAAGAACATTTAATATTTTTATAGCAAAACAAGTTATTTGCTTAAGATAGTTTGGCTGGACTAACCCCTGGCACTTTGCGCAGGAGCTCCAGTAGGAATTAAGCACCAGTTTTAATGGGAGCTGTGTTCCAGTGCCTCCTAATGCATTTAGGGTTATTGGCCAACTTCTTTCTCACATAAAAGCGAGTGTGTGCGTGTGTGTGTAGACGCAGGATTACAGACACACAAAAAGCTGAGCACAGCTGCTTCGTTTTTGTAAAGCCTTGTTCTTTAGATGGGGAGGAGAGCTGTGGTTACTCACCGTCCTCGTGAGCCGCGACAGCCAGCGAGCTGCTTATCCTCACACAGGAGACGCGTGGCCGAGGTCCAGCATCGCCGGGACCGTGTGCCGCTTCCAGGATGGGGGCTGTGTAATCCCAGGTGCGAGTGTCCCACAGCCTCACCTCTCCTGATGTGTATCTGGAAGAGAAAGCCATTATTCATCCCAAAAAACAGCTGAGAAGAGGGAGCTGCAGGAGAAGGGAGGAAGAAACACGAGTTGTGGTTTAAAACCCAATGCCTTTTACAGCTCCTAGACTGACTCTCCCCCTGTTTACACACTCTGTGTACAAGCCCATCAATTCTGCTCACTTTATTTCTATTTACTGAACGCAGCATTAATTCTACTAAGACAGGCAGGTAAATTGGAGCTACAAGAACAACACGGCTGAGCTACCACGGTTACCAGCTATTGATATTAGCTTTACTTGTAGCATGCAAGGACAGCCGGGCTCAAGGGAAGAAAGATAATCAGTAACGAGCCTAAATTACATCATGGCAAAACTTCAAAGCGTTTCCTTTCAGTCTTTAAAAATCTGTGATTGTGGTGGTGCCAAGGAAAGGCTGTTTAATCAGAGTATTTATGTACATGCATATAAGCACTCACACGCAAACACCCAACCAACCTGCTGCTCTTTATAGAAAGAAACTTTATAATGCCTCATCAACAGATGCCTACATCTCTGAAGACTAATTAATTTATTAATACAATTAAGTGTTGTATTTAGAATTAAGGCACTGCTGCCTTCTTGGCAGAAGGTGCTCTCACTGAAACATCAGGAAAACTATAGTTTAACATCAAATTATGGTTGCCAGAAAATCAGAAAAAATATAACTCAACTTCTTAGACAATAGTGAATACATCTAAATAAATGAAGGTTGTAACACAGCAAGCGACGCGGAAACTGTTCCGTGCCATACAGCACGCTATTAAAATAAAAAACACTGCAGGCAAAGTAAAGGAGAAACTCCCTTTACAACTGGTCAAAGAACACAGTTCAAGCTATTTGGAGCAGTTCGATAACTTTTTAAGAGAAGTTTTGACAGCACTGTGACAATTAACACAGTTAAATAGTCTAAAGTGTCTTTTTCTGCCATACCCAAGACTTCGATTCTGTTGGAAAATGAAGGGTCCCTCCTGCTCTGTCAGCTTTGTTGTGATGGTTCTGATAAGCTGCACTGATTCTGATAAGCTGCAAAGGTCTACAGGTTAGAAAGCTGGCTGTCCTGTGTTTATGAGGAAAATAAGACAACAGTTATTTACAAAGGAGATGAAGGAAGGTGCTTAATACAGATTTAGAAGATGCTGGAGCTGGACTCTGATCGGGGTCTTTGGGGAGCACTGGGGTACAGGAACTTGGGAGCAGGTGAATGCCAACAGCTCTGGGTGAAAATGCTCCACTTTATACAACTAATTAAAGTGCCTGAGGGGGCGGCGAGATCTGTCGAGCAGGAAGAGACGCACATTAATCCTCTGCGCTGAAGCTGTGTCCTTGTCACCCCGATTCCTCTTCAGAGCTTTACACGGTAACACAGAAGGAAATGAGAGAAGAGGGTGGGATGGCGCTTTTCCCCTTTCCTCCCTCTGCAAATGAGGCCCCAAATTCCTCTATGAATCCTGTTTTCATTTCCAATTTATAGCAGCATTATTTAAAAGAAAAGATCATAAAGTAAGCTTCCCTAAAGCAATGCAAAACATTTCCTTTTGGACCAAATAAGCAGCTCAGATTAGCCCACAATATCTATCTTTAGTTACAAAACTGAGAAGTGCTCATTTCAGCCAATGTTAAAATCGGAGATAAAGCACAACGGGGCAGGTAATTGCAGATCTGTTGCAGTCCCGCTCAGCAGGAGACACACGGAACACTTCGGAAGCATTTCAATTTTGAGCTGCTTTTTGTATCCCTTTGTGTCTGAGTTGGTTGGGTTCATGTTTTAAAACTTCTAACTGCAAAGGGTAGCACATTATTCTCAAGAGGGAAACCAAAGTTCTCTTGTCACTATATGACCCTGAAAAGCAAGAGTCAAGGCACTGGTAGAACTGACAGAACTGACAGAATATTCATTTTCATCCCCAAACATGCAAGACCAGCATCTCCTCTTCATGCACATACATGTTCACTGTCATATAGTCCAGTCTGGGAATGTAAAAAGGACTAATAGATGGAGAAAATAGAAAAACAGGAGTAGAGAAGAGACACAGGGCTGCCTAATTCTGTGAGCACTCTGCTTCTGGTTTTTCTACACAGTGTGTAACACAAGTGATCCAGGGCTCAAGACATGAGCATCACAGTCTTGGAATTAAAGATCCAACATCACAGGAGCACAAGAAGCGCTTAAATTAATCTTCCCTGAGAATTCAACGAAGCCTAAATTCAGTCTGAACCATTCTTTCTTCCTGCAGAAGAACCTGAACCACCTCTATAGCTGGGCTCAAACTGGCACAGAACCACCAAACATTTCCAACTACCAGTTAGAAATAAATTTGAATCAAATTCTGTGGTGGGACTTAAACAGAAGAACTGTCTCTGCTTGGCAGGCTCTGCATCAGAGCAGCCTCCTCATCCTCAGCCCTTCCTCTCCATTGATGGACAGGTACATGCTGAAGAGCTTTTACTTCTCCCCATGAAGCTGAGCTGCTCTTCCACCCCAGCAAGGACCTGTTGAACACAAGAGCTTCTCAGTGCTCGAAAGAGGATGATCAGAAACATGGAGACAGACGTTTGAGCAGGGCCTGTTTGCGACAGGACAAGGGGTGATGGTTTTAAACTAAAGGAGGGAGATTCAGGCTGGACATGAGGAAGAAATTGTTGCCCTGAGGGTGGTGAGAGCCTGGCCCAGGTTGGCCAGAGAGGTGGTGGCTGAACCATCCCTGGAGACATCCCAGGCCAGGCTGGACGGGGCTCTGAGCAACCTGAGCTGGTGCAGATGTCCCTGTCATGGCAGGGGGGCACTGGGGGAGCTGGGAAGGTCCTCCCAACCCAAACCGTTCCGTGATTCTATCTCAGTCCCACGAGGCGAACCTAAAGGATGTGAAGAGATGTGACAAGTCCAGGCTGGAAACACAAGTGGAGATCCAGGTCTGGGCAGGGAACCAGCATGGGAAAATGGGAGATATAAAGCATCTCCTCGGCTGACAACACGCTCGGTTGGCCATCGCCACCGCCTGCCCGTTTCCAGCGTACACTGGGACTGGACCAGGACTGAACTGGAAGAATTTCAAACACACATGAAGCCAATTCAGGACTAAAAAATTTAATAGTTCCACTCCCCGCTTCTAATGCTGTTGTAAAGAGCACCACACTTTCAATTTGTAACCACAACAAAAGGCTTTTAAACTATTAAAGCATTGCCTTGCTGTAAAAAAATAAAAAGGCTGCTTTATTGCAGATAATTGGCAAATCTGCCAGTCAATATAGATGGCTGAAGAGAAGAACACGCTGCACTGTACAGACCTATTTCTAGATAATTTCAGCATTCCTCTTCATTTCCTACCACAACAGTCTTTATGCTTTGCCGTGGAAATGGGTTTGGATTACCAGCTCCTGAATGAACGCACCCAGGATAAGTCTTTTGCCCGAGAACAGGCACAGTCCTCCAAACTCCTTCAGTTACTGATTTTTCTGTCACAATGGCTATGGAAAGCCAACAGAACTTTCTGCTGGAATGAATAAAAAAACCCTCAAATCTTTCTGTTTAATATAACAACAAATACATTCTATTTGCTATCACACCAAGAGCATTCAGCTGCTGCTTTTTCCTCCCGATGGGTGTATTGAGATGATTATTGCAGCGGCAGGTAAATACTCCAATGTCTAATATACGCCACTTTCTCAAAAACAACCCAAAACACAATACCAAGCCCAAACCACACCCCAACACCTACAAATTCCGAGTTCTCGCCTGATTTACTTCATCTAGAAAGGCTGTTCTAAGTCTTACTTTCTGGAGCACAACAGAAAAAGGCTGTTGGTCACAACCCCAGGTCTCCCCTCTCCAGACACTCCAATGCGTTCCAAGGTGTTTCATCCCCATGGATTTCGGCTCTGGGTCTGTGTGTCTGTCCCTCCTCACCAGACACAACTTTAGCGTTCAGCACAGACCTACACTTCACTCTGCTCTTGTTCTGCTGAACATCTCAGTTTATCCACATGAGAAGTAGCAGCAAGAGAATGACAAGTGCTATATTTTTCTAACTATCCTTTTCTAATTATACTTCTCTTCGACAAGCCAGGTCTGTAACTCCGGACACGTACGTACACATCTGTAAAAATTAGTCTGCAAATCCAGCTTAAGCTTTACAGACACGCATAAAAAACTTGCTGAAACGGAGCAACAATAGGTGGAACGTATCAAAACGTAATCAAAAACATTTCAACTACTTTTTATGGGCAGTAATGTGGCAATGAGATGAAGCGTTTCCGCGTGCCCTCTCATGCCAGTGGAAGGAGAAGGAGCTGGGGTGAGAAGCCGCCGATGTCCCGCGGTGGCTGGGAAGCAGGTGGCGAAGCGCAGAGCACACGGGCTCTAATGAAGTGCTGCTGAAGTGGAGGACGACTTCACAAGGAGAAAAACATCAGGAAACTGGTCAAAACACAGAGTCACATCTGAAAAAGCTCGACCGTGTTGGATGGCGACAGCCAGAACAAATTTGGGATAGAGGAGGGAGAGGCTGATCTCTCTCCAGAGCCCCAGATGTCTTTATCGCTGCCTAATGACAATTATACTCAACCAATTAAGACACTGCTATCACAGTTGCATTGTTAGTAAGCCTTTGGCCCTGAGTGTTGATGGCTGTCTAATTAGTGTTTGTGCAAAGTACAACTGCAACTAATATATAAACTGACAAATACACAAAGAAAAACTGTTAACATGAACATTTTGAGAACAGTCGAGACTCTGTGCATTCAGCCCATGGCAGCAGCAAAGACAAACCGCTCACTTTTGTGGCTCGCTTACTGCTGGCACCGCAGAATTCCACCTCAAACAAGCGGGTCAACTACATCGTCGTTGGGTTTCTGCTGAAAGAAGACGCCGGTGTTGGTCTGTTCTGCAGGCTGCCTCAAGCATCCCACTCCAGGGCAAGTCTTCCTACACTAAGTTGGTCTGAACACCAAAGATTTTTGATAAGGCACGTTAGAAATCAGTTTATGTTTTCCATATTTTCTCTAAAAAATTAATAGCAAGAAAACAATAAGGAAGGGGAAAGGGAAAAATAAACCCTTTGTTTCACAGTCAGGTTTGATTTCCAGAAGGCAAAGTCTGTTCAGTTTCCAGATACCTGCAGTGATCAACAAAACAAAACAAACCCCACAACTTTCTTTCAGGCAGTCGGTGACCATCTGTTAATGCTCAAAAGATCTGATTACGAAGTCCTTACAATGTCAATGCATTTTATTGAAGTCGGTAGGAATTTTGCTCAAGTAACAATGTCCAACTATAGCTCTATTTAAACGGATGCCTGTTGATAAGCAAGGAAAATAATGAGTATTTTGCATTGTCTTGCTACAAGAAGCATCTCAAGACCTTTCATCCTAATTCCACTAAAAGCAACTAAGCAGTTCTTCATGTGGTTAATTAAAATATCTACTCAGTGACCCGCTCTGTAGGCTTAAGAATAAAGCCCAATTAAACATGCAAACCCAAGCCCAAACACCTTTGTGAGTTGGTTCAAATTGCTCCTACAGCTTCATCTTCCCTATAAGGCTCAAGAAAGTGATAATTCATAATGTTCAATTTATATAAAAACCTCTTCATCAAAAACACCACAAGTTGGAAGGTACCTCAGTCACTGAGATTATTAAATGGAAATTATTGGAATTATTCTAATACCTTCTTTATACCCACAATTCTTCTCTGAAATGAGAGATAAAGATGGGCTGCTCAGATATATTTCCTTAAGGGAAGGAATCAGGAGAAACAGTCTAGTAGCAACAACGGAGTAAAAAACTACTTTATATGGCACAAGAAGATATAAATAACACAATGATAAAACCAAAATTAATAGAATTGGATCAGAAAAGAGAAAAAAAATTGCTATTACATAGCTTGGCAGAAAGCTACACCACAAAATACAAACAAAACCCCAAACAACCCAGATGCGGTATAACCAAAACCAGCATTGGAAATAATCCTAACAGTGGTAGAAGAATGTAGAGTGGAAAAGTAATGTCCCTGATGACACCCAAACATTATTTCGGGTTGCTCAATATACGAGTGCAGCGATGAAGAAGAGCGATTAACTTGTACCAAAGAGGATCTGGAAATATTTGAAGACTTGACATGTAGGAAATACATTCTGGGCATCCTTCAAATCAGTTCCCAACATCTTCTGCTGGGAACTTGACTTCCCAATCCATCGACACACGTCCATCTGCAGACCACGCTCACAGAAACCGAGCTTATTCCTTTCTTCTCAAGGCCTTATTTAGGAAATCGGAGCTCTAGAAAGTGGGTTATCTGTAACAAAATTAACATTTCACCATCCTAAAGTGCTTCTGCGTGCCTCGCTTTCTTATTAATTTCAAGTGCATGCAAATGTCATACCAAGGGAACAGAAACAAGCCAAAGGGTTATATGGTAGGCAAAACATTTTAATGAACACTTACAAAAGCAGAAGTTAAGGAAAGTCAAACTGACTCTAGTAACTTTCTTTTTTAAGGCCAACAATCTCCCATCATTTACATCGAGGTTCCAGTGGGTTGCATCAACCAGGCCCATTAATTAAACAGATGCTCTGACCAAGGAAACATTAATAGTACTATGGGTACTGCCCATAATAATATTTTCAAAAGAATTCATGAGGAATTACGACACAATTTGGGAAGGATCTGGTCCCTCAGCCCTATTAATTCACAAAAGACAAACACATAATACAATGAATGAAACAATGGCTCCAGTTTCAGATGCAGGGGAGGAAACACCATTTGAAGATGATGTAAACCAACACGTTTACATGTTGGAAGGAACACAAACTGCACCATACTGCAAACAGCAGAGGGGAAAAGTACCACCAAACTCCAAGCACTGATGGCAACAGCCCAGAGGCTGGTGGGTTGTGTGTGAAAATGAAATGTTCAAGCTTACTAGAAAAAGGATGGGTTTGTGTGGCCTCAGCAGAAAACCAGGCTTCACGAGCTCAAAATTAACTATTAATACCATGACTTCATCACACTGGGCATCGCTACACGCTGGCACATCTCCCTGCAGCAACGTGTTCCTCTGCATCCCGTAAAGCCACAGGTAAAGCCACAGGTAAAGCCACAGGTAAAGCCACAGGTAAAGCCACAGGTAAAGCCACAGGTAAAGCCACAGGTAAAGCAAGAACTTCAGGCTGGAAAAGCAGCTTTCACAAAGGGTCGGTATCAAGCTTCTGCTATTGGTTTCACCTGAAAGGCTCTTTTTTCACAAGATGACAGAGAAGCCAATGTGTGTGTCACTTAACACAACCTTCCCTAACTCCGACCTCTCTGAACTCATGATGTCATCCCGGTTTCAACCCTCGCTTCAAACAAAAGGTCTGACACTTATTACTTCTTAACGATGATGAGAATGAGCGAAGAGTGAAGAGGGGCTTGGGGAAGGTTGAAGGAAAAAGGCAAATACTTTTACCTCTGTCTTCCACTTTGTTTTACATCCAGGGTGAGTCGCTGGGTGGGGAGGGAAAACTCTATCAAAGTTGTGCCATTAAACAAGTGACATTCAAGCAATTAAATAAGGCAGGGGTTTATTCAGGCGGTTTAAGCCTTCAGTTTGTTAACTTTTATTCATTTTCATTACTAATTAATATTTTGGTTTCCTCGGGTCTGCACGGTGAATTAAGATGCAAGAGCTAATAAGAAATACCTTGAGAATAGCCCACAAGCCCTATAGCAAGAAAACCAAATTAGATGAGAGTTGACATGAAGTTTTAAAAGTGCAGAAAAGTGTTTTTGAGCCTTTCGGGCTAGTTTCACACATCATTATAAAGCTAAAAAGAGTGGCAAGCCCATTTCTTAAAAAAAAAGTCATTTGCAGGTCACCTTTGAGCAAGAGGAAGGCAGAGCAGGAGGTGATCTAGAGAACAAAGAAATCTACCATATAGTAGCAGCTCCTTATATGTCATAAAGACATATATGCTTATTGCTCATAAAGACTGAAATTGAAAGGCTCAAATTGTTCCAAAGTGCTGCAGTGTTTAAATAGCAACTCCCCTATAACTTCAGCACAAAGACAACTTCATGAAAATTATTTCAGTGCGTTTAGTTTCTCAGTACGAGGGAATCAAAATGTGACACTACCTCAAAAAGAGATGATTCCCCAAAGCACGGAGGATAGTTAGGTAGTTTTCTTTTGCTTCTCATCACCTTTTTCTAGCATCATGTGGAGGAATCCCACCTGCGCCAGGTGTGCTCCAACCTGGCAGGGGAGGAAGCGTCCGCCTGTTGATTTATGGAGGTGCTCAGAGCAAATGAATCTCACCAGCGCTAACACAAGAAAATAAGAAGTCTAGGAAAGAGGACAGTACTTACTGGGGGCAGGAGGAAAAAGGCTGAAGTTAAAATGTAAAGTGAAGAACCAGGGGTTGATCCCCAGCTGAGTCTGTCAGGGATGCGGGGACTCCAGGCAGCGTCTGCCAGACTGGACTTTGCCCTTAAACCTCCATTTATGCAAACTCTAAACTATCGGTCTGCCACTCTTTTTTTGGTCAAAGACGACTGAAAAAAGACAAAGTAGATACCTTTATATCTCTGGGCCTTTGGAGGGGTTGACTGACTGTGGATCTCTCCTGTGTATTTTCATTCGGGAAGCTTTCAGAGCCACCATCAGCAGCAGTAAAGCCGCGGTGCCCCTTCCACAAGCATAAAGGAGTTAAAACAACGCACAATAAACCATCACCCTGACTCACAGCAGACTTGGTGCGGTTTAACGGGGCGAGATGATCGCCACTGACACCAGGCAAGTTTACCACCCAGCCACATGTTCAGTATTTCATGCAGTCAGACTTACATACACATATATACACATATAATACATACAGCCAGTATTTTCACACAGTCAGACAGCAAAACAGCCTCACAACATGTTACATCACAGGACCCACAGCGTAATGAGAGCACTGTTCAAACCAGGAGCAGATACATGCTCTGAGATCAGTATCTCCAGAAGACCCAATCTCTGCCTACAAATGCCCATCAGCGTATGGCAACGCTGCCAAGAAAAAAACCAGCAATTTTACTATCTGAACATGTGCTTGCTTAACAAAAAACCAAACATATATCGAAGATTTTATTATCAAACGGTGAAGAAATCCAGGCATTCTGTACTGAAAGCAAACATATAGTGTTAGGTACAGCAAACCTAATCATCAGTAGTAATTCATAAAAGCCAAGTGAGCAGACATATAATTGCTTTAAGTAAACTCTGACTTGGAGAAGAAACTACATTTGAATTGAATATGGAGAGGGGGGAGGACAATATCCCTTTAAAGAAGCTCCTTTGAGACGTGTAACTGTAGAAAGGCTGGCGAATACAACATTGATTGGGAGTGAGGTAACCACAAACACCGCTGTCTCAAATGAAAAGGGATTCGAGGTCTGACCCAGAAAACAAGCATCGTAACCGCCGGGATGAAATTTTAATGATAAACACAAGATGCTCTGCACGCGGGCCAGATTGAATTATCTGATGTCAGGCAGTAAATGCAGGGCGCTCGGAGCAAGAGGAGCCGCTCGCAGCCACCGTCAACTCGCAGCTCAGGTTGCACTTCATCAATCCTTGATATTGTGCCATCTTCTGGCTCCAGCTTTGGCAGCAGCGCGGAGACAACAGAGAGTGCGTGAAATAGGTGTATTTTTCTAAGGGAGAGCTAACCCTGAGTAGTTAATCTTTTAGTTAACAGAGAGACCCGCTCCTGAACCAGTTCAGGCAAACCATGCCTCTGTGTATTACACTTGTAGCTGCTATTTTAAGTCACTCTGCCTACAGCCCGTACAAATTCCTTCTCGGAAAGAAAAAAGCTCTCCAGCAGCTAAAATAAAGATTATTCTGCTTCCCAGCAGAGTTTGGAGCAGTATAGTGAAGAACACAAGATCAGGTCTATCAGAGTCCAAATCAGATTGTTCCCAGGCTCGCTCCAAGACCCCACATACGCCACAGCCCCAGTATTTCCGCTGGAGAACCTTCTCTTGCCACCCCTTTTTTTAGATTTTTATACCAATTCTCTGATGTTCCGAGATGCCGAGTGGGAGCTCCTGGAAGCAGGGAGCAGCCGCTGTGTCCTGCCACAGCTTCCAGCTCTAAAGACAGAGTTTAACGCCTGCCTGGCCTGCCTAGGCCGAGCCAGAGCATCACAGCTGCTCCGCAGAGTCAGACATCAAAAAACCTGCTAAAAACTGAGCGGCCTTAATTTTTGCAGCAACCCGACTACAAAAGAAAGAAAGGTCAATGATGCCAGCAGCCACTGCTTTGAAAATCCCGGGAAATGCCACAGACAAAATCAGCTTTAAGATCATCGCCAGCTTCTCAAGTCTCGCAAAGTCACGTGTCTGTTTAGCTTTATGTACATGGCAAGTGTCACTGTAATCTATGATTATTCACATGTAAAGCCAAGAACATAAGTGTTTGTGAAACTGAAGATATAATCATTAAATGCAACAGATAATTGATATTTATACCGAGAAGAAAATTGACTTCTGTTAACCTCAGCTATTAAATTACTTCTTCAGGACTGCAAGAACGCAACAGCCAGCTATTGATCACCAGATTCATTACACTCTTATGACAAATTTGCAAGCGCAATGCCATTAAGTACAACACTATAAGCTGGGGAAAAAAAAAAAAAAACAAAAAGAAGGGTTATGTTTGGATTTAAAAACAAACAAACAAAACCCCAACAAATTCCTCCATACTTATCAAACACACATAATGAATAAAGTCTTTCCCTGCACACCCTGCTAATGTCCTCGGGAGTTTCAGTTATAACTGTAGGTCTGTCTTGTTTGATATTTACCATGACGTCCCATGAGCTGTTACCGGGGGGTGTCACAGTGTGGTACCCTCTTGCAGACTTGGATCATCACTGGCAGAACAACAAATTCATTGTCTTTTGGGTGAGATTCACAGCACAGTTTCCCTCTTGCAGCAATTCAGGAGATGCTTTCGGATATCTCAAGCTACCAAAGCAGAGTGAAGGGCGAGTCGTAAACCGCAAAGGGATCAATGTGATTGTTGTGTTATAATATACTAAACAGTTCATGTACTAACCAGGTAAAGTCTGATTTTGCCCATGTTTTATCAAAAATAAAATTCATTTTCTCAGAGAAGGGTAATTACCAGAAAGTAATTTGACTGAAACCCATAACATCACTTTTGCTAATGGATACGCATGTGCAGCTTTTCCCCCAGTGGTCTCTCACCTGCTCACCTATTATGAGTCTTACAGGAACCTAAATTATTTCCCCCCTCCCTTCACCATGACAACTGAAGCAAATTCATCAAAAGAATCAAGAGATATTGGAGGAGCTGGGGAACCAACACAAAAAGTGTGCAACTAAATAAACCAAACTTCCATAGTACATCAAGCTAAAATACAGACTATTGGAGTTTAACACATGTTTTAGAAGTTACATTTGTGCTGCCTACCTACTGCATGTTTGGATATAAATACAATGGAGAAAGTGAAGCAAAAGAAGAGCTGGAGGTTTTGGCAGCAGCCTGGAGACAAATGGGGTTTCTGGCTCCCAAAATAACATCCAAGAGATTTCATTAGAGACAGTGGAACAGATACAGGAAGGCAGACTCACTGCCCAAGAGAGGGGCACGAAAGAAATCAACAGGTACAGCAGCGAACTCATCGCGTGAAAAGCAGAGAAATGAAGCAACAATTAATAGGATGGCAGAGAGAACAGAGACTTCCAAATGCAGAATTAATACTAACCCATCAAATATTAAAACTCCCCTCCTGCCGTTCGCTGGTTTAGATTTCCGCTCTCGCTTGCCCAACAGCATTCAAAAGTATTTCAACGTATATAGGAGTTACCCACATACAATCTATTTCAAGGCCCCTTCCTTATAACCAATGAGTTAATTTTCCAGTATTTTTTATAAATAGTTTTCTCTACTTCCACAACACAAAAGCACAACACTAACATGAAGCGCTACGACAAAATACAGAACTCTGGCATGTTAAGGACAATGTCCTCAGCCCCCATGATGATATAATTTCTAGTTATTCACATGACTTCTTCTGGAGGGCTCTAATTACTGAACGTGGAAAACCCAAGCAGAATACAGTGAAGCCTTAAAGTCACAGCAACCTCTTCCAAGAGTTTGGGGGGTTCTCAACAATGTATGTGTGAAGCAAATGAATAGTTAACATTAAATCAATGAATAGTTAACATTAACTCAAGGTCCCAGCAAAGCTTTATATTCGGAAATGAAAAGCTTGAGTTCCTCTGGGTTTTGGGTGTTTTCCACCCTCCCAAATTTATTTTAAATAACAATGGAGAAAAGTAATACTCCTTCTGAACTTACCTTGCCACAGCACACAAGAATATCCTTGTGATTACGAGATTTTTACGGAAAAAATAATAAAAAGAGCATTTTTCAGTCTACAATATTTAATACATTCTGGGTGTTTCCGCAGCAAAATAGATACAGTTCATCAGAAAGTACTATTGCCTTTACAGGGACTATATGCACATGAGATAAAAATTTGCTCTGCTCAAATGACTCGCAGATAAGCACCATTATCAGTCGCTTTAAGGACAATCTCCCTCACCCACAAAGGAACTGCAGTCAGAAAAACGCACGCTTGTTTCCCCAAAGGGACGTTTCTTTTGGATTTGCTAAAAAGCAGCACTCGAGCCCTCAAACAGCGAGGATGAAACAAGCATGACGCACCCTCGTACTCACCCAGCAATAACAACTCCATCCCAGGAATGCACGTCACAAAGGATTTTTCCCAGCTCGTACTGCAGCTGGCTCACGGCACCAATGCGGTTCTGCACAAAAAGACAAGAAAGGGCGTTGGAATCGCAACAAATTCATCAACCAAGTTCATTTGCTGCTTCTTGGAAATCTCCGAGCTTTACTGTTGCTACTGACAAGTTGCAGAGCAGCTGAGATAAGACCCATCTATTCTATGTTTGCCTCCTGGAATATTTACAGACAGAAATGAAGGAGAAAGCAGCAAGCACTCTTCATTATCATTCATAATATGCAGGTAGAGAAATAACTATCAGAACAATTAAACAAAAAGCTTTTTCTTTAGCAGGGGTATGTAATAAGCAGGGGAAAGAGCCTTTATCTGTAAAGCTGATTGTCACTATCAAGGGATGGTTGATGTATAAACATCTCTTGCTGAAGTCAATGCAGTAGAAGAGCAAACAGACTCACTCTCAAAATAATCAGTCATTGAGGAGAAAAAAGGTTTTGCAGCTTGGGCAAAGCCTCATCAACCCTTCAGCAGCTTTCCCGTCTCCACCAGCAAAAAGGTGTGACACCAAAGACCAGCTTTTCGCTACCACTTGCTTGAACCAGGTTGCCATTTTTCTACGGTAAACGGATCCCATTCAATAGAATCAATTCCCTTGTACCTTCCAGTTGGTTTTCAGAGCGCGCTCTCTGGCACGGCAGCTCCTGAGGACGAGCTTCCAGCAGGAACGCTCTGAGATGCTCGTATCTAACAGGTATCCCTCCTGCTGGCACAACCGGTACCACAGCACTTCGTCTTCTGCGAGTATTTTCCATGTCCTGCTGACCTAGAAATCAAATTTTTATATTAATATATATATATATTTATATATATATCACAATGTTAAAGTAAAAATCACACTTAATATAAAGTTATTTAAATAACATCTGAAATATACACATATGAAACAATACAGACCTGCACTGAGACTAAATACTTACCTAAACAAATATACTACTGACAATATGGAAAAAAAACAACCACCCTTTTAACAAAATACTTGGTTTTTGTGGCTTCTTTTGGAAAAAAACTGAGTTTCCACTCCCCTAAAGGTCAACATGGACACCCCACCCCACAGTGGCCACCCCACCAAAATGAAATGTCAGTGTATTAGAAAATCTTGAAGGAAATAAAGCAAGAAAACAATTAAGACAGCATTGTAAGTTTAGACCAAAAATATGAATTTATTTTCATATTTGTAGCCAAGAAAAGCTCTGGGATCACAGCACTACATCTCTAAATTCCTACTGACAATGCCTGATTAGGTGTAGGACATTGGTGATTTATAACCTATTGTATTACAGTGTGCATAAATAGGAATGAATTATTAAGTTTTTCAAGTAGCCTCAAGTTGCTGTCCATTTCGGAGAGAACAGCTTCATCATAATCAATTGTGGGCTTCGAATTAAAGATTCAAGAGGTAAGAGCCAACTTGAGTAGCATTTGTTCTCTGTTATTCTTAATTTAAAAAAAACACAGATGTAACCAATGAAAACTGCTCCGGATGAAAGCAGCAATCAATTCCACGCTGTTTCCAAAGGATTACAAAAACCCACCTCAGACTGACATCATTTTTAGCAACTTGCAATTAAGCATCTAATGCCCATTTCGGTCCCAAGATTACACCAAGAATCCAGGTCTCCCATCGATACCAGCTCACAGGCCCACATCTCCATGTTTCCTTGCCATTCATTCCACATTTACACACAGATACAACATGGAACAGGGAGGTGCAAGATGAAATATTACCCATTCTCTATTTTATAAGACTAATCTCCTTTGTATTTTATCATTACCATGCACGTCTTGCTTCAGACTTCTTAAAACTACAGCTTTCAAATACAAAGTATAGCTTCACAAAATTATATAACGTGGGGAATACTGAAATTATAGCTTCACAAAATTATATATCACAGGGAATAGTGAAATTATGAGTTCCCGCCGGCTGGTACAGATTTGGAAGAAGTCCCTGCAGAACACAAGGGGCTGGAGAAACACAGCGTGCAGTGCGGTTTACCGAGAGGTTAGGGAAACAGCACCCCCGCCTTCAATAAATGAAGCGATCTCTGAGTTCGTACATGATCTGTAACATTTTGCACGTGACAATTTGGAAGTGCGTGCGCCTCAGTCTGCTGAATCTAACGCGGCATCGGGCCAAGACTAAGTAGTCAGCCCCAAATCGCATGGAGACGGGAGCCGAGGTCTAGAAATCCCCCATCAGCACAGCCCTGTTTTACAGAATCACAGAATGGACTCAGTTGGAAAAGCCCTCAGAGATCATCCAGTCCAACCCTTGGTCCAACTCCAGTCTGTTCACTAGATCATGGCACTAAGTGCCATGTCCAGTCTCAGTTTCAAAACCTCCAGGGCCGGTGAGTCCAGCACCTCCCTGGGCAGCCATTCCAATCCTGACCACTCTCTCTGCACAGAATTGCTTTCTAATCTCCAGTCTCAATTTCCCCTGGCAGAGTTGAAGCCCATGGCCCCTTGTCCTATTGCTGATGCCTGGGAGAAGAGCCCAATCCCCACCTGGCTAGAACTGCCCTTCAGGTAGTTCTAGAGAGTGCTGAGCTCAGCTCTAAGCCTCCTCTTCTCCAGACTGAACAAGCCCAGCTCCCTCAGCCTCTCCCCATAGGGCTTGTGTTCAAGTCCCTTCCCCAGTCTTGTTGCTCTTCTCTGGACCCGCTCCCGCGGGTCTCCTTGGGTCACAGTAAATGCAAAAAACATCTTGTGCATGTGGTCCCAAACCTCCTCGCACGCTCTGTCGTCCCCAAATTGGGACAGCGCACATGGCCAGAGGTTCCCCTGGAAAACTCTCCAAAGGTCCCAGTCGTCTCCTTTACATTGTGTTGCCTGTTGGTCTTGCTGTAACAACACACGTCTGTCATCCCTGCTCTCAAAACCCAACAAGCTGCAAGGAATCAAGAATTGCATCATAAGATGAATCTCATGATCTGTTTGTTCCAAAGACAAAAATAATAATAATATGGGAGAAAAAATTCTGGTGGACTGAGTAACCTGCATATTTTTGAAAGATTTGATACTGACATATAAGAGCAGCTCACAAACAGGAATATCCAAGTCCAGCAGAGCTAATATTCTAGTTATTCAACAAAAGACTTTGATTCAAACTAGCAGACATACAATCCCCTTCCATCAGCAGACAAAGAAAACAACCTGGGTAGGGCAATTGTAGCTGCCTTACGAGTGATAGAAACAGCACTGAGTCTCCTTGAGCATTATACATCATCCTGTAATAGTAAAACCAGCGCTTAATGCTCCTGTCCCTATAGGGGAACACTCAGAAAGGTCAAAAGCAAAAAAAAAAGGCAATCCCAATTTCAAACCGCAACAGTTTAGTGGGGAATTTGCTCTCAATTTGGTTTTAGAGTAACATAAATCCATACATTATTGTTCAAAGAAGGAAAAATAAAGAAGAAACACCCAGCCTTTTGCTGACACACACAAAAAAGCAGCTGTTGTGCAGGAGCGGAGCAGCCGGTCAAGTGACGGCACCTCTGTCCTCTGTCCCCTCCGGTCACAGCGGCACGTTCGGCTGACACTGAGGGGATGGGGGACAGACACATGCCCAAACAAAGCCAAATTACAGCAGCTCTTGCCTTCCTTAAAAAAAAAAAGCCAAACCCGCACACCTTTGGAGTTTGCCAAAACAGACAATGTTGCACAGACCTTTCTGCTTTCAAGGTCTTAAAAGCATTTTACAAAGACAGTAATAAAAAAAAACGGGGGGGGACTACATCAAATTTAGAGTGGCTTTTTGACTTTCAGGAGCAAACATTCAAGGGGAATAAAGATCCTATCCTATTATGATTTTTTTTTTAATCAAATTACACCGAATCCTGCTGCTTTACAAGCATGAATTTCCAAAGGGTCCCTAACGCGGCCTTTTCTTAATGCACCAAAACTGGCACGACGAGCCCCTGTAAAAGCCCCACTGAGCGAGCCCCAGCTGCAAGAAACCTCTAATAAAAGTGTCTCAAGCATTTCGCTTTACAGCGCCACTGTGAGCCACCGCATTAAAACCAGGCTTTGGCTCGGAGTCAGCTTTATTAGATCTGCTTGACTTCGAGTTGCAGGTGAGGCCCCGAAAGCCGGAGCGTTACGGCTTTATTGATACGCACCCGTACGTTCTGCTGCTCGGGGAGTCACCGGGAGGCGCAAAGCTCTTAATAAACAATGAACAGAATTATTTCCGAATCTATACTATGTAGAAACTCCAGCAACAATCAATGACAACACCTTACAGGGTCCTTTATAGGTTTCGAGTCCCCGATTAAATTTTGTCTTTACTTTTCCTATTATCTTTTTACTACGGCTCTCAACAAAGAAACTTTGGTTTCCCCTGAGCTCCACACAGGAACAGTTTTATATCTTAGAGTTCAGCAAGTAATAACGCTCCAAAGGACTTCAAAGGCTTTTGCTGACACAGGTTTTGCCTTTGGGGGATTTTTTTTTACCCCAAGAAAGAGAAAAAACCCAATAAATAACCCCACCTCTTCCATCAAATCCTAAATTTCTTCTAATCCTGTCTAAATCAACTGGCTCAAATCCTCCTGGAGGTTTATTCATCTCACTCTATCTGATAAACCGTCTTTGTTTCATGAGGTTTATTTTCTTCCCTAGTCACACAAAGACATATTCAAGGTTCATTCGCTGAAGCCAGGAGCCTCAATTCAAAATATCTGGACTGTCAATTCAGTACAATACGCAGCACCAAGCAGTATTTAATCCGAAGCTATTCAGATGCACATTTACCAGGTGGAAGCTGCTCATCTTTTCAATTTACAGCCATAATGTTATTTTAGGTCTCATGCTGAGCCCAGGATATCCTGATCCACCCGTTGCTCTGCTCTCTCTCTACGAGGAGGATGGATGATTGATTTTACCCATACACAACCTCAATGCGAATGTATGCTTAAAAAACACATTAGATTTTCTATTTTTAAAAGTATAAATACTAAAAGTTTGACAATGCCAGAAGCTCTAGAGGAAAACATCTGAAATTCTTGATCTATGCAAGACAATTAATTCTTAAATTCCTAGAAACAGGCTCCCTTGTCCTAGATACATACACAAGTGTTGTGTTGGTAAACACTTCTAAACCATCTCTCAGATGAAAACGTGAACAGTTCAAGGCAATTTCCCACTGATTTGTTCAGAAATAAAACTGCCTTAGCATTGCCGAGATTCAGTACATACAGTCAAGAGATTCAGTATCACAGAATCCCAGAATGTCAGGGGTTGGAAGGGACCTGGAAAGCTCATCCAGTGCAATCCCCCCATGGAGCAGGAACACCCAGATGAGGTTACACAGGAAGGTGTCCAGGCGGGTTGGAATGTCTGCACAGAAGGAGACTCCACAAGCCCCCTGGGCAGCCTGGGCCAGGCTCTCGCACCTTCACTGGGAACAAGTTTCTTCTCATATTCAAGTGGAACCTCCTGTGTTCCAGTTTGCACCCATTGCCCCTTGTCCTGTCACTGGTTGTCACCCAGAAGAGCCTGGCTCCATCCTCCTGACACTCACCCTTTAGATATCTGTGAACATTAATGTGGTCACCCCTCAGTGTCCTCTTGTCCAGCTCCAGAGCCCCAGCTCCCTCAGCCTTTCCTCACACGGGAGATGCTCCACTCCCTTCAGCATCTTGGTGGCTGCGCTGGACTCTCTCCAGCAGTTCCCTGTCCTGCTGGAACTGAGGGGCCACAACTGGACACAAGATTCCAGGTGTGGTCTCCCCAGGGCAGAGCAGAGGGGCAGGAGAACCTCTCTGACCTACTGACCACCCCCTTCTAACCCACCCCAGGTACCATTGGCTTCCTGGCCACAAGGGCCCAGTGCTGGCTCATGGTCACCCTGCTGTCCCCAGGACCCCCAGGTCCCTTTCCCCTACGCTGCTCTCTAACAGGTCGTTCCCCAACTTATACTGGAACCTGGGGTTGTTCCTGTCCAGATGCAAGACTCTACACTTTCCCCTTGTTATATTTCATTAAATACTGTCGAGAAGTATTTTGCACCACAAAACGCAATATCTGCAGCCTCTGGTATTTACTAGTAAGCAGTGACAACTGTATATGGAGAAGTTCATAGATAAGACACATTACCTTATCGCAAAGCTGAGAGTCTAAAGGCCAGTTAATTGTACATATCTGCAGGATCAGCCCCAAATAACCCAAGAAGCCCTGATGCGTTTCAATCTCTCACACTTGTGGCGTCCCAAGCGATTGTTTTTCTTTTCCCTCTCCATCACGATGAGGAAGGAGAGACTGTTCTCAAACCTGCTCATCACAGATAGTTTGTGCTTTATAGTACTAATTCCAAAAAATCAAAGAAAAGCTGAGGTGGGGGGAAATATCAGGGTGAAATTAAAGTTCTCCACGACAGCCTGTGGTGTGATTAAATCTCAAAGAGGCTCCACAGTCAGGCTACTTTACTATTATTTGGTTACCAATTTGGCACAAAGAGCAAAGCAAACAGGTTTTCTCCAAAGGCACTCCTATGGTTCACGATGCCAATTCCACTAACGGGCCCAATTTCACTAAAATCCCAAGGCACCTTAATAAAAAACCCTTTCTACGACATCGCCATAAAGCAGCAGGGCTTTCCACTTAACAGAGGAGGCCTCCCCCCAAAAAAAAAAAAACAAAATCACCAAGAGAAAAATGAAAATGGTACTTATTTTTATTGCTTTGCTTTTTATTTGAACACTTAAAAGAGAAGCCAGTTGTGCACTAAAAGCATTTGATATTCATCTTGTTCGGAAAGCCCAGTAAAACATCAGGCATTTGCTCGGCTACCTGTGAGCTGCCATGGAGAACCAACTGACTCGCTCTGGGGAGGTGAATAAGAAACATGGACAATTTTCTCAGTGTTAAGCACATCTTATAAGAACAATTACGAGTTAAAAAGCAAAGTAAGCGAGAGAGAAATGAAGTGCAGCCCAAGCACAGAGAAAAGAGAGCAGCCCTTCATCAGTTCTTGTTCCTAAAAGTATTAGCAAGTGAACGATTTAAGCAATAACCACCTGTACCTATTTAACACAATAACTTGCTCATACTGGACATAAAAAGCCCAATTTCTGTTCAATGCATGTGCCACTTGGTGTCTCATTTACTATCCACAAAGCTACATGCTGTCACTTTTCAATTTTTACGTGTTACTGAGTTTTTTTGCTCTGACAAACAGTCCACGGTGTGATTCGAGCGTAACACAAAGAATGGGTTTGGTTGGATTTTTGGGAAGTCGCAAGATGTCCTTTATATGTAAGAATTCAATGAACACCAGCCCAAAACACTAAATAGTGGTCATGGGAGAATATTCTCAATCTTCCACTCCATTTCACAGGGTAATCAGCACTTGCCCATTAAGTTTGCTTAACAGATTCCTTCAGAGAGGACGTTAATCACCCAATGTGTGAAGAAAGGACATAAAGAGGCTAAATAGTGTGGGCTGAACCCTCCTAAGTGTAGCCAGGTGTGTATGTTTCTAAGTTAGTAAAGCCACCTAAAGGGACAGGCAGTTTACAGCTACACGTAAATTACACACCATGTTTTTCACACTGGTGAAAGCATTATCTTAAACTATCACCAAAGAAAAACAAACCCTTTGCAGGGGGAGGAGGAAATCAGTGTCATTTAAGAATTTGCCCTCACATGAAATTACCACAGACAACTTCTACGGTTCAAGTCACACACTGAAAACTGAGGGGGAACAGCTTTGTTTCCACACCTTTAACTCCGCAGAGTACCATGTTCTAAATACTGCAGCAAGATGCTCACTTGTTCCTAAATACATTCACTTGAATCAAAAAATCTTTGCAAGTAGTTATTTTAAATTTGACAGCTTCACTTTTGTCCAAGCCACAAATGTTTTATTCAACTCTACTCAACTGCAAGCTATAAATCCAGCTCATTTATTATTATTTTTTCAATATTCAGCTTTGGAAGTATTTCCAATAAGTAAAAGCACAATCAGCTGAATTACAACACATCTCTGCATCAAGGTGCCTGTTTCTTGACTATTTCTGCCAATTCTACATCGTATCAGAGATGCAAACTGTCAGCAGCACTGACCTGAGCACACCTTCCCAATTCAGCCTTGCCCAGGTACTGGAATATCTTCAGTGCCAGTTCATAAGGCAGCTGGATATCAAAGAATGGAACCTCATTTATTTCATTCTGAAAAGAAAAAGGAGAAAATCATTTGTTAGGCTTCTTCAACACACAGCTAGACAGTTGCAAAAGTTCCCATAGTACAAAGAAAGGATGTTGTATCTTCGGTGCCACCTCGTTTCCATCAAAATGAAGAAGTAATTCTGTCTCTCCATCCCATAACTGCACAACATCAGACAGACCACAGTGGCGTGAAGGTACCCGAGCTGCTCTTTGTTTTCTCTGAGCCATGTCGGGTAAAGAATTTTATGTGGCCAAGTGGAGCTTAAAGCAAATCAAGAACTAAGATTTATCCATAGTCAGATGGCAGAGGAAAACAAGACACAGGTTCTAGTAAGAAAAATCCATCTAAAGTTTCAGCATCAGAAAGACCAAAACCTCAGCACTTTGAAGACATACGCCCATTATTATTTTCACTTTCAAATGCAGATGAAGAAAAATAAACAAATGTTTTATATAAAGCTGAATGAGGATGATGTTAGTTTGTTTGTCTTTAATTAGCAACATATAAATGTCTTTTTAAGATTAAATGTGCTGAAAGAATTGCTACTTCAACTGATTAAGTACCCCCAAAAAATAAAACCAGCGAATCCATCACTTTAATCTAACAGCTAAATGCACACATACATTTTTATCTAGATGCTTTTCTGTTTAACTACATAATTATTAAATCTTCTTCCTGCAGTTATCAAGATTTGTCTTCTCCTTCATTTCTGTTCTAAATCATTATAATATATAAGAGAGTGCAAAAATCAGCCCATTCTGACCATTTCTATGCCACCTATTCCGAAGTTTTGCTCTGGAGCGTTTTTCCCTGGTTTCCATACCAAACACCTGATCATCCCCATCAATCTCACACACAAACCCAGCTGCTCAGTTAAAACCTGTGTCCACTGTTTGCCCTCAGGAAACCAGGCAGATCCCAAAGCAGGATCATCCCCTGCCTCTTGGCACCTTTATTTCTTTGCAGGTCTCTTCTACAGCTACCCCTGTCTCATTTAAACCTGGATGTGCCAATGAAGCTGCAAAAACAGGCAAGGCTGGATTTATTTGAAGCACAGTTACACAGGGAAACCATTGGATAGTACAGTTGCATGAAAGTTTTTAAAGCAAAAGGCATTATACGCTAGGTAAATGCTTAGAAAGCAGAAATATGGGCAATTTTCCTATTAGGCCTTTTTAGGAAGACAGCACTAATCTACAAACACTAGAACCTTGCGCTTGCTCTAAAGTTACTTAAGCCAGACCTGTAGTCAACATTTCTGCTCCCCTCCCTCCTCGCTTCCAGTTTTCCAGCACAAACGAACGGCTCCTTTTCCCCCTGCACAAGGATCACCGGCTCCGCTCCCTGCTGTGGATTTGCTTTCATGCGCTTCAAATTGCATCTGTTTCCAAAGGGGAGACCAAAGACAAACATAACAGGAGCTGTGAGAGCACATCGCGGCCACACGCAGGCGGAGCCCGAGCTGGCCAGATGTGAACCCGCTCGGATCCAGGAGCTGCAGAACCATTTCAGAGCGACGCGCTGCCCAAACAAATAAGATGAGCCATTCGGCAAGGCTAATTAGCTCCGGGCTTATGAGCTCAGGCACAGCACCGCTACGAATATATCGCGTCCAAATCAGAGCTGACTTGTGTCCAACCAGCAGAACCTGCTCTGTCTGCAAAAAGTTATCATTGGAAGGACAGGCTGCTTATGGATAGATACAGACACAACAGTCAAGACGGACAGTGCTCTCGTGAAAAAAATGATGAAAAAAGAGAACAAACAACTACATATATATATTTTTTTAACTAGCCTGCTAAGAGTGAAGAGTAAACTAAATAGTAAGAGTAAACTAACCTGCTAAGAGTCAAACTGTAAGCACAAGCCCGTGACAAAGCACAAGCAACATCTCACGCTGATTCCACCCTAATGAAACCTTAACACTAGAGACAGAGCAAGGTCTTCCCTTCGTACACCCCCAAAGGTCCCGCAGTTTGTCTATAGCTCATTGCTCACCCCTGCAAACCAAGCGGTGACGTTAAGTCAGCACCAGCCTGTTCGCAAAGTACTGGAATTAATCCAAAACTCAAATACCACCATCCCCTCCGAGACTGATTGGGGCTCCCGTGTGCTAATGGAGCACTAATTCTGTAAATGGATTAATTTGTGCCTTGCAGACAGAAATGTAATCTGTTCCTTTTAATTTTTTTTTTTAAGCAAAGAGTAATTAGTTGCGGTTAGGTTAGTGAAAAGCAAGAAAATGGGTTTCCCCCCTAGTTTTCCTACACTGTAAATAAAATCTCTATCACATTTAGAGGATTTACCAAAATAACTTTTATCTGGTTCAGAACTGTATTTAAGACTATTTCCAAATTAACTCATTTATTTAAAGAATTAAGACTTGTTTTCTTACTACGCTGCTGTGGCACAAGGCAGGATGTCATTAATTACCTTAATGCACCGAATAGCCTGAATAAACAACAAAATATTTAAGAGAAAAAAAAAAAATCTCATGAGAAGAAAATATTTTGAAGGGTTAAAACCTTGCCAGATGAAACATATTCAGAAGCTGAGGCTACAAACAAGCTCATGGGAACCCAGAACTCGCCCCATCCCGGGGCTGAGGCACAACCGGGCCCTTCACAGGATCCCAGAGTGTCAGGGGTTGAAGGGCCCTGGAAAGCTCATCCAGGTCAATCCCCCCATGGAGCAGGAACACCCAGATGAGGTTACACAGGAAGGTGTCCAGGCGGGTTGGAATGTCTGCAGAGAAGGAGACTCCACAACCCCCCTGGGCAGCCTGGGCCAGGCTCTGCCATCCTCACCAGGAAGAAGCTTCTTCTCATATTCAAGTGGAAACTCCTGTGTTCCAGTTGGCACCCACTGCCCCTTGTCCTATCACTGGTTGTCACTGAGAACAGCCTGGCTCCATCCTCCTGACACTCACCCTTTATATATTGATAAACATTAACGAGGTCACCGCTCCGCTCCCCTCAGAGCGGCCCCACCGCCCCCCGGCTCCAAACCCACAACCCCCCGGCTCCCGCGGCACCGACCCCAGCGCCGCCAGCCCTACCAGGTCCCGGATGAGCTGCCCCAACAGGTCGTCGCCGTCGCCGCCCCCGTCCCCCGCGGGCTGCCCGGCGGGGCGGGCGGGGGCCGGGCTGCGCGGGGCCGGGCCGGGCGGGCCGCCGCCGTCCAGCAGCCCGCGGGCCAGCGCCAGGTAGCCCGGCTCGGGCGGCTCCGCGCGGCGGCGGCTCTCGGGCTCCGCCGGGGGCTCCGCCGGGGGCTCCGCCGCCGCCTCCCGCCGCCGCCGCTTGGCGCCCCCCGCCAGCTCCTCCCGCCATTGGCGGCGGAACAGCTCCAGCTCCGCCGAGCCCTCGGCCATGGCGGCGGGGCCGGGCCCGGCCCAGCCTCCCGCGGGCCCGGCACGGAAACCGGCCCCCGCTCCCGCGCGTTCCGCCGCACGAAGGTTCCTACAGGCTCCGGGCCCGGCTGACAGGGGCCGCCGGCCGCCATTTTGTGGGCCCGGGGCGGGTGTGAGTGCGGGGGCTGCCCGCGGACGTCGGGCACACGAGGGAGCGGTGGAGGCCAAGGGACCTGCCAGAGGCCACGGGGCCACAGCCCGGCCTGGGAGAGCCGCTGGTGCTGAGGGTCGCAGTGAGTCCTGGTGGGAAGCCCTCAGCTGCCTCCCAGCCATGGCCAGTCTGTGTGGGCCCACAGGGGAAATGCGCTCCCAGAAAAGCAGAGGAGTCACCACTGAGGGGGCCATTGCCCACAGAGGAGGCGCAGAGACACATTGTTCTCCCGTCGGATGACAGGCACCAGTCAGCCCATTTCTTCCACCCGTCTCGTTGGCCAGGTGTGAACCAGACCCGCGGGCAGGGCTGGTCCTGCCCCGCACCGCGACCATCGCGCCCCCCGAACCGCAACCGCCACCTCCTGCGGCCGCCACAGCCCCGGAGCTGCTGCTTGCGTGGCGCTTTGGGGACGAAATGACATTTGCTCCTCAGCCCTGCAGCCTCAACTCACCTTGTTGCTTAAAATCTGCATTTCAAATGACGGCGAAACCCAAACACCGAAACGCAGCTGCGGAGCTGCTGCTGCTTCAGCCGGTCCAGCTGCTGAGTGGAAAAGCTGCGAGTGTTTAAGTCTTCAGCACAACTTCTGTGAAGCACTTGGGGAAATAAAACAGGTAAGCGATACTTGTCCATGCAAATCAAACAGCTGGGCACTGGTCAACATGATAAAATCTGTGGCCTTGCTCTCAGCAGCTCGTGCCAAAGCACCTCCGCCCTCACACCCACCTCCAGCCGATGCCATTCAGCAGCATCAGAGACCACTTGCTGTCTTTTCTCCTTTGCAGCTTGTTGCTGCTCATGCAGGTTACAGAACCCAAATTAATGAGCAGGCATTTTGGATCCTAGGAAAAACACGAACTGCCTCATTTTGAGGAGGGTTTCCTGGATGTAGAAACCCCACATATGGTTTGTTTTCCCTGCAAAACAGCCATGTGAACTTGCAGGATCTCCCTGGGCTGCGGTGAGGGGCTGCAGAGCAGGAGCTTTCCCTGTGTCGGGATGCAGGGCTGCTCTGGGGAGGGCAGGCGGGCTGCGGAGGTGCTGAGCCCCAGGAGGGCCTCCTTGGAGCCCTTTGCAATATCAGGGTGACCTGCTGAGACGGTGGCAGCAGCCTCCCTGCCCAGGTGGAAAAGAAATGAATCACTTTGGGGTGAATCCTGCCCCACAGGGAGCCCCTGCTGCCACCCCAGGGCTGGATGTGTGATGGGGAGATCTGCCTGCGGGTCCCAGCCCAACTCCTGCACCCTGACGGCTGGGGGGGCTCTGCATCCCCCTGGGTGAGTACCCGGGGGGTGTGCAGTCCTGCCTTGGCCACCCAAAATGTGATCAGAATCGGTAATGCGTTGGGTGATGAAATCCCCTCCAGCTCTGTGTAATCCCCTCACTGCCCTCTGCATCTCCACACTGTCGCCTGCATCCCACACTGTCCCCTCCATTCTGCACTGTCACCTGCATCCCCACACTGTCGCCTTCATCTCATGTTGTCCCCTGCATCCCCACACTCCCCTGCATCCCCACACCGTCCCCTCCATCCCACACTGTCACCTGTGTCCCCACATGGTCCCTTCCATCCCATATTGTCCCTTGTATCTCCACACTGTCCCCTCCATCCCACACTATCACCTGCATCCCCACACAGTGCCCTCCATCCTGTGTTGTCCCCTCCATCCCCACACGGTCCCCTCCATCCCCACACGGTCCCCTCCATCCCCACACGGTCCCCTCCATCCCATGTTGTCACCTGCATCCCCACACTGTCCCTCCATCCCACACTGTCACCTGCATCCCCACACTGTCACCTGCATCCCCACACTGTCGCCTTCATCTCATGTTGTCCCCTGCATCCCCACACTCCCCTGCATCCCCACACCGTCCCCTCCATCCCACACTGTCACCTGTGTCCCCACATGGTCCCTTCCATCCCATATTGTCCCTTTTATCTCCACACTGTCCCCTCCATCCCACACTATCACCTGCATCCCCACACAGTCCCCTCCATCCCATGTTGTCACCTGCATCCCCACACCGTCCCCTCCATCCCACACTGTCACCTGTGTCCCCACATGGTCCCTTCCATCCCATATTGTCCCTTGTATCTCCACACTGTCCCCTCCATCCCACACTATCACCTGCATCCCCACACAGTCCCCTCCATCCCATGTTGTCACCTGCATCCCCACACTGCCCCTCCATCCCTGCGCTGTCCTGTCAAACTCCCACACCATCCCTAGACAACTAACGTCCCACTACACAAACCCTCTGCTCCCCACAAGTCCCCCCATCCCGCGCTTTCCCTCAGATCCCCCACTGTCCCCCCCATCCGCACACCGTCCCCCCTCCGCAAACTCCCCCCACCCGTCGCCGCCCCCCCGCTCCCCGCGGCCGAGCGCCGCCCCGCGGGGGATGATGTAACCCCCCCGGCCCCCGCCCGCCGCCGCCCCGGCCCGCCCGCCCGCCCGCACACGCCGCGGCACTCGGCGGCGAGCGGCGGCGCAGCCATGTGCCCCTGCGCGCTGCACGGCGGCCCCCCCGCGCCCTGCCCCTGCAGCCCCGGCCGCGCCGCACGGCCCTCGGCCGCCGCCCGCCTGGTCGCCGCCCGCCTGCGCCGCCTGGGCGATGAGCTGGAGCAGCGGGCGGCGCGGCGCAAGGCGCGGGGCCGGGGCCACGGGGCCGCCCGCCGCTTGGCCGCCGTGGTGTGCCTGCTGTGCGCCCTGCCGCCCGCGGCCGCGCTGGCCTGGCTGATCCGCAGGAGGAGCCTCTAGGAGAGACGGGCGCTGGCCGGAGCGGGGAGCAGGCGGGACGCGCAACAGGTCGGCACGGCGCCGGGGGACGGGGACGGGGACGAGGGGGGGCGGCGGCGGGGCGGCCGTGAGGGCACGGAACGGAGCGGTGCGGTGTGGAACGGAGCGGCAGCGTCCGGTACCGCCCGGTGCGGCACCACAGGGCAGGGGTCGGTACAGCCCGATACGCCGCGGGTCGGCATGGGGCGGTCCGGCCCGGCAGGGTACGGCCCGGGTCCGGCTCGGTGCGGCCCGGGGACCCGGCTGTGTCCAGCCCAGGGACCAGGGACGCGGCTCGGTCCGGCCGGGGCCCGGCTGCGGGGCCGGCCCGGCGCAGCGCTGTCCGCGGTACTCGCGGGGCTGTGGCGGCTGATGGCGGGCTGTGGGTACCGGCGGTACAGGCAGCGGCTGCCAGATCGCACCTCTCCTCTCTCCTCCCTCCTCCCTCCTCCCTCCTCTCTCCTCTCTCCTCTCTTCTCTCATCAAAGTCCCCTGTCCCAGGACTCCCCAAACACCCCCTTTCCCCTTCCCCAAACTTCCATGGCTTCCAGCCTGGGACCTCCCCTCCACCCAGATGATCTGTGCTCTCACAGGGCACTTTCAGCCCTGTGCCCACACTAGGTGAGCCTGTGGCCCCAGTGGCAGCGGCACAGGGCAGCTCAGGGGGATTGGAGCAGGTCCTGTGTCAGCTGGACTGCCAGACCATGGGGACAGAGGACACTCACAGCCTCCTGGCCCGGCCACACACCTGTGCCTGCCAAGCCTCCAGCCCTCTTGTGAGCAGAGGAACTTCTGTGTCCTGCCTGGTGGCCTTTAGACCCATGGGTGCTGCAGGGCCCCCATCGTTGTGGTCCCTAGGTGGTGGGATGTCCCCACAGGACCATCCAGTGGGACAGTCTTGGACTTTGGCAGGCTGTGCCTGGCTCTGTGTTTCGGATAATGTGCTTTCCCTAAGCTGGGTCCCAAGCCACCAGCCGTGGAAAAGCATCCAAGCCCAGTTACTGCTGGTTCCTAGAGCCCCCAATGTGCTCCAGAGCCATCGAGCAAACCAACAGAAGGGAAATGGTTCTGTAACTTTTGTTGTCACCCCCGTGACAGCTCTTGGGCTGGGAGGGACAGGTCTGCACCCTCAGCCCTGCAGCACTCGGATACTGAGCATACCTGGGGTCACCTCAGGGGTTTTGGGATGTGGGTTTCTCCCCACAAACATGAGGAGCAAGGGCTTCTATTTTGGGTGCTTTAAATTACATTTTTGTCCCCCAATGTCTGTCTGTGTTCAGGAAGGACCTTAAGTGCATGTCTAACTTTCAGTGTGCGCTCATATCCCACCACCTTGGTTAGGGTCTCGACAAGAGCTTAAAATCAGTTGAAAAATGCCACCAACTGGGCTGACCTTGTGCAGCTTTCAGCTTAACTGGGCTGTTTGCAACTCTTGGGCCAGATCTTGGCTGTTGGAAGTCAGGTCTTGTATTGCAAAATGTCTTGCTTGCTTTTTAGGTGCATGAAATACAATTAGATATATATGTATGGTGTGGGGAAAAGTATGGGGTTTGAGCGAGTTTAAAAGTAGGGTTTTCCAGCAGGTATGTGAGTTCCCACTGTATGTGTGTGTGTGTACATGCGCTGGTATATGGGGGGGCATTGTTGTCATCTGTCTGAGCCACGACTGCTGCGACTGTCAGCAGGTTCAGCTGCTTACCCTTGGAAAGCTTCCTTTGTGCTGAATCAAAGCCTCAGTTTCTATAAAATCATCAGCACAGAGGTATGAGGCTCCGGGATGGAGAATGTCGGTGGTGTGGGGCAGCGGTTAGAGACGTGGGGCTGTGGTCAGGAGCAGAGCTTAGAGATCTTTCCCTTCCCCTCAGCTTGTGGCAAGTTTGGTTCCAGTGTTTGGAAGCAAACCCACTTGTCTGCCTTGCTTGCCTGCTCAAGAAGTTGAAATCCACAGGGACTGCAGTGATCTCCCTTACAGAGTGTCTCAGGTGTCCTTTTCTTTCTAACAACCCCAGGGAATTTCCTCCCCGCTCAGCTGGGGACTTTGTCCCACGTAGAGAAGGTGGCAGGTGAGAGGTGCTGGCAGAGGGAACCGGTTCGCTGGCCCCACGTGCACACACTCGGTCCAGACTCCCCGGTCGTCCCGCGAGGATAAAGCTGTTTGGATTTTTAGTTTTTGCGAAGGTTCACGTAGCTTTGGTTAGGCAGACATTTTTTTTCCCAATCTCTTCTGCTGTTGACTCTGTGGAGGCCTCACCGCCTTCTGCCTTTCTGCACTTCAGGCCCAACAATAACCGCCTTTGATAAAGACACTACAGAAAAGCAAAGCGTCATCCTCAACACAACCAGGGCGAGCACAATCCTTCAAAGGCTGCCGCAGACAGGACGTGCTGAGCTTCCTCCACATGCCCTGGGGCTTCCCGGACACAAGTACAAATGTAAGGGTCTGGAAAGAAGATCCTCGTGTGGGGTGTGAAGCAATTTCAGGGATACAGGGGCCAGATGTGGGAGAGTAATGAGCTGGGAACAGCCTCCTGGGTGCCCCCATGCACAGCGGCCTGACCTGTCCGGCTCCTAAGGCACAAGTGACCAAGCTGCAGATGAGAATACAATGTAACCCCAGAGTCATTAAATATATCATCTACAACTCAGTGCCTGAGTTATTTTTGCCATTAAGAATCTTTTCTTTCTCACTAGTAGTTTGCTCACACCAGTTGAAGCATCTGATCATCTGTAGTATCTCAGAGCCCAAGTGATATTGCAGTAAGCTGGGTTAGACTTAGAGATGTGGTAAGACAGCAGCGTTTTATTAACTCAGCAGAGTATTTCTGAACAAAATAAATGTTTTTTCTGCCATCTTCAGGGACACTCTGCAGTGAGTATAACATTGTTCTGCAACAAGGTGGGTAGTCCAGGCTCTGAGCACTTGTGATCTTGGGATTTCACAGAACAGCTCGTAAGAGGAGAGTAATTTGTGCACTTAATAAACAGGCTGCAAAGTCAGCATTTGTCTTGTGATGTGGTGGTTGTAGAAGGGACAGAGACGTTAAAGGCCAGTTCCAGCTTGGCTTACTACGCGAGTTCACTCTGCTTTTCCAAGGGGTGATGGCGTTTTGCATTGGTGGCCGTGTGTGTACGTACTGTTTCTGAGGAAGAGGGTTGGTAGTTGTTCCCTCAGGTCCTTGTGGCCTCACACACCAGTGCAGCCGAGGGACTAATCCCGTGCACCAGGGAACTTCTGCTCGCCCAGCCCCTGGCTGCTTCCACTGAAAGCAGCATTAGGGCCACTGCATGTGACCGACTTCTTGTTTCTGTGGATCGTGCTTGGGATTTGGGGATGAATGCTTTGCAAATGGCAGTTTTATAATGTATAATCTGACATCACCTTGAAATAGCCAGCCAGGGCATGAAGTATAGTTGTCACGTGCCAGTTTGGCATACAGTGTCACTCGTATTTCGCTCTATTAGTTCAGAAGTGGCAGTGTATTAAAATCAAACCCTGCTTGTCTCTGCCAGCTTCACCAGCCTGGTTCCGTGCCCACTGTGTTGCCAGTAATTCCCCCCACTGTTTGCTGCGAGGTTCATGCAGAGCCACTCTGTCCAAAGTCTCTGTGCAGTTAATTATCTGTATTAAAATCAGGTTGATAAGATTTCTGGAGATGTCACGCTGAGCTGTGCAGGAGTGCAAAGCAAATGAAGGACCAGAGGCGCTGCAGCCAGCGCGGGACCGAGCGGAGGCGCTCAGGGTGAGCCGCGGGAGTGCGGGAGGACGAACACTCAGCCTGTTGCACCCCCTGTGCATCCCTGACACAAACAGGCGAGCGCTGGTGTTTATCCTCCCAGATAGCGAAGGAAGAGGAGGCTGCTCATCCTAGGGGCGAGCGTCCTGCTCAAAACCACCAAAGGTCCCCGCCACCCTTGCCCCAACTTCACAGTTAAATTGCACAAGGAAAAACCTTCAGTGTTAACTTGCATAATAAACAAGCAGCGGAGTTTTCAAAAATAAACAGCTGTCCCAAAATGCCTCTTTCTGCAGGGGGACTGTGGCCAAGCCGGCCGCTTCTTTGGGGCAAGATTGGAGCCCCAACTTGTTTCTTCACCGTCTCCGGGTTCCTCAGTCTAAGATCTCAGTCTAAGTCTAAGTCTGTGCTAAGATCTCCCAGACACACCATTCTTTGGAGTTCTTTCCTAGTAGTTCTACTCTTCTCTTGCCTCTCGAACCCCCTCCTAATTGTTTTTTGGGCTTCCAAGTTACCCTTCCGCCTCCCGCGGAGCCGCTAATGAAGTGTGAGCATACACGGATGCAGGCTGCTCGGGAATTTGTCGGGGCGCTTGCCCAGCCCTTGTTTTCTCATTAACCTGCTGCTGTGTGAGGAAGGAAGCGAGCGTGCCTCGTTTTGTCCCTGCCGCGAGCTTTCCCTCGGCAATCCAAGCCCTTGGATAGGTTTCTTTTCTTTAAATATATCAATAACTGTTATTTTATTAGGAGTGCAACACGTGCCAACCGAATTGCCTGTGTAACCCATTTAAATCAAGAAGTCACAGGCTGACACGTTAGCTGTGAGCAGAACCACTTTAGGGGACACGCGCTCAGATTCTCCGACGGCTTTATGCCCGTGGTACCCAAGCACGGCTTTGCGTCCTGTCTCCGAATAAAGATTAGTCACAGAAATGCTGAGATGAGACTAAGGACCCCCTACCTGAGTCATTTCATGCCCGTCCTACTCAGCATCCCAGAGAAGAGCGGCTTTTTTCCCTGGTAAACAGCAGCTTAGCAGGCTGTGTGATAAAACCGTAGGATTTAAGGCTGTGGAGTTCAAAGTAATTGCGAAGACGAGACGCCCGTATCTATTAAAAGCGACGGGATGTGTCGAGCCTGGCTGAGATGGTTTCGCAAATATCAGCCAATGTGATTTGTTGTCTCCCAACCTTATTGCTTAATAGGTGCAATGAATAAGAGCAATTTTCTGAGCAGAAGCTGCATCTCCCGAAACAACCAGGAAGAGGGGGATATGTCACCAAAGGGAACGGTGCTTCCCATGAGAGATTTCAAAGCAAGTGATTTTTGTTCCTTTAGCACTTCAGTGCATGTTTTCAAAAGACACTGCATTTTTTATATAGGAACTCAGCTAGAGTTCTTATTTTTTTTTTAAATAATAAAAAACTTTACTAATAATGGACAATCCCTCCCAAAAGTTGCAGCGTTATAAGAATGACATGTAAAATAAATGATGTTTCAGCAGCTCTACGGAGGGGTTATGCTGGCACTCTAATTTACTATCAACCCCAGTATTACAAATGGGATGTTGTTTGGTTTTCCTCAGCCTTTTTCAGCCCCGAAGTACCAAATTTTGATCTATCTGCCGAGTACCTATTGTGGGAAATTTGGAGGAACTCCACCGAAGTCAACTGGGTTGCCCTGGATTTACAGCGCTGTAAATGAGATCAGAATTTGGCTCCAACTATATTCCATTAATGAGTCAGATACTGGCAATGCAGCCAATATGCACCCAGAAATGGCTTTAACACAGCTTAGGATATTCAAAATCGCTTTATTGCAAGATGGGCTGAAGGCCAGGGTTCTGGGCTTCTCTTTTATTCTTTCCATGAAACTCACCTTCATGCAGAAAGCCAGCGCGGGGCTGATGCAAAACTTAAGAGCCATTTAAGCTCTTAGAATAGGGCTTGTGAGATGCATAAACGCTACGCTTTGCCTGCCCCAGAGCAGATTTATGGCTCAGAGTTCAAGACGGTCTAGGATTTATCAACTTTTACAGGTTTCTAAAGATTTTCTGTACTTTAAGTGACACGGAGTGACAGTTTGTAAAATGTAACGCCAGCACGGATGATCTGTTGCAGGCCATCGGTGGCACAGCAGGACAGGGGTTCGTAGCTGCCGTTTGGAAGTGCTGCTACAGGAGAAATAATAAATAAGGATTAGATGGTTTTGCTTTGGAGGAAATCCTTTCATCGACTCCTGAAGTCTTTATTTCAGTGTAACCCGAGTAAATACCTCACCTCTTTGAGGGTAAGCAACCGCGTCACAGGCTCCTCCTCCGCATCGCCAGCCCGGTTTCTCCACACCACCTCAGGTCGTGCCCCAATTTCCCAGTGACAGGGTGAATTATGACGACCTTTCTGTAAATTCATCTTGTGTGAGAAATGCAGGTGCCCAGATCTCCTCCTGGTGACGTTGTGCGTGTCTGGAGCGAGCCGTGGTGCCGTCTGTCTGTCTGTCCGTCCGCTCAGCGCCAGCCTAGACCCGAGCGTGCGGTTGTGCTGAGATCCCAGGGGGCCCAACGGGGACACGTTCCAACCTCTCTGCAAAAAACCCTCGTAAAACACCTCTGGTGCTTCCCGAGAGTAGGGGGGTGTGAAAGTCTGTGCATGTGCAGATGTAGAAGCTGTAGAAACTGTGTGGCTTAGCCTTGATCGCAGCAAGACAAGTAAAATGTGCTGCTGTTCTAGCTGATCCATTCTGGCTCTAGTCCCTTGGGCTGTTTTCGCTGTTGCCTCAGATGCCCCAACACTAGAAAGTGAAACTGCGAAGGGAGGGAAGGGAGGTTCTGATTGCCCCGTCCGGCGCGCTGGAGCAGCTGGCACTAACTGGGATAACGCAGATACGGTTCAGTCTTGTGAGGCTGAACCAGAGATGCTGGAGGTTACTCAGAATCCGCGGCAGCACCAGGATCCTGAGAACCTTCACGCTGCATAACCCGCGGGGCAGTGCGGGAGGAGGGGAACTGATCCCGGGCTTGCAGCAGAGCGATGCCAATGGGAATCTGCCCAGAGCTGTTTGCCGGCCCTAGTGATGCTCTGACTCCACAGCCCATGCAGTTGCACAGTCAGCTGCTCCCCCCTCCTTTCTCCCAGCTGGTGAAATCACCGGCAGGCGGCCGGCAGAGGTTTCTCCATGGAGGTTTTCACCAGATTGTCATTGTCCCAGTCTCGGCGAGGCAGACAAGGCAGTCGGAAAGATGGGATCCACCCCAGCCAATGGCGCTAGAAATACGGGAAATGGGAGTTTCAGAGCAGATGCCCCTTGGGCACCTCTCTTGCTAATTTGCACTTAGATGGGTGCCTTTCCCTGAGCACTTTATTAATTAAGGCTTGCAGCCCACCTCTGAGGCAAATAAGTTATTACTGCCCTCATTTTCCAGCAGCAACTGCAAGGAGTGGTTTGCCCGAGGCCACAAATCTAATCAGTGGCAGAACCAGGAATGAGTGAGCTCTGCCCGCCTCCTGTGGTACTCAGCGCACCCGTTGCCTACCTGGAACAAAGTTAACAGCTTCCCGAAAACTTAGCATTTTTGTTAACACGATGCGAATGAAGATGGAGCACCCAAAAGAACGAGCTTTGCAAAAGGAGAGCTCACCAGCAATCCTGCCATAGCCCAGGGGTAAAGGCGCAATCTCGTGTTGAACCACAAAACCATCCTCCCCATAAATTATACACCTCTTCTCGTCGGTAAATTTAGCAGGAGGGTTCAAGCATAAATTTAAAAGAAGCTTTTACTGTAAGCAATGCATCAATATAATTAAAACCAAACACAATTCTTTTCCTTTCTTAGGCTGGAGAAAACCCTGTGCCCTTGGAGAAAATTGTTTCCCCTTTTCCTCCAGGGAATCCAGAGCCCGAGCAGCAGCTGTGAAGAGTGGAGAGAAAGAAAGAAGTGGAAGATGTTGGAAGTGCTTTGGGCAACGTGAAGAAGGATTTGCACGGAAGGAGCTGTTCAAGGGCCCAGCAGCAAACCAGAGACACATACATGCTTATATATAGAAGAATGTAAACCCTCCTGTATGCATACGTTAAAACGTGCATGCCTTGTTGAGAACGTAAGCAACATTCCTTGTAGATGATGGTGGTCTGAGCATTCGTGCTCCTGCAGTCTGAGTCAAAAGATTAGTGATGTCCTCGCTGTGCCGTTAGCGTTTTCTCCACTGCACCTTGTTTATGGCAACATAAACATTCCTTTCAATGCAGCAGGATGAAAAGTAATCTGTCCATCCGGAGTTAAGTAATGTATTGAGAGACCAAACTCGCTGCAAAATGGGCACGTCCCAGGCTGGGTGGTGGGGGAACAGGTGCTTGGCAGCTTGGACAACAGCCAGTTTGTGTGTGTATATATTAAGCGCTATAGCACCAGGTGAGAGAAGCTGTTCTTATGACTTTAGTTTGTCTGGTGCTACATTTAATATTTGTCTGGGGCTAAACCGCCTCTCTGTGGTGCTACAGTTTCCCCAAGAGGATGTTCTGAAACATGGGACAAGGAGAAATCTATTTTGGTTATTAATATTTATACACAAGATAGCAAAAAATAATACTTGTTGAGAAGGTGCTATTTTTTTTTTTCTTTCTTTCAATCTCTGCATAAATTAAGACAAAACAAAGAATCTAACCCAGAGCTTTATAAAACTCATTTTCTTTGGGGCAGTTTGTTAACTCTTGTGACGGTTCGGAGCTGGGGAAGCAGCACTCACTGAGGCAGCAGACACCCAGCAGGGCTTTTTGGCGCAGCGTGCAGTCAGAGTGAGCTCCTGCCGCACGGCCTGCAGCTCCGGGGCTGCGTGTTCTCCTCCCGCTGCTTTGAGATCCTGGGAACTGCATCTCCGCTCATCAACAGACTATGGGATAACAGGAGAACTTGGCCTTACAAGTCAAAGGGCTTTTCTCAGTCTAGTACTGAGCACTTTTTGGTTTTTTCTTGCAGCCAAAACTTACCTGTCACATTCAGGACACCTTCCAGATGCTATTTACAGTAATTATGACACACATTGTTTTAGAAACATTTTTCCCAAGAAATTTTTCCCAGCTTCAGATATTTGCACCTCCCATGGCAGGAGGGAATTCTCAAAGGCATAAGGGAATGTTAACAACCCAATTTCCCAAGGAAGTTTGGCTCCCTGTCTGTTAAAAATGCTTCCTAACCCTCGCCCAGCCAAGGAACGAGCCGAGTGGCCACGATGTCCAAGTGTTTTTCGCTACTGCAGAAGAAATGTTTCTAAGAAATCTAAAAGCTAAATTCTCCCTTTATCAAATATTCACCGATGTGTTTTGGCCCCCTGCGCACATATTTGTGGGTATTATTGATCCCAGTCAGTTCACAAACAGCAGAAAGGGCGATGCTGGAAGAGCGAATTGTTCCTAATGAATAACCTTCCTCTACTTTATATGATGTGCAGTGCTGGGGGGGATCGTGTAGCTCAGTGTGTAGTTTGGCTGTGATAGAGTTTGGGTGGCCTCAGAACCACAGGGACCAATAAAACGTTTTCCTGCCAGTTTTGGCCCAATGCTCAGTAACACTCGGCATCCTGCCCTCAATCCTGGCTCGTCTCCTGCTGAAATCAGTAAGAATTCTTCCAGAGGAGGAGCCGCCGCTGATTTCAGCAGGGTTGCGAGTGCTGGGTCACTGACTGCTGGATCTGACATAGTCTTAAAAATACAACTTGCTGCAAATCACTCGAATGAGTGAAATTGTGTTTATGGGGTTGGACAAGTCCGATTTGAACAGAAAACAATTGATTGGGGAAGACTGGATGCGTCACTTTGCTACACAGGACACGCGGCCTGCAGGACCCCCAGAACTGTCCCCACCCTGTGTGTGTACCCACAACACAGGCTGGCTGGAGACTCTCCAAAATCCCTCACCTGTACCAGGTATTAGCTCCGGAGTTCTGGATGTTGAATCAACATCTCACTTGGAATCTGCGTTACTCCGTTTTCCTTTGCATCTCCTGTGCGGTTTGCACGGCCGTGGGTTCTGCCACGCCGGCTCTTTGCCTCTGAGCCTTTTTGTAGCGTTTTTCCCAAAGAGGCGACTCCCCTGCCACAGCACAGCACAGCAAAAGGGAGGTTCTGTTCTTACTGTGGTATCCTCACCTTGGGAAAGCCCCTTGAATTGTCATCAACCTCAGTAGCAAAGTGACGGACCAATGTCCCTCGGCCCTGCCCCTCGCTGGACAGGCCTCTCTGCAAAAACCCCAAACCCCAGAACCGCCTGCTCAGTCTCCTCCTTGGTGGTTCCCAACATTCCCATCGTGATTTCCATAAAACAACCACCAAATCCATGGTGCTTCCCAAGCACAAACAAGAGCGGGTCCAGCACCCCAAATCCTGCTTTAATCCTGATTCGCTTCACTTTTTAGTTCTAAATCAGATGTTTCATGTGAACTGAGGGTTGAGTTTTGGAGACTTTCATCTCTTAGTTGCTGGGTCAAGCAAGCTTTGCTAGAGAAACAGCTTACCAGCACTTCAGAGCCAGCACTCACTGTACATACATCAAATGACTGACTAGAGGGTATGTATTTGTCAAAGCCTTACATTTTCTGGTATAATTGCTATTCTTGAATGCCTCTGTTTTTTGACAAGGGGTGTTTTTATCCTTTTTAAAAGCTCTGATTTAACCCGGGTTGGTGTTTGTATTGGAAAAGACAGCATGCTGTGTACTCCCCTAGCGCTGTCCGGACTGTATTGCAGCCGCTGTGTGAGACGGGGGGTTTCTGTACCGCACCAAGGGGTAGGAAACCAGCACAGTTCCTCTTGCTCTTTATTTTTCCAGCAGCCAAGAAGTCATTGATTTTGATCGGCTCTGCAGTCGCGCCTCCACAAGACTGAGGATGGCTCTCAAAATGAAAAAATAGAGCTCAGCTTAGGTTTCAGCAGGCAGAGGAGGAGGTTATGAGATCATAGTCTATATAGAACGCCGCATAATGTGGCTGTGAGGAAAGTCTTTATTAATTTTTAAAGCGGCACTCCACCAAGACGGCTCCCACCGCATATTGGAACTTCGTATTTCAAGTTCGAAAAGCAGCCTAGTGTGGACTGCGAGTCATCTCCTCTCCCCCTGCCTGTGAAAACAAGTCCTTTGGGCAAATTAATCGTAAGATGGCACTGCTGTGTGCAGTGTTACACCCAGGCCAGAATTTAGCCCTTCAATTCCAAATTCCTCTTCTACCTTAGAATTATTGTCAGTAGTTATAAAAATAGGGAATGGGAGCAGTTCTACCTCCTGTATTGTGCAGGAACAGCGATGCCTCCTGTGTCAGACACTTTCATGTGCCCAGGAGAGGCATCACCTGATAAAAACATAAAGCAAATCATCAAAATCAGTGAGGAATGAGAAACCCATCCTACTGCTGCTTCAGAGCATGCAGAAATTACCCTGAAGCCCATTACTAAAGCAATTTACTTGAATCAGAAACACTCGTTAAATCAGTTTAATCTGATTTGTGAATTTGCTTCGTTTCTATATCAAGCTAAGATTACCAGGGTCTTACCACCACTGCAAAAGCAGCAGCGATACCTTCTAGGGAAAAAGATCACAACCTGATTTGGTGAAACGGGTGCAGTGTCTGTGTCCACGTGCACCTTGGAATCGGGCACGTTTCCCCCAGACGGACCCGTTTGGTTGAGTGTTGCTGTCCTGTCGTCCTCGCAGGGGGAGCAGCCAGAGGAGAGTGTCACTTTGTGGGGAACGATGGACAATGGGGAAGCAAAACTAAAGATCCTTGCCTCTGAAAAGCTGCACTAGCACTTACAAAAGAGTTCGTGATGAGGGCAGAATAGCAAACCTACCTTCATTTCAATTTTCCTACAAGTGGTTTTAAACCAGCTGTCCGTCAGCGTGACAGAAGGCTGAGTTATGTACAACTACCTGTGGCTCCACGTTGAATGCTGGACTCACATTTTTTGGTCCATGTCGAAGCCTCCTGGCTGTATCCTACCTCCACAACAGGAAGGTATTGACCTTCACAAATTTGCTTAGAGCACATGGAAGGTATTCTACCTTCACAACGTTTCTTAGAGCAAATTTACTAATGGCAGATTTGATTTTGAATCCAAGATCAGCCTCATTCTTGTGTGACGCTTTGCGAGGCACCGCTTGCTGCGTGCTGAGCGAGACTTGTTAATCTCTCTTGGTACAACAGGTGAGGAGAGGAGACACTGCCCATGTTATTTCAGAATCCAAAAGCTTAGGAAATCCTTAGGAAGAGCCTAGTAGATCAGCTAGTCTGACTGGAGGAGAGGAATCCTCGCTTGCTGCTCCTACCTTGGTCTTTAAGTCTGTCCTTTTCATTCTAAAGCCCGGCTTTGCTCACCGTATGGGTGTTAACCCATCCCTGTTCCCAGCCTAAGACACTCCCGTGGTTCTTCCCTCCTGCCTTGGCTCGTGCTCTGGCTGCGTGATGAGAATCCATCAGCGTTTGCTCCAAACTCGGTTCTTCCGACCAGCTCTGCCCTGAGCAGCTGTGCAGGAAAGTGGACTGGGCCACTCAAACCTGTAGAATTTCCATATAAAACTACAAAATACGAAACAGGTGATTATTATTATTATTTTTGACAATCTTTATTTGAATACAAGAGTGAATTTTTGTGTAACTCCAATGACACTTCTACAGCGTTCAAGTGCATGAATACTTGAGTACTTGAATTTCGCAGGTTTTTTAATATTTACAGCAAGTGACTCTGGAGCTTGACAAATATTCACTGAAAGCATCTGGGGGTTGAACTGCCATTATTAGTTACATCTGTTATTAGTTACAGACGCCACCTAAGCAGAGAGCAAAACCAGCTACAATGCATTCAGGGCTATCACAGCACAACCTTTCCAATCCATTCAAAGACCAGAGTTTATCCCAAGATAAAGATCTTCCCATCACCTTCAGTCCTTAGGACATTTGCAGGTTTTCCCGTCTGCTCCCAGGCGCGTTGCTAACGGGATAACCCAGAGGAGACGCGGTGAATACGCAGCTCCCTGCACATTCCCGCTTTAGGACTGTTTGGATTTAAACTCTTGCAGAGTCACTGTGCGAGTTTCCCCCCTCTGCTCCCTGCTGATCATCCCAGTTCATGAAGGCTCCTGGTCATGGTTGGATGTGGCTTCTCTCTTTTGTAAAAGGAATTTCATATGCTGAGACTCTTTGTACATATTTATAATGACTTTATTAAAAAAAAAAAAAAGAAAAATAACTGTTCAATGGTGAAAAAAAGGCTCTGAGTTTTATTTCCTTTCTGAGAGAATAATTTCTTTCCACAACCCTGTTTCCCCGTGGAAATCAACAGACATTTCTCATCACTTGTCATTAGAGCTGAAGTTCCCCCTGTACGTTTTCTGGTCCAGGAGTGGTGTTGTATGGGAAAGCAGAGCTGTCCCGCCGGCCAAACCCTTCACAGAGCCGCTCCTGCCACCGCGGCCGCGCCCAAAGAATAAGGGCTGAAGGATGGTGGTTTAATTTAACAGCTATATAATAGTGGCCTCTAGTAAATTCTTCTGCCTTGCAGGAATTAAGATGATCTTTGTTATGCTTCCAGTAGAATAAATATCCATGTTTTCCAGGAGCATTTAGAAAAATAATAAGAATTAGAGGTGGCTTTTCAAACATTTTCAAAGCAAATACCACCAACCCTTTAATTAATTGGCATTGCCCTGAAAACCATCGCTGAAACTTTTAATAAACTGAGTGTCCACAGAGTAATTTTCCCTTTTCCTGGTGAATATATCAGACTAGTGTACATAACATCTTCATGGCCACTGAAAACCCTGCTTCCTTCCTAGTGAACTCTCTTCCCCCATCCCAAAAAGGCTGTTCCCATCAGAGATGGCCCCTGGATTCCTTGGCTTCATTCTCCAATTTCAGGGGATCCATTTGACAAGAATCACATCACTTTATTTTAGAAAGTCAAGCTTTTCTTCCTTAACTTCCCTGTAGCTCTCAGGCCAGATTTGGACCATCTTCCCCGCTCAGGCTCTGCCGCTCCCCGTTTCTCCTCTAGTCATACTGAACTACTATTTCCAAATAAATGTTCAGCCTTAATCCTGTTACCATGAGCTCCTGTTTGCTTTAATTCTCCTCCCTGTGGAGTCGCACAGCAGGAAGGGAAGGCGCAGTCAGTTACATCCACACACACGGGTTCATTTCCCCCAGGTACGGTTCCTCCTGATTATCCACTCAAGTGGGATTGTAACCTTACGGCCATTTCCATAGTAATGAGCACGGAAGATGCCACAAGTGCCTAATGAGGCACTTTCTCCAGGTTTAGTGAAAGACAAAGCTCCAGCGAACAGACAGCAACTCCATTTGCACACAAGCGCCATGTGGCCCCCTCAGCAGAGATGGAAACGGGGGCAATATGAAGTGTGTAGAGTCTTGTATCTGGGCAGGAACAACCCCAGGTTCCAGTATAAGTTGGGGAACGACCTGTTGCAGAGCAGTGTAGGGGAAAGGGACCTGGGGGTCCTGGGGACAGCAGGGTGACCATGAGCCAGCACTGGGCCCTTGTGGCCAGGAAGCCAATGGTACCTGGGGTGGGTTAGAAGGGGGTGGTCAGTAGGTCAGAGAGGTTCTCCTGCCCCTCTGCTCTGCCCTGGGGAGACCACACCTGCAATATTGTGTCCAGTTGTGGCCCCTCAGTTCCAGCAGGACAGGGAACTGCTGGAGAGAGTCCAGTGCAGCCACCAAGATGCTGAAGGGAGTGGAGCATCTCCCGTGTGAGGAAAGGCTGAGGGAGCTGGGGCTCTGGAGCTGGACAAGAGGACACTGAGGGGGGACTCATTCCTGGGGATCAATATGGAAAGGGGGAGTGTCAGGAGGATGGAGCCAGGCTCTTCTGGTGACAACCAGTGACAGGACAAGGGCCAATGGATGCAAACTGGAACACAGGAGGTTCCACTTAAATCTGAGAAGAAACTTGTTCGCGGTGAGGGTGTCAGAGCCTGGCCCAGGCTGCCCAGGGGGGTTGTGGAGTCTCCTTCTGTGCAGACATTCCAACCCGCCTGGACACCTTCCTGTGTAACCTCATCTGGGTGCTCCTGCTCCATGGGGGGATTGCACTGGATGAGCTTTCCAGGTCCCTTCCAACCCCTGACATTCTGGGACTCTGTGTTAATTCTGTTAACAGTCCGAGGTATCTCCTTGAAGAGCTTTTTCCGAAGTGAAGGTGTTACCATCATGCCTCCACCACCACAGGTGGATTATCCAGCCCGGGTGTAAGCCAGGCTGGCTCCAGAAGCAATGCAGCTGCCTCTGTAATTCTGCCCTTGAACTCATCAATCTGACTAAACCCAGGCTCTGCGGGGGGAGCCTGTGTCTGGATGTCCCTACATTGCTGGTACCAGCTGTGCTCTATGGGTTCTGTGCTGTGTGAGCACATTTTGTTTGCTTTTGGACCCAGGCAGGTTCTGGATGCTGAGCAGTACCGGTTTTCAAAGCCAGGACACCTTGTCTGAAGTGGCTGCACATGTTGCAGAGATACCTGAATTGGCGACGTTCTCTTGGTTAGGATCTCAACTTTCCACCTAGTCAAACCCAACTGGACTTCAGTCTCTACTTGCCTCTCTCTGTTCTCTCCATACGCTAGGAAATCAGAAAGGCTGAGCATGAAAGTTAAAGAGCACAAACCTTCCTGAGAAAAGCAAGCGTCATTTCCAGCTTCACTAGCACGGTCTTTCCCAAGTTCCTTGAGATTTTGTCATGATAACAACATTTGCAATTTGTGGAATCAACTGCAAAAACATGGCTGCTGAGAAGTGACATTTCTCTGACCCCAAAGAAAATTTGGTGGTTCTGAAACAGTGTTTTGGAAGAACAACAGTGTGATACTCTGGAGTTACAGATTCAGGGAAGTTAGCGCTATTTAATGTGAAAAATCAATGTTCTGAGCCAGAGGGGACAGATTTTTCCAGTATACCAGGTTATACACATGCAATTCACAGTATGCTTTCCTTATACACACAATCTTTATCTATACTAAAAGGACAGAAAAAAAAGGAAACATCCCAGGCAGTTTACAACCAAGAAAAAACCTTGGCTGTAATTTAGCCACGGAGTTTGCCATAACGTAAAACATCTCCCTCGCCTTTGAGGATAAAGTTTCCGATTAGTCAAAATTATTATGTTGGCTATTGGAAAACAGACCCACAGGCAACTAAATAGGGGTGTGGGATCACCAGGTCTTCCAGCTTTTCCTTCTCTTTGCACGTGTTATTCCATTTGTCCGTAGATACTGGGTTTAATACACCTGGAAATGAGCAGAGGTGGTGCCGTCTTTCCAGCATCGCAGGGTTTCTACTGTGACAGAGCGACAAAGAGGACAGGTCTTCTCCCTGTCGAACCAGAGGCAGAGGCATTCTTCACAGAACACATGCTGCGGGGACAAAAGGGCATCGTCAAGGTCCGGTCTGTCCCTACATGTGCATACTCTGTAGGACAGCGATGGGAGCAAGGAAGGATTCCAGTTCAGGCGGACAATGCAGCTGATCAGCAGCATTCACATGGTACGAAAAATAAATCCCAGCATTACTAGTACGTCAGTCTGCCAAAGCTAATGATATATTACATCGTTTCTTAATATAGCTGTAGAAAGAAACATTAAAAAGGCCGACAACACTTGGGCTGACAAAGCAGCTCAGAGGGTTTTTGCCTATCCTGTTCCCATCCTCAATTCCCTGGGTTATTTTACAGGTCTTAGCCCAAACAACCCCTTTTCTTTCCCCTATTCCTTATTGCATTTGTTTTTTTTCTGCTAACATCACCCACTCCTAGTCAGAAGCTTTGCAGTCGCACTTTTCCCTTCTCTATAAGTGTCAGTTCTAATCCCTTATCTCCTCTCATTTCTACAGAGAGCTACTAACAGAGATGAGGAGGGATGACTGTCCAGCACACGACCCATCCACCCCAGACTGGAAGAGTAGGAATAGAATCATAGAATGTCCTGAGTTGGAAGGAACCCATAAAGATGACTGAGTTCAACTCCTAGGCAATACGGCAAGAAGGGAGAATTAGAAGCTGTAAGAAGCTGAGACGTGCTCAACATGTGGAATCAACAGAAATGTTACTCCTCAAAATCTCGACTCTGATAAGCACATACAAAGATAGTTTCTCTGGGGCTTACAGCTTGGTAACATCTGCACAGATGTTCAGAGGAACAGCACTTTTGATGCACACGTGACCTACTTGCTTTAATTTGATAACCTTGTTACAAAGCATAAGAATGTTAAAGCTCTCCAGAAAAAGGCTTTTGAGCTCTATGCCGATATCACAAGAGAGCAGATATCCCACCAATTCCATCCCCAGAAAAAGCTGAATCATTCTGCCTGAGCTTTTCCTGCAGGCTCCCACACATCAGCCAGAGACAGGCTCTGGGATGGAAAATTTCAGCTTCCAATAGACCAAGTGTGACCGGGTCAGAAGCAACTGAAGAGAAAATCTTGGGGAAGCATCACCTTGCGATACCTTCAGCTGCCCTCTGGTACATCAACAGAACCCAGGGCAGCGCGGTGTGTTTGCCGGGTTTTACCAGCACCAGGTTAGGACTCGATGATCCTGAGGGTCTCTTCCACCTGAAATGATTCTATGATTCTATGACTGCTGCATTACTCTGAGGATGCCGTTCTTAAGCTCTAGGTTTTGCCAGTGTTTACCAAATGAGAAACAAAACAATTCCCAGGTGCTGGCAGCAGCGCCCAACTTCTACAGGCAGAACTACTTTTATTCCTGGCCAGGCGTTCAGAGGCCAGACTGTAATTACACGGTGCTGCATCAGTCCTCATGCATCCTATCGGGCCCAGGCTGGATCTGTGCCCCTCTGATCGTAATTTGGTTGGCCTGTTGACCAGCCAGTCTCCCCAAGGGTCAGATAAAAATGTCTTGCGCTCTAGATCCAAGGTCTGGACTGCCAACTGCAGGCCCTGGACCACAGGGCTGCTCTTTTCCATCTCACTCATCAGGTGCACGAGTGGCCCAGCTCTCGTGCATCTCTGGCAATAAATATTCACTCGATCAAGACCAAGCAAATAATTGTAGAAGTTCTCAAGCTACCTGTGCCTCTCCCCAGCTGCAGAAATAAACCACAGGAATGCCAACGGGGGAGCCTGACAGGGGAAGTTCGGGGTCTTACCTGGCACATAAGGATCAAAGGTTCCTTGAATTCTGCTTGGCAAATGGCACAGATGTCACCTGCCTCGCTGCACTGCTGGCTGGTGGCACGAACTCCGTAGGTCTGTCAGGGAGAGATGCAAAAAAACCCCAGTGTCCAAGAGTTTGAAGATAACCTGGTTTGTGGCTAAGCATCCACACAGACATTGTTTTTCACACCCAGATTCCCTGCACGGCCTGGGAGAGACACCGGTGTCATGTCGCTGTGTATGGGGAAGGGAGCTTTGGGCACCAGCACACACAACACAGGGAGTCTGGAGCTCTGTGGTCTCTGTTTTGTTTTCCCCCCGAGCTGACTCCATCTTTTAGTGCCTCCACTTGCGGAGCAATGATAATGAAATTTAATGAGCTCAACAGGGAGCTGAAAGGATTAATTCAGCATCATTTGCAGAGGTGTTTAGATAGCGGGAGGTATTATTATTAGCAAGTTAGACAATAGAAGAAAGAATAACAGCAGCTGAACCCACAGGCTTCTCTACTTTTTAAATACGTGGAAGGTAAATGTTGCTTCTCCTGTTGTAACAGTAATAGGGGAAATGGAAACACACTGAGGAAAAATGACCAGCCCAAGCCCACAGAATAAGCAAGGCGAGCTCTAACAAACTTCTATGATGTTATGTTCCTTTGCTCTACAGTCCTTGGTTTGACCATTTTAAAATACAAGTTGCAGTATTTCACTGCAGCAGATCTAAATATCAGGACCGCATAATGCTGTGCCTGGGGCAGCTCTCGTGTGCTGGGTTTGGCTGGGGCAGAGGCAGTTTTCTCCACAGCAGCCAGTACAGGGCTGTGGGTTGGGTTTGTGCTGCAAACAGCTGATAATTCAGGGATGTTTTCATTATTGCTGAGCGGCACTTACACAGTCAAGGCCTTTTCTGCTCCTCACCCCACCAGCAAGTGGGCTGGGGGTGCACGAGGAGCTGGGAGGGGACACAGTGGGGACAGCTGACCCCAGCCGACCAGGGGATACCCTGCACAGTATGACATCAATGCAGGGCTTTTGCTTTACCTATTAAACTGTCTTTATCCCAACCTACGAGTTTTCTCACTTTTTCTCTGCTGATTCTCTCCCCCATCCCAGCGGGGGGTGGTGAATGAGTGGCTGTGTGGGGTTAGTTGCCAGCTGCAGTTAAACCACCACAAATGTGGGATCTGTTTTAACGTCACTGCACAGCAGGCTCTACATATCCCTATTCAAAGTCTTTCTCACACTCTGCACTACAAAGTTTTGTCAGCTTCTTGCGGTTTGGGCCTCCATGGATTAATACTTATTACACGGGGCTTCCAATTAGACAAAACAGGCCAGACCAGCTATGAGAAAATGTTCCTAACATCCCTGACAAGAGACACCAGCTTATCCAGACACAGGACAACAAATTTTATTCTACAGACCTGACACACTGAGTAATTGTCAACTCCATCATTCAATAATAACAAGATTTCACCTATGAAACTGGTCTAATACATGTGACTACCTACCTGTGGGGTGCAAAGGACCTTCAGTGCCTTCCGGACACTTCCCACACGACCGCAGATGTCAAAAGACTGCAATAAAGACATTCCATTTTAGATGACTTTCAGACAGCGTCTGTGTGTGTACAGTCCAGAAACACAGGAAACATGCGGCACAGTTTCTCCAAATGGATACTTGGAGGGAACAAAAATTCTAAGAAACAATGGTGCCAAAAAAGATTTCATAGTGATCACGAAATATGTAATTGATGAGAATTGACAGTACAGAAGGGTAACCAGAAAAGCTCTGGTAGCAATGGACTGTGATCAGGGGCAATTCAGGAGAGAAAGAGGTGCAGACATGAGGAGATTGCGGCAGAGTAAACTGCCCAACCCCGGTAGGTAGGAAAGGGCTGAATGGACCCATGGCTCTACCACACTGCTTGGCATTTTAACACCCAGGTGATATTATGAAAGAAGTGGAAATTGCTTGTCATGCTGCAGAGCAATTTAGCAGAGTGCAGTGATTAAATGCTGCCAAGAGAAGAACAGTCTGAGGAATGAGGAGCAGGATGGAGTTGTTCCCATCCGCCTAAAGAGTGAGAAATTTCAAACACCAGGAAGGGAGCGAGTTTCCAGCACCTCCGTACTTTGCAGACACCCAAGGATCACAGAATCCCAGAATGTCAGGGATTGGAAGGGACCTGGAAAGCTCATCCAGTGCAATCCCCCCATGGAGCAGGAACACCCAGATGAGGTTACACAGGAAGGTGTCCAGGCGGGTTGGAATGTCTGCACAGAAGGAGACTCCACAACCTCCCTGGGCAGCCTGGGCCAGGCTCTGCCACCCTCACCGCGAACAAGTTTCTTCTCATATTCAAGTGGAACCTCCTGTGTTCCAGTTTGCACCCATTGCCCCTTGTCCTGTCGCTGGTTGTCACCCAGAAGAGCCTGGCTCCATCCTCCTGACACTCCCCCTTTCCACACTGATCCCCAGGAATGAGTCCCCCCTCAGTGTCCTCTTGTCCAGCTCCAGAGCCCCAGCTCCCTCAGCCTTTCCTCACACGGGAGATGCTCCACTCCCTTCAGCATCTTGGTGGTTGCGCTGGACTCTCTCCAGCAGTTCCCTGTCCTGCTGGAACTGAGGGGCCACAACTGGACACAATATTCCAGGTGTGGTCTCCCCAGGGCAGAGCAGAGGGGCAGGAGAACCTCTCTGACCTACTGACCACCCCCTTCTAATCCACCCCAGGATGGACAACAGCAGGGGCACCACCAGGTCCTTTTCTCTCCCGCTTCCTCCATTGCCCAGTAAATGTGATGTAACTGCACTTGCAGAGCCGTGCTCATTCAGGGCTCCTCATTAAAGACTAAAAGCAGTTCAGAGAAGAGCAGAAAATGAGCCGGCAGAAACTGATTTCTGAAAAGAGACTGAAAGATATAAATATTTACAGCTTGGCTGAGCAGTACAAAAGCGAGGGGAAAAGATGATAAACTGCCTACAAATATCAAAGGGCTGAACACACTCAGCATTCTTAAAGTGAAGACACAGTACTAATAAAAAGGAAAACAGCTTGACAAACCTAATCTGGAATGCCACCTTCATCTTCCCTGTCTGGCAGGACACAGGGACAAAGACACTATGAACTAGACAAGATATGAAGAAATGATTGTGCAAAGAACAGCCCTGCATCAGTTGGGAGAAGGGCCAGATGACATAGCAGGACCTTTTCATTTCTAACCCGAGCGAGGGCAGAGGAAGGTGTGATGCAGAATATGCAGAACTGCACTGGACCAGCAGTACAAAGGCACCACAATGCCTGGAGCTGGCTTTCTATTTTTTTTTTTGGTTAGCATGATTAAGTGGGCTCACTGCAGGGAATGCCAATGAGATCATCGTGCAATAGATGTGGAATCAAATGAAGGCACCAATAATGCTTCCAGTCAGCACGTAAAAAGGCTCTCGGGGTCCTACCAGTAATGCTTTCAGTCAGCAACCAGCACTCGAAGCTGCCGACTGCTACAGACTTTTTATCTTCTAACAAGGACAGGGATCAGCTCTTTCCTACAGTCCAGTTCACAGCTTTTTCTGGTTGCTTTGCTTATAGCATGACTTCTAGTGCCTTTGCTCTGGCTCTGATGTCCCCTTTTATCTCCATCTATTTCCCCACTTTGATTTTTTTCCTCCGGAGTTTCCTATACCCCCAAAAGATTCACGTTTCAGTTGTCTCTTTAAGATCAATTTACCACCCGCCACACCAAAGTCTATGTTGCATCAGTCATCCTGCTAGCAATAGGATTGCAACAATTGCGTTCACAGTGAGCAGTTATGTGCGGGATAGGGAAAAAAAGTACAACCTGGATGCCCTTAATGATGAACATTTGGGATTTCTTTGCCAAAATCAGAGGTTTGTGTTCACACATGCCAGAGAGAGACACCACGACAGCTCCCACCAGCTGCACTGAAGTTGAGCCTGCCCTTTGTGTAGGCGAAGGGGACGTGGCCCTGGCTGAGCCCTGGATTTTTGCCAGGAGCACAGAAGGTCTGAGTGCCAAATTGGCTTCTGTGGTTTTTCTAATGTGGTTTGTGGCTTTGCTAATGTGGACTCCTTTGGGTATATTTTCAGTGTCTCAGGCAAGGAATTAGACCTGCAACCCTTGTGATTGTAAATGGGATGCACACACTTAGTATGTTGTGATCTGTATTAGAAGAGTGTGCTCCCTCTTTTCCTTTGCTTCCAGGTAAAGTCTTTACTGTGCAGAGGTCTAATGCCAGCCTGGACACATCTGTGACACTAAGTAGCTGCCACACAGTGACCTGGGATATGTTCCCAGAGCCACCACCCTTCAGCTGGCCTATCCATCCATTTAAACCACTGATAAAATAGATGAATTAAAGGAAGAAACACATACCTTAGAGGCACAGGCTGTAGCCAAGGCACTTTCATACAAGTGTGCCCCACAGTCCTAGTCCTAAGTTACAGCCAAGGCCAGTAAATAGCTGTAATTTTCTCCTCATGGAGCTTCCAACTATCAGATCAGCAGAACTTTTCAAAATCAGGCTGCTTTTCCAATGCAGACTATCACAACACAATCTACAAAGGCTTCATAATAAACAAATACCAGGCGAACTCAGAAAGAACTAGTTGCACCCATGTGCCATGGCCTAATAGGCCTTCAGGTGCCGACAAGCCTCACCTGGGGTCTCCACCCACAATCCCTGCCCATGAGCCAGGGGCTCTACTTAAACTCAGCCTTGAAGGCCTCAGCTTGTATGTGAGCTGTGCAAGTGCTACTTTTAAGCTAAGTTATGGCTGTGCCTTGCTAAAGATCCTACTGCTCTGAACATCCCCCACAAAGAGTATCCTTTAGCCTGTTTCACCACTGTGGCTTTGTGCTGCAATTCCTGGACTGTATCTGACCCCAGCTGTTTCCATCAGACCCCATCATGACCTGTGGATTGATGTTTGGGTTTTATCTTGGACCTATTGTGCTACCTGAACACCTGGACTCTTTGAACCTGGTTATCGCCCCAGGCCTGCCCTGTTCCCTCATCTGGGTGCTGTGGGGCTGGGCCCTGGCTGGTGAGGCCCTTGCTCTGCCAGCTGTGGTTTTGTGCTTGGCTTTCCTTTCTCCAAGGAGCAGGTGGACCCCAGTGCTTCTTCACACTACGATTTCTCCAGATATAAGAAGTGGCATGTGGAACTGCAGGTGATAAGTAACTTTTGCAAGAAGGGATACCAGAAAGATCACCTGAAATCTGTTATTGTAATTGTGATTTGTATACCTGACCTCACAAGACAGAAGGGCACAGAAGGGTTGGATGCTGTTGTCTAGAGGGGATCCAGACAGCAACATGTTTGAAAGGGGCAACAAGCCTCTCACAGAGCAAAGAGCAGGAAACATGCAGCTAACAGAACATGTGGGTGTGCAGGGAGCTACGCTGGTCTCATGTGTCTTCTATTCTGGCACTGTTTGCTCTGTTTCTGGTGTGATCAGACCTGCTGTGACCAAGTCACTTCCCATGACCTCCTCTGCCTGTCCTAACTACAAAAACTCTAAATTCCTTGACAGCAGGGGTTGTGTTGCCCCATTCCTATACAAGATGTAGCTGCAACTGCAGCCATGTATCACATAAGAGCTATAGCATTATTGTGTATTGCCCAGCAATCCATTAGCACCTTTGAGCTGTTTTCAGCTCAGATATATTCTCTCTTCTCTGTTCTTCAGTCTGAAAAGCTATAGTCCCTTTTCTGTAGGCAGAAACAAGTACCAGGGCTGCAGCAAGCCTGACCCACTTGGCCTTTCTCAGAGGGAGGGATAACACAGGTATATCACTGTTTGCTTCAGCTACTGCCCTGTCCCTTGGCAGGGTTCAACACACAATTAGAAATAAGACTATTTCTAGACCTCAGACTTAGGACTCTTCTAAATAAGTCACACTTATTCATTTACAATTGTACAGGCAGACTTTGTGCTCTTAGCATTCTTATTTTTAAGGAAACATTAATTACTCTTGTCTATCGCTGAGATCCTGGGCTTCTATCAGCCAGACCAGGAACCAAAGTGGGACCAGTATGAACTTTATTTCGGCAGGACTTGGATGATTCTCTCTCTCACCCTGCTGCACTCAGTGCTGTGAGTGCCTTGAAAGGCAGAGGAAGGCTTAGAGAGAAACATTTAACTGTTTGCAACCTTCCTTTTGGTATTGCCTCTAGAAGCCTGGGGATAGCTGATTTCTCTTCCAGTACTGTTTCCCCAAGACTCCACTCCCGTTCTCCTCCAGCCTTTAATGAAAAGTATTAGAAAGCAGCAATGACCTCATCAGCCTGATGCAACACTACATGAGCAGTCACAGATCTTCCTCAAGCTCACCAATGCCCACACACTGGCGAAGCAAAATGCTTTGGCAACTAAAGCACATTTTGTCCCCAGCTGCTGCAGCTTCTGTTCCTGGGTAGTGACAGCAACAATCAAAAGGTGTCTTTGTTCCCTCAGCTGTGCTGCTTTCTCTGCTCTTGCTACAGCTCCCAGAAAGGTTATTAATGAGGTGGTACTTGCCTTGCAGAGGCTGTACAGGATGATCAGGATCCCACCCAGGAAGTAGCTGCTAGATGGATCATCTCCCATGATGTATTTGTACCACAGCTGGATGGGGACGAGGGAGCGGAACAGCTGGCTCAGCTCCTCAATAACCAGGTAAAACTTTCCCTGGAAAACAGGCAAACAAGTGATACCTTATTACTATCAGGGAGCCAAAAGAAAAGCCCTTAACAGGTACATGGCTTGAAATGTATGGGACTTTTGTTCACTGACCACCCATGCTCTCTGTTAAATGGTGAAAAGACCAGTACCCATGAGGTGCAGCATTCTCTGCAGCGATTCAAGTCAGTGCCTAGAGAGGACAGCTATCACTTAATTGTTTCTTAGTGTTCCTCTTGCTCTGTCATTTATACAGCTATTCTACACTTTTGAATCTTAAACTTTCAGAGCAGGTTATGGATATGCACCTTACTGCATATCTGTGCAATGCTATGGAATGTTGGCAGCAGAAGTTAAGATTTACAGGGCTGAAAATGATGTAAACTGTAGATACTATTAATAATGAGAAAAAGAACGAAAGGCAAGCCTCTTTGATCCTATACCTCCTTCTGAAGGTATAAAGATTTAAATGTAAGGTGAGATCAGTCATCCTAACAACTTTCTAGACGATCCTAAAGAATCAAAATAATTACCAGTTTTCCAGTATCCTTCCCGTTCCACTTGGGTATGTTGGATTTTGTACAGTACACAGAAAAAAATGACTCTGGGGAAAACAACACCACCACAAAAACCAAAACCAAACCAACCAACAACAAAAACAAACCCACCACAAAAACAAACCCTCAAAGCATTTTTGAACTCAGAGATACCAAATGTTCCCCAGGATTTTAAGGAAGAAAATGGTGAAAGTATGCTCGTTGAAACACTTCTCTCTCAAAAGAGATTTGAAGAATGGGCAACATCCTTTGTAAACCTTCACTAAAGCTGTCCTTGCCCTTCTGGTGTGTACTCCAGTTATTAGAGCAAGATTTCCTTCCTTGAAGGATACCTCCAAGGTAACAGACTCCCTCCTGGGCTACTACAACTGTGCAACAACTGAAAGGGATTTTTCTTATCTTATCATGTAATTTCTATTTTAAAGTAAGACTAGGGCTGAGAAGCTGGCTAAATAAGGCTGATTTAGGGCCCCTCAGTCTTAATGAGGACCTGTTTATGTTCTGTCCCACCCTGGTGACAGGGCACTCAGTCAGGGCAAGCTGTGAGCCCACTACGATGCTTAATCTGCAGTGACATTCATTATCTGGACTGAAAGATTTGCTTTTGAAATGTCAAAATTCCTTTATTTGATAAGATCGCGGAGAAGAGGAAATTCCCCTGGAATTTTGCTGTGCTGTCCCAGTTAGCTTTGTCATCAGTGATGTCATCTCAGGTCAGTTGTTAATTGGAGAGATTTGGAAGTGGGGATTAAGTCCTCCGCAGTCCGTGAGGCTGGCGGCGGCTCGCGCCCTTCCCTCGGGTCTCGGGGATGAGATCATCGGGCAGGCCATCCTGATGTACCGAACAAATCGAATCCTTCAGAGAGCTCTGGCATTCTCATGATCTCATTTCCCCCCCGGGACAAGGAGTGAGGTCACACCAGTGGTTGCTAACGGACCTGAGCTGCTTTCTTCCTCTTCCCCCCGCCCCCATCCCCTCCTCCTTGTTAATCCCAGGTGGCATCACATAGCAAAAATGTAACAGCAACAATCTGGGCTCCTAAATGCAAGCAATTTATTAAATTAGCACAGAGGTCTCTATCCAGCCTCCTGCTTCAATATAATCATCGTTTATTTTAGGAGCCCCTGTGACAGAGGGTCGCAGGCTGCTAATGACTATGCTGTCACTTCTTTCTCCCTCATCCCCAGCTCTGATGAAAGCCATCAGCAAGCTAAAGGCACCAAACTGTTTGTATTTTATTTTTTCCTCCTCAGACTTGTACCTCCCACCAGGCTCATGCTCATCATCTCTTATTTAGCATCTTATTTATCTCTTCCCTAGCAGGCTGGGCTGGGACAGGTCACTGCTTACTTTCTCATTGCATCAGATGGGACCTCTGGATCCAGCATTTGGGGCATCAAAGCTGAAATTCTTCTACAACAGAAGCTTTTGAGGTGCTAGAACACTAGAGGTCACAGCACAACTTAAGGAAAAATGGGTCACAGGCAGACCTAGAGGTCCAGACAGGCTGTGGAACTGGAAGTGACAGACGGTGGCTCTAAAATGAACATGCAGCAAGTGACAAATTTCCATTTCCTCACCCCAAAATCTCCACCCTTTACAAAGCTTTCATAATTCCTTTCTCTAATGCAAATCTTCAGTTTTCAGGGCTAACTGCAGAGTATTGGGATTTCTAAGCAGCTAGATACTTGTAAAGACCCTCACCGGAGTGTAGTTTGTTTTAAAGGGATGCATCTCTCCATTCAGCCCATTAATATCACCCACTTGATTATTTGAGGCTTGTTGATTAAGCTCAAGGTGATCACAGCAAGGAGGAGGGCAGCAATACAAGGATGGCTGAGCATCCTTTAGAAGAGAACTAGTGCTCCAGCAAATGATCACAGAAAAGCAAGGCTTGCCGGGCATCTCAGTCCCCAGTGCAACACACCAGCCCTTTTTTAAACTAGGAAAAGCGCCTAGAAAATCAGAAGTAATTCTACGAAGGGCTGCGGCAGAAGCAGCGTCTTCCTTCTGAGCCAGAAACTTAGAAAACACGGGTTGTTCCCCATAATTTGAGCAGCGAAATTTAGCCTTCTGATAACAGGAATTTATTGTAGATGGTGCTCATCGCTTGGAAGCACACTCACTACACCTGTTTTATGCTTATCAGCTTTTTTATATCTTGGATATCTAGGCTGAAGTTTTCAAAGCCAAATACTTGACTCAAGCTGTATTTTGTCTGAAAACATCAGCTAAAGTAATTCAGCTATTGCTTACCAAGATTAGTAAAAACTTTGTGTTAATTATACACAAGTACAATTATTTCTCCTGTGTATCTGACTCAGAACAACAGCTTGAAATAAGGCTGTGTTGTGTTAGGTGACTTTTCCTTTTTTATAAAAATCCATGTAAATCTGGGAATCTTCTGTTGATTACGCTCTATAGGGATGGGACTTTGACTTTTTTTTCCCCAGAATGCTTTTTTAAAAACTAAATCAATTACTCATGTGTTTCCTTCCATTTCCCTCAGCCTTCTTCATCACAAAGAGCATTTTTACATTTTAAATCATGCACAGAATGCAGGATTTTCATATAATTGCAGTTTTCCTTCTGACCGTGCAGTACTATGGAGTGTAATGATGTCAGCACATACTATTTTTTGAGGTTCAGTGGTACTCATTAAGCATGTGACTCTTTACTATTTTGTTACAGCCTCATTACTTGATGGCAGGTCTGCATCCTATCACTTCATGCTATTTGAGCTCTGCTCAGAGCAGCAAATTAATAAAATGTCTTCATTCTTTTAATGACATCACTGCTACAGTAAAAGATTTTAAAACCTCCTTATTTTCACATTGTTGGCTGACATCAGGGACAGCTGTTCTCTGCACTTTCTAAATGAAAATGTGAGATGTGGAAACACTAAGGTTAAGGTAAGGTTGTTTTGGTGTCCAAATGGAGATGTCTGGGATCAGACTTTTTGTAAAGCACTTAATTTTATAGATCAGGTTACCATTAAAAGCTAAACCACTGACTTCAGTTTGCAGCTGTACACGGCTTTTCTAGAATCACACAGGAATTATTTGGCAAAGAAAAGGATGGAATTGAATTCTCTGGTGTGGCATTCAACTATAACTTGTAGAACGTTCTCCTTCCAATGGTCTCTTTGTTCTCTATGCACTTTCCAGTTTCCGCAAGAGCTTCTTTCAGCACCTCACCTTGCTTCATCCGTGGGGCACAGCACACACTGGTGACAGATGGAAGGAGTCTTACAGAAAAATAACATGGAGTCACACAATTAAAAATTGAAACATAATATATACACAACAAAGGGGGCAAACCGCAGCTGCAGAAGCAATGTTAATTCCCGCATAGCCTGAGTGTTAACTTTCTAGTCTCTTCTGACATAAGGCTTTGCATATGTGTGCACGTTTGCCTCCACAGAAGGAAACAGAAAGGCATGCTAAGGTTTTACACAGCGGAATTAAAACGGGATGCAAAAGAAGTGAGAGAAGTTGCAATGAGGCAACTGTAAGTTGTGATTAGCACTCAAGGGAGGATCCAAGTCTCACTTGTTCTGTTGCCAGCAGCATTAGGACATATTCTGAAACAGGAAGATGCTGGGAAAAAAACTTTTGAGACCTGCTGGCAATTTGGATCAGAGGAGAGCAGGCTCTGCTGGGATTGCAGGTCATGTTGCCAATATATGGTGTTGGGTAGGAGCAGTAAACAGGACTGTGGTACAGAGGATGCTGGTGAAAATCCATGCAGGGCCATGGTCTCCCATGGAGCTGAGCTCTGACACAAGATGGAGGCAGAACAATTATCATCATTTTAAGTGCTCATGTTCCTTACAATAACAATTTAGTTGAACAAAGCTGTGCACAGAGACAGGAACAGGTGGGGACACAAGAACCAAAGTAACTGTGGACAGGCTTGTGCTCCATTAGAACACAGAAGAGCACTGGGGCTACTCAAAATCAAGTCTTAGTAGCTTCAGACTCACAGGATACACAGTTATCACAGATCAGCTGACACTAATATATTGCCTGAAGTTTGCTTCAGCTGAATGATTCAAAACATTGTGCAAAAGACATTCTGATATTTCAAGTCCAAGGTGCAGTTTCAGAAGGTGTATAGAAAGCTTAATGTATAGTTTAGATGGCAGAGCTGTATCCATCTATGCTAGGAAACATAGTACGTGCCTGAAAAAGGGATCTGGTCCAGAGTCTGAGTGCAAAACTGTAAAGAATGGCTGTCACATATGGGCCAAGGGTCCTCCAACCAGATTTGATGAGATGGTACTTCAAACCAAAACACAACCCAAGCAAATATTTCATATATTTTCAAAGATGCAGTGAGTTCACAGTGCTAGTGTGGACTACTTTTGTACACTTGCCACTGACACCATTTGAACAGCACAAAGGAAAACATGAGTACATGAGTAATGCCAGTCTTGCCACAAAGAAACCTAACTTGCAATGTCTAGATCTAGTTTTCAAACAAAACTGTTAAGTATTTATTCAACATGAATTTCATGCTATGTTTTCAACAGACAAATGTTAGTGTCTTTCTTTTGAATTTTCAGTCTTCTAGAAATGCAGCCACTTTTAACTTGGTTGCACATCTGTATTTGGTACACAAAAAGTCTTACTTAGGATCTTTCTTACGTACTGTTTTCCAAGACCGTTGGAAAAACACATGTCCTTGGTATCTCTCTCCCCTATAGAGATAAGGATATATGTATGTATATATAAAACAACATGGGATACCAGTTTCTTACCGTTTGGTTCCCCCCCACCATGCTTCACTTCCTTCTCCAGGACATCAGCTTAGATTGCTGACAACGCCATGAGGAGGGGATGGGAGACTTGCAGGCATCTGGGATTTCCTAAACGAAATCTTTGGCAACTGCGTCTTTTTATTATTTATTTCCTTATTTTTAATTCCACCCCCCTCAAGCTGTCATTCCTTAGCAGTGAAAATGAAAAGCTGCCATTTATGTGCGTACAACAATGGAGGGCTCTGCAGGCCACATGGCTCCTGCAGTTTAATTTACTTTAATTCATTTTATATTGAACCAAATGATCTTATTTGCCTTTTTTTAATGGAGAGCCTTCAGCATGCAGGGTGGGAGCCAAGCCCCCTTTCCAAAGAAATTATGAGCCCAGCTGCTATTAAAACTTGTACTCAGCTGGATGTGCCCCTGGCAGCCCCTGGGGAGGAGGGGACACCCTTGGCCACAGGTATGATCCTTCTCCCGCTAACTGCAGAGGTGTAAGATCAGAGTCTGATGTTGGGGTTACCTTCCTTTTTCTGCTTTTTTCCTCTATTTGCAAGCTCTTCTTTCCCTGCCTTCCAGCCCAACTGTCTCACAGCCTCTTGGGGCAGCTCTGTTTTCTGAGCTGGTTTGGAACCTGGGAAAGTCGGGGATTATCTTGCCAATTTTTCAATCTTTCCTCATTCTTTGGAGGGGTTGCTTGCAGGGATATTCCATTTCTGAGTTATTCAAGCTTGGAGAACTCTGGCTAGTAACCTGATAATACAGCAGTCTTCATGATTCACCCTTTAAGCGCTCATTATCATGTTTACTGTTCTCTGTATTCTGATTGCAAAGACAAACCTCTTTTTCTGCCTTTTATTTTTACTTTGCTTTTTCTCAGTTAAAAGGTAAACTGATGCTACAAATCCAAGATGGTTCTTGATGTCATTTTAAACCAAATGTTGACCTTCCTGTGATGGGGCCATACTAGAAAGACATGATCCAGGTATTTCAGACTGGGGAACAGAGTGCTCTAGCCCAAAATTGTAATGTACGCATTGTCAAAATTAAAAGATGCATCTAACTAAGATAAGTGGAGTTCAGTAGTACTCCCTATTTTCATTAATGATCTTGATGGAACAGAGAATGCTTATCAAATGTGCAGCTGACACCAAACTGGGAAAGGCTGTAAAACGCACTGGAAAGAAGGATTATAATCCAAACTCATCTTGACAGACTGGAGAAAAGACCTGGAAAACAGGAGGGATGGAAGACAGTCCAGAAGAGAATAATACGATCTAGAATTAATGATCTCTAAGAAAAGACTCAAAAAATTGGTGATGTTCATTCTATAGAGAACTGAGGGGGAGATAAGATATCTCATCTATGGGCAAATTTTATCATCTATTACTGACTGCCAGCAAGGTGCTATGAGGATTAAAAACCTTAATCCAATTGACAGCTTCAGGCCCTGTATTGTGGGGAGCTAGAGGCTGCTGTTCTGACAAGTTAATTCTCAGTATGTATATATATGTATGTATCTCAAAAACACCTTCTAGCTCTACTCTGTGACTAATTTATATTTCTCCAGCAGCTTTCTACCTGCTACCACTAAGTGACAGCCATCTAGGAGTTCATAAACGACAAGCTGGGCTTCAAGCAGAAACACCACAACAAGCACATGGGGAAGAAGAGAGTAACTTTGTGTCTGGCAAGTATTAAGATAGCAGATAACAAATAACTTGATAGGAATTTGGTTGATGTGTCTAAAGTGCAATAGAAATGTTCTAGCTCAGAAAAAGCTTACATTAAAAAAAAAAAAATCATCTGAAAATTAAGATGTGTCACATTGAGCTGGCCTAAGAAGTAAGCTGGGTCTTCAAGCTCAGGGAAAGCACTCAGCTATGTGGTTACCGGTTACAATTTCTGTGGCATCCTGGGGTTCTCTTGGAGCTCTCCCATCCCAGTTTGATCTTGTTTAATTTGTTACACCAGATCTCATCCCTGGTTGGCTTAATGGATGCAGTGCAGAGAGGGGGATAAAAATAAATCCAGATCCACAGAGGTAGGTAACAGGAGTCTCAGATGTCAAGGGATATTGAGACCATCAACAGCATCCTAAGACAAAAAAGGACTTAAAAAAAGTGAGAAATATTGCTATCCAGAAAAAGGTATTAAAAATGAAGCATCTGTGCTCTGAGTCATTATAGGCCCTTGACAGATGTGGTCCTACCAGCCTCCCACTGTAGCTGCAAATAAAGACCCCTTCTCTTTCTTCTCTCCCGACAAGGATTAATGAGTACTTGGGATAGCTCTCAGACAAGCAAGCAAAGGCTGTGAACCTTTTCCAATGCTGCAATTTATCTTGGGAAGACTATTCACATCACTTTACCCTCCCTCCCCAGGCTGGATTATGCTCTGACCTAGCACATTAATCTCCCAAAATAAAATAATAATAATAATAGAAGATGAAGGAAAAAAAAGAGCTGGACAATTGCCAGAAATAAATTAATAACCATCTCATATAGCCCTGCTGTGCAGGAACAAACGGCTCAACTCCCCTGCCACCCATGTCATTTGTAAGCAAAACTATTCCCAGTTTAGATATCCCCTTAAGTGCCCTGCCTGAGATTCAGTGATTAATAATATCGTGCATCTATATAGTGTGTTTAGTCCCTTTAGCTGCCAAAAAGTTTCTTTACCAAAGGCAAACAATACACATTGCTACATTTGCCACTGAAATGTAGACACTGTTTAGCAGAGGAAGGGGCGACATGACAGATCTGCGTGACCAAAAAAATACGAGAAGGTATTTCAAGAGAGAGAATGTGGTGAGAAAGTTTCAAAAGTTAGACCTAGTCTACATATGATTTTATAAACATTTAAGTATGTTAACCACTTAGTTAAAATATTTCTTCATCCATGCTTAAAACTGGCACTGTCTTCTGTGGTATCAGTAGCTTCAATTTAATACCATTGCTGCTTTGACCCAAGTGGAAAGCCAAAGAGACAAGTACTTGCAATTTCTTTTCATTAAATGAAGAGATTTGTGCTTCAGAAATATCTGTTTACAGAGATTACTCAGAAAACAAGACTTGGAACACAGTCAAACTGAAAAGCAATTATCTCATTGCTAGTACCTATTAGTTTTCAGGCGATGCTTACCTCTCTCTGGACTATAATTACTTGCTGGCATTACCAAACCCTTGCTTAGGTCTGCGATGGCTCAAAACCCAAAACTCACTACTCAGGTGACTTTCTGCCAAAGTTTTATCAGAGATTGTATTATTTTTATTCTTCCACCCATATTTCATGCTGTGAACATGTTGTAAAGGTATCAGATTATCAATGACATGTAAACATCAAGAAGAAAAGAGACTCTTACCTTTGACTTGACAGCTAGGATGATCTTAGGCAGGGCAACAATCAGGCATTTCAACGCTATGGTGAGGTACTTCAGTACAAAGTCTGCGATCCCCACAATCCACATCAGGTCAAAGAAGTCCAGCCTCTCAAGGTTGGGTTTCAGAAATATGAGGCTGAAAAGCATGACAAGAAGGCTCAAATACCAATGAGGAGAACCTCGCTGAAGCTTCTTGCCACCAGCTGTATCCACTGCTGGCTAGAGAAAGCCTAGAAACCGCACTGAACTTCCACAAAGTTCTCAAGGGCAATAGGAATAAGACATACAAATGAGTCCCATGGTTCCTCTGAGCCTCTTGATTTTATTCTTGCCCATTTCCACTGAGGTCAGCAGCCTTGCCCACTATCCAAAACCAGGACCCAAACATGTACAAAACCTGCTTTGGAAGACTGCAGTCTCCATAACCTGCAATCCAAAAGAGCCTTTTGTCCAATGATGGTGCTGTAAGTCCATGAGCTTGCTCTATCAGATCTGACTGTAAAAGATTTTCTGTTGAAGTCCAAGTCATCGGTGGTTACGATACCTTGGGGAAGTCATGGCCAAGTCAAGGCCATTGTGTGTTGCTCCCCTGAGCATAGCTTGAAGCTACTCATGTGTGTGAAACCAAGTGGTGTATTAGACACAGCAGACAAGTCAGAACTTGAGGTGCGTCATGCTCTGACACTGCGTTGCCACTGTCTGCAGCAGACCGAGAGCTGGGCTGTGTTAATTAGCAACTCTTACCTGAACCAAAGATCAAAAAAGTAATGCCCCTTACATAGTGTTATTGACTGGGCTGAACGTTTGCTCTTTAAAGAAGGGGAGCCCAGGGCAGCAGAACTTCATATAGTGGTGGGAAGGAGCTACTGACCTGAGCAGCAATGAGGACTGGACCCTACTCAGACTGAAAGACCAGGATTCCTCTTCAGGATATTTACCTACTAAAGCCTCATGGTAGAAAGCAAAAACTTAACAACAACAAAATCCAAAAGTGAAATAACCAACCCAAAATGAAAAGCCTGAACGTGAATTTAAAATACTCACAACACTGGCACAGCACAACAGGTAAAATTACACCCTAAAAACAGAAACAGAATCAGAGACTTTACTACTATTCATGCACTAGAAAAAAAAAGCAAAAATAAATAAATCAGGAAATGAAAAATAAGCTGGAAAGAAACAAAACCAAAGCAGCTACTTCTAATTTCACAGGCCTCCCTCATGAATAGTCTCAGGTCCCCACACTAGCCCAAGCACAATACAGCAGGCACCACAACACTTGCAGAAATAGGGCTTTTTTGTGAAGCTCTTGCCCAGTCTCCTCACTGTTAATAAACGACACCCTAAACAGGATGCCCCCAATTTGCTGAAACCCTTTTCTTTTAGATTATATATCCTTTATCTTAAACTAAACCCATTCATGCTTTTAAACTTATCCTTCTTTTTGGGCCGCACTCTTTCGGTGTGGTGCAAATTTCTTCTTAATATTCTCACACTCTGCTGCCATACCTGTTTCTCTTTTCCATCCCCTCCAAAGGCCCCATACAGTGTCCCACACTTGCCACCTCTCATTTGGACCCACACATAAAAGCCTTCTCATCTCCCCCCCTTTTCTAGAAGTGTTTGCATCCCCAGCTTTCCAACGTTCAAACCCAAATCCATTATGGGCAATTCCAAAGGATACCAGGGCAGACCTTGACTCCTGCACTGCATAGACAGTGTTGGTGGGAAGAAGCAGGGATGCAATAAAATAAACCACAGAAAAAACACACCCAAGAGCCATCGAGCCATAACCCAACAGATGTGTGTTACACACATTGTGTCTTCAGTCTGAAGTTCTAAGTCCCCTTCAGCGGGACAAATCAAATTTTCATTGGGAAGATAATTCAGACAGTCTTAGCTACTAATATCAAAACTATTTTCTCAAGTAACTAGGTTTGATATTGCTCCATTTCTTCCTGTTTATTCTACTAACATTGCCTCATTTAAGTTCTGTATCTTTGCTTCCTATCTGCCATTTAATCCCTGCTTTATAATAAGTAGGGGTAGTACTGAACCAAATCCATGGGTACTAACTTTTCTGTATTTGAGCACCGCTTTATTCAGAATTTGAAAATGGAGGCTATCTTAACTATCTCAGATCCAAATGCCTTCAAGCCCTGAGGACACTGAAGGAAAACACTACTATTTCACCTCTGGTTTATTTCCTGTAATAGACTCAAAGCTGGATAGAATGAAGGGAAAAGAAAACATTTCAGGAAGAGGAAAATCCATGGGTCAGTTTCTTATCTGCTTCTAAGACCTATTCTTCATGTTCAGTACTTCATGTTCAGTTCTTCATTCTGTTCCATGGTCAGAATGGAAATTCAGAAATCCCACTATAAAAAAGTATCCACCCTGCTTCGATACAGAAAAAAAATTGCAACATCACAGCCTGGTCCATTCAGACCTGGCTATGCTGACATTATTTTCCTCCATTGAAAGGTATTAAAAGATTTAACAAAGACAGCAGATACCTTAAATATGCACACTTCCTCTCAAAGTGTGGGAAAAGTGGGCTTCCCTCTTTTCCTCTCTGACAATTACCACTTGCTTCCATCACGTACAATGTCAATTTTGCCCACCTGTTGTACAGCTGCTGAGAGCTGAATGTGTAAAGCAAGTAAAAGGTGTTCCCGGTGAGAAAGGCCAGGATCCAGAAGACAACCAACACGGACCTCTTCTCCTGAGCAAGAAAAAGGAGCAAAGATAAATTCCAAAGTCTCAAGGGTTGCACTCTGAGCCTTTAGCTGCTGAAACAACGCAAGACCACCTCAGGGGACACAAATACGCAACTAAGTCTTCAGTAATTAGTTTATTTACATAGGGCTGAGACTCAGAAAGAGGCTGCTAGGTAAAGACGTATACAAAGACAAGCGGAAATGGCTCTCACCTAACCTTTTCAAATAAAGCAACTTCAGAGAAATTAATCAAAATACAATGGTGAAAATGACAGCCTTACTTGCAAAACACATTTTTCAGAGTAGGGATCTTTCTTGGGACATCTAAATTCTCCTGATACATAAAATGCAGCTTGACAAGCAGATTAAAAAAGAAGAAAAAAAATCAATTCCATATATTGTACTGTAATTCTGAGCTGTTACCCATTTTGAATGACACCTCATCAAAGGAATGTTTGACAAATAGATCCAAAGTCACTTAGAAGGTGGCATAACTAAATCAAATGTAACATAACCCATCATTACATGCAGCACCTATGCATGGTATCTGAATGCATGGAGGTTCTAGAACAAGCATTTTTGGTTGGAGGAATAATTAAAGGTCAAAAGAAGTGCAAATTTTGCATTTCAATAGACATGGAACATTATAGACGGAAGCTGGATGGCAGAAGATCTTGTCCTGGGTCTTGGTCCAGTGTAATTCTGGAGAGTAAATTTTACTCCTGGAATGAAAAACACCAGCATTTTTCTTGTGAGATGATATATTATGAAAATAGCTCTTTGCAGTGATTCAACAGCCAGGGATGTTAGGTTGAGATTTAAAGCAGGGGGATTAAGGGGCACAGTGCTAGAAAGACAGAAGTGCAAAGTGCAAGGCAACAGCAATCTATTACATGATTGTGCAATTTATCTGTTCATTCAGCATCGTATCACATTTATTCCACTGCTGCTAGTAGATATAAATATACACTTGTGCCACCCATGTCATTTTTGCAAAAAAGCAATTCTAGTCTTGTGTTTTTAGTGCTGTTGAAATATTCTGCTGACATGAAAGATCATAAGGCCTGAAAAGATCTGCTGGTTTCTTTGTATTTTAAGCATATTATCAACAGAGCATTCTAATATTCCAACAAGTAATACATGTACAAAATCCTTCAGCTGAACATCTCAAAACATTATCTAAATCCTAATCAATTCTCATCGTTAGCTAGTGAAATAGATTTCAGCACCTCTACTGTACATAATGGGGAACTAAGGCACAGACAAGAGCTTGAAGTGGCAGAGCCACAAGCAGATTACAAAATCCCTGATTTTCCTCTCTTTGTTTTATCGAGTCACACTTTCACAAAAGAGCAGGATGGAAATGGTGGGAGAGTATCAATGGGGAGCAGGAAGAAGAGAAAGCGAAGATTACAGCTCTTATTCTGACAGATTGTAAGAAGCTGTACTCACCTTCAGAGCAACCTGTTCTCGGAGCGTCGAGTTGGCGTAGGCGAAGGTGCTGGCCATCCCAATGCATACAGCAATCCCTGTGGGGAAAGGCACTGTCTAAGTATGTGATGCTGGGCAGGAGGATCTGCGGTCCTAAACCATTTGGTGTCAGCATCTCAAGCTTAGAAAAAAAATTACTGGGTGATATGCTGGGTGCACTGAGAATTAAAATATATAGGTGACTAAACCAGGGCAGTCTGGACTCGTAAGAAGTTCAGATTCAAACTAAATGAAAATGAAGGTGCTGCAGTGAGCACTTGGCCCCCAGCCCAATACAGACACTCCGTCCTAATGTCAGGTTCTGTGCCAAAGGAGAAGCCAAGTGCCGTAAGTTGGGGCTGTACTGTGTAAACAGAACTCAGCTCCATGACAATATTACAATAGCAGTTCAGCAGCTCATGGAGGACAGGGTGCACTTTCAAAACCATACATGATACCAGGTTCAAAGAACAAGATGTTGTAGACATGAATCGACACCTGTTTTTGGGCATGCTGGCAGAATGGTAAGTGGACTAAACTCAAGCGTTATTGGCTTCCCTGGGATAATAATCTCAGCATACCACTCCCACAATGAGTAAGATCCTCAGCTATGCTATACATAAAATTCCATAGTAAGAGAAGGATTAGATTAATAGATTTTATGTGACTATTGAGGGGATGAAATACTCAGGTATTATACTGTTAAAGAAACCTGGACAGACATATTCTTTAGGGAACTCTAAAGATCTTGACTGTAGGATGTAACTGTTTGGTTTGATTTCACAACTATGATCCTTCCAGCTATAGGAGTGTCTCATCCCTTTGGACCCTTCTGTGCTACACAGAAGCCTTTGCTCATCACCAACCTGAGCTCTCCCCATCTCTCCTAGAGAGAGGTCTGTGGGAGAAACCTTGGTAGCATCCTCAGCCCCTACAGGAATGTCAAGGAGAGATTAGGGAAAGGTACAGATCAGATCTCCCAGGACAGGAAACTGATGGGACTGACACAGATGAAAACAGCTTGGACCAAAAGTAGGGTGGATTTATCAAATGCATTATCCTGCACATTTGGATATATCCCCTTCATGCTAGACTACCTCTAGACACTGTCATATGGATAAATATATCAGACACCACAGCATGATAACGCTTCCGAACCACCCTCTTACAATCCAGAAAGGAGAGATGCTTACCAAGCTTATGCTGGAAACAAACTTTTGCCAGAAGGATCAAGATGAAGGGAAGTCCCTTCTGCAGCCAGCCGATCACAGCTTTTAACTCGGAAAGAGCTGGGGCTGGAGTCCCAGCCTGTTCGTCACTGCCTTCTTCAGCATGCCCGTGGCGGTCCCCTCCTGCCATGTGTAGCAGAGATGAACCCCGGTGGTGGCCGTGGTGGAAATGATGTGACGACTGCCGGTGGTGAAACGGGGCTCCTTCCGTACGACTGGCCCCTTCCTCCCTCGGGGCTGGCATCTGAATGAAAACCTCCCCACCGCCTGCAGAAGAGCCCAGAACCAAACCTGACTGGAACGGCGTGGCTGTGATGGTGCCTGACGGAATTCCTGCCAGGCCTGAGAACAGCTGTTGCGGTGAGGAAGCTTCGGCCTTCAGACTTTCAAAAACTCCGCTTTCATCCACGCTGGTTTCAGAACTGACTGTTTGGCTCCGGTTTCTGCAGTGGATGGAGATTAGAGAAAAGTCATTAAACAGTCTTTTAGCCCAGTCCTGACTGTAGTCATTTAAGAGCTCCTCACACACTATTAGAATATGTAGGTCTCCAGATGACAGGTGCTTTTCTCTCTATTTGCTGTTGGAAAGTCACAGTTACAGAACTAGAGGCCAGTAACCAGACTCCTAAGGTAAGATCAGAGTAGTTCTAAAGGACTGATCAAAATACACCAGCTCCTTTATCTAAGGAACAGAGTTCCCAAGCATCCTCTTTACTTTTGGGGGGACAAAAGAAATAAGACATATGATACCAAATCCATCATCTTCTATAAATATTTTAACATATAAAGAAAAGCATACAAAACCCCAAGTAACTTTACACAGCACAACCAAGACAGGTCATTATATATAAACAAATTAATCAAGCTAACTCAAAGAAATTACCTATCCCCCAAATTTGTCTTTATTTCAGGATGATGGCTGCTTGCCTACTGGTGAATAACACAAACAACAGACAGAGTCAACTGGGGAAGAAAAACATTCAGAGCTGCTTGTGTGACCATGATGCAACAAATACTAAAAGTGAAGGACGTGCTCATGGGTCAGGAGAAATTATTTTATTTTGATACTCTCAGAAACCCAAATTACTGGGCACTGGACAGAATTAGATCTGGCACTGATTCTTTTCTGAGCTTCTTGGATTATAGCCAGATTCCAAAAAGAAAGTCTTAACTATCTTCATCCTAATACCAAGAGAAAATAGTCTTTCTTCGCCTGAACTCAGTACTGTGGTACTGAAATGAATACATGGACAGTTTAGATGACAGGGAACAATACAGGTAACAAGTAGAAAAATAATTAGGCAGTAAATGCCTGGCAAACAGCAAATACCTTTCTAAGTAAAAGAAGAATAAAGTATATATAAAGCTCAGCAAGAGGCAAAGTACACAAGGCACGTCGCAGAGTTTGGTCTCTCTTGATTTTAATCCTTGGAGATCTCTAACTTTAGAAATAGTGGTCACAAGTGAGACAGCACATGCAGCACACACAGGGCCCTTAACCCTCTTTCTCCCATGGGTTCAAAAGCCTCCCCAGGCATCTCACAGGGCAGAGAGCACTGCCTTTCGTCTCACTCCAGAGAGAGCTTCAGACCTCTCTGGGCATACCTTCGCTCTAAGTAAACTCCTAATAAGGCTTTTTATAGCTACACCCCATTCCCAATGTCTCTCCACAGGCTCCAGCAAGGAATCAAGTCAACAAGACACTGCACATCTCTTTTTGGTTCAAAATATTCATCAACCAGATCTCGGATTTTAAGCCTAATGTTACAATTTAGGGATGTACATACAAGACAGGGACATAATGTGACAGTACTTACATCTGGGAATATAACAAACAAACTGGGTGGGACCCAATGTTACAGATAAAAGCACAAGTATTGTTTGGAGCAATACTACCAAGACACAAGACTATGCTTTCAGCAGGAAGGAATTAATCAGGAACATATTTAAAAACAAACAAAGATTTAATTCTGAGTCCGCTGAAGTCAACAGAAGCGGAGACCAGTGGCAATTGCATTTAATTCTACAGCTAGAAAACCTTCAGCCTATGTTAGTGACAACATGCATTTACCCTGTTAAAAAGCAGATGTATTTCTAAAAAGCAATTGACATTACTCTGCTTATCTTTTGCTCTCAGTAACAGACAGCTACCCTGAATACATTTTAACCATTCAAACAGATTCTAAAGTGCCTTACAAGTTTGTACAGACTCCAAGAGCTCTACACTGCAGATGAGATGGCCCATACAACATCTTACGTGCCTCTCAAGCCCCAGACTTGTCTGCTCATGTAAAAACCACAGGCTGCACTGAGGCTTCAGAGGAGGCATCATGCAGAAAAAGTTGAAGCTTTCTGTTTCCCTGAAACTAAGAATGGTACTGTGCTAGAAGAGGTCATGACATCAATCTTCACCTCTACCTGCAAAACCACTACAAAATACTTAGTGACTGCTTGTGATCAGCATCTTTCACTTACAATCTCAGTTTAGCCAGAGAAATGATACTCGTTAGTTCCATCTTTGTCTTAGAGTAATTAGATTAGCTTCTTCTTTAGGAAAAAAAAAGGTCACGCTCTAACCCTGGGAAAGCGCAAAGGAATATTTAGTACCAGAACAACAACAGTGGCAAGCCTTCCTTGCTGATGTGATAATTACAGAAATGAATTAGAGGTATTCTATTTCTAAATATTCACATACATGAAGCTAGGTACAGATTCTGGGATAATGTAAAGGATCACCCAAGATCTTTACAAAATACTATCATAGTAGTTGGGAGTTTCAGACCAGCAGACTTTTTAAGCACCTTAATAACAGAAGTATAAATGTGTTGTTTTTTTTATTTTTAATATAGGTGTATCCTTTCAGATTGACAGTGCCCAGGATTCCCATGGGACTGTGCTGTAATTTGTTCATGTAGCGCTCCAAAATGTCCTGCTGATGCTAAGCCAACCGTCTCCATATGTGCCATGCTGGACTGTGAAACCTGAAACACTGTAGTTCACAGCAGTCCATAACTGACATGGAGGAGGAAAGTCAATCTGTCTCTAAACTCAAGCACAACGCCTGGCTACACTACATGCACTTTTTGAGCTTTCATCTTCTAAAACACACCATGCACTTTAATCAGAACATTCCCCTCTGGAGAGGAAAACGGAGGAAAAAAAGAAAGAGAAAGCTGTACCTTTCAGGAGGAGCGTTGTCAGTGTTGCTGCTATGTCGTCTCTGCATTTTCCTCAAAACCTTAAAACACAACACACTCAACATGAACGTTGTAGGTCAACGATTCCTAGTGCGACGACTAACAAAGCCCCACAGAGTCAGAGGGTTGTGGAGCCCATCCGGCTGGTGACATGGCTGGTATAAACCATGTGCTTCTCTGAAACAGACCCTCAAGCTCACACTTGTTTCTCAGCACACTGGCGATGGAACAGTTTTCAACTGGCAAATGGGAGTGCACGTCAACAGGTCTCCAGGCAGGGCAGGAACTAGTCAGATCCCCTTCTGCGCTGTGTGGCAGTCACAGGGGGCGTCCCGCTGTGCTGTGACATGTTTTGATGAAGAACTTGAGGACAATGAACAGTAGCTCTCGATGTGGCATGTGAATCAGCATACGCTGTCTGGAAATGAAATCCCTTCTTCCTCTTCTGAAGAAACTTCCTTTGTAAAGCAAAACCCAGAGGGAGGGAAAAAAAAAGAAAAATGTAGAAACATTTTTTTCTGAAAAAATACAATCAGGTCATGATAATATTCTTTTAAATAAGCAACCCATCTCTTTAAACCACAAAAATGCCATTAGCAAACTCTGCACAATGGTTATAAATAATACGCAGACATGCAAAAGATCACATCTTCCTGCTCCATATTCTAGAATTGCCAGCAGAAATCAAGTAAGGTCTGGAGTGAGAAATAAGAAGGTATTGAAATTGCATTAACTTGAGGAACTTTTTCTAGAACAAGGAGAGAAGTTCTTTGTTTTGTTATTTAATTCTCTGCTTTTAAGTGTCTAATCTTAAGGGAGCAACTGCAAATGCATTACACTTTTTTAAAATAAAGGTAATTCAAAAGCAAAGAAGAACACAGAATTATCATCACCAAGGCACAGCACAAAGTCCCTGGCGAATAGTCTGACACTGCTTTATGTTATATTAGTTGTATAAATGGGCTAGTTTTGCAAGTGATTTGTCCAGGTGCCCACAGGCATTTCATAGAAGATTTAGAGAGATATCCTTTAAATATTGAAGTCTGCTCCTACTCAGTCCTCGACTACGATAGCTACTGAATAAAACGTAAAAGGCTTTTGAGAATACTTTTGAATATCAAAAGTTATGACATTATTTATAACATTTAAATAAATGTGTAGCCCTATATCTATATTCTGTAAAGGCACATGCGGCTCTATGGGGAGACACTTTTTTCTTTTGGCATCAGCCATGAAAGGGACAGTGACATGAGTGCTAAGTACTGAAGATGCAGGACTTCATGAGATGTAATCCTCTGTTCTGCGCAGAGCCCTACAGATTTACGATCCAAAAGAATTTAAATGGACTTTGTTCCAAAAGGCACTCAGCTTCAATACTGACTGGTCCTGCCTTTTCTGGATTAGGGGTTTTCATCTTGTAACACATGTTTTTTTAACAGTACCTGAACGACAGGTTTAACCAGAGGTACAAGGTGCCACGGTGGGAGACAGGGAAGCTCAAGAGGGTGCAGACATCTCACACATGCGAGTCCTTCAGATAATCGACGTTGGTCCAAATTTCAAACCCATCACAGGTCTTCAAGCTGGATGACTGTAAGGAACCTGGATCACCGTGCCCAAACAGGTGCATCTGTAAGAAGCACAGGCATAGAGTCATTTTCACCATAGCACGGTGAGTTCCATCTCTCCATCTCCCCATCTCCTTGGGAAAGGCAGAGAAGAGCAGGAACCCTTGGTGCTTCAACCCCTGCACGTGTGCACAATCCAATAAGGCTGTTTTCCTCTGGGATCCACACCTACAGCCTTGCTTGCTGCACAGGCACCCGCTGGGCTGTATTCTGCCTTCCTTGTCTATACACAAACACATGTCTGTGTCTGCTAAATACATATATACATAAATTTATTTATACCTTTTTTCCCCGAAAATAAGCCCTAGAATGATCTTCCAGGATTTTTGAGGATACTCAAAATATAAGCCCTACTCCAAAAATAAGCCCTAGTTACAGTTCATTAAGAAAGTCAATTTAAATTGCATCCAGGCAGCTATACATGTAAAAAAAAGTAAAATTAATTGGCAACAGAATGCAGCAGGACAGACAGACCCTTCAGCAAGAAAGGCAGACACCCCCCAAAGGATCACGCTCAAGAGACCCCACGAGACCCAAAACAATACAGGTTCATGGCAAAATAAGGCATCCCCTGAAAATAACACCTAACACATCTTTTGGAGCAAAAATTAATATAAGACCTTGCCTTATTTTTGGGGAAACAGTATATATGCACACACACATATATATATCTATAAACAGTTACATACATACACATATGTACACACACAGAGAGACACAGGTGGAGCCTTTTTATTCCAATTAGGTCTGGGAAGGAGATTCCCGCTGGAGTCTGTGGCTAAATGGCCCAGCGGGGGCGGGAAAAGGCCGGGTTTGGGGTGCAGAAAGCCCAGCCAAGGAGGCCGGGTGGCCCGTACCTACCGTGCGGCCCCGCCCCGCCCTGGCCGCGCCTCCTCCGCGCACGCACATCCGCGGTTCCGCCTCCCCCGCCCCCCGGCGGGCGGAAGCGCTTGGGTTGCGTTCCTGGGGTGGGAGCCAGGGGCTCGCTCTCGCTCTTTCCTCCCTCCGCCCGAGCCGGGGATGCCGGTCCCGGCTCAGCACCGTCCCCTGCGGCGGGCGAGCGCGGCGGCGGGGGGCTGAGGGCCCACCCCGCGGGCTCGGGGCCGCCATGGTGCCCTGGGGAGCGGTGCTGTGGCGGCGGCTGCTGAGGAAGCGCTGGGTCCTCGGCCTCGTCCTCGGGCTCTCCCTCGTCTACTTCCTCAGCAGCACCTTCAAGCAGGTCAGTGCCCTCCCCGGAGCCCCCGGCGGGACGTGCGGGCCCGGTTAGAGAAATCCCTTATCCCAGGATTGCTTTTGTTCTTTAAGTGCTGTCACTGAACTCCTGGGATATGTTGCTGTAAGAATTACATCGTCATCATTAAATAAAGCCAAGAGTTTAAAAAAGCGATATTATATTTGACAGCAAGAGTGTTTTGAACCAAAACTGGGGAAAAAAAAAACCAAACAACTTGAATTGACCTGATGATTCTGTTGTAATATCTCTTGTGAACTGTAATTCCACTAGCAAAGGACTTGGAAAAGAGAAATATGTGTAGCTACGGTTATTTAATTAGTATATACAGCTTTTGTGGTTGTAGTAACGGAGTCTGGCTGTGTGAGCTGATCCCATAGTGAACTTGCACACCCATGTTTTATGGGGTTATGTTGCTCTCATGCTGCATGTAGCAACAAGTGAGCTACTGCAACTCAGATGTTGCTCACTCCATTGTGCATTTCCTGTTCTGTGGAGTTTACAATTACTAAGCATTTTTAATTGTGGGAAAAGCATGTGGACTGGAACGGCAGAAGGAACTTGTGCGTTTGGTGGCATTGCTGTCTTTCCTTGCAGGAAGAAAGGACAGTGAGAGATCGGAACCTCCTCCAAGTGCAAGAGCACGAGCAGCCGATCGCGTGGAAGGTGAAGTTCAGTTCGGGAAACAGCAGTCAGCTGAGTAACCAGTGCAGGAATTCTGTGCAGGGGAAGCTCCTCATTACAGATGAACTGGGTATACTTGACACTAAGAATTTATTCTGCGTATTGCAGTGTTGAATGTTTGCCTGTCCAGTTACTGATAGCACTTCCCAGTAAGAACTGTGCCTTATTAAGGCATTCTTAATGCAGAACCTTAGTTGTTGGCATTTTATTCTCAGACTGGATTAATTTTGCAATAGCTGCAGGTTCTGCAGTTTAGATTCTGTGCACAGCAGGCTTGGGTCCCACTGGACTTGGCTTAGGAGTGTGGCTCTGTTGTTTCCAGGACCACCTTAGACTCAAAGAACTCCAGTCACCTTTGCACAGAACTCAAACACTGAGCCCTGCTCAATTTAGTGCGGTTGCTTCCAGAGCTGTTCGTACCTCCCTGCAGTGTATTCCTACTGCCAGGTATGTTAGGGAGAGTAATCGGGGACACCTGATTGGCCTTGTGTGGAGGCACCTCCAGACTGGTGTAACTAGAGCTCAGTCCCAGTAACAGGCTCACCTGACCCTTGTAAACCCAAGGATATCTCTTGCAGGTTCTCAAATTAACCACTGGTTTTAAGTGTATGGAGCTTTTTTTTGCCATCTGCAGATGTGCCTGTTGCTCGGACACTGGGCCTTTATTGACCAGAAATCAAGGCTGTAAGAAAACCACCACATCTTCTGTGATTTGCATCAATATTAAGTTTAAGCACCACTTGAAATATGCTTACTGATGATTGACTAAGGTCTCTGAAATCACAGAGATTTTTCACAGTCTAACACTGTGGTAGTAGTTTCCCTAAGGACATACGCTGTGGTTCTATACTGTTAAGGATTCCTCTCAACAATGAACATTACAGCTATCCTGTGTGGATAAATTTACGTCTCTTCATATGGAACTGTAAAGAGAATTATCCTGATGCAGACAAGTTGAAAGAACTTACGTCATAAATTTCTCCAGTACAGTCATCACTGATCACCCTTCCCCTTCTGACCACTACAATGAATTATGTTGAAAAGAATCAGAACTTAAATATTCTGCATTTAAAGACTCCTATTGCATGTGCAGCGTAGTAGAGTAGATACATAATGGTCGTACAGGTAACACCAGGCTGTAGTAAAACTCAGCTCTATGTCCAAGTGTTATTTAAAGTAATTGCTACTTAGGACTTCAGCCAAATCCAGGGGATCATAATCTACTAATGATAAATAAGCCTGTTCTTAAGTAATGTGAATCTTACTGCAGCATTTCTATAGAATGTACAAATGAGTATGTCTTGCCAATTGGTCATACTGTTTTTGTTTTTCAGGCTACATCTGTGAGAGGAAGGACCTTCTGGTCAATGGCTGTTGTAATGTCAATGTACCCAATACAAAGCTGTACAGCTGCGAGAGCTGCCTTCCCAACGGCTGCTGCAGCGTGTACGAGTGTTGCGTGTCCTGTTGCCTGCAGCCCAGCAAGGTGTGGTGACTCTCTCTTGCTTTTTGGGTGTTCTCAGGTTCCTATGTGGCTAAAAGTGCTTGTTTGTGAGGAGCTTTTCCCTTAGAGGGGCCAGTTTTTTTTCTTGGAAGGATGAGGAAAGCCTGCAATGATCATACAGCAAGCTGTAAATAAAGCTTCTAAAAAAAAAATGTTCTTCCCACCTTTGAGAGGAAATACTGGGAGCCTGGCAAAATGTTTAAACTTCAGGAGAATTGCATTTGCTGGAGAGAAATGATTGCAGAAAAGCTATTCCAGCCAGTATCAGTTTTGCAATTTGTACTTCCCTGTGTTCTTTTCTTCCTACTGCTGAGGTTCTGTGACATGTTAACCTTGTGATGCTTGCTAGAAATTTTAAGTAGAGTTGCTTACTATTCCTCTGATACTTGAGCTGTGTAGGTTAAGGTAGACTTTGGTTACTCCTTGCTGAAGTATGATGTTTGTGGGGGTTTTTTTGTTTTGTTATATTTTTTGCTAACCATTTTAGCAACATCTTCTGGAACGTTTCTTGAACCGGGCAGCAATTGCTTTCCAAAACCTCTTCATGGCAGTGGAAGATCGCTTTGAGTTGTGTCTGGCGAAATGTAGGACCTCATCACAGGTAAGACACAAGTGCATGTTCAGGGCTCAAAAATGGAAAAACACCTAAAAAGTGCCATTGAAAATTGGGGCTTGGTCCCATGAATGGCTGGTCTCTTGTGCTTGCGTGCACATGGGTGTTCTCATAAATGCTGAAGCTATGGCTAAGAGCTAATCTGAAGGCAATCCTCTGATTTTTATTTTTTTTAAGGTGAAATAGTAACATCAGCAGTAAATGAAGGGCAAAGTGCATATTTAGAGCAGGTTAACTAAAAGGAGACCAGCTGAGTTCAATGACTGGTGAAGATCTTGTAAGGGTAAGAACTGGGGGAGTTGTTCCCAGCAGCTTCAGAATGCTATCTGAGCTATCTCTTTAAACTTGCCACGTGCTGACAATCGTCTGCATAGTAACTCAAAGTGTGTTGTAATTTTTTGGTGTTTTAAGAAGAGTGGGGAACTTCTGTTACCCATGTTATTTTACCAGAATTTTTGGTCTAAGCAAGCATTGGCCCTCTTGAAAAGTGCTGCTGGAGATGTCATGCAGCTTGAGTATTTAATATAGCAATAGATTGCAAACAAAAGATATCGTGCCAAATGTATTTGAAGGAGTGGGGTTTTTTTACCTGTAGTATCTGAACTCTAGCTTTATCAAAAAAAAAATGCCCACATCTCAAGTAGGACCTTCATTATAACTTGCTTAGGGCATTTGACAATACTGCCTAAGTGTATATGATTTTTTTGTTAATGTCGAATCTGTTCCTACCTACTTGGATAGCCTCTTGAAAATTAGGTTCTAGGTGTAGTTCAATATTAAAGTGCTATATTAGAGCAACTTCCTTTTATGTGGTAGGAGTGTGGTGATGTTTGACTCCAGATGATACTCTAATGTGCAGAAGAATTTTGGAAGTGTTTTGCATATGTATCAAAGTCTGGGTTTTGGCCCTCAGTGAAGGGAGGATGTATTGTTTCAATATGTGTGTATTGTTAAAGCTTCTCTTCTTCTTCCTGACAGAGTGTGCAGCATGAAAACACCTATAGAGATCCAATTGCAAAATATTGTTATGGCGAATATCCCCCGGAGCTTCTGCCTGTTTGAAAGCTGGCTGATGTAAGCAACAAAGAGAAGGAACTGGAGATTGGAATCCAAAAGAGCAAGACAGCAGCTGGTGCTTTGAAGGAGCCTCGGTGTAAATGGCTTACGTTGTTTCTGGGCATGAACCCAGAGGTGCACGGTTTAAGCAGGGGACTTAAGTTCTTCAGGATTGAATCCTTCTTCAGTTTGTTATGCTTTAGAGTACTAGTACTGTACTAGAGTACTAGTACATTCTTTTAATACTTCCCCTAAATTTTAGGATGGACAGAGTTGATCTAGGCTATAAAACATCATAGGAAAAAAAAAATCTGTTGTAGCTTTGTACATAGTGGTTCAATTGTGTCTCTGCAGTCCAGACACTTTCCAGAGTAACAGTAATAATAGGAGGATTTTTGCTTTTAGAGGGTAAAGCATGCCTGTTGCGCTTCTCTCTCTGGAGCACTTCTTGCCATGCACAGTATATGCTGTGTATGTAATTATGAATTATTTATTCATTTTATATGGATTCCTAGCTGCAAGTATTGATGCTTTGCATGGCTAGTTGTTGATGCCTTTCAGTCCCCGTTTTGTTAGGTCAGGTAGAAAGGATATTTTAGATCCTGACTAAAATTGGCTGTTTTTTTTCCTCCTTAGTCTGAAGGAATTGTACGGGGATTTGTCACTATAGTGCTCATGTTCCTCTTAGTGAGTTTAAAGCATTCCGAACTCCAATGGAGTTGTTATTCTGTCAAAGTCACATAGCATGACAGAAGAGCAGGGATCTGCCTGGGATGGGATGTTTATTGCCTCTAAACACTTCCCTTGTTTCTTTGCAACAGTTTCCTCAAAGAGGAGTCTTAGTCTTCTAAACAGCTCTCTGCTAATCTGCTTTCTGACAGGGAGCACTGAAGATTTGTTTGAACTTGTTCAGGCCTTGGTAATTCAAATGTAGCGCATTCCTGTTTGTGCAGGAGGCAAAAGGGTGGAGTTGTTCTAGGATTTCAGTTTAGTGATGTCCTTGTGCATTAAGTAATTAGAATGTCAGAACACGGTGCAAGCCCTTTCTTGAGGACAACTGTGTTGCATGAGTTTAAACAGTCGTGATGGGTTTGGTTTGGTGTTTGACATACTTGCTACTCTGGAATTTCAGTGTGATCAGAATGGCACTAGCACGGGGTTGGTTCTCCTAACTCTCTAAAGCTCCAGTTTAAACTGCCTCGCTCTTAAGGCCACTCAACACTGAAAAGATGGTTAGAGAAACTGTCAAATGCTGCCTAAATTTGTGCTCACCCTGCAAGTCACTGGGGAAAGTCCAAGCACTAGACAAAATGGAGCTATTCTTTTCTATATGCAGAGCCTCATTTCTCTTGTTTTTATCCTATTCATCTCCTCCGTGATTTTGACTTAGCTTGTTTAAACTGATACTTCCTATTCCCTAAACACAATAAAACAATCTACAGAGGCTTAAAAAAAATCCAGCAAAAAACAAGCACAGTGGTAGAATTCCCTGATGCAAAAGATCTGGAGAATGCTATTGCAATTACATATCATATAAACAGGAACTAGTTACCAGCCATCTGATAAAATCCACTTGCATTGTTTTCATTGTTCTTTCCCAGAAGTCATCAAGTGTGATAATGGTTCTGTCAGCAGATTCTCTTGAAAAATCTTGTTTCTCCAAAAGCTTAAAAGCTTTGGCATTAGCAGTTTATCCAGCTGAAAATGTCTCCCCTTTGCTGCCATCCTACGGCAACTTGCTGCAGCAGACACGATACAGCGTGAAGATGCAGTGTGACATGCTCCCTTCAGAGGGTAGCAGAGGTTACTTCTCTTTTCAGTGTCAAACAGATTCTTCACCTCTGTTCCAGCACTTCATAACTGTTTTTCTTGGGTAAGGCCATCAGGTTGGTCTGTTGTAGCATTCCTGCTGAGATGTTTTCCAGCATTTCACGTTGTTGCACTGTGACTGATGAGATCAAGACACTGATGGCTTGCCCTTGCTTTCTTTTCCCACTTGGTGTTAATTCCTTAGCAGGTGATACCGCTGCTTGAAGCAGGAGTTGTAAGAAATCATAAGAACCAACCTGATTCAGACAACATTAGTGGGAATTCCTGGCCCCTTTCTCTTCTAGAAAAACAGGATGTGATCAGAAGTGCATTGTGACCATTGTCTGTTCAGTGGGACAGAAACTGCATCTTCCCTCCCTGGCTGTTGAGCTGTTCAACTAGTGTTTGTACTGTATGTTAAATCATTAAAAAATTATCTGTGTTCCAAAATACTGCCTGATCTCATGTCTTTCCCTGAATTACAAGACAACTGTACCAAAAGACAAATTTGAAGAATGCAGGGAGGGGCACTGATTTGAATACATGTAGTAAAGGTAAGCAAGTAGAGGGAATTGGGGAATTTGATGTCAATCTAAGAAAAGCACATGCTTCTCTCAGCGGTGCACAGACAGGTCCGGCCCTTTGCAAAAGTGGATTGAGGAGGGAAAAAATTCAAATGATTGCTTCATGTTGTGAAGATAAAGTGAGAAATGTCAAATCTGTGTTTCTTGGTAATGCTCCTGTGTGGTTTAAGTGATGTCCGTCCCTCTGGCATCCTGTGGTTGTCAGTGGCTGCCTGACATCTCTATTTGTCAGACAGACAAGATCCTCAAGCTGTTGACTTGTGCTTGGCAGCAGATTTAATGAGAGCATTTGATGGAGCGACCAGCTCTGCTTATCTGCACAGAGGTCAGCGCTAGGGATAATTGAATGGGTTGTGTACTCCTTGATTTCTGTAGTTTACAAGAATATTAATGCTAGTGAGAAATGGTAGCAGCTGACATTAGTGAGGAACAGGTATAGTATTTGCCTGTAATCTATGGCAGAGGGGCAAAGCAGTAACTGCTACGTTAGCTCAATTTAAACTTGAGCCACTGGCCTCGAAAGAATCTGTTGTACCGCTCCACTGGGATGGTACATGGAGAATTGCATTAAAATTCTTATTGTGACAGGCTGGAGTTCTGAAAAGGCAAAAGCAGACTTGTGGCTTGAGTCCAATGCTAAACAGTTGATGAGTTCTGATCACAGTTTCTGCATTCTCAGAATCTTGCTCATTGTAGTGGCAATTCTTCACTCTTATCTCCTGTATGTGTTCAGGCTCCAATTGCTTGGAGAACTTGCTAAGAAACTATGTTAGTGATAAATTTTTGCATAGAAAGCACTAAGCACAGCAAATCCTAAACATGAGTCTTTGTTCTGATATGCTTTTAAAAAGCAAATGCCTTCTTTATTTTTTCTTTTTTACTTGTCATTTAGCTGGACAGGCTTGAGCTTTAGGATTTGTTCTGTCTTGTGCTGGTCTCTTAAACTGCAAACATCCTAGATCCTTTAACCTAGCACCATAATGTGATATTTGTTCTTCAGTTGTTCTAGTCAAGGAGAGGTGGGGGAGGAGGTGAAAAGGAATTTTCTAACTCAGCAAGTTCCACAAAAGATGGAGTTCAGCAAATTATTGGTGCTTTAATAAGAGCCCTTTTTTTTTTTTTTAATAACCTGAGGCAAACAGTTAACTATATGCAGCGGGGGAAAAATGCCAACCTCAAAACTTGTAGGGAATGATGGGAAAGTACTTAGTTCTTCATTTTTGATCCATGGCTAATTAAACAGGTAGTTTTATCTAGTATTTGTGGTCAAATAAGGTCTGACTTGTAGAAACACGCATACTGTCTACCTGATGTTTTCCCCTTTGAAGACCACAGATTTTTTTCCTTGGAAATCATGGTTCTTGGTAAATTAGAAGTATAGGTCTTAAGCAAGAATTCTCATGATGCCTTTAGACTGAAGTATGTTTGCTGTGTTCTGCTGTTGTGCCTATGGTAAGATAACACGAAGTTGCAGAGTAGAGAAAATAAATATTTCTGGTTGAAAAGCTTGCCTTGTAGAAGCTTTTCTAGCTGTGTTTCAATTAAGGGGATAGAAGATCACAAGCTGTAATTGCAAATGGAATGGGAGGCCAGTGTTAGGTTTTTCATTGATGAGATTACAATTAATCTGTTTCTGCTGTTAGTGGTTAAAATGAGGACAAACACCTGGTTTCTTGCCAATTTAGTGGAAGCTTCCAATAAAACCCAGCTTTCATTTATCCTTATTTATCCCAGGTTTTCTGTCTCTCTGCATGAACCTACAGAGTTAAGACACACTAACAGGAATGACAGTGAATGCGAATCACATGTCAATTGTCCATATTCTGTTCCTGTCCCGCACAAAATCTGTTTAGATTTTTAAACTCCTCTGTGTAAAAAGACAATTTACTTTTGTAGCTCTTACAGCTGCTGACCACAGGCTCACCTGGGGGCTTTAATGTACCTATTGATATGAGTAATACCTGTCTTACACAGATATGAAATATCACCATTTGAAGAACAGGGATAAGGTTGGGTATAAGTTACAGGTGTGATATGTTTGTTTTAAAACAGAGTAGCATCCTTAGCTATTAACATTATCATATGCATAAAAATGTATCTATCAGCTGTGTAGGATGACACTGGGTATGCTGCATCCACATATTCAAACTGAAAAATGCAGATTATTTTCAAACTACAGTCACAGAGCTGCTTAGTAATAAATGTGCTTTCTGAGGAAATAAACGTTTTCATACACAGAAAAACAGGGTCCTAATTTATCTAAATTACTGATGCGTTAAAAAAACCACATTAAATAAAAAAAAATAAATCGTATGTGGTAGTAAATGCACACAAAAGTATAAGCAAGCGTAATATACCTCTTGTGATGTCTTTTTGTCTTCTCACAGCCTGTTTTACCGGGTGTAACAGCGAGGATCAGCCAGCAGAGGTTACCACAGCACTTGGATAAAGCTGGTCTGTGCAGCCGGGCTGGCGATGGCCCCAGAGCTGAATTTCTCTTGGCAAAAGGCAGCAAACCTAAAAGTACACACAAATCATTACATTGCTGCAGGAAAACGTGTGGAGTGTCTATCTGGAATTACCCCTGCACTTTCAGTACCTCTGCACTTTTAGGCTGGCCACCCAGCCCCACAAAATAAACTCATCTTTGGGGGCTGTTGTTTTCAAGCTGTTGGGTACTAATGTGGGAAAATGGCCATGGTACTGGGGCAACCTGATTGACAGCTGTTGATAATAATTGAAAAAAATCTGTCTCTCACAGTATTGGGGGAACGGGAGAGTCCTGCCCAGCATGCTGACCCATCATGGCGGCTTCTCCTCAGCCCTCAGCAGGGCTGCTCTGCCCCTGCGCTCTGACAGGGCAGTGGAAAAGGCTCCTCCTCGCCAGCCCGGCGCTGGAGGTGTGAGGGGAGGGCTCTGCCATCGAGGCTGGGGCGGCTGCACAGCCGAGGTTCCGTGGTGCGGGTTAGATGCCGCGGCACAGGGTGAGCTCCCCGGCCCTGCGCTGCCTCCGCGCTCGGCGCCGCTTCCCGCCCTTTTCCCCTCACGCTCCCCCGTTCTGCCCAGTGCGGTGTGAGGGAAGCCCTGGGTTGAGGTGGCTGCTGTGGTAAAGAATCGGACGCAGGGACGAGGCTCTCGGACAGGACAGGGCACCCGTGGTTCTCAGGCCGGTCTCCGGCTGTTGACAGAGCTCCATGGCCGCGGCTGGAGCGCTCTCTGCCCCGCTGCCCACCGGTGCCGCCCGGTGATTCCTCAGTGGTGGCTCCGCCAGGGCAGAACGAGGTAAGGCGGCAGTCGAGGTCCAGTCGAGCGCCTGTAGGCTTTGAGGTGCTGCTTTCTTTCAGCAGTAGTTTTGTTTACACTCTTGTAGAAGCTTCCTCTGATTGACTATAGCTGAGTGAGCCTGCTGCGTTTTTTTTTTTTTGTTTTTGTTTTTGTTTTTTTTTTTGTTAAACATGCACTAGGCTGTATTTTAATGTGTAGTTAAGTTTTAACCTCCCTGTTGCCCAAGGGTCGTGTCCGTCGTGCTTGGGGCCTGTGGCGGGTGATCACAGTCACCTCTGCTCTCGGGGTGTTCAGCCCCTCACAGCCCCATTTCCTCCTCCGTGTTCCCATCCCCTCACCGCAGATTCTGTGGTTCTGCTTTTTAACCTCCTGCCACCCCTAAACCTGTTTAATCTTCTCTCAGCTCACTGACTGCTCTCGTTTCTTTTATTTATTTTTTTGTTTCTTCTCCTTTCCTCAGGCCCCTGTACCTTTTCTCCCTTCCCCAGCTCTGCCTTGGATCTGTCTCAGCTGTGGGTACTGAAGGCTGAAATAGAATAGTAGGAGTTCTCCCTCTTGGAGGAAAAGTTGCTTTTCTGAGTAGAGGTAGCGTAGCACTCTCTCTTGCTTTTCAGGTAATGGGATATCTCTCTGCTCCTTTTTTCCCCTTCACTCCACTTTAGTCTGTGCTTGCCATAGCTTTCCAGTGTCTCAGTCCCCCTTTGCATTGAGAATCTATGCAAAATTTCATGCTACCATGGTTTCAGTGCATGTTAAAAGGCATACCCATCCAAAGTTTCAGGAGAGAAAACTAGTGTTTCTTGGCACCTGTGCTCAATTGAGCTTGGAAATAGAGTAGGAATTTTCCAATTAATGTTGCATTTGTCCCTAAGAACTCAGATCCTGGACCTGAATGCTGGACAAGTGCATCTCAAATGTGTGGGGTTTGCTTTGGTAAGCATACAGTTACTTTTTCAGTAACAAGAGTTTTGAATTTATCTGAAAGTTACTGAAAATCCCTAGGTTGCCAAAGAAGGCATTTGTTCTGATTATGATGTCCACAGCAGGTGAGGCTTACTTGCAGGAGAAATATGACTTAGAAAGGTGTATACGCTTTCTGGTTTCAATCTTTCTTTGTGAAAAGTTTTATTTGTTGTAATGCCAAAATGGCACCAGGATCAGCCAAGCGTGTTTTTTTTTTTTTTTTTTTTTTTTTGAGTAGTTACCTAAAATTTTTTTATTATTTCAAAAATGAGCCCAGATGAGTTGTGCTTGTTAACCCTCATCTCACTGTATGGGAAGCCCAGCCCGATGCTGAAAAGTAATTCTAAAAAGATATATAAACAATTATCACTTTTGCTTAGTCACACCTGGGAAGACTAGTTCTCAGTACTCAACATGCTTTTTTCCTCTGCTGCTAGTTTGTAAATTCAGGCTGGGTTCTATCCATATCATGCATATTCCTATTTATAAAAGCTTTGCAGGTGGAAGTGAGGTGATTTACTGGTGATATATGGACCCAAGCAGCGGTGTTGAAGGCTGAGAGTTTTAAGTCTTAGTGTTCAGCAATCACTGGTCCACTCCTAACAGCCAAATAAATTTAAAAGTAAGTGAAAACTGTGCTTGTGTATCTTCTGAAGATGGACTAATGAAGTTTCAAAGGTCTGAGTTCCTCTCTGCAATTGTAGAGGTTTCATTTTTCTTTCTTGTGTAAAAACTGAGGTTTCTATGTGGTCACCTTACTCCAGCAGCTGCTGGAGCTGCTGGAAATAAAGCAGCAAATATTATGAGATCCATGAAAATATCGTAGGAGCTGGTGACCAACAGCGCTGCTGTTTCTACAAGATGAGTGAAATAAAAATCAAACCTTACCCTATAAGGACTTTAGTTGCTTCTGTGTATGAAAAGGAAATTCATTCAGGGTTTTTTTGGTATACAAGTAATACTCAGCTACAGAAGATCTGTTAAGGAACTGCAATTTTTATGAAGTCATTTTTTTTTCTGATTCTGAGTCCTACAACTGAAAAAATGGTGGAAGGAGGTGAGGTAGAATTCCTTTGGTATATATCGAGTGTTGTATTTTGGATCAAGACTGAGAGCTTTGGACCTCATCAGGATTCTCCCTGGCTGTCTGCCAGCTGGCTTTGCAGGTGGATTTTGTAGAAAGAGCTGATATATTCCGTCCTCAAAACCAGAGTTTGCAGTGGAAATGCTGCAAGGACTAGGCTATTAAAACAAATTAAGCCGTCTATTTGTGAGCATCAGGGAAACATTTTGTGATGACACACTTTATGTGCTTGTCACAGCCCTGCCACGTCAAGGTTAGAGTGAGGAGGTGACTAGCTGGCAGTCACTTAATCAAACGGGGGTGTTGATTTCTCGGGTAACCCAGGCAGGGTGAGGCTTGCATGCTCCGTTGCTTTTAACAACCAGATAATGAATATGCTTTCCAGAATTCGTGTTTCTCCTCGTGGAAGCAGCAGCTGCATGTGATGTGTGTCGCTGTCAAAGGGAAGTGAGATGTAGTTAATTCAGAGCCACACAACAAAGACATATTGATCAGGGCTCTGCTTGCTGTGGTTGGATATCTGCAATAACAGTGACTAGGGCAATGCAGCAAACTGGGATGGCAAAACCAAATATGTTTTGACTTGATCCAAAAAGTGAGAGGGTTTACCACCCAGCTTCTCTGCTGAGCATCACTGATTTCAGAGCAGTTTTGCTCCAGTCTTCAGAGGGTCGGTTAGATGCTGAAATCAAGTGAAAAGGGCACATCTTGTTCGTGTCATTATAAATACACTTCATTTGTAGCTATAAGGTTAAAATCATGGATTCAGTACAAACAGCTTGCAGTGGATCAGTTCCACATGATTTTAAAAAAGCTGCGCTTGTGGTTTCTGGGTGAAGTTATACTGAACTACTTACAGTGGTACTGAATGTTGCAAGAATTATATGGAGTGGATGTATACATTATGTTTCCTCTGCTCCTTCTCTATTAGTAGTACTTGGATGTTGATGATTATGTGCTATATATTTAGTAGTGTTCATATGGCAGCATATTTTTTTTTAGTGCAAAGCTAAAAATCCTTGTATGCCAGTTTTGTAATAAAAAAAGAGTAATCTTTATTTTTTATTTCTGCAGAGGTACCCAACTCATTGTCTGCCTTCCCACTTTTCCTTCCTGTCGGTTTCCCTTAATAGCTGTGTCTGCTTTTCTTTTGTTCCTGTGTTGCACAGAAGAAAAATGAGCACTAACAGGTTTGCTAATTACTATAAAATTCTTCCTAGCCTTGTTCTGTTCAGATCATTCTATTAACTAAAGTAATGGAGTGCAATGGCATGATGGCTCTCACACATTTCATTATATAAGGTCTTTCTGGTGCAATAGATTACTGAGATTGTCTTCTGGGGCTGTCACCAATAGCTTTTGATTTTCTACACCTGCTGTTCTCTTTTATCTCAACATTCCCTTTTTGCTACCATGTTAATCCTCCTTATCTTTCCTAAATGATTTTTAAGGGGACAGGACTGTTAGTTGTCTGCCTGGTGTCAGTGCATCCACATCAGTGCAACAGTTCTGTCAGTCTTAACTTTTACTGCTATATGTAAAAGCAAGGTCTTTACTCTCTCTGCATCGTTTTGCTACTGACATGTATTTTTCCTTACCTATCAATATTGTCAGTGTCACCATCTTCAGCAGCATTTACAGCAGCAGACTTTTGTCTCATCACTCTGATTATATTGGCTCCAGTGATTGTGCTTTCACCTCATTACTGAAATAAAGTTAACATTAATGAGAGTCATGCAGCTAAACCTCTGCTCACCTCTCTGGAAATTTATTCTAATGATGAAAAGGAGATGCATGTAGATCTATTTAAAAGCAAGCTAGCTTTTTTCCAGCCACCACCTGGCTACACACCAAATTCAGTGTTAAATAAAATCTTTTGTTATTAAGAGCCAATGATGCAAAAGAATTCAAATAAATTATACAACATTAACAAGGACAAATTATATTGGTTAAACGTTGGTCTAGGTAGTGGTCTGCTACAGAGTTCCTTTATGATCCAAATTTGTGTTGGTGCTGCTTCTGGATAGGAACTCTCACGTCTGACTTCCACAATAAATTAGCCATAAAGCACTTGGAGGTCGTAGGGGGTATGCTAGGAAAGTTCAAGGTATTGTCAAGTGTAACAGTAATCGCACCTATAAATGAGATGAAGTATTGAGAGGTGGAAATTGTGTATAGAAGACACAGCAAGGCTTTGAGCTGAAAGAAGAAATATTATTTAGATAAGTAAAAGTTAATAAGACAAATGTACGTGATGCATGTCTCAAACAAAGAGGCTCATGAGGTTTTTTTAGTGATCGAAATTTGGATTTACAATAAGGGCAGTCATTTTGCTACTGGTTACTGCTAGGGGAGCCATATCAGTAGAGGTGGTTTGTTCGTGGTTTTTTTTTGTTGTTGTTTGTTACTGAAAGGTTAGTGAATAAGAATTTTCTTTTTATTAAATCTTCTTATAAGCAACTACCATGACGTGACCTCAGTCTCGTCTGAGGCCATTGTGTGCTGTAGCAACACAGGTTAACTAGGAAGACAGCAATATTGACTAAAAGGAATACATCCTCTGAATCAGCCTTACTGTTTGATGTTTTCCTTTAATGTTCCCTCTCCATGTATGAAATGAGATTTAGCCTGGTGTAGTTTAAGAGGTCCAAAATGATTCTTGCTAAAAATTTGCATATCTTTTAAATAGCTTTTATTAAAAAAATAAATGTGATGTTCACCCCACAGAATAAAAAAAAAAAAAAAAAAAAAGATATGTCTCACTGAAAAATTTCACAGGCCTGTATAGTGGAATTTTTTGGATCTTAAGTGTTCTAAAATGCTTGCTTGAGGTTTTCAAAGAAAAGAGTAATCCAAGAATTACCAACGCATGTTTGACTCAGAAGAGGGAGTGAAATATTGCTGTGATGCTAATCATGCTTTGACCTCTTTCAAATTCCAGAGTGTAGAAGTATTTTCTCCCTTGTGCAGATTTGATTTTTGACCACAAGGTTCACAAGGAAGAATATGTAGACTTGTCACCAAATGAGAAGCCTTCTAATAGGAAGACTGTTTAAGTTAGCCTTTTCAAATGTCAAAATCCTAAACAAAATAGATAAAGTTGGATAAAGGTGACCCTTTACAAAGGTTGGTGAAATAACATTATCGCCCTTTGGCAGAGAGAGAAATTGAAACACAGTGTTTAGGAGACATCAGACTTGTCAGATAATGCAGCAGGAGTGGGCTGGGGCGCAGCAGCTCAAACTGGTCCCTGGATCCCTGTCCTGCTTTGCTTTCTGGAGACTTGTGTCTTCTCTGTCTGAGATTGCTGCTGTTGTACCTGAAGATAGTACTGACTTATGTAATGAAATAAGGCATGTTATGTTTAATTTGAGAGATTTTTACAAGAGTCTCTCCTAAAGTAGATTTTCTTATAGATGCAGACAAAATGAAATCTTCTCTGTATAAGCAACATGAATTAAATAATTTTCAGCTCATGTTTCATGGTCATTCCCAGTGCTTCTGCAAGCACTCTGTTTTGAAAATGGTCTCTACAAGCTGCAAGTATTTACTTCACATTTTGTTCTTTTTCCTTTCTGTGCGCATCCCCTCTTCTCCCACCTGCTTTCACAGCTTGACTTTTCCTCATCTTGGTGCCCAGGAAATGCCAGCGTCTAGTTGAATGAGCTCTGCTATGAATCAAAGTGTCATCACTTAGCTGGTAGAAGTGATTTAATTAATGCGTCATGCCATCCCCAGAGCCTCTCCCCACCTGACTGCTAATCAACCTTCAGCAGCAGGAGGAAAACGTAGCCCTTTTGGAACTGTGCAGGAGAGGCTGAAGGAAAGACAGTTAATTGCAGCTGCAGAGATCAGCCTTGTCACTTGTCTCTAATCTGTTGTCTGCTGCCTGAAATGCTGCTGTCCCGGTCTCTTACGAGCTATGCTCAGCTCCATTCATACAGATATTATCTAATATCATATCAGCAATCACTTTGTCAGGAAATGTATTTGACAGTTGACACGTTTAAAAGCACCCTATTGTGCATATGAGTGTTGGAGCAACTTTTACAGCCCAAGTGCTCTTTTAGCTGGAATGAGCAGTTTATAAATAAACACTTCTGTGCACTGTGGATGCTCTTTATAGGTGATGCTGTGCAATTAACACTGCAGATCGCTGAGTCAAAAATGGTTGTGCCAGTACGGAATTACATGGCAGATGTTGTTAGTGAGTGGTACCCTTTGTCAGGTGCTGAATAAATAGTTGATGGTTTTATCTCAGGTGTGTATGTGTCAAAATAATAACTTCTGTGAAAGCCAAAGCACTTTGTTATTTTGTTTTGCTGCTTTCCACAACTTAGTGCAGGATCTGTGGTAATGGGACTCTCAGCCTCCATCTATTGGATAATGTGAGCATAAGAATTTGGGGAGTGTTGTCTTTGTGACTATTCATAGTTATATAGGTGATCAAGATAAATATGGAAAGTAGCAACTGTGGGAAGCGGTATTTTTTATGCTTTCTAGGTTTGACCACTCCCAAGTTGCCAGATCACCACGAGAAAGGCAGTCAACTAGTTTTTATCTAGATTTGCCCCAACTATGATGTCTGCTAGAGGACATATTGTACTTCGGACAGGACACTGCTCTCTCTTTGTAGAACCAGTTCTACTGAAGCAGATGGGCCAGCATCACTCTCTGTGGAGATCAATGAGACTCATCAGTAAGATGAACAGCAGTGTGCTCAGGATTGATTTAAGGTCTGTAGGCCCTTGGGATGACAGAAGTGCAACAATGATGATTTAAGCCTTAATATTCAGGTGTTAGAGGGAAGGTCTCCGCCCTTGGAGCCTAAGATGATTTCTCAGTGTGGCACCTGGGTGAGCTTTGGAGGGCAGTAGAAGAAGAACCTGACCCACACTAACTCTCAGTATAGGCTAAAAACCACCACAAGCAGTAGGATATGTGAGATGGGCCACAATGGGTCACCTCCAGTATCCCACTCTATCTTATGCTGGTGCCACATGGCCTGTGTTGAACACACACACACACACACAGCCTTTAATCCTTCCTGGGATGACCTGTCACACCATCAGCCAAACCCACTGCTCGGACCTGTTCCTCAGCCTGTCTTGTGACAACTGATACAGGTGAGTCAGCTACAGGCTCTGTGCAATGACACTAATCCAGTTCCATCTTGGTGTCATCGTGTGTTGCACGAGACGGGTGCCCTGAGCTGCAGCCTCAAGGTTGGGTGCTCCGCAGTCTGACCAGAGTCATTACCATGATGGTTAAGCAGCTGTTTCCTTTGTAAGTCCATAATTTTGAGGCTTTATTACATGGACATAAAAGTCCTCTCCAGGCAGAGATTTGGCAGAGAAAGCCCGGCCAGGAAACTGTTTCATCATTTGATAGTTTGTTTATTATTGCATCTGTTGGGCAATTCTTTTGGTATTTTGTATACAAGGCAGCAACAGATCTAACTGTAGTCGTTTTCAGTTGCTTACCATTAAGGTCTTAATTGATCTGTGTTTTGCTATTGATCGCTTAAGATTTATTTGAATAAATAAATGTATATTACTATATTAAAAATGTTTATGCAGTATTCAAGTAGCAGCTTTTTCTGACACTTCACTGATTTCCTTGTTTAATCTGTGTGCTTTGTTTTACTGAACTCCCACAAACTCTGCTGTTCTGCTATTGCTTGGTGCTGGTTCTGTTGTTTTATACTGGAGTACTTGGTAGAGCAGGAGACAAAAACAGTGTTCCCTCCATAATTTTGCTGCTATTTTAATTCTTTCCCCAGCTTTTCTTTTTGACAGACCTGAAAATCTGGAACCAAGCTGCATAAATAATCTTTTTTTTTTTTTTTAATTTAAGTTGATAAGAACACAAGGTAGTGGAATGACTCTACTTTTATACCAATGCAACTACTAACAAGAGTTTGTGCCTACTGAGGATTTTTTTTTTTTTTTTTTTTTTTTTTTTAGGAAGTGCTGTTGAATAGAACATCCGTAAATTTGATCTCTGAAGGGAACTGTGTCCTCAGGTTTCTAAAGTTCTGCAGCATCCCTTATTTTTACAGTTTAAACCACACCTGAGCTAATTTAAAAGCAGGATGCACTGATGCTATAGCATGTGTAGCACTGATGCTAAAGCCTGTTGGGCTCTGCTGGGCTTTGTCAGGCTCTGTCAGACCCTGTCAGGCTTTGTAAAACCTTGTCAGGTTCTGTAGGGCTCTGTTGGGCCCTGTCTACCTTTGTTTGGCTCTGCTGGGCTCTGTCAAATTTTGTTGGGCTATGTTGGGCTCTGTCAACACAGTCGAGCTTTGTTGGGCTCTATCAAGCTTTCTCAGGCTTTGAAGGGCTCTGTCAGGCCCTCTCAGGCCCGGTCAGGCTCTGTCGGATCCTATTGGCCTCCGTCAGGCTTTTTCGGGCTTTGTCAAGCCCTGTCAGGCTCTGTCGGGCTTCGTCGAGCCCTCTCAGGCCCTATCTGTCCCTGTCAAGCCCTGTCATGCTTTGTGGATCCCTATTGGGCTCTGTGTGGCTTTGTGGAGCCCTTTCCGGTTCTGTAGGGCTTTGTCGGGCCCTATCAGGCTCTGTCAGGCTTTGTAGCATTTTGTCAAGCTCTGTTGGGCTCTTTTGGGTCCTGTAGGACTTTTTCAAGTCCTGTCAGGCCCTGTCGAGCCCAGTCAGGCTTTGCTGGGCTCTGTTGGGCCCTGTCATGCTCTGTCAAGCCCAGTCAAGCTTTGTTGGGCTCTGTCAGGCTCTGTAGGGCTCTGCCACGCTCTGTCAGGCTGTGTTGAGGAGTTAGGCTTTGAAGGGCTCTGCTGGATCCTGTTGGGCTTTGTTGGGCTCTATTGGACCCTGTAAGGTTCTATTGGACCCTGTTGGGCTCTGTCGGGCCCTGATGGGCCCTGTCAGGATTAGTTGGGCTCTGTCCACCTCTGTCAGAGCCTGTTGGGCTTTGTCAAGCACTTTTGGGCTTTGTCAGGCTCTGTCGGGCCCTTTTGGGCTTTGCTCTACCTATAGCAAGCAATGCCAAATAGAACTGTCTTCCTTTGTAGGATTTTGCTTAGGGCACAAGACTGAATAGCTGGCCTTGTTTTGAGGATTATGCTGCAGGTGAGTTTATGGAGACATTCTTTAGCAGGTAGATCGATACTAGTGGTTCTTGGTGCTGGCACGATGCTGAGCTTTTAAGTGCTACACATGTGGTTTTTTCCTCTTAAGAAACCTTGACAGGATCTGATGATTTAAATCTGAGTTGTCACCTGGCCAGTTCTCATCTTGCAAGGGAAGATATTTTAATGAACTCCTTCACAGAGGGGAAAGGAGCTGTGAGGATGTTTTGGTCTCACACTGCTGGTTCATTTTAGCACTTGAACAGTCCTGTCTGTGCACCAAGCAAGTCACACCATCAGGAGACATATACTGCGCTATCCTAAACCTTTAGAATTTTTGGTATTTTTTTCTCAAAATTTTTGCACGATGCTTTTTTTTTTTTGAACTCACTCTGAATAAAAACAAATGTAAAAGAATAAATCTTTTTCAATTAAAAAAGTCATGAATGGCTAATGTGCATTTGACAGAGCATTGGATTGGGAGCCCGGTGAGAAAGCTGCCCTTTTTGTGAGGAATGGAGAACTGTAATTTGTGAAGGTATCAGAAAAACAAGGGTTTTTATTCTCCTCTGTGTCCTGCCTCTCATTCTCATTTTTGTGTGTGTATTAAGTAGCTCTTGCTGAGCTCTGCATTGAGATGTGTCATTGTGATAAATCACTTTTACTGGAGATTATATTTTTCCTCCAAATGAAGCTGCCAGGGAGACACATTTTAACAGTTGCAACTGACTGCAACATTTTCAGTCACCTTTTCTCTCTCTTTCCCCCCACCTCAAAATATTATTCAATAAATTCTGTCTAAAATATGTTGAGGACCATGTTTTCTAAGGGGAAGAAAAAAATAACAGAGGTGGCAATTAACAACTGTCAGCACTAGTCAAGGATGTTTATACATGTAAGTAAATCTGTTTTTCTCTTACGTTGCTTATACTTGAAGAGTGCTAGCCTGCTTAAAGTATTATCCAATGAAGCTCTCCAAGATCTTTATGGAACAGGGAACCATATGAAAGTCAAGTGAGATGCCCAGGATCAAATATCTGACCCATGGCATGGTTGTGAAGAAGAATCATGAGGCATTTGCTCTGGCCGTGTGAACCCACATCATCAAGTTTAGGCATTTGATATCAAGGTCATACTGTGTCTTCAGTAAATTTACTAACTACTTTTAACAAATGGTTGTGCCATTTTGGCATCACTGCAGAACTGGAAAGCTGTTAGAGAACCTCATCTGTCTGATGGTTAGGAAAGCTTTTCCTAATTTCTCTCTAAATCTGTTCTTGGCTGGTTCCCACTTACTTTTTGTGCTGGTGTTGTCACTCTTCTTACCCCCCTAAAAAGACAAAATATAGGAAATAGCATATACTATTTGTAGCAAGGAAGGGGTAAAATAACTTCATTAAAAATCAAATCTAGATCTTTGTTATTTTTAAAGTGCTGGCAACTGGGTGACAGGACAGCTGTAAAATGTTGACCATAACATTTTATTGAAGAGTCTTACCAGGATCATCAAAAGCATTACTCAGTTTGTTTTGGTTTTGGCAAATTGTTAATCATTTTTGACAAAATAATTTTGGTGAACTTCAGAGGTGCCAGTTTAAATACAATCTGAGTCACAAAGAACAGGTTTTACACTCTGATAGCTTTTTGGTGTGCTTGCCAGTCACTTGCTAGGTTAGAGTTTTATTCTCTTGTCAAATCACAGCTGGAACCTTAAAGCTAATCAAAGACATGGCAATAGTTCTTCATAGGTATGTGAAGTAAAACCTCAGGTCCTTCCAAAGGTGGCCAGTTACTCAAGTATAGGATGAAGTCACTGGGTGGGTGAAATGAATGTTGTTACTGCTCAGGCAATATGGACAAATGGGACATGTTTTCCAGACTCCCCGGCTGGTCCCTCTCTCAGAACTTCTCTGCTTGTTGACCTGTTTTGGTTTCTTTGCTCTGAAATTTCTGAACTCACTCCTGTTTTTGTTTTCTGTAATTTTTCCATTCAGATGAATTCTACATCAGTTTGCCCTTGAATTCCATTTATAGAAAGTGGCTGTGAGTGAAAAATCTGTGATATTATATCCCTATGTGAAAGTCAAACAGTTTCAGAGTTTATTTAGTACTTAATTCTATTCTTCCTTCCTTTTAGACTTTACATTGCTGGTGGGTACTGAAAAGCCATCTTGATTTATAATTTTCTGTAAGTTTTTGTCTTTTTTCTTGAAAGAGGTCTAAGAAAACACCAACATGACAATAGGTCACATAGAAACTTCTTTTCTGCATATGACCTGGACAGGCATGTCCTTCTATTTTTCTAGATTAAGCTCTTGTGTTTCAAAAGTGCATTTCTTTAGAAAAGAAAGGAGAAATAGGCTGGATTTTAAAACTAATTTCCAGCTGTTATATGCCAAATTGCACATGCCAGACCCCTTATTTTGTCAACATCCTATGAAAGTCATTCATATCCTTGAAAAACACCGACTGGAAGCTAGTGTTTTGGATAACCCCTAAGACAATTGCAGCAAACATAACAGATAGGCATGTTATATAGTCCCATGATGATGAAGAGTGCAGCTTAGTCATGGAGGAGCGCCCTGTTCCTCTGTGGTTACTTGATAAACACTTTTAATTATCGGCATTGTCATTTGCATAATGGAATTGTACAGCTGGCCCCATGCAGCGAATGGAGTTGCCACATGCTCTGTCAGTACTTGTGCTCAGGAAGAATTGCTCTGAGCAGGGGGGAGTAAATAACTGCACATCGCAAATGAAGGAACTGTCTGTATGGGAAGAAGGGGTTAACTCTGCTAGAGGCTGGAACTCCTCGGCAGCTTGAGCAGTACCAAGAAAGGCAAGAGTTTGTTGGCCTGTAGCAATAACCACTTTCTGTTGGTTGCAGGAATCTGCTTTTGGGTAAACTGTCTGGTTTTTTTGTGGTTCAAAGCTGTAAGTTTGGGGAATGGCTTTTTGACAGAGATCCAAGCATCCTAATGCAATGGTCAGCTGCACTTTGATATCCTGTGGTTTTGGCTTCTGCTTGGCTGTAGCAGAGATGACTAGATGCTGCATTTCATATCCTCCTGTACCAGCGTGCACTGAAATAGGAGCAGGCTAGGAGGAAAGATGGATGAGCGCTTTACCTTGAAGGCTGTAAACACAGCTGCGTGGATCGGCAGATGGCAGACTACTGCTAGCAATGGGCCACAAACAGCGTCAACTGTCCTCGTCCCCGTGCTGTTCCAGATGGGAGGCCTCTGAAGGGAAAATGGAATATGCTTGTTTTGCGGTGGTCTCTCCAATTCTGCTTTCCATACGCTTGGTTTGTGCTTCCGTTCTGGAGGACACTTTTTTTTCCCCAGTGACACGGGATTCAAGATGAGCACAGCTGGCCTCATTTATTGTGCATACTGTTTTATGACTCTGACCTTGTAACAGATATAACCGTACTCTTTAAGCTATCACCAATCTTAAATGTAGAATGAGAATTAATAAATACCATAATTTCTGATAGTCGAAGCCTTTGGACTGCAGAGCCACGATCAGTGAATGATGTTCAGAGAGGAGGAATGCAGCAGAATTAATCTGCTCCATCTGGGGCAGTTGGAGCTTGGCTGCCAGTGCAGTAAGAGTAAACAGGATTGCATCTTTCAGAATGACACGGTATTTGGCGTAAATAAGTTTTAATTTTGTCCCATTGCTGAGGTAGTTAACTGTCCATCAGCAAAAACTACCTTAGATGCTGCTCTTCTGTGTGAGTGGGTGGTTGTAGAGTATCTGTGCATGGGGCAGCATTGCCAGTTTAGGATGATTGAGCATAAGAGGATTAAATTGATTTTTTGGTTATAAAAATTGACAATTTACTCGTGTCTTTATGGTACCAGGTATAGAGAGTTTCCCAGTGGGAGTCTCTTTCTTAGCGATGTGAAGCAAGAGAAGTTGCACGTTGTCTGTCAGCATGTGCTAACATCTGCCATCAACAGAACGAGAGAGCTCCGTGAAACTCCGGGGTAATATCCTGTTAGTGGTGTGCTGGTAACGGAATGAGTCGGCTCAATGTCTTCAGTTCCCAACTGAGGGCTCACAGGTATGAATCACGGACTCTGAGAAAGGATTTGGGCAGTCAGTCATCTCAACAGCAAATCCCTTTCCCAAAGAGCTGCTGTTATTTTCCAGATAGAACATTTTTATAGGACTATCAGAGCATTCTACACAAAGATTTTCCTCTCTTGCACATGAAATATTAGGAATTGATTTTGGTTTACATTTTTTTGCCGCTTCCCAAGTGCTTAATAAACGAAACAAATGGTAGAGGATGAATATTATAATCAATCATCTTTTGTTTGTATATGCTAGTCAAGACCTAAAAATTCTCTTGGAGGGAAAAGGGGAAAAGCTCTGGAGGCTTTCCTTTGCGTTACTTCAAAAGTAAATGCTTCCAGTTAAAGCCTAAACCCCTTGAATTATTTCCAAGTTTGGCCAACAGTATTTTTTTTTGTGAACACATCTTCAGATGACCTTTTAGAGCCAGAACTTTGACAAATACTGAGGAGGACTCTGTAATATGAATTTACATCCTGTCTGGAATCTTCACTGTTTTGACACAAAGATAACAACTATATGACAGCCCTTAGAACAGGAGGTTAAATGGATGGTTTCAACACAAAAGGCAGTATTAGGAAAAATAGCTATGGGGAATGGGGAATCTTGCAGTGAAACAAAAATAGCAATTGAGCATTCTAGGGTTTACTGTTGAAATTATAATCTTATATTCATTAATGACCTGGAAAAAATGGACCATAAGCTTTCAAAATTTGTGGATAAAAGCTATGGAGCTTGTAATGTCCATGCAAAGATAAGTAAATCACTGGGATGATCTTTATCTCAGTAGATGAAATTTCACTTGGCTATGTGTCAAATACTGCATGCAAGCAAAAATAATCTAAACATTTTCTGTGCAGTATGCTGATTATGCTGATGGGCTCCAAGCTTCCCATGTCCTCTAAGGAAACAGCAGTCCATGTAAATGTCTAATTAAAAAAAAAAGTCTACCCGAAAAGCAGAAATTGTCACAAAACAGGACACTTAGGAGCACTGTACATGGGCCAGGGTGGAAGCGAGCAGGTGGATACTCTATTGCCACATCAAGTGTTTGTTTTCATCTGCTGTCACCTGTGGTTTCCCATAAGTCTGGGATTTGTCTCTGTCTTACTCAGCCTGTGTATTAGAGTATTATTGCTCTGCCCACTATCTAATCTTTTATGTTACCCATGCTTTTGGCACCTGAATAGCTATAAATGCCACAAAAACCTAAGTTGCAAAAGGATGTATCACAACAAATGGAGGTTTGACATGTGCATTCATGACCTGCAGTTTCTGCCTTGCATATAAACCACATCTATTTATCTGTGGACACAGCATCCCGCTGCATTGATTTCCCAGGTTCACGAGTGGAGCTCAAGATCTGTTTCTCATATTGAACATGGCTTATGTTGTGCCTTAGCCACTGGGCATCATCTTTATAGGATCACAGAACCTCTCTGTCCCAGTGGCACACAGCTGTTCTAGAGTTATACAGAAAAAGGAGCTTTTCCAGGAGCTGGGGAAAAACAGATTTGTTCTTGGTGAGTTGATGACTCTCAACTTTCATTTTTTTAGAACACAGTAAAGAAATGGTTTACATTGTTCCATTTGTCATCAGTTGCTCATCCACACTATCACATCCGTGCTTGCTTTTCTCTTTTTCCCTTCCACGCTGCTGAAACCCTGGCATTTTAGCCTTTTTGGGACATGAGAATTGCACAAGATGCAACCGTAGATCAGTTAACACTGCATTAAATACAAGCTTGCATCATACTAGATGCTCAGTAGACCATTTGTATAAAACTTAGTGAGCACAGAAGGGTGCTTTAATTTATGTAACAACTTCTTTTTCTTTTTCCTGTAGTGTTATCCTTATGTTATTTTGTCATGGATGATGAAATATATGTTTCTAAAATGTATTTGTGTACTAATATCACAAACCACTAAGGCTTCGTATCTAGCGATTTACTTCTAGTGAATAAGTATTAAGCAAAGCTCTCAAAGCTGTAAATGAGTTTGTGGCTTCCTCATTTCCATTAGTTTGTGCCACCTGGCTTAAAGCAGTCTGTCTTTTTTGGTAGTATCTCCGATGAACAGCAACAACAGGAGCCCCAAGGTATCAGATGCTGAGCTCTGCTGAAGTTTTAAGTGTGGGAAGGGCTCAAATCACCAAACAGCTATGATCTGTGCCAGGTAGAGAAGCCAACTCTTGGAAATGTTTCCAAGTGTCTCTAGCATTTCTGCCTCTCTAGCATTTCTTAGTCTAATCAAAGAAGAGAAATGCAAGTTTTTCTATCATCACTTGGAAAATGATCTGTGGTGACTACTGTAAGTCACAAAGAGGAATGCGTGAGAAGTGATTGTCATGTGCCTGAAGATATTGCTACAGCCATTGAGGAGTGGATGGTAGAAAGCAAAGGATAGGGATACACTTTAATACTGGCTCATTTTGCAAAGATAACAACAAATAAAGGTGACATCGGAGTATCAGGAAGGGGCGTGGAAGCAGAGCACGCATTCTTATCACTAACTTTGCATTGCAATAAGCATGGCAGTAGCAGCCCTATAAATTCTAACTATTTGTTATAAGCCCATACCTTAGCACTTGCAAAGACAATTCTTAAAGCTGTGCGATTCAGAAATACTTATAAAAACTAGAATGCAAGACACTGCAAAACCTGCCAGTGTTGCCCAAGTGTACCAGACAATATACCTTCAAAGCACTGAGCTGGCTAATGACAGTGTAACACAAGGTATAACAGCGAAGGGAGGCGTTCCTAGGGCAAAGACTGCTTTAAAGCTGTATAGCTATTTGTAACAAAACCTGAGCCTGCTCTGCAGTGCCCACAGCTTGACCATTCATTTGCAGGACTCAGAAATTTAATATAAAACAGGATTAGTTTTAATTTCTGTAAACAAGCTAATTTTGGAAAGGCCATTGAGGGACTTGGCTTGAATTTTTGTAGCTGCTCTTCACCTAAAAGCAAATGAGCTACTTATAACCAGGCAGATCTGGTTTAGGGATCTGTAGGAACTTAGAGCTACAGGCATATGGATTTTGGGGAAGGTCCCAATGAGTTTGTAGCTGTAGGGTTCCTGCTCGAGCCGAGAATGGTGGCAGGGGATCATCCCAAAGTTCCCTACCAGCTGGCAGCCTGGTGCTAGAACAGCTTCTCTGGAGCTGCCAGCAAGGAGGTTGCTCTCGCTAGCGTGAGAAGCAGCACATTGCACAATGAGATCTGCTCTCATTATCAATTGGGATCCTCAGACTATTAGTCCCTGCAAACAACAGCTGGAACTTCTCCTAGTTAAAAAGGCTTCCTCCAGAAATCCCTATCCAGCCACTGCGGAAGAATTGGTATTGCTGGAAGTGTGTTTATTATCAACCTGAGGCTTGGCTTCCCAAGCAATCTTCCCCTCCCCTGTTCGCCCAGCAGGCAAGCACATAATTTCCCTCTACAGAATCTTACACCAGTTAATCCAGTGTCCCGGGTTATTTTATGCTGATTGACTTCAAGTGCTCTTAGCTTTACTGAACGTGTCTATACCGTTTTAAGTGTCTGCATAGTACGGAGGCTAAATTCCAAAAGCTGTTTTGCTGTGCCTGCTGCAAATGCTTGGACGTGTTCCAAGTCCTAGTCTGGCATTTAAAAGGGATTTTCCAGGATGTTACAATTCACCCAGCACTATAACTGTGCCAATCCAAAAGCTTTGCTGCCTTCAAAGATACACTACTGCATGTAGTAAAAGTGTGATCCAAGGCACACAAAGCATTAAAAAGACCAGCTCAACCAATGGTTTTATTGGCATAGACATTAAACTATCCAGAAGTGCTGTCTTTAAGCCACTTTCAGGCTGTGTGAATTATTCAAAGGTTCAGTGCTGCTGTATGTGTAGAAGTTTATGTGACAAGGCATATTCTTGTGTCTGTTCCTGCATGTATGTGGCCTGCCTGGGGTTTTTCACACAAAGGGGGAATATCCACTTCCTTTTTTCCCAGTAAGAGGTAGCATCCAAACCCAAACATACTGGTCCTCCCTACAATCTTGGTGTTTCCTTGGAAGAGGGGAGTGCACAGAAATTGTGGCTTTACAGGGATCAGCTCTTCGAGCAAAGGGTGGGTATGTTTGTGATGAAAATGGAAAAGTGGGGTGTCCATAGTGGCAGTGGAAAAAAAGGTGGGTGAGTGAAAATATATTTAGCAATTAATAATTTAAGTAGTGCTGCCCTGCACTGAGTGCTTCACTGTGTCTAATTTAAACTGCACCATTTATAATGGCCAGATTGACCCTATCTTTGCATATCACACAAAACTCTGCTAAAAGTGAGGTCAAATAGTTACTGGTGAAAAGCTTAAACAAAACAAACCAGAATAATTCTGCGAAATGGCACATTTTAAGTTGCATTATTGCAGCCACTGGAAATTTTACATCGTTCAGCTGAAGTTACCTTGTACTGATTCTCAAGGTCTGAAAACTGGCACTTTGTTATGAATCTAAACCACAAGCCTTTCTGGAAAGATATACTTTAGGAAAACACATGTTGAGGTGATCAACTATGTAAGTGACTGAAACACAGCTGCTTGATTTTAAAAGGCCAGATAAAGCTACTTAAAGGCCTATACTGGCCTTAAACTACATGAATTTTGGTCAGATTGAATGCTTTAAAAACAAGAGCCTGTGTATGTAAGTACGTGTGTGAATACAGTTTCCAGCCTGGTGGTTGGAGTGAGTTTGCCTGACTAGCAGTTGCAAAACCAAAGGTTCGAGTCCCAGCTGCGGCTGTTTTTCAGAAACGCCAAAAGTGGCTGCAAACCTTATGCTCCATTTACATGGGGCAGCTCGGGCTTCCAGGAGCCTTCGGTCCCTCCCGAGCTGATTTGCTGTTGTGTTACTGGTTAGATAAAGTGAAGCTACAAGTGTTCCATGTCCTAATAAGAACAGCAACGTGGAGAGCAGTGGTTTGTCAGGACAGACAGGCTGGTTCTCTAGGATATAATTAAGTGCTGACAAGCTCAGACATAAGACACATGTAATAAATTAGTTATAGTACCTGTGTGAGAAGGATGAACTCTGCCGCAGAGGCAATTATACAGAATTTGAGCCTTGGGACCACTTTCATACATTCGTGTGTGTTGGGAAATCACATATAAATTTTATGTGTCTTTAGCAAAACTGATATATTATTAACATAATATTAACATAAACAGATATAAATTTTTAAGTCCCAGTAAAATCTAGGAAGATTGTTGCAATAGCACCTGTTTTTTGACAGCGTTATCGTTCTGGCTTTAGAGGCAAAGCAGCAAGTATGGAAACACTCTTAATCTGCTTCTACATAAAACAACTGGACTTTTAATTACTGAACTGGTATTTAAAACACTCAGCAATCTGCTATTAAAAAAGTATCAGACCTGAATTTCACAAGATTACTGCCAGAATGTTTATCATCTCTGAAGAAGCATTCAAGTGGTTTTCAAGCCCTGTAATCACAACAGGAGCTATTTTAAAAGCTGTATTTCCTAGTTTGCCATTTCTCCATTTGCTTTTATTTTAATTCTTTCCTTTTTTTTTTAATTTTCATCCCTTCTGGCCACATTCAACTTGAATGTAGCATATCTGTGTGCTTATGTTGGAGGATAATTTTACTCATACAATCAAGACAAATGACTGTGTTTTTCTATCTTCTGTTTTAAAATCCATTTCATGGAGGGTGGAGAAGGGTGGGAAGGACCCTAAAAGAGCTGCTGACCCTTAAAGAAGAAATATAATTTCACTAGCGATAACCTGCAACTTGTCTCCTGAAAGGAATTGCCTGTTATGCTTCAAATAATGAGGAACATTGTTTTATTTGCTTTCATAGAAGCTGCTGAACAGCTAAGACACCAGATAATTTATTTTTTCTTACTGTACAAAGTCTGGCGCTATTTTCCCTATTGACTCGCAGTGTAGTTTAGCTTGGATTATTGGCATTAAAGAAAGGAAGCTATGTAAATGGTAGGAGATCGAAAGAGCTGAAAAAAAAATCAAGAATAGAAGATGCATCAAGAATAGCGGTATTTCATATTTGATAGTGTCACTGAAATGCACTGACGTCTAGGGGAAAGGAGGTGACAATGGAACTAGCATGCTGTGAATATCATCCGTGGGCAGAATCGTAACCAAGAATCTAGGGCAAATGGCTATTCAAAATTAAATATACTGTTGGATCTTCAGTATCAGAGCAGATGGGGCTTTCGCTTTTCAAATCTCAGCCAAATAAGCAAAAGTATAAGTGGCAGAGAAAAAGATTCAAGAGAATTCAAGGAGAAAGACAATATCAAATACAAAGCACTTATTTGTAAACCTGAGCAGTGCACAATTTGAGAAAAAACAGTGATGTAATCAAAATTAAATGGAGTCCAGGACATTATTAGAATTAACATCTCCATTGATTAAATGAGATGCTGACAGCAGCAGCAATGTTGCTGGGCTATCATTCTTGCATTCTTGTTTGACATTTTAAAAGTAAATGATGAATGCCACCAAGTTTTTTGCCATTATTGGTATAATGTAAGAGAGTTTGCCTGATGGATTTCAGGTCTAGTTCAGTGGGATCCCGAGCACATAAAAATATTTACTGCTTATCTTGGAGGCAAGTTTAATTTGTTTCTTCTACTGTGATTCTAAAAGCAAGGGCTTGTCTACTTACACCTTGAACTAAATTAACAAAAATCTGTTTTGATTTACTCTGACAATTATTTCAACACAAAACTGTGCGCACAGTATCTCCTTTGGTTGTAGTGTCTTAAAGCTGACTTAATCCTGGTTAGCGTATAGATGAGCTTTAATTGCCGTGTTCCACAGTGCTTTTCTGATGCTCCGTGTTTTTCCTGCGTTTTGAAGGCGGTGCAGCTGGACTCTTGGCCGTAGCTCTCCTTTCGGGAAGTGATCTTCTGGTTTGTGTCTGGCACAGCGATGCTGCTCTGGTGCCAACGAGGAGGCAGCAGCCATTCTCTGCTGCGTCCTGGCAGAGGCACAGGGCACAGATTGGCAGTGACCTCTCGTGGAATGGAATCATTGCGATGGAGCCGATCCAGCCGTACAAGGGCACACTCCGTTCCCCTTGGGCCTGGCTCTTCTAAGCTGCTCTAAAACCTCTAGAAAAGAAGATACTCAGCTGAACATGAAGATAGGTACGCTAACTCAAATTTGGCCAGGTTTACCTGAGTGAACGCTTCCAGTATGGCAAGTACCTTGTGATCCTTAACAATTAGAAGAAATTAGGATTTACTGAAGTTGGTACTGACAGTAACAGCTCGGTTTGGAAATTCCTTAGTATCCTTTGGGGGGTCTGTTGAAGAATCCCTGCCTAGCTGCTGGGAAATGACAGCGTCCTCACAGATGTCGGTGTGCTGCAGAACGTCTCTGGTGTGTGCTTCCTACTCGCTTTCCGTTGTATATCAATGTCACTTGCATTCTGTGCCTGCAGAATGATGAAAGGCTTTTCCTAATTGCTGCTGCTTTTCCAAGCTCAGGTGGAGGGTCTGATCGTGGGGTTCATGAGAAGCAGGAGAATGGCTCTGAACAGGAGCTGAGGCCTTGGACTGGCAGTGTTCAGTGCATGTAAGCATCACCTGTCTACTGGAAATCAGGGGCATGAGAAACAAATAGAAACTACAGCCTTGTGTAAATATATTCCCCAACAACTAAGGACTGATTTGAAGTTAGAGCCTGTGCCCCATTGACCACTCAAGCACTGGGTTGCTGCTTCCTCATCTACAGCCTTCTTACCTGTACCTAGTGCTTCTGCTCTTACATTCTTGCCCATTAGAGGCCCATCTTTAAATGCACCTTGCCAGACAAGACTTTCTACCAGAGACAGTCATTAACCAAAGGTTAAAAGGGCTCAGGCCACCCTTCCCTCAGTGTCCCTTTTTCTTCCTAGGTAGCTGTCACAGAAATATTCCTTCTGATAAAGCTGCTGTGCATGAGGCTCCTTCTGCAGCCTCGGTCCACATCGTCCTGTCACAAAAGCAGACTCAAACCAGCCAACTGACATGTGCACAACGCCTCTTTTTCCCCACGGCTGAGGATGTGGTGCTATTATTGCTAATACTTTTAACTGCTTTGCTTTGCTTACGCCACAAACTGCTGTTTTGTCCAGAGACCTCAAAAGCCACATGGGAAGCAAAAATGTTATTTCCAAAGATAGGAACATTGCATCACTAGAGGGCAACCCACACCTCATCACAGCCGCAGCCAGCGGCACGTCCCGGGGTGGTGGAGGGGCAGGAAAACAAGGTCTCTCAACTCCCTTCTGCTCCCAGGGTTTTGTCTGCATGGAGGTTTTCTGTAGGTAAAACTGATTGAACAAGGGTGTGATTTTTTTCCTTATAAAATAGTAGCACATGTACTATACTGTAAATGCTCTTGTACTGGTACCAAAGTATAACAGTTTCTGTTGAGGTATAGTTGTTAATATAAGTCTTCAGTATTCTCTGTACATGTGCATAGGTGAATAGGAATGTTACCATTTTAATTACACTAGAATAATTAAAGCAATATAATATTTGGTATGTACAAAAGATTACACAAAATAAAAGCATCCAGATCAGCAAGGTTTTTCTGCCCTGCTTATATTCAGTTTGCTAAGACTTAAAAGACAGGAATTTGTAAGTCAAGGAGGACTCCTTTCTGATTCCAGCTTTCTGTAAAAGGAGTCAGGTACACTCTGCCTGCATCCTGAGCACAGAGGTCTGGAGCACTGTGGCAAAGAACATAACGAAATGTTCTAAGTGGAACACTTTAAAAAAAACCCAACCAAAAATAGATACCACTAATGCAGCAAGAGAGAAGGGGGAGGGTGAAGACAGCTTCATTTTACAAATGTCTTTGTTGAGACAGTAACTGAATACAGAAATCCTGGTCACAGTGGGATTCCAAGAGTGCACATCTGCCTCCCAGCCCTTGTGTTTCCCAGTGTGGTGGGTAACCGAGATCTTTAAAGGTGGTTAGATGTGTCTGCCTCTGAGGCAGATTTTGAGGTCCAGTTTTGGGTGCCCAAAAGGTAATGAATATAATATCTGTTTGCTGATATTGGGCAGACTACCCTTTCCAATATGGAACTGTTTCCATGTTTTGCTGTTCTTCTAGAAGAGAGATAGAAAATTGACTTTTCCTGTGTATTATTTTTTTACTAAGGCCTGCTCTACAAAGCAGCAGTGTACAGCTGTGGCTCCAGTGAGATAGCCGTGTGAGGCCCACTGGCTGTGATAGCAGCTACTCAGTGAACGAATTGTAAAACTAGAGAATCTTCAGCAGAAATTCATGAAACAACACGCTTCATGTGTCCCACTGAGGCCCAGGCAAAACTTCCCTGTGAGCTGGTCTTAGACTGTGCTCTGCTAGCTGGACCTGCCTGTGGGAAGCCATGGATGATATCCTGGCCTCTCCAGAGTTTCTTTGCTGTAAATCCCTTCGGAGTCTAATTATTTGCTTTCCTACCATTTAACCCTATGTTATCATGCCAAGGCTTCTCTTAAGAAAAAATGCTTTTTTAACCAAAATTTAACCGAACATCAAGGCTATTTTCCAGTAGTCATGTATGGATATCTGTGTCACATCAAAGGTGTCCATTAGAGAAAAAAAAATTGCAGCAGGTGAACGTTTTCATGTGAGGCTTCATGCAGGTTTGGTTCTCACATCAAGCCTCATCACAACCATATTTGCTTTCTTTGTTTCCTGTCTTTGGCATCTTCGTATCAGGGTCAAGGGACTGTACTGAAGCAATCTAGATAACTTGTTGCTTTCCCATCCTATTAATCGACTCTGCATCCATTGGGCACCCTCTCCATTTGTACTCTGTTCCTTGGGGTTCTTTCTAGCGTCTCCTAGTCACAAACATGGGCTGGGTCCACCTTTGGATAGCTGAGCATCAGGGTTTTCCAGTCTTGGAATCTGTTCCTTTGGCATCCTCTCCTGAGCTGTTCTCCAGATCACACAGATCAACTCCATTGATTTCAAGATGCACAGCAAGGCTCAGCAAAGCAAAGGCTGGAGCTCCGTGGCGGTTCTTGGCAGGAAGCTCTTTGCATAAAGCCCATTAGGGCAGCGACAGCTGAGCTTCCCCCTTAACAACTAGCAGAAGCAGATTGGAACAAATTGTTCTTGTGGTTTGGTTTGGTTGGTGTTTTGTTTTTTTTTTAATACATATTTTGACAGTAAGGTTTAGTGCATGCACACACACACTCACTACTGAATTATTTCAAAATAGGAACAGGAAAAAAAAAGCAGATTAAAATCAAGGTCAAAGAGGTGCTAAAGAAGAGATACATATCTTTCTGTTCTTTTTGGTGGTTTTGAATGTGAAGAAGAGCAGACAATGCCCAGATTCAGAAAAGTGTGTGTTCTTTTCTAATCAAGTGTTAAAGGTCCAAGACTGATTGTGGGAGATTTTCAACATGCAAAGGGAAGCCAGGTGCACATGTAGTCCTTGCAACTCAGTAGGATTTGAGTTCTTTTAACTCTCACTTGTGCCTCTGACATTCTCCTTCTCCACATTTGTAGTGAGCAATAAAACTCTGAGCTTTGGGGATAATAAAACAAACTTTGAGGACTTGCAGGGACTAGTAGACAAGTGTGATTCTGAAGCAGCACTGACACTATGCAAGACATCCTGTCACATGTCTGTGCCTATCCCCTGGTTAATAGAAATAGGTGTAAACCTGAATCCTGAGACACAGGTATATTCTGCATTCATATGTATTTTCTCTTTATTTATATATATATATATATATATATATTTTTTTTTTTTACCTTGCTAAATACTTTCCCACTTTAGAGATATGGAAACTGATAGGTGAAAGTTAAGTAGTTCCTTAAAAGTTTTATTGGATATAAAGGCAGATAAATCATTTGCACAGGAAAGTGTTACATTTCATAGATTGCATGTGCCAGTGATGAGATTTCTTTCTTCTCCACCAATTTCAAATTGCAGGTAAGTGCATCCAGACTCTCTGGCTTTCTAGCAAGTCGCCTGCATAGTCCTGTTCATGTGACTGGGAAAATAACCACAGTAAATGTGGAAGGTATTTGAAACAAAGGCTTTGTGTAAATGGTTGTGTAAGCCAGCATATCCCATTAGGACCAAAAAATCCAGAGTATGACATATTCTGAGGTAGTGGTGAAGGGTTTTGGAAAACTTAACTGCTTCCATACTATAATGGCGGGAGTGAATATTTTGTAACTGACATAGCAATGAGCAGTATGGGATAATAAACACGTTCTGCTGTCCAGACCCTTTGCATACACAGTGCACCAAAAGGGTTAAATATAGTTGTTCTCAACAGTGTTTGGCCTGGCTGAGGATTAGAGCTTATTTTAGCTGTTCTTCCTAAACATAGCAAAGGTCACCAGGGAACAGGCTTTGTTGCTGAGTCTTATTGGCCTTGTTTCTTGTCGGGGTTTTGCAGGAGGACAGGATTGTCTCACTTACAAGGATAATAGATGACAAGCCTGGTGCTGATTAACCTCATTTTAATTGATAATTAATTTTAAACCCTATTTACTTTCTCTGGAACTGCTGAGATTTCAAGGGACTCACAGCAGAGGTGAACAAGAACTGAAATCTTCCCCAGGGAAATGATACAGGCAGGAAGGAGAAAAGGCAAAGAGAGATGCATATTCAGATTGTTGGTTTGGATCTTCGTTAGGTTTATTGCTTCTGAAAATGGATTCCTCTCACCTTTTCTAGCTATTACACGTGCTTCCTCTGCTCAGGCAAGCTGGTCTTGTTCTGCAAAGACCTCTGCACTCCAAATTCTGGGTCCTTCTTTAGCCCTGCTCGCCAGTTCACCTTCTTTTTGCTTTATTACAACTCCTTTTGCCTCATTTCTGAGCCAGCAGATTGGTGGAGTGGCTTGTTGGCCATCTGGGAGCATGAATACTCCCTTTATACTTGAAATATACGTGATACTCCGTAGCTTTATAGTAGTAAAAGCTTGAGGATGCGTGTAAAAGGTCATTTTTATTCATAGCCCAACTCTTTGCACATTGTGAACTTAGTTCTGCAAATCAGAGCCTTCCAGGATTAACAGCTGCAGTAAGTTTCCTAGCAGTGCATTCCTGCAGGAGCTTTCCTTATCCTACTTAAAATCTCTTGAAAGCCATAATGATGGCAATAATAAGTCTGCCCTTCTACAGCACTGTCTAGAGAGGGATCTCAAATCGTTTCACAAACGTTAAGGAGTTAATTCTTTAAACCCCACTGAGATGCATGTCATCCTTATGGTACAGGCTGATAAACTGGAAGTCTGAGTAATTTATTCAGGGTCACATAACATCCACAGCAGAGGCAGCAACTCCTGCTGGTGCAAGGAACTGTTCTAAACTTATTTCCAGCACAATGTGACAACATGAGCCACATTCTAAATTACCTTTTATATCAAGATTGCAGATCGTCTCTCTGTAGTGGCGATGGCATTGCAGAATCTCTACTCCGTGGAATTACTAACTCCTTTGTACTTGGTTATGTTTTTAGCCTGGTTACTCAGTACCTTTGTCCTACATCGTAGGGCCTTTTAAAACAAAGCAGATAATTTAGTCTGAATTTACATAATCTCACTTGATTGTTAGATGTAATCAAGCGCTATTACAGTATTCTTCTGAGATGTTTGTGCACATTGACTATGCGATGCCACCTGGGACAATCCGAGAAGAAAGATTCCTTGCAGTTCCTTCGTATTGTATTGGCATTGGAACTGTAGCTCCTATTTAATCAGATGGAACTAGAAGTACTTTTCTAAAGTGTATCTGACACTGCAGGCAATTTAACCCTTTATAACTAATATCATTTAGTCCCACTTCTAGCTTTCTTGTTTTAATGAATGATTGAACATTTGTTATAGTAGGTGCTTCTCTTGAAAATTAACAGCTTGCATTTCATTATCCGTATCTTGATAATTGGTTAGCATTATAGATTCCAGGTTTGTTTCAGGGACTGCAGATCAGCTTCACTTCATTGACAGGTTAAAAACTAAATCCCTAGGTACAGTCCTGCAGATTCAAAATGGAATCTGAAAGTCATGTTGGGTTCCCTTTGGCTCCTTCATCACTAGCAACAATAAATACCCTTCCTTTTATTAGAGAATATTTCCCATCCCTTGCCATATTAGGCTTAGGCCCCATCTCAGGGTGGGTTTTTAGAGCCACACAGGCTGCTTGTGGAGCTGCCTACTGCCAACAGTTTTTCCAAATGGGTCCTACCAAGAGGAGAATTGTTTGAAAATGTGGCCAGGGTTTTAAGAGCCATTTTGAAGTTCTTGCCTTGAAAACTGCTTTGCTCTTTTTTTTGCCCAGTGACATATTCAGACAGCGGGCCCAGAAAAATACTGGAAACCTATGGGAGGAACACAGGATGGTGAAATGCAACCTAGCGCTCCTGATTCAGTGTTCCAGCCCCAATATTGTCAGTCTCTTGGATCTGTCACACCTTATAGAATGAGGATGTTTTTCTGCTGTCAGTTCTTAGAGTAAAATTCAGTGTTTGTTTATAGGGGACATTGGGGTACATGCACAGACGGAATGTGGAAATTCTATTAATGAAAGCAATTTATTTCTAGTAGCTGCAGTGTGTGCGTTGGATCTGCTCAAGGAGAGACAAGTTATTAAAGGTGATAGTACACCGATGATTAGAGCAAGCCCCTGGCTACAGTTTTTCCCACATTTAAAGTCATTTCAAGCATCAGGATCTTGCTGTTACAACTGGCAGCACAGGCAGCTTTACTTGCTTACATACGTACATGTAGGATTTCCCCAAGCGAGGTGTCCCGTGTGGTTTTTGATAATGCTCTGTTTCCCTCCTTCCCCCCCTGCCCCTTTGCACTGGAAAGACAACGATATTTCCCTTTTGCTTTCTTCCTGAAGGCTGCTATGTATTTTTAGCTGCTCAGGATGTCTCCAAATAACACCCTGACTCTGAACTTGCATTGTCAGCCTTCCCCGTAAAGCCCCTCCTGGGAGGTTTATGGCTCGCTCTGCGCAGCTTTGCTGATACAGCGGGGAATGTTGATACCTGCAATCAAGCATTGGCTGAGCTGCAGCCCGTGCTGGCAGCTTCTTTCTTTCTCCCTCTGCCCCCCCTTCCTTGTAACTCCACTCTGGTGATACCAGATTGATAGAGTGCATACAGTGGTGATTGCCTGTGTAAAAGTAAAAAAAATGGCATTACTCAAACTTGTATGTGCTCTGCCCAGCAAGAAGGAGATGGATCGGGTCTATAATTCTTCTTCTAGATGATTTATAATGCCTTCCTCCCCTGCGCTGCTGGTTTCCAAGCCAATTCATGGATTTTGAGATTTACCAGATAAGAGGTTCATCTACAGTTTATAAACTGTTTTGCTTTTAAACGGAACACAAAGGTTAGTTTCTTTTTCTTTGGTACTTAACAGATCTTTTCCCAAAGTATCGAGTGGCCTGTGGTTGTCTCAGAACTGCTTAGTGGGATTTTTACCCACCCACAAAGCTACCTTGCACTTGACGGGCAAAAAGATTGCCTTTGAAACAGGAGCCTCATCTAGCCGGGCAAGTGAGGCTAATTCAGTTGGAGCAGAATTTTAAACTCGCCTTACCTAAGCATTCACAATGCAGACAATTTTATTTGAATTTAAGAGGGTCTTACTCATGCTTAGCTTTGGTTTACTGTGTATTCCCAGTCCATGTTAGCTAAACCAAAATAAACATATCTCCCAGGCTTTTGCCAGCATTTGACTAAATGGGTTTGAAGCCACTCTTTGCTTAAATCAGTGCAGCTGTGGATGAAAATGAGGCCAAATGCATTCAGTTATCTTGAAGACAGTGCCAACAAAATGCATGAAGAAAGACATCGTGCACATTTTTGTATATCTGCAAGTTATTACTAGCACAGGGATGCAAGTGAAGTTGAATTTCGAATACCATGGAATTAAGGTCGTCATCGTTGTGTGCATTTGTCTTTATTTTAATGGTCTCCCTGAAGTATGTACCACTTTACGTGGGTGATGTTAGGTCAAAGTTTGTCTATGTTCAGTGTAAACAGGAAGCCATAGTTACCATGTGGTTGTACATTTGGGTCTTTAGGAGTCTTCTCTCTGCTATACTGAAAGAAAATGTGAGGAAGATTATATCTAAGAATTCAGGTTCTGCTGACAGGTGGATCTTGTGGCGCTTTGAGTTTGGGTTTTGACTTGCAAGAGGTTCATACAGACCTGCAGGACGTCTTCAAGCTCTCAGGAACCTCTTGGGCCCAAGGCTGTGGTCCCACCAAGAACCTCTGTGCGAGTTTCTCACAAGGTACAAGGAGATTTCCTGCCTGTCAATGGAGTTCACTGTGTAGTTAAAAACTACTCCAAACTGAGAGAAGTTCATTTATCCTTGAGGATTCTTGCTTAATTAAAATGGGCCTGAGGGAAGTAAGATGATCTTAATTTTATCCTTCACCAGAGAAAATGTTTGAAGGCTGTGATTTTATGCAGATCCAGGCTTTATTTATATTAACAGGTGATACTGTTAGTTACCCAGATCTTTTTGGGCTGATAGCTGAGATTCTTTTGTCAATTGATTACATTTCCAAAGTAGCAGCAGAGGTATTGAATTGAGGAGGCATCACTGGTAACACTGCAAAGAAGAGGAACAAATAGTTAAGTGTATCTTCATAATAGAGTTCAATCAGACGTCTGTTTTTAAGCTTCAAAGTCAATATACCTCCTATTTCTAGAGCTTAAATCAACATACAAAGGAGTTTTTTCACCCTTATCCACTCATGGAAGTTTCTCTCTTATCTCTGACTTGGGCTTCCACAGTACAGTCAGCTTCTTAAGTTCCCATTTATTATTTATTGCAATAACTCAACTGAAATATGAATTTCCTCTATGAATGCTTTAGTTTCTTGAAGCGAAAGCCTGCTATTTAGCTGCTCCTAAGTCGAACAGATTGTTAAATGGTTGCTACTTTACAAATGTAGCAAACAAGTCCACAATTCTCTCCCTTTTACATTTTACCCCCATTGAAAGTGGACCTAATAACAGTGATGTGATACTTGGTCAACAAACCCTGTCATCCACTTCGGACTTACGTAGGGCTCAGACTACATCGTTACCCGACAGAGAGAATATTATTATGTGATTTCTTAATTTATCATGTAGTATTGTAGTAATTTTCCTTGTAGTACTGGTGTGGTTGTTCTTGTCGCCAAGACTGCTTTGCAGTGCGGTGGGTGCTGTTTAGCAGTTGCTCTATTTTAAATATGCAAAGGACAAACATGTGGCTTTAGTTCAGAAGCAGTTGTTAAAAAGCTTCTTTCTAATCTAAGGTTAAATAGTTACAGAACTCTCAAGAGAGTTCAGTGTATGTGTGTCTTAGAACAGGCCCTAACAGCTGTGAAAATGAAATAGCTACTCCTCTAGCAGACTTTGGAGCAAAATTAACTATCTAAAGCACATAAATAAGCTGGTGTGTTGTTTTCTTACTTATCAGCATCAGAATAATGAATTAGTAGCTCATATTTGTGTATTTGAAAAGCAAGGCCTTGAAGAAGAACGAACACTTCTCTCCCCAAAATGCTACTTTGAGGAAAGAGAGAGCTGTCATAAAGCAGCTTCTCTTCTGTGCACATTTGCAAACAATTACTTCATGTTTTTTTTTAATTCGTCCCTGTTCCATCTTTCACTAATATGGCCTATATATCTTGAAAGATATTATAATTACAAGAAGATTTGTGCCAGTTGCTGTACAGCCTCTTCAGAGCTGACAAATTTGGAGAGAATAGCGGCTGCAGGCAGTAATTTTGAACTTGCCGGCGGGGAATGAAGGGGATGTGCTGCGGAGGTACAGGCTGTCTCAGGTGCTATATTGGTGCGTCATGAAGTCAGGAAAATCTTTGCAAATAGCGACTGCACAGCCAGTGATGATTTGGTGGGAGCAGAATGGCCCAGGTGTGCCTTGCTCTGCCCTCCTTGCCTTCAAGCACTGAAGCTTCATTAGATGAGTCACTAGTTATGTGTGTTGCTGTTCACATCAGAACTGCTCACAAAAACCACACGGCCCTGACTAAAACTCCCAGTTCCTGGCTAACTCATTGTTAGCAGTACTATAGAAGAATCGAGAAATTTCAGTGTTAAACTTCAGCAAGAGTGCTGCCAAAGAGGGACCCTTTCAAACTCTTGCTTTGTAGAACTGTCAGCTATAGGAACCTAATTTAATTCAGCTGCATACATGTGTCAGACTGGACGCACTTTGAGATGCTGCATGGAAGAGGCTCTCACCATCAGTTCTATTCTTGCTTCCATCAAATGTCCCTCAGTTAAAACGGCAGAACATGTGACGCACTCAAAAAATTTACAAACTCACCTTCCGTGTGTGGTGGCAGAAAGAAAAATGTAGGCGAATAGTGAGAAGAAAAATGTAGGCAAATAGTGAGATAAGTTGTTATCGTTCCTGCCCATATTTTGAAACAATGTGGACACTCCAGTTAGTGCCAAGATTGACTTCCTTCCTAGAATTTGGCTTTAGCAGTGTGAAAAAACAAACTCTTCTTGTAACATGCCCGCCGATGGCACAATACCAGGTGACTATCCGAAGCGGATTCCCCCTGGGCAGCCTGGTGCTGGATTTCAGAAATTTCTCATCAACCAACATGCTGATGGGCTCTTATGTGCAGGGCAGTTTTTAAGTGGTGACCATTTATATGAGGGAGCTGAACTGATTTGAAAACCTGCCTGTAGCTGTCAGTGTTCAGACAGGCTGACAATTCCAGCCTCTTGCTCACATTTACATTTTCAATCTTTGCACAGATGATTGAATAAGCTGGCTGGCACCTGCAGGCTCCCGTCAGGAGGAACGAGCTCACAGTACAATTGGGCCCATCACAGGACAGCTCAAATGGTTTTGTATAACAAAATATTGATAGCTTTCTTCAAAAATAGAAAAGCTTTTTAAAGGTTTGGTTTGTTTTCTCCTTAAAACGAAGAATGAAATTCTTCAACTGATGGCAATAATCACAAAGGCGATTGATCTGGCAAGCTGTGGCCTCAGCAGAGACTGCCCGCATCCCCATAGATCCTCCACTTCTTTCATTTCTTCTTTAAAACAAGTATGTGTCTTCGTGGAGGGGTATTCAGGAGGGGGTCAGGCAATAAAGTTGAATAATATTTTAATCGTGTTTGCTTCTGTAGCTTTATGAGTGTGTATATGTGGGCTTGGCTGAGAGATGTGAGGCCAGATTGTACACTCAAACAACTGTACATTTTTAACTTTCTGCTGAAAAACTTGAGTGGCTCCAGATTCGCCCCACTGTAAATTACGCACAATCCCACCTGCAGCATTCTAAGAGCTGACTAGACTAAGACATTGTTCCGAACAAAACCTTGAAATAACGAAGTACTTACCTTAAATTTAGATTTCAAGCACAGCCCTGACTCTAAATACAGACAATCAAGCTGCAAAACCTTGTCGTGGGTGCCACGTTTTGGATTTTGGTCCCCGAGATACTTTAACATAGTAAGGACAAAGCCCACTAATCCAAAGATAGCACAGTGTTAAAACAAAACAAAGCTGAGCTGTAATCCTGAAGATTATAGTTTCAGAAGAAAGATTTAATGTCATCTCAGGGTGGTTGCCTTTTTTTTTGTTTGTTTGCTTTCAGGCAAACTTCAAAGTGCCTCATTAGATGCCTTCAGAAGTCATGAAGATGAAATGAATAAGAAGTGATTCAGGCAAATTGTTGATTCTGGAGAAGGGTTTTAAAAAACACCACCACAAAAGCAAAACCCCTAGGGATAACTGTAATTGCATATCTGAAGAGTATTTCAGCGCTGGTCTGCCAGCCCTGCTTAGCCGAGCCACCTTTTCTTCATCCTGAGAAGGGCTGATCCTTTTTGTCCTGGCTTCTCAAACATCAGTCTAAATTTTCCTTGACTGTCTAAATTTCCCTTGACTGTGTCATAGTGACTGAGCCTCACAGGCTTCCTGTGGGGAGAGCTTTATGCTACAGAGTAAATTTTCTGAGGAGAGATATAGTCAATATCTGTTTTTTAAAGTGTGTAGGAATCCAGATAATTTCATAGCTGCAGAGGAAAAAATGATTATTTTTTAAATTCCATTTGTTACTTTAAACAGTCCTGGGATAGGATGAGAGAAGGAAAAGGAGCAGAAAGGAGGGGCTCTTTCTGATAGATGCTTTCCTTATTGTCAGGAATTAAATCCTGAGGTCATGCTGCACAGTGAGCACTGTTTTTCGGGAGAACGTTCTCTTTCAGGTTTAACTGAGCGCAGCCCTCCTTGGCACACCTGTTCTTTTGTAAAGCCACAGGTACCACAAAGTCTCCGCTGTGTGACCCTGTTCCTTGAGCTGGCTGTGTCAGCAGGGAGATCTGTTTGCCCTGCTGAATTCGGACTAGTGGGGAAGGAGGAGCTGCCAAGCCAGGCTTTTTGTGACATCACACTGTGCAATATTGGGCTGCTGCTCCAGCTGGTCTGCGAAGCTCTTGATGATACTGCTGCCAACAGAGTGGGGACACAGACACCAAAGCTTGAGTGGGACATGCTTCATAGCTCTTCCCAGTGTTTCCTGACCCTGTGTGTGTGTGTCCCAATGGACTGAGAAGGGCTGTGGTGGAAACAAGAGGGCAGATGGACACCTCCTCCTTTTCTTGCCTGGGTTACACTGGTACGCAGCTGCATTTCTCCTTCCTGACCACCCTGGTTACTGTGATGAGAACTCCGCCGTTTTCGTTGGCATCTGCTGTCTCACCAGTGCCTTTGAGTCTTTAAAACAGAATTATTTTGGTTGGAACAGACCCTCAGGATCATCGAGTGCAACCATAACCTGACTCTAGCACTAACCCATGTCCCTGAGAACCTGATCTAAGTGCCTTTTAAACCCCTCGGGGTATGGTGATTCCACCACTGCCCTGGGCAGCCTGTTCCAAATAATAAAGAGCAGAAGAAAAGTGGGAAAGCTGGTATGGTGGTTTTAATTGTTTTATATTTTTTTTTCTCTTGGTGCAGTCAGCTTTCTCATATGTACAAGGAGTATGTGAAATTCAGCATTGGCTGCGGACAGAAGTTCTGCCTGTCATAGAATCATTTCAGTTGGAAGAGACCCTCAGGATCATTGAATCCAACCTTAACCTTACTCTAGCACTAACCCGTGTCCCTAAGAACCTCATCTGTATGCCTTTTAAACCCCTCCAGGGATGGTGACTCCACCACTTCCACTGTTTCAGAAGCTTTTTCATGAAGAATGTTTTCCTAATACCCAATCTGAACCTTCCCCGGCACAACTTGAGGCCATTTGCTCATGTCCTATCATTTGCTACTTGGGAGAAGAGACCAAAATGTCACACACCTACATACAAGCTTTTCTAATCTTCATTTTTCTTTTAGTGGAAAGGTAGTTGTACTCCAGTTACAATGATCAATGGGAATTAAAAAAGGTAAGTTTAATAGGGTGATACCTTTTATTATGCTGATACAGTTGAGAAAAACCAGACACGCTTTCAGGCTCCGAGTCCCGTGTGAGGTGACGTCTCCCGTTGGTGAGTGCCGGCCAGGGTGCCAGTACCAGGCACAGCCAGACGGTGCTGCTCTGGCCCTTGCGTTCCAGGGGAAAGTGCAGGAGAGAAAACCGTGGAAAACAGGCACTAGGGAAAGAACAATTTGTTCCAAAACATTGGCTTTGTAACAGGGTCATCTCTAAATTGTGGGTTTTCCTGTTTGCTCAATGGCAGGCTTTCTCTTTCAGGTTACAGACAGCAATAATTTTATTACAGCTCACTGTAAGCTTCTTTTGAAGCCCAGATTTGCAGCCTTTGCACAGACATATTCAGCTTGCTTGTGTTTTAAGTTGTATCCTTCAGTGCTGTCCTATGGAACTGCGCTTTAATTTCCTTTGGGGTTCGGAAGTGGTGAGATCATTATAGTTTTAGGGGAAAAGCATCAAGCATATTAATGGATTCTTTTCATGCTGGTGTATGTTTGCTCTGGATAACTGGGGAAGTGAAGCTTAAGTAAAGAAAACTGGAAAAAAAAGTAATTTTAACCACAAGCCACAAGGAACCTAATCCTGCATCTTGTACATTTTGTGAATTCATGGACTTGACTGGGCATTGTCAATGTTCAGGAAATATGGGGGTTAGGCTACAGCTGGTCAGCATTTTTTTTTTAACAGTTTTGTTTCAGGAAACACCCATTAATGGGTCATCTTTGCCAAGAATGTGGTTGGGGAACACTGTCAGGGTAGTCCCTCTGGTCCAGGCTCTTCTAGCTAAAACAAGAGAGACTTGTACCAGAATCTTATAGTGATAACAGCCTCATGTTGGGAGAGTTTACCTGCCCTGTTGAAGGTCCTGGTCAGGTCACAGGTCTGAAACACACCGTGACAGTTTTCCACATGAGTGCCTTGAGTACCTGGATATCTTAGTCTCTTACTGTTTGATCCTTTGAGAGCTGTTGATAAATGAAGAGGAGAAAGGTAACTGCAAAGTTGGTGAGCTAACTCTGTTTTGTGCCTGTCTATAGTGAGATACACTCCGTGATCTGCTGAGCTGTCCAAGTGGTACGGACACCTCTGGTGAAGCTGTTGCCTGGGGCTGGCACCATCCTGCACAGGACTTTAACAGTCCGTGGGGAACCTCTCATCTGCTCCAGCATTTCCTCATTACATTTTTAATGAGGGAAGATTAATTTTTTGTAACGGGGGAGTGAATCTTCCACTAACTCAGCTTGAAATTTATCAATGGTGCAAGGCTTCAGGAGCTCTGAATGTGTCATTTCAAAGATGTCTGTTGTTGAACGTGCTGGGAACATTTTGTCTTGATGCTGAGATTAGCAAATGAGATTCTAGTCCTTGACTGGCATTATTAGGTACTATTGTAACAATAATGAAAAGAAGATGATTAAAATCTGCCTACTAGTGGTGAAGGATGATGTTACTATATAGTGATATAAAATGGCATTCCGAGCTTCTTGCACTCTCCACCGATGTGAGCACAGTATTTAAAATATATCTCTCGCTTGCAAAGTAAAATGGGATTTTCAGAAGAGGCAAAGTGTGTAATTGCTGTTTTTATTTTCACTGATGAAATAGCTAACTTCTTTTCACATGGAACCCATGCTTTCCATGGAAATTTTGTCTGTGTTAACTAAGCTTCAGCCTATTTTTGGCAGCAATTAAAAGCATTCAAGAGATGCCTGTCACTTCAGCTCACATATTTCCACAGGGTACTTTATTTGTCTTTTATGAAAGAAACAGAAAACCCAGCAATATGGCTTCTGCTTAACTTTAACTATCTCGCATCTTGAAGCAGCAAGTGACAAGCAATTTTTCTTCATTGGAAGCTGTTCTTCCCGATATCACAGCATGGAGCTGCTGATAGGATTTTCACAAGAAAAATAATAGCACCTAGCATTCACTAGCACCCGCCGTCCAGCCTTCTTAAAGTGCTTTTGACAAATATTTATTAGGATTCATGGCTATGAAATTGGTAAAATTTTATTGAACTGGTTCTATAAATTAGAAAGCTGATCGTTGTGTCTCTAATCCTCAAAAGTAGCACTAATTCAGAATGTCAGCATTTCTGAAGGCTTAATTGGAGGGCTCAGGGTCCTGATGTTCAGAGCATATCAGTTCCTACTTCCTTCAGAAAGTGTTTATTGCTGAAAATTGAAGAGTTGGGCCCACAGTTTTCCAGAATTAAGAATGAGCTGAGAAGCCTTTGCTGCAGGAAGTTTGTGTCTAGTAATTGCTCAAAGGGACAACAGGCTCGTATAGTAGTTAAGCAGAGAATAAAACCAGGATCTATTTTAATTACAGGATTCTCATTCAAATATTTGTGAAGCTTGTTGAATACATCTCTGTGTGGATTATGTGGGAGGAAGTATGGAATGTATGTGTGGTATCTTTGATAAAATTGAGCTTGCTGTGTGGGTATAGCCTAAAAAAACCTTAGATCAAGGGTTGCAGCTATGTTAAGCTCATCTGATGTATGACGTACCCAGCTTCTAAAAGTGGGTTTACTGCAACAACTAATACTTTGAGCTTCCATCAAAATTCCTCCTTCCCGTGCAGAGACCAGACCCAGTTTCCCTAGATACTGTACAAACAGGGGAAAAAACCCCACACCCCAAGACAATTCCTATCTTCAGTTCTTTCTGGTTCTTTGGAATCACATTCCTGCCAGTCCAGACTATGGGAGGGACAAAAATCCCAAGAGGAAATGGTTCATCTCTGAGCAGGGAAATTCTCTTAAGTACAACAACAACTGGATGCCAGAGTTTAGAATAAGGTCCTCTGCATGGCAAGGCCATGTGCCAGTTTTAATAAAATATATAAGTGTAATTTATGCAGTATTTCTGTTAATCATACTCTCTGCTTAAGATATCCATTAAAGCCCATCATATTAATTTAATTGAAAAATTCTGTGGGAATTGTATTAGATTTTTTTCCCCATTAAATTAATATTACAGCCTTTAAATAGAATTTCTGGGCGCCCACTGTTGTTCACAGAATTATTATGCAAATGGATATCTGCTATCTGCCTTTTTTGGATCTGGCCACTGTAACTTTTTCTTTTGCCCTCTGTCTACTCCCTCCTCCCCAGCCTGTGTTTAATTATCCTCTTCCCTTGGATTTCTGGGGTCATTAATGTGATGCTTTCTGGGGCTTGTCGCAGGACAGTTGTTATTTGTCTGTCAGTTTGGGCCTCTCTGAATTAATCTGTTAATTAATTAAGGTACGGAGGCTGCAAAGTGTAATTCCCCAGGTAGCAGCCTGGCCTTATGGTGAGGGAAAGAGCAACTCACTTCTCGCAGTGACTGGGGAGAGGTGAAATGAGATTAAGGTTGGTCAGGACTGACCTTTAATGGGCCAGTTTGGAGGCAAAGCGAGTGCTGTGCCCAGGGCTCGGGTGGTGGCTTTGCAGATCTAGCACTAAAATGCTTCATGGGTTTCGCGCATCTAGTAGGTGTCAGGTAGAAACCAAACTGCGGATGTCTCGCTGCAGGTCACATTCAAGATGAACAAACCCTTGCAGTTCTTACTCAGGTTACCTAAACAAGACAATTCCTTTTGTCCTTGTGAGCTTTCAGCTTCCCCATTTTCTCTTTCTTCCCCTGGACTTCAGCTTTTGCTGGAGCTGTTTCTGCGCGGGGCGATACTGATTTACCCAGCAGCAGCGGAGCCGGAGCCCTTTAAGAAGTTGGGGCATTATCCAAGTAGCTGCTGAATCTGAGAGTCGTGACTCGTGTGTGCCGGAGCGCCGAGGGAACAGCTTGTGCCCACATTCAGAGGAACAGGTGCCGCTGCACAACTGGGGACGCCATGGACATGGGCACAAGGAAACAGCAGCTTGCTCAGCGCTGGTTTGATATTGTTCCATAACCTGATACAGGCCATGGGCAGCACTGTGGGGTTGTGCTTATTAGCTGTCCACCTGCCCGACACCCTCCCCCATCCTTTCCTAATTAAACAGTGAGCTCAGGTTTCCCAGTTTGGATCCACAGAATCAGGAGAGGAGATGGCTCTGGCTCCTGTCCCGTCATCCAGACACAGCCTAAAAAGAGCAGGGCAGTGCTCACCACAGGCTGTGGCCCAGAATCAGAGACGTGCATGGAGTAGGATTGCATCTAATCCAATAGCCGCAGCACTCTGTTGTTGAGCTTGCAGGTCAATGTGTTTTTCTTTTTTGTTTTCTCTACAAAAGTGCAAGTCCTTGCCTTCATGGTTATTTTTGCATAACAGCTGTGTTTCCGGTGAGCAGCTGGGGGAGCCGCCTGACTCAGCAAATCTCCTGCCTTGGCAGTCAAGAAGAGCGCTCAAGCAAGACTCGGAATGCTGCGGGCAAAACCGTGGGTCCCCTCTGCTGCTTCTGCAACCCGTGAAGAGAGAGAGATGCTCCTTCGCATGGATAGAGGTGTTTCAGTTCAAGTGACATGAATCATTTGCTCTGGGGAGCATGCCCACAAAAACGGAGCAAATGCATGGTCTTTATTTCAGAAATACATTGTGTGCGTAAGTTGTTAATGTCTGTCAAAGTACTGAATCGTGGAGAAGGAACCTGATCCAAGGCTGGGGTGCTGTAGGGAACAAGAGCCTCTTTCAGAAGGAGCAGAGAGCATTCGGTGCTCGCCGGATTAGCCTTACAGAACAAACCGAGCCATTTTTATACTTGAGTCCTGTGACAATGTGCGATGTCTCATAAGTATCTTGAGTCACCTTTTCCAGACAGGTTCGTTGTAGCCTTTGCATGGGGCAGCATTGGCCTCTCCACATGTGTTAGTGATTTGGAGGATGTTTACAGCTGCGGAGCTGGGCTGGGCTTAGAGGATGGATAAGAACTGGTGAGAGAGGAGGCTGGGAAGACACTTTTGCCTAGTGGTTTGAGTAATGGAATAAGAATAGAAAGATTGTATTACCAGCTCTGCTTTTGACCTTGGACAAGTAAACTCTCTCTGCCTGTCTCTGTTTTCTGCCATTTGTCTGCAATGTCTGTTTTGACTACAGTTGTTTGATTTAAATGCGGTCCCTCTTCATGTGATTGTGTAGTGTCTAACAGGCAAAAACTGAGTTGATGGAGAACTTTTTGGTACTACGCTACAATTAAGTAACAAAAAAATGTAAAAATTAATTTGTTTTGTAAAACACAGTGGGACTTGCATGAATAGCAAAATACCAGTTAGATTGAGGAGGAATTGAACTTTCTGGTGTTATTTGAGTCCACTGTAATAAATGTGCTAAAATTCCAGTCGCAGTGAGGTTGTTGGCGGCAGCAGGAAGGGAACTTTCCTTGTAAGCATGAGAATTTGACTGTTTCACAGGGTAACAGTTTTAATTGATTGGATTTTCTGGCAGCATCTCTGTTTCGAATTGAGTCTCATGGCAGCTGCCTGAGTTTGTAGTTGATGCAGAAGGGTGAGAAAACTCTTCTTTTCCCCTGGGAGCACGGGAGCCTCCCCTGACCTGCGTAGCTGTTTGTCTTTAGGCGTTCTGCCTGTTGTAGAGTCCACGTGTACCTCACGGTCCAGGCAGGACAGACAGAATTCCAAATTTGGCGCAGAAAGGCTGTCGCGTGTCCCCATGCAGGCACTGCGGCTGGTGGGTCTCTTCCCTTGTCTTGCCCCAGAACCAGGCACAGGCTCATCAGGGTTTGCAGGTTGCAAAAAAAAGAGGTTGAGGGTTCAATATGATTCACTTCAGCCAGCTTCAGAATAACATTTGCCTCTGTGGGTAGCAGTGACTCTTTACACACTTGATTGCTCCATTTCCTTCCTACGCCTCAGCAGAGTCTTTTTTTTGGGCCAACTCCCACAAAACTCGCAGGAGCACAGGAAGCCTTTTGGTGCGTAAGGACCCTTTCACGTGCTCTTGTATCATTTGTGAAATTAGATGCACATGTAGCCTCAGTACTAAGTGTGCCAGTCCTCTGTTGAAAAACTGGTTATTTAAAATCCAAACCACCATAGTCAATCCATATGTGCGTATATGCTTGTGTGTATTTATATATATATGTGCAGAGGGAGTGAGTGCTTTGTCATAATTTGGGTTGACTCAGCGGGGTTTGTAACCAGTATTACTTCTCACAGTGCTGCTGAGGCACATTTGAATGTCTGAATAAATAACCAGCATGATCTGCTACACACAGACTTGCTGAGCCCTATCCCGTGGCTACACAACTGGTATTGTTAAGAACCAAGGTTTCAGAGGGTCTTCCCAATTCATCAGCTCGTCCTCTGCTGTCACAGGCAGTGCCATCTCATATACAATGAACATGACTCTCATCTGAAAGCTAAATACTTTCATTTGCCCTTATTTTGTGAGGGAGTATAAAGAGCCTCTTCTCTGTGCACGTTGGACTGAGAAAACCCTGGTAGGTGGCTCATAGGATCTTAAAAAGTGTCATCAGGGCTGCACCATTTTACTGCTTGGAAGTCCCACTGCCTGTCCTCTGGCTTCATAACTATTCTGAGCAACCTCTTTAAGATAAGTCCTGTTTGTTGAAGGAGTAGAAACTTGGTTAATCCAGGTTTTTATTTTATATGTCATAAGCGTCGTGGCTTTTCTGCACATTATGCTCATGTTTTTGTGCTCACAGATCTTTAGATTAATCATTTATACTTAAAACTAATTTTCATTGAGTATTTAATCTGGCAAATTAACTACTCTGTTGAAGATGTTCACCTCCACAACTGAGGCTGACATTTAGAAAATTGGTGTAGTAAGTTTACTCTCTGTTTACCACCTGAGTATTCCAGGAATGACTAGTCCGCGGGTGATTTAGAGCACAGGCGGTTGAGGTCCAAGCCCCAAACCAGTCTGTCTGGGTTGAGCAGGAAGGCGGAGGGTGCAGCTGAGTTCAGGGTGAGAGCATGGCAGGCCTAAGTCAGCAAGGTATTTAATGGGACTGTTCCCGTGTCGTTCTCTCCAGTTAACAGGAAGAGGTTAGAAACTTGGCTCCTAGTCAGGAAAGGTGTCGTCCTTTCCTTTCCTTTCCTTTCCTTTCCTTGCCTTTCACCCCTGTTAAGGGAGAGGCAACTTCCTTTACATTTCATATATGTTTGCATGTGCGTCTCTGTGCATTGCTGGGCATGTTGTTGAAGCATCCCGCATACAGGATTTCTAAAACCTACACTTACAGAAACTTGTGTATTCTTAAACCTGCTCATAAGCGCAGTTAACACATTAAATGTTAGTCTCCTTTTCCTAAAGTTCTGGCTCTTTCAGCTCAAATCCAGGATTTGATCTGCAGCCCAGGGTGGGCCGCTCAGTCCATGCTCTACATCCTTTTTTTCTGTAGGATCTCCCACCTCCTATCTACATGGAAGAATGAACCCTACTACTCAGTCACTAAAATCCACTTAACCCTTTCCCAGCAGGTTCAGCACCTACTGCTCCCTAGCGTTTTAGCTAAATACTTAAATCCCTTGTTGCTTTCCCCTTTATCTCATTTTTCACAGAATCCCAGAATGTGGGGGGTTGAAGGGACCTGGAAAGCTCATCCAGTGCAATCCCCCCATGGAGCAGGAACACCCAGATGAGGTTACACAGGAAGGTGTCCAGGCGGGTTGGAATGTCTGCACAGAAGTAGACTCCACAACCCCCCTGGGCAGCCTGGGCCAGGCTCTGCCACCCTCACCATGAAGAAGTTTCTTCTCATATTAAAGTGGAACCTCCTGTGTTCCAGTTTGCACCCATTGCCCCTTGTCCTATCAGAAGAGCCTGGCTCCATCCTCCTGACACTCATCCTTTAATGCACTACCTGTCCTGGGATTATTTTACTGCATGAACAGCATTCCCCCCACCTGCCAGTGCCAGGGCCCTTTAGGACAAGGCAGTTGTCCATAAATAAAAAGCAGGTAGAGAGGGTATGAGGATTCACACCAGTGGAAACAATAGAGGTGGTGGGTGCTGGAACCTGCTCTGTGATCTGCTTTACCCTCCTGCCTTGAGCACTGTGGCTTTAGCAACATCTTTGTCCTCTGAAAGCCTTCGCCTGCGTAACACAATAAATAATGCCTTGGAGCAATGTGACCTGTGGCAAGCTGTAAGTGATGACACCGTCAGACATACACAACTGTTGAAACAACCCGGCGGTAATCATCATGCTGTACCCACGGAAAGACATTTGGCAAATGAGATTCCATTTTCACATTGGTCTGTGCCGAGCATGTAAATTTTCAGCAGGACAACCAGCATTAGGGATGTGTAATTGATTGTCTGAATTATAATAAACAAGCTGTGACAGGTGATCATCCATCATATTCCTACTGCGTGCTCCGGCACTGCTGTGAGATGGAGGGAGAGAGAGCTGGGACATAAATGAGGAAAATGAAAAGCCAGGGTCACGCAGATAGAGAAGAGGAGGTAATAGAAAAAAGGGGACTGCAACCATGAGAAAAACAAACAAACAGATGAAAAAGACTAATTTCTGTGATGTGCTACAAATTTTATTGAATGAAAAAGTCACTTCTACTGTTACTGCCCTTGTGAACTGTAGGACTTGCTGCAGTGAGTAGTATTTGGAGCTGGGCATGCTAAGAAATAAATACAGAGAAGAAGGCATGAAGGAGGAGCTGTGATGAGACCAGAACCAATTACAACAAAGTCTATGTGTGTGAGAGAAGGAGGACTCGAGCTTTGCTGCCTTCTTCAGGCTTGGATGCTTTAGCTCACAACGGGATGATCAAAACCACTATCAGTTTTTTATGGTCATGCTGAAGAGAATGCTGATGCCTTAATGTTGTAAAAACCTGCGGTTGACCGTGATGCTGTTTCAGAATCAAAGTGGTCTGAATGATGGTTCTTAAATAAGGGGGGGAAACAGGGATCTAGAGCATTATTGGTCACACAGTGTGAAGACATGTTGAAAAAAAGCTGGGGAAATAGTGTTTCTGAATAGATTGGTCAGTACTATTTTCCTGAATTTTTCCAAGCGTACCTAATGCAAATTAGTGTGGGGCTTTCCCACCCTCTGAACTGAAGATGACGAGGCAACTATGGGAGTAATTTGCCCCTTTAACATACCCAGTTTTCTTTGTTTTACTCGTTGTCTATGCACTATGAATGAGCAAGGGTGGGTTTTTATTTTCTTTGTTTTTTTCCCTGAAATATGTGAAATGTTGGATCTCTCAGACTTGCTCATGGACAGTTTTATGCCATGTTTTACAATCACACAAATTGTAATTGTCTTGGTATTGTTTGTGTTTGCTGTTTGATCAAATGCTCAAAGGTTTCCCCCACAGGCTTTTACCCATAAATGTTTGAAATTTAGCCTGCGAACATGGTATGCACCAGAATTTGTGGCTTAAATGCTTATGTAAAATGAATGTGAATGCAACTGGTGCAAATTCACCTAAATTAGTTAGAAGAATGGAGTAAACACGGTGAAAATTCTTAAAATTATTCTGAAATTTTTGAGAGAATGATATAAAAAACCTTCAAAGTTGGACTAATTTTTAATTTGATCAAATAGCCATTGAAATGGGTTTATTACTGTGACTTAAGCTTTAAGATTAAGCCTCTTTCTGGGAGGTAAAAATGATTCCGCCCATTTTGTGTAGTGACTGATGTTGGTGACACGTCTCCTCCCGACACTTCTCTGCCCCCATGGCAAATTTCAGTCCTGTCTGACCGAAATCCCCGGATCGGTGAAGCGGTGGCCATGTGTTCCTTGAGTTCTTTAGCAGGAATTTGATTTAGGCTTCCAAGTTCTCCCTGTGAACAGAAGTGGTGGAGGGGAAGGCACAACGTAAACCATTAGTTTCTGGAAGCAGGAACAAACCCTTTCTTGAGCAGTACAAATGAGGGTGGGAATGGAAAAGTTTTGGAACGAAGCAGGAGATGTTCTGGGCAAAGACTTTCTGGATCCAAGACAGAATATTTACCTTCTCACAATTTGCTTTTTGTTTCTTTATTTTGGAGCACATGGGAAGCTGGTGCGGTTGGAGACGGGGTGAGAAATCCCCGAAGAGGCTTTATCTGCAAAGGGAAACGGGAGATGGCTCGGGCTGGGAAGCTGCTGTGGGCTTTGACTGTAAGTAACTGCTGCTGGCACAGTGGGGGTTTATTTTGGCCCCGACCTGCCCTGGGAACAGCAGAGAAGCTAACGCTCTTGGAATTCTCTCCCTCTACGATTCACTCAGCAACTTGGCTTCAAAAGAGTATTTAAAAAAAAAAAAAAAAAAGAGGCAGGAAATGGATCCAAATATTGAAGCCAGGGTTTGTATGTGAAACTGTGAGGAGGAGATTAAAGACCCAACAACCCCGATCTCCCTGACCAGAAAATTTAAAGGGGGCTGGAAAGAAGGGCTTGTGTACAGTTGGAGAGAGATGAACATTTGGGGGCAGTGGCTTCTATTCTGAAGAGCTTGTTCAGCCCTGTGTGAAATATGCTTGTGATCTCTGACAAGGGAGTAACCTCCTTCCCCAGCGAACACACGGAATTTGCAGTGTCTGTGGCAGAAAAGGACTGCGAGGTTGTAGGGGAAGAAGCAGCAAAAGCTGTTCTGTCTGCGTGTTTCTGATCATGCAGATTTGTGTTGTTCCCATCAGTGCTGCTGCCCTTTCCCCAGGGCTGCCCTCTTGCTTCCCTTTCCACAGGCTGTGCTGTCCTTGGCTTTCGTGTTCATCTCACATGTAGGAGGTGAACCACAGTGTACCGAGACAGCAATGAATCCGGCAACGGCGTGAACAAAGCACACCGTAGGATGAAAGTCACCCGGTGCATAATGATTAAAACTGGTTCAGGTTAAAACATCAGACGCAGGATTCTTTATTTATTTATTTTAATTCCCGCAAAGCTGTTGGGTCAGTTCACATTGGACATAGTTTAGTCACTGTGAAAGGGATGTAAAATACAATTTTCAGTATGGGTATTATTTGTTACATTATGTGTTTTTATGCTAGAGGATGAATTATCTATCTTAAATACCCATTTCAGCACATAATTCACAAACCCATGGCAGATGCTGGAACCTTCAGGTTATGTATGAACCAAACTGGATAGGTTTTGTTACTGTTGTAATGGTTTGTGAAAGAGCAACATAATAGCTTCCATCGAGGAACGTTACTATAACCAGGATTATTTGCAATTCCAGACATTCTTGCAAACAGGGTCACTTTTTTCTTTGTCCCAAGCCAGATCATCTGTTAAGCTGGACATGACAATATTTTTCTCCTTTTTTTGTTTTAATGTAAACAAAACTGAACACAGAGTAGAAATTCTCTGCAGCCTTCAGATATCCAATTTTTCACTTGACCTTTATAAAAAGTCAATTTGTGCTTTGTTTCTTTAACATGAAATCTAAAATGCCCTCCGGTCACTTCCTCGCAGTATTCGTTTTTGACCATAAGCAAAGCAATTCTGCATTTGCTCTTTTCAGGAACAACTAATGCTCAGGAGCCAGGGGATTAATTTCTGCATTTTTGTTTATACTGGAGAGTTCGATTGCAAAGATCCGGTGTCACCACCGTAATATCATTCACTTTGCAGTTAACCGTGTATTGCAAAACGTCAATGCAAGCTCAATTTGAGAGAGAGAATGGATAACTGTAGCTTGAACAGGGACGGAAACCCCAGAGTTCTGATTTTGCATCTGTTGCTGTCAAAAACAAGTTAGACAAGTTAGTTTGGCCAAAAGTGGCAGCTCAGTGAGGTGACTCACGCTTTGGAGATCCCCCACCAAGACACAATGAATCTGAATTTTTGGAACAGGAAAATACCCACATTTCCAACGGGTGGGTCGCAGGAGCTGCGGCAGGTCTGCAGAGCTCCTGCGTTATATGGGACAGGTTGAAAAGGAGTGCGTATGGAGCATCCTCTGAATTAATTTGCTTATGTTTCACCAAAAATCAAAAGAGGTTTTTTTTCGTAGCATTTTTAGATATTCTGCCTCTAGAGGTTCAGTGGGAGGTTCAAACCCAGTGATATTGTGGCTTTAAAAAATTCTATGTAAGTAAATCTCTTTAACTTCTTTGGCAGTCCGTCAGTGACTTCAAAAGTCGTGTGGTGTGGAAAACCCTTTTAAAAGAGTGCTGCCGCACTGGGTCTCACCGGGTAAGTTCTCCTGCACCGTGAGAGGACTTCCCAGCTAGCACCTAGGCTTGAAGGCACATGTCTCCTGACCTTGTTCTTCATACCGCACCCACAGTGCATATTTTTGGACCCCAGTATGCATGCCTTATCATGCCAGCTGTTGCTTAAGTGTTCACATGAAACTCTGTGTTTCCAAAGAAGATGCCACAGTCTATAAATGTTGGGAAAGATTCACAGTTTCCTGTCAATATCAGGCACCCAGTTTCTTGCTGAGTGTAAATTTAAATACATTAGTAGTACGTGGCACTGGGTTGAAACCCCATCATGGTGTGGGTGATTGGGTGTGGGTGGTATTTATTTCCTGGCTGAGCCAGTGTTTGTAATTTCAATGCTTCTTGGATGCTTTAGTGTCGTGGTTTAGCCCCAGCCAGCAACTAGGACCATGTGTCGCCTGCTCACCCCTCCCTACCACTGCCCTTGGTGGGATGGGAAGGAGAATCAGAACACAAAAGGTAAAACTGGTGAGTTGGAATAAGAACAGTTTAACAGAACAGCAAATAGAGGTAACAACAGCAATAATAGCAGTTAAGGAATGTACAAAGCAAGGGATACACAATGCAGTCGCTCACCCACCCAGAAGACGATCGCAAACAGTGGTCCCATACAGCTGGTCCCAGAAGATCAGAGACCCGGACCACACTTTGCTCAAACATGACTGCAGTGCACCACCGGTCCAAGAAAACAAACACCTGGGCATCAGTGAGCTCCTCCCCGGCCAGCTCCCTGGTTCTATAGGGAGCATGATGGTGTGGAATATCCCCTTGGCCACTGGGGTCAGCTGTCCTGGCTGTGTACCCTCCCAGCTGCCTGGGAAAATTAACTCTGTCCCAGCCAAATGAGCACACTTAGGCTGGAAAATGAGCAGAACTGCATGAGTTGAACGTTCTCCTGTACAGACATCTTTCACATAACCATGATTTAATCACAGATTACATTTTTGGAAATGCAAATACTGTACAGTATCCCCTAATTGTCTAGTGTTCTAAAGATAAAGTTAACACAAAAAATCAGCCATACAGAATAAATTTAGTATCTTCTCTTTTCAAACGTTCTAATCTGTGATAATAAAAATTCTGCTGGTAGGGTATTTTATGTATTTTGTGACAGTATGAGGCATTTAAATTAAGACCTCAAAACGCTTTATCAACACAGATTTGTTAAGTCTTCCAAGACTCAGTGGAAGAAAGTGAGTGTTATTGCACTGGAAGGCTGCAACAGAGTTGAAAGGAGAAAAGAAATCTAGGCCTCAAGATTCTGTGAATCCTTTACTTGAACCACAAGATCTTCCTTTCACATCTGTGGCTCAAAAAAAGAAGTGATTTTTCTTCATTGTAAGGAGATGTAGTAATTAGAATATGGAAACAATCTGCGGCCTCTGAAACTGTACAGATGTCACTACTGCATTTTATAGTCACTTTGGGCTTTGTGGTTAACTGGAGATAGAATTTGAACTGTCCTGTTCCAAAAGCAAAGACTCTTTAACGTTTAGGCTAAAAAAGGGCTCTGCGCTGGCTTGTTGCTGTAAAGGGCTTATGATGTTCACCCATGATAAGATACAATTGTAACCACTTAAAACAATAGTGTGTCATTTATGTGCACACATATGAAGGATACAGCAGTAAGAGTTCCTGGACAGTATTTTGTAGCTCTTGACATCTGATTTATTAATCAGTCAATTCATTTAATGCAGCTTTGTGTGCAGAGTGATACGGCTTTATGTTGTATAATTTATTTCCCTTGGACAAAAGACTCATTGTCCTGGTTCACCAATGAGACCTTATAAATGTGTGTGTGTTGCTCAAGCAACTTTTTTTTCTTCTTTCTGCATTGGTTCCTGTTTTTCGCCATCTGCTTGACATTACTGTTTGCCTTGTGTGCCCACAGAACTTCCTAAATCATTGCAAACTCTGCTATCTGGCTCTTTTCTTCTGTCAACCTCTTCATTCCAGTGTCACCCACTCATGATGCCAGGGAATAATAATGCACAGAAGTGCTAAAAAGTATCTTTGTTTACATGCTTTCAAAAGTGCCTTTGTGTTTGATCATAAGGATGCCATCTCAAAATTCATCAGACCTGAGAACCAGTAGTTTAGAGTTCATTAGAAATCACTTGACTCTTTGTTGTTGGTGGTCATGGGTGTAGCCCAGGAGGCCATTATGCTCCTTAACATTTTTTTGAGGAACTGAACCCAGAAATCCTGCTTTTGCTGCCAGATCTAGAGAGAAGAGTGAGTTACCTGTGCTTTTGTTAGGCTGGGTGATGGATCTCATCTTCCCAGCCTCATCCACACAGAAATTTCTACTGACCTACCTCCCCATAGAGGTGCAATTCCAGTGCTTTAGCAATCCCGGGGTATCTTACCATATGGATGTGCTTATTCAACGTCAAAACATTCACCCGGGGAGTTATTACAGCAGTAAGTCTATGTCATATTATATATATGATGTCTACGTTATATTATTACAGCAGTAAGTCTATGTCGTACATATCCTTGAGGATATAAGGTCTTGAAGTGCTGAAAGCTTTAGGGGAGAAACAGTGGTGGCCAGTGAAGGGAAATAAGAAAGAAAAATTCTGTTACTCTAAGGAAAACCAGACTCCTGTATTTGGCCTTGCCTAAGCTAAAGAGTAAATAGTGTTATCTCCCTATCTTAAGACAACTATGTACATGTATCATCTTGGCTATGACTTTTTTTTCTTCCCCTCCAAAAGTGTCTTATTTGGATGGTATTTGAGGATTTTATCCATTCACCTGGATTTTGAGCAGCCCAGCAGCCTGGTCAGGACAGCGGGTACTGCCACAAGCAGCGGAGAAGATCTTGCCCATCCCAGATGTGTTGAGCTCCCTGTACGTGTGTTACAGAGCACACAAGCGTGTTATTTTTATTCAGGATTTCCCCAAAGTAAATACCCTTCCTACCCTCTTCTGAACTCAGCTGAACTTTGCCAATGCCCAGAGGCTGCAGCCACACTTAGAACGGAGTTTCGTTGTTCGTCGGTGGAAAGAACAGAGCTGAGATTCTCAGTCATGATGGGAACAGGAAGTTTTGTTTCGCTAGAACCACTGGCTGAAAGGAAGTGCTCTGGGATTGCTTTTTTTCTCATGTCTCAGGAATTATGCCTTTCCATGGACTTGTCACCACCGGGCCAGCTAATATACAGGATCCATATCCAGCCCTTGAGAATTAAAGCAATAGACCTTTAAACTTAACATTAATACAAGAGCGACTACTATCCATCTTGCACTTTGAACCTGTGTAACTAGAGGAAGAGAAAGGAAAGGAAAACAGTCTTCTGGCAGTTTTTCCCATTCTATATTTTAAGTAACAACTGTTTTTCAGACTGTTCCTAGAGTCTGGAACAGGATAAGTCCCTGGAGAGTGTACAGAACACAGGTGAAGTGGCCAGGGTTGAATGAAAAATATGATTTATTGTCTGTTTTTACAGTTCATTGTGCTACCATTTTATATGCGTACTTTATAAAACACCATATTTATTGTGAGCTGTTTTATATATAAATGCTGCTCATTTGTATAGCTCAGCAAAGGCCTGCTACAATTCTTAAAATAGCCAGATGTATTCTTGTTCCAAAGAGTTCACTATTTCTAAGTGTAAAAAGAAGTTTTAATTGCTTTCTATATCTCTGTTGTGGCTTCCTAGTCATTCTGGTCCGACTCTGTTCCTTCTTTGTGGGTGGGTTCCAAACAGTAGAACCGGAGCAGCTCAGGAAAGGCTGGATATCATTTCTTTGTAACAGCCTCAAATATTTCTGCTGCTGGCCCTATACGGGGGTGATTGAAAGGGAAATCCCTCCATGTAGAAACCTTCAGGTGAGAACTCGTGAGGAGAAGGAAATCATCACATTATGCTTTTTTGTGTATACATTACTGTGCCAAGATTATTACAAATAGTATTGCAGCAGGTAATAAGTCAACAAAACCACTTCCATCTGAGCTCATTGTCTGAAGCCCCTGGTTCTTCCAGCGTCAATAGGGAATCAGCCTGTTCCCACCAGAGCCTCTTTGGGGAGAGAAATGTTCGTGTCTGCGTCAGTCCTCGTCTCTGAAACAACCCCAGCACCAGTGGACTAGAGTTCAAGTGTTACTCAAGCTGCCTGATTTCAAAGATGGTTCTGTCATTGTTGAGTCTCCTCCAAATCTGAAGTACCTTCTGTTTCCAATTGTTTGTAAATTGTGCTGCCTTTTAATAGAAAAGGTTTTTTTCGTATCCACTTGTAGTAATGAACAGGGATGGCTAACCAGCAAGGAGAAAGGAGTACATCCTCTGGTCATGGAGGGGAGACAATTTTGTTGTCTGTTATCAGGCTACACTGACATAATTTTCTGAACAAACAGATTTCTGGTTTTGACAGCTATAATCATCAGCAGGAAAAGATGTGAAAAAGAGAGCCTTGAAGCTATTTATTTTCTTTTCCAAGGATTCTTAGAAAACAGAAAAATGTTTTTCTTCCAGAATAAAAATATTTCTGTTTTTCCCCTTTCTTTTCTGTAAGAGGAGACACGAACCCATTCGCATCCGTCTGTGTCTGTAAAAACAGCGAGGTTCCATAACCTTCATAAAATATCCCGGATTTCTTAGCTAAAGAAGCTTAGGACATAACTACAAAGCTCCATTATAATCTGGGAGTCTCTTCATTAAGAGGTTATTTGATATTAATTGCCTGTTGATTCTGACAAATATTTTATAAGCAAGTTTCTGTCTCAAGTTAAATCACCGGTGCATTTGCAGAGACCTCTGTTAGAGCAAATGTCTGTGTGACCAGCACTACAGAGAATATGCTGGTGTTGTGTTACAATACAGAGATGTAATTCAAGGGCATTTATGTGCAAGAATTGTCATTTTTGATCAGGCAGGGCAAAGATGCACAACGTGGTGGCAGGTTGCTAAGTGGCAAGGAGGTGACAGTCCCTCAGTACCAAGCGGGGGACAGTCCGGGTGGCACGGGCTGGCGTCATGTCAGGTAATTGCAGGTTGTTTGCCTCTGAATCTGGGAGAAGCCTTAGAGGCAAAGCAGTTTCGTACAAAGAAAGCTGTTGGTAATAAGCAGAATTGGGTTTTAATGCAGTTCATACAGATGAAAACAAATCAAATTAGAGTCTAATTGGCATACACAGGGTGGAAAGAGAAGCAGAAAGCACGGAGCAGCAGTGGCTGTCCTGAGCTGGGAGATTCAGCAAGCAGTGCTTACGCAGCCAGCTTCCATTAAGATCCTATCCATAATACATGAGGTTTGGAAACCCAGGGGACTGGCCAACAAAAAGGGGAAGAATCCTCCCAACTACCCTTCAGAAAGCGATGGGTATGCTGGCCCCGAAGGGCCCGTCTGGAGAGCACTCTGGGTAAGTAATGGTTGGCGTTGGCAGCGGAGGTGATGGAGCACTAATGTACTGATGTCCCTTCCACCGCGCTCCGACACTCTGCTGCTGTTCCAGGATCGCTGCGGAGAAACAAGGCTGGTTTTATCTCCTCAAGATTACTGCCGTTTTGAATTTATTTTGAGCAGATTGCAGGAGGTAATCCCTGCCTGAATTTTCTCTCAGGTTGAGAATACCAACGTTGTACTGATTACTTGGTTAAACCCTTAAACCTTTAAATATTAACCCTTTGTTACTCTGGTGTGGGTCTAAAAAAATTAGATATCTATTTCAGTAATTCTAAGGTTTGGAAGAATTCACATTAAGAATTCTGATTCAAACCGTTGAAGTCCTAGAACAGAGCATCTAGTCTGAAAATGCGGATTTGGACTCTTTTTTTGAGACACTGTGATTTGGTCCTTAAAAATGTATGTGTCTTTTCAGCTGAAATTATGGACCAAACCAGTCACTGCAGTCCTGTTTCTCATTTCTGATTTGTGAGGCCTATGGTATTATTGAGTGTTCCGATTATGGTTTATACCTACATCAGAAAAAAACCCTTACACTTCTTTTCAGCACAAATGCAATATTGAAAAAGCAGAATTATTAACTGAAATCTCTTCCTCATTGGAGTTAGTTCTGCTAGAATGAAGCTGCAATATGCAGTGACTGGAATGCCTGAATAAATGGAGCTCGGCACTAAGAAGGTGTTTTTCAGCTGTCCATGTGTTATCTTCTCAGTGGACTTTATACGGTACCATAGATCTGAGAGTGGCCTCCTGAGTCTTCACAAGGACTGTGGTAAATGACCTTTTCCATCGAAGAGAAGAGAGAGGATCTGTCCGTTTATGCATGTCCAGTTTATTTGCAGCAAACTACAGAATTCTGGAGCACATAAAACCTGTGTCCCAGCCACCACAAAGTTTCCAACTACCTTGCGCTTCGGCAGGCAACTGAGAACAGCTGAAACAGTAGGTATCAAAGCTGCAGTGCTTTGATTCCCTGGAATCAAACTCAGTGAAGTATTAATATAATAATCTATTATATTATTAATATAATGGTCAATTTGCTTCTTGGGCCTGAGAGGTGTCAGTTCCTTCCAGTTTCCCAGCAAGGCCTCCTGCAGTCCTGCGGGGAATTCGATTTGGCAAGATTTGTGGAGATCTTCATGGTCTTGAACTGATAGAGTGTGCTCCGGGGTGAGACAAGGAGAAGGTACCTGAATGTTGGGATCACTAGCGGAAACTAATAACTTGAGAGAGGCTCTGCAAATAGTGTTGGTCCTTTTTCTGAAGCAAAAGCAGAAATATGATTCTTTATCCAACTATAAAAGGGACCTGATATTAGTCTTCAAGTACATAAAAGGCTGATGGAAAGAGGAAGGGGATCTTGCTGCAGAGCAGGTGAAAGGACTGCATGACAAGGCTCTTCCTGGTTATGAATCCATGATTTTATACTTGGCTATACCCTTGGGAAAAGTCCTGGGTTTATGGTGGCAGCGCATCATTTGTTCTGCCCGATTTCTACCATAGGCAGAGTGAGAGATGGCCAGGAAAGTTTATTCTTGTGCATCTTTCTTATTCTTGTGTATCTGTCCATTTAGACCCAAATAGAGAGCTCTTGCTCCATCCTGGAGTCCAAAGCACGACTCGGTGAGTTTGAAATGTCTGAAACTTAGAAAGGGCTGTTTCTAAACTGCTCAGATGACACATTTGGCCTGTTCCCATATTGGCACATGCTCTGTATGGATCCTGTGAAGCCAAGGTAAATGCTGAGCAAGTCTTTCTCAAACTTTCTGCCAACACTTGGGACTGTGGCAGTAATCTTCACTGAAGCACCATCCGTGCAAATGTGTTAGATTGCCAGAATATGCCAGGTAGTTTGAGTTGCAGTCAACTAAAATTACTATGTAAATAAGGGGTGCAATTATTTGTACTTCCTTTTAGCTACAATTTATTTCCCAGTGCTTGCTTGTCAGTGTCATAGACCCAAGGGTCTGAAGAATATATGACCTATTCTACCTATTTACATACCTGTAGGGTCCCATGTGACATTTGGTTCATCTGGGAGGTACTTCAATAATCCTTTTGCCTCAAGGGGGCTTCATTTAATACATTAAAGGAAAAGCTCCTGGGTTTTTGGTAGTCGCGGTTCTCTGTCTCTAATGACTTTCTCAGCCGGGCTGTGCATTTCTGCAGGGATTGTGTTACTTCCACAGCAGGTCACCTCGTAGCAGCAGCCGCTGCAGCTGGTGGACACCGACCTGCCAGGTGACGTTAATATTAGGAAGTCAGTGACATTCCTAAACCACACTCTTGTTGCATGCATGTCTCTCCTCTAGAGCCACTCAAACCAGGGATGAACGATAAGGGTCATTTTCAGAACATGCCCACATGTATGAAGAAGTTCACTGAACGTGGATGTCTTTCAGATTATCATTGAGAAACCTGTAGTCAAATTGTGTTTGTTTTCTTCACGTCCCAGAAACACCTCAGCAATCCTGAGGAAGAGCCGAGTTCTGGTGGTATCTGTTAATGAGCTGAAAAAAAAAATTAAAATGCTTCTTAAAATAATTTCTTTTAAATTTTATATCTCTCTGCAATCATTCAGTAATGCTTCATGCAGTCCTTGAAGATGTACATGTGTCAGCACTGGGTTTTACTCTGGTCTATTTGTCATTGTCACCACCTTTGCCTCTAGACATCATGTTACGGCACTTGGGTTCTGCAGCTTCTGGAAGCTTTTCTGTTATTGAGTGCTGTCGCTGGCTCTTTCAGTGTGACATAACAATTTTTACTTGCAACGACTCTTCGTACTGCCATTTGGAAACAGACCACCTAGGAGGAACAGATGTGAGTTTTAAACGATGAGAAGGTGTTAATTGATTCATTTTGAGCTTTCTCTTCTCTTTTATCCACCAGGTTGTCTGTACGGTTTGCCATAGGTACTGAGAGAACATTGTAACAGGTTGGTACTCCGATCTCTTGGTCTAAAGTCTCTTATTTTGGTGTTGCTGATAATGACCTGACATACTCTGAGGGCTGTCGATGTCTTCACAGTTTTTGGAAGGTTTCAATACAAGATGACGTACTGTGACATGGAAGATCAGTGCATAGTCACGTCGGCAGATTCCCAGACTCCTACGCAGGCAGCCCGAGAGGAATTGGAGGATCATGAAGAACAGGAAAAATAAAACTAGACTCTTCTCAGACAGATTCAGGGTGAGTACAGGATCCTTTGGCCGCTCCACACATTATTTTGCAGAAATCCCAGCATTCAGCTTGTTTTGAAAGCAGAGAGATACTTGTCAGCAATTATTGCTGAGTTAGGGAGGTACAGTTAAGATAGTTCAACTTGTCTGCTGTGTCAACGGTGATGATGGAAGAGCAGAAGGGTCAGCTGTAAGGTTGAAAAAGACCTTTGTATTTTAGATGCAGATAGTGAGGTTGCTCTTGCATAATGCTGCAAAATGGTTGAGAGTGTCCTTGGCTTTATATGCACTAATTCCACAATTATTACAGAAAAAAGAGCCATGAATGATGGGATAAGAGGGCCCTATTATCACTAGGAATCATATTTGCTGTTGGCAGCGTTTTTTTGTAGGCCTGCATGACAGAATCTTTCAGTTTGAGCTCCCCTTGCTATTCAGGGGATTAACTGGTCTCCTCCTTCTGCACACTGTTGGTTTGCTCGTCATCCGTCTTTCATATTTATCTCTTTAATATTGTAACTGGTGCTGATTTTCTCTACGGGATCTTCATAGTCTTGGCGATAGCCATGTCAAACATACTCTCTTTCTTGCAAAAGTCTGGTGTAAGATTCTCACTATGACTTCAAATTGGAGACTGGCAACAAATACATTCAGGTGTTGACTTGGTTGGGTTGCTGGACTTTGTCTGCACGGCTGGGTAGGACCCCTGAGGAGTGACCTGGGTGGCCCACGGAGACTAAAACATCCAATGAACTTGCAAAATGCATAAACACACTGTATCCAGAACTGTTTTAATGTGTCAGGAATTTCCTTTAAATGCTACCATTATTTGCGTATAAAAATAATAGTAAACACATGTCATTTTTGTAGGACCTAAACAAAATAATACCTTGTGCTCCGATGCCTGAGAGCCAGCAGAGGGAGTGAAAGTTAACTACTAAACCACCTTGGGTGATGCAGAACTGGGGTGCCAAGGAAAAAGCTTGTGCACAAAAATATGCACATCATATTCCTTTCTAGTCCCATTAGAAACGAAGACTAAATAATCAGTCTGCCAAACAGAAAAATAGCACAGGAGTAACAAAAACCATTTTAATTCCACGCTTCTAAGTGGGTATTCGCAACAATAACATTAAACAAAATTAAACCATAAAAAGGTACTCAAGAGTATCATATTCATAGTCAGCATGTAGAACCTGATGAGACTTGTGATATGTTCTCCCCATTACAGATGCTTGCGTGAGGGAAGTGAAAAATCTGTGTGTTGCCCTTGGCTTGTTCAGATGGTTGCAGTGTTTATGTCTATAATATTATTCTTTCTCTCTCTCTTTCTCTCCCCCTCTCAGTAACTTACAGGTTGCAAACACGGTTTTGCTCAGTCACAGTGAAGGATGTTTAACGCATCTTCATTAATATACATGAAATGCTGTTACTGTTTTCTGCTGAGGACGTAACTGTGACTTTTCCATCTCGGGTCTCAGCTGCATGTGCGAGTGGGAGAGAAACAGAGGGAAAGGGAGGTGGAAAAGAGAGTTGTTTTGTGTACATGTGTAGGTAGCTCTAAAAAAAACCCAAACTGATCTTTTTTGTTCTTGTAGTATATATATTATATATCCAGAAGACACTTAACGCAAAGACTCAAGGCAAGCAGGGGGAGAAGGGGCGAACACTGGAGTTCAGAGCAGACATAAGTGACAGGTAAGGAAAATGAGCCAAGTTTGTACTAAGGCCTTAATTTGTTTTGCCACATATTTAGATATAGTAAATGATGAAAATCAGAGCTCTTTTCAAATTGTTAAATTTCAAGGCCTACAGCCAGCTTCTAATCAATTTGGTGTATGTCATGTTTGAATGTAAGTCGTGTTCTGGCTTCTTAATCAGAATTTCGTGTTATAGAAAATCAAATGTCTTCTACAGATGTGAAACTGGAGTAGTGGCCTCTTTTCTTGCGTGACACATCACACTAGTATAGAAATGAGTGAGTGAGGTTCCTATGTATCAGTATATTGGTAACGATGGAATCATAGAATGGTTTGGGTTGGAAGGGACCTTCAACATCGTCTGGTTCCAGCCCCTGCCGTGGGCAGGGACACCTTCCACTAGACCATTTTTATGTTGATAAATGGAAAGATATTTGCGATCAAAATAAATCCTAGTATTTTCACTTCTCAAAACAGGAAAATGAGAACACCAGCAGGTTCAGTTTGAAATTATAGCAATATGGAAAGGATAGAGTATGTAATAAAAATAAAACCTCTTTTTCAGTGGTACAGAGTCAAGAACGTTGACTTCTTCTGGAAAAAGATTGTATTCTTTTTTGTTTGCACCAGTCAGATCCTACCCAGTGATTTCCTCCCTAAAATGTACGCATTGTAGTTTATGTACAAGTTCTAGTATAAGAAGGATTTTTACAAACTAGGGGAAATTCATATCTGCATCAACTCAGAGGATGAAGTATCTGGAGATTTGATTCATGAAAGCAAATCGAAAGAGTGTTTTATGTACTGCTTGGAAGAGAAATGCAAGCGAGAAATGGTCTGATAATCTAAAATGTTTCAGAAAGTCACAAATGCTGTTGGGTTGCAAAATAAAACCTGGAACATGCAGCATAAAACCCAAAAGAAAAACTCTGGAGAAAAACTATTAAAGATGATATGAAGCAGCATTATTTCTCAAGGTAAAATGAGATGGTGAAATTTGTTCTTGACCATGAGTCACCGTACAGAGGAGCACATTTCTAAGAAATAGTAGTACAGTCACTAAGACTGAATAACGTTCTTAGAATACACTAATTGCTGCACTGATTAGGATTAGGAACCAGATAGTCTCTTCAGAGGCTAATTTTTGTGATTGCATGGATTTGTTCACTATTTCAGTACAAGGCAAGTAATATTTCATATTCTTGCAGCGCCTTTCACAAATGTTTTTAAATAGCTTTAATTAATACTTAAAAATCCCCTTTGTGATCAAGTGCTCGGCTTCTTACACACAAACTGCTCAAGAGAGGTGAGTATGAAATGCAGCTCTATGCGTATGGGTCTTTGCGAGATCCGTGCATTAGTCACCGCTGCCAAAAGAGAAACGCAACAGTACCTGATCTATGTAATAACTAATCCAGCCTCAGCTGTATATATGAACTGTCCACCAAGGCCTGTCAGAAGATGGAAGAATTATCCAGCTAATAAATTTGCAAATTATTCTGATAAAAATACGTTGAAGAATTTGACATACAGTATGTGAAGAAAGTGGAATTAATTGGAAACTTCTGCGGAGCTGCAGGAGACGTTTGTTCAGCTGTAGCTGACAGGGAAGGCATTTTCCCAGATGACACTTCATAAGCATTGCTTAGTTCTTATTTTATATACTGCAGGTAAAATCCAGAGTCCTGTAATGGAGAATGCTACGATTCGATACAGAAGTAGAGAATATCAGAATCTGAATCAGTGCTTGAAAAGAATCAAAGGCTCTTTTGTCTACTTTGACACCTGATCCTCTGCAGCAAAGATTTCCACTTCCAATGAATAAAACTGCCGTAGGCCTTGTTTCCTCCTCCAAATATCCAGGGAGTAAATCTCTCCAATTGTTCCAAACTGCGTCGATGTGTAACATCAGGAGGAATGTGCAGCAGAATGGATATAATGTGAAAAATCTACACAGCTGAAAATAAAAACTAAACAAGGCTCTGATCTGCACGCGTAATCCCATGGTGCAGCTGACCCAGAATTGTAATGCAAATATTGTAGTTCAATCAGGCTATTTTAAGACAGGATAGGAATGAGGCTTCTACTTTCCCCAGAAGGAATGTACATCATTGCCTCTTCTTTAATTTCCTTTTGATTAAAAAAATATTAGACTGTCTGAAGAGTGTGTGCTATCTTTTCTGTGTGTTGAGGGAAAGAGAAGAATCAAAAGGAATGAGAAATACAGGTGAACTTGTCCATTCAGGTTCACTGGGAAAAGCTTAGAACTTTTTGTTAGAGGCTTTTTACATGATTTAGTTTGGCTGCAGAGGAAATTCAATTCCTTTCCTTCTTTCTTTCTAAAATTCTGCAATCTACCACTGAGATTCTAGATAAGGAGGGAACAAGGGGATCTGAGTTAAGTTTCTGTGCAATTCTTCCCTCCCCAGTTGTTCCAGATTTATTTAGATAACCATTAGTTCAACGTCAGTGACACGTGAAGTTTTGATGCCTGAAGTTCACTAAAACTGAGCTTCAGCGTTGCTGGATTTGTTGCAGCAAACCAGAAATACCAGGTGGCAAAACCTTTATCTTTGAACTTTTTTCGAGGTTTGCAAAAATATTTGCAAAATGAAAGAAGGTCTTGGAAAATTTCCAGATGGTTTGCTATGTTTTTATTATTTAACTGATTGTGATGGCGCTTTTCTGTGTATTCTTTTTCTGCTTTTGAGCCAAATGGGTTAGTTTGTTGTGCTTGACAAGTGACTTTTGAGCAGCTCCCAGTGCCTTTGGAAGGCTGATGGCTAAACCGACCCAGTCCCACAAGATTTGGCAGAAACCATTTTTACGGCTTTTCACATTCTCTAAAAAGCATTTGGGAAACGTCACTTGCAGAAAACATCCTTTAAATGATTGTCCAGTACATGATGGGGGGAGGGGCTTTTCCTGACAACACAGAATCACAGAATCCCAGAATGTCAGGGGTTGGAAGGGACCTGGAAAGCTCATCCAGTGCAATCCCCCCATGGAGCAGGAACACCCAGATGAGGTTACACAGGAAGGTGTCCAGGCGGGTTGGAATGTCTGCACAGAAGGAGACTCCACAACCCCCCTGGGCAGCCTGGGCCAGGCTCTGCCATCCTCACCCCGAACAAGTTTCTTCCCATATTTAAGTGGAACCTCTTGTGTTCCAGTTTGCACCCATTGCCCCTTGTCCTGTCACTGGTTGTCACCGAGAAGAGCCTGGCTCCATCCTCCTGACACTCCCCCTTTCCATCTTGATCCCCAGCAATGAGTCCCCCCTCAGTCTCCTCTTGTCCAGCTCCAGAGCCCCAGCTCCCTCAGCCTTTCCTCACACGGGAGATGCTCCACTCCCTGCAGCATCTTGGTGGCTGCGCTGGACTCTCTCCAGCAGTTCCCTGTCCTGCTGGAACTGAGGGGCCACAACTGAACGCATTGTAGATAGTGGGAGATCAGACTGAACGGTATGAATATACACATACACACAGGTAAAGTGATGCGTAAAACTTTTGTAATCCTGACTTTAGGGAGCCTTATGTTCTGTTGAGGTTTCCTCTCTTTAGTATGTAACATTATGTAACAGCTTCTATTACTTTGTGTGTTGATCCCACACTTCTCTGCTGAAGCCGAGATGGTTCCTTTGCACATGAAACTTGAAAATGTGAGATTTCAAACTCTTCACAGATTTCAGAAGCTGCTCTCTCCTCCCAAAAGGGATCATTCAATTTCATACAAGCTATAGACATTTTTGTGGATTTTAGAGCTTTGCAGTATTAATTGGAGGGTGGAGGAAATTCTTTACGTGGTTCTGTGCGTTGATGAAGGGAATAAAGTCTTTGTTTCATGGAGCCTGGATTGCCGGGTGCCACAGAACTGTTTGACTAAGCCGTTTACACGAATTTCAGTGACAACATCCTGAGTGGGATGGCACCGGTAGTTCCAAAAAGTGGTCATAAATCTCTGCCTGCATTCTTCACATTGTGTTTTTAGGTTTTGTAAAGCCACTTCCTTTCTTTGGTCTTTATAATTTGTATAATTTTTTTTTTCTAGCTTCTTTTTAGCTTTTTCCTCTCTTTCGCAATGCATTAGTTACTATAGTAACTATGCTGTGTATGGTATAGAAAGAGGCTAGTGCACCGTAGCAGTGAAGTATAAAGCCACTTTATGTAATAGTTTGAAATGTATATCATGGTTTTGAAAATCCAGCAGTTTTGTGGTGGTTTCCATGACCACCTATGTGGTATTAGTCTATATAGCACTGTTAGGTCGTGACTGGTAATTACCCTGTGTTGCCAACATCCAAAGGATGGCAACAGCCCTGCCTGAAATGCTGCTCCCCAGACAAAGCACCATCCGTTTTCACCTCCTGGATATGTTTAGTTGTTACAGAAAAGTAGTATGTACCTATAGGCATCATGCTATGTTGTAGTTAATGTAAGTAGATGGTTGGTGAGGGGTTGAGTCTGGACCAGCCGGCGTTTGCAGTTGATTGAAATAATTTGCATTACTCTCTTACATCCTGCCAGTGTAAAAGCTGGAGTGTTTGTGCTGGGATCCTGTTACCTCCTAAGCCGCCCTGTTCTGAGTCAGGATTTTCACCGATGAAAGCCAAACATTGCAGGAAGCAAAGGCAGAGGAGAAAGGATGAAAATATTCCTGAAGCCAGTCCTGACCTGTAACTTCAGGAGATGCCAAACTCAGGGTGTTCATTGATAATGATGTATTACACACCTGGGAACTTTTGCCTCTTCTGGTCATCAGAGACTTTTACAAACATTTATATATATATATTTATTTTATATTTTTTCACCAGAGAGCATATTTAAGCGCAGCCTGGTGTAAATTCATACTTTAGTAATTGTGTTCTACCTATCCCAGGAGTCTGGAATGAAAGCGTTACCATTCCTGACTTCCTGTCCTAAACACAGTGCTGCCAGCTCACAGGATTTGATTGAGTCTCAGGGTACTTGTTGTATTTTTCAAGAAGTTTCCAGCTCCTGAAGTAATACAAATATGTGCAATTTGTTTCATTAGATAAAGGGCACATTCCTCGTTTTCTCAGCTGGGGGAAAAGCTTGAACTGGCAACTCAGTGTACTGAGTACTCGCAAAAAAGTAATTTAAAAATGTACTCTTTTTAAAATAGTCTTTAATTTAAGCAAATATCTTTTCAAGTTCCTGACTCATAAATCTGGGATGTTTGCACTTGACAATAACATAGTGTTCGTTTATTTTTGCTGCCATGCTCCACTTGGGAGCATGGATTATCTCTCTCTGGTAGGATGTCCTTTGCATTACCTCCTAAACTAGAACTCTAAACTAGAAACCCATTTAAAGACGTTTTGAGATCCTTGGATGGAAGCTGTGCAAAATACATCTGTACTCTTAAATATGCATTAACATATAAAGTGTATTGAAAAATCTGTTCTTAAAATCTTATTCCTGTGACCTGAAAGTCTGCTGGTGACTTTCCCTGCCTAGTGTGGCAGATTCATGATGAACTGGCTAATTCCTGGTTTAAACTCGATGAACCACTAGAGAGGCGCCTGATCCTTAGGGTACAGTGAGTAAAAGACAGTGGTTACCAGTCAGGAAAAAAAGGTAAGTGGATTATTCACAATGACCTGCCTTCTGCAGGTTTTCTTGGCTCTTCCCTTTTAAATCCCTGGGACTGACCACTGACATAATATTTGGCCGACAGTCTCGTCTCATCTGCCCTGCTCCTCTGCCTTTCATCATATAGCAGATGCACGCGTGTGTTTTCTTCCTTGCAAAGCAAGCTGTTGAAAGTATTCCTCACCGTGCGGTAGTAGGATGTTTACTTCAATAACGCCAACTGTTGGATTCCTGTAACCTGGAGCCCAGCGAAGGGGGAAGGAGCTGCAGAGAAACCCAGATGTGTCGGTACGGAGCTCTGGCTGCGGAGCCCGGTAACCTCTCCAAAGTGCTGTCATCTTTCAGCCAAGTTGTAGAAGGACTTGGAAGCTCCCTCGCAACAGGCCTAGGAGCAACGTGCATTGTTCACATTATTGCTGGTATTCTCTGTTTTCTGGGCAACAGCCAACAGGAAATTCCTGGGACAAATCTCTCCACTTTTTTTTTTTAAATAAAATATTTGGGGGGGTGGGGGGGAAAGGCAGTGAAACCAAGTGTTACAGAACAAAGACACCAATATTAACCTCAAATCACAGATATGTAATGTTCTGGGCCTCCTTTGTTACTTTATTTTTTCCTCTGAAGGATTTATGACCTCACAGGCCTTGTTTCTGTGACATCAGATGGTGTTGCCATAGGAACCATTTTATTGTCAAAAACAAAAGAATTTTGAAGAGTTCCTTAGCTGCACAGGACACAGCGCAGAGTATAAAGCAACTATTTTTATCTAGAAGATAAATCTGTTTTATTAGGCCCATGATTTTTCAGCTCTGTTCTGCTGGAAGCAAGACTAAATCTGGCAAAAACAACAAGAGTTGCACCTGTTGATCAGGGGCGGAATTTGTCCTTACATGCGAAATCTTGGGAATTTCCTTTCTTGTCTCCCCCTCTCCAAATGACTGATAGTTTCCAAATGCTTTAACATATGAGAATAGACAACAATCTGCTCATACGAGCTTTGTGGAAGCAAAAGCTTGATAAGTAACAGGAAGTTTGTATTGCTGTATTTGGTTATTTTACATTCACCATGTACAATACTGAATGTGATTCCTGCAGAATGAAGTGTTGAGGATTCGTATTTTGCCTCCATAATACCTCCAAAATCAAAGGGCATGAGATAGTTGGTGGTTTAGGTTATTAAATATAGAGCTCTCTAGTTTGTACTGAGAGATGAGGAATGATGGATACTCCCCAATGGACCCATAGGTAAAAAAAGAACCAAATGTTGTGATTGAGAATGGTTAAATTGTAGAAGAACGTTCAAACCCGAGCTGAAAACAACACGGGATAAACCTGCAAAAAACTGACTGTTGCCGTGTAGCAAATCTAGGAGTTCCGTGTCCATAGAAATACCGAGTGTGAATGATGTGTGTGTGTGTGCACACTGATACCATGTACTGATAAGTCTTGCGATCAAATCCATGTGTGTATCTACACACAGTTTATCATATAGGAATGGGGGAACAGCCTGTATTCCTTAAGAAAAATATCAACATGAGTTCCTAAAGAAAGTTGAATTTGAAGAATTCCTTTCACATACGAATCCTGCTCTAGTTGAGATTCTGCAGCTGCTGAATTTAGTGCCCCAGAACTGTTGCTGTATTCCAAGACAAGTGATCTCATTGCCATATATTTGCTGGAGTAAAAGTAATATACACCAGGGGATAGGCAGGTTAAACGCCATATGGTTAACCCCAGCATTTCTGTTTCAAACGATTCCCCGCGTTTGGGTGTACATCAGCATTTTGCAATGTTTTGCTGATCTTTTCTTTTGTAACGAGGTAACCTGGGGAGGGAGAGAATGATAGTGGCTGTAATTCCTACCGATTTATATCTGTTCTCTGTCCAATCTGCCTCTACAAACGTGTTCCTGTGGACCTAAGCAGCTTAGAAGTGGATCTGAGGGAATATCGAGGATGCAGAATCCCAGCATGGGGAGGAGAAGGAAAGTGCTGCTTAACCATTGACACATTGCCAGATGTAGTGCTTTTTTAACATTGGTGTGGGCTTGTTCGCACTTGTCAAATCACACTGTGCTTGCTAACGTTGCACTTTCAAAAAATACAGTAGCTTGCTCTCTATTCCCATTCTCCAGCAATCCTTTTCATTTCTGCTCTCTTCCCTTCATTCCACCATTCTTTGTTTTCCCTTTTCCCCCTTATCTCGTGGTTATTTTCTTTCTGCCTGACTCCCCCGCAGCTGAAAGAAAAAATCAATCTGACCCAATCTACATTTTTTTAGAACACGTAGGTTAAGCAGATGCCTGCCTGGAGGGATTTACAGTCTCGTCCTGATGTACAACATGCGAGGAGTATATAGGCTGATACACAAGAGTGGGAGTAGTTGGTTGTTAATCAGCAATTGAAGGATACATGAAAGGATCATGTTTGGGATTTTCTTAGGGAAAAAAAAGGTATAGCAGTGGATGTCTGCCCTGAAGCACAGGGATGCTTTTTTTGGTGTACCAGTGGGTAGCGTCAGTGAAGAGATGGAGTTCAGCCCTGAGGAACGTTTTGTGCGGCATACGAGGGTGCACCAGAAATAACAGATCACAGTAGGTGGGAGTTTCTTATAGGTGAAAAAGAGGCTCTTAAATTAGTCATGGCCAATAGCTGAGATTTATGAGGGGATTTTATAAAAATTACATAGAGTAGCAGAACATCCCCTCTTCCCTAAATGTACACAACAGAAGAAAGTATTCTCATTCCTTTGCCCCCTCAGCTCTTCCCCATTTCCCTGCGTGATGGGCAAGGCTAAAAAGAGAAAGCATTGAACTCGGAGTGTCTGATGTGGTTGGACAGGAGAAATACTGCAAAGATCTTTGCTGAGGGCAGGTCTGGAGGCAGCAAACAAGGGTGAGTGGAAAGGAGTTGTCCTGCAAGGCTTTTATCTAGGATCTCATCTCGTTTCGTCCAAGTGGGGGATGTCTGACAAGTATGGACAGTTAAGCAAGGCCAGCGTTAAACCAGAGCATTGCCCTTTGGTGGCTTGAGAGCTGCTGCTGGAGGGGGAATGTAAAGCAGGACAAAATCCTGAGGGATCACTAAGGCAGCCTGAACTATGCAGGTTATGCTGTCTAGCTGGTAATGGGTGCTACTAGGGGCAGGTACCATATTGTAATGTTTTTTACTCTACGTTGTAAGTCTTTATATTCTTATGGTGAAAAATTCTAATGAGTCTAAATCTTCTTGTCATATAGGCGACCTTTTACAAACCTCAAAAGGAGAGGAAGGATTTCAGCTCGTAGTCCCCCAGTAATGTCTTGTGCAATCTGAATACACACATTTGTCCAAAAAAAAACCCCAGTAAATGAGTTGCTGAGGATGTAAAGCCAGCAAAGACTCGGTGCAAGTTGTACCGGCTTTCTCACAGACCTGGCACCTTCACTGGGTGGGTCACAAAATGGGATTTGATCTTTACTTTTCTCAGAATCTGTATAGGTCAGCTCTGCATATCATCATGGGACAGTTATTCATAATAATCAGGGACTAAAAGTACTGACTTTGAGAAGATTCACATGGGTGCCGCTGCAATGGAAGCCCAGGAAAAATTCTGATCGCATCAGTTATGTTGTAGAAGCAGAGAAATCTCCTTGATCCACCAGTATTAACAGAAGAAGAACTACAGATCTGTACGTCTTGTTATCCTTACAACAGGTAATCCCTCCTTTTTGTGCCAGCTTAGTGTGTCACATCCACACTTGATGTGGTAGAGATTCCTAAATCTGCAGTTGTCAACCACAGCCTAGACTGCAACGTTTTGGAATCCTCATAGCAAGGGAACCTAACCAAATGTATTTTTTAAATACTTCTGTTTCTTCCTGTTGTTCAGGGAGTGGATATGGTGTGTTCAGGAGAGAGATATGATTTGTTCAGACGTAGACTTACCACAAGCCATCCATCCTTCCACTGTGTGTAATCTGGGGTTTTTCTGTGTTTGGGGAAAGATTTACAGGGGACTTAAGTAAATTAAGGATAGTTCCATGTTAGAAGATACAGAGCTGCTGGTATCCATTGTAATGGCTGTAGGTTTTATAATGAACCCTTATCTCACTTGCCTGAGACCCTACATCAGTGATTACTTTTCCTCCGAAAGAGGCTTTACTTGAATTAGTGTTTTATTTGGAGCAACAGTGCAGATTTGAAGTGAGCCCCCTAATCATCTCTACTTGCCGCGCACTGGAGTGTTTTTAGAGCTCATTAACTCGGTTTCTTTTGGAGGCACTTAAACAAAGACCACAACCCCCAGTTGGGAGATAAAGATCCAAAACAATGACTGGTCTCGTGGGTACTCCTAAACCAAATATATGGCATGGATACTCAATCCATGGAACCAGACTAAATCTAGTCCAAAGCAAAACTCCAGGACTGTATTTAGTGTATGCTTTGATCTACTGAAGTGCTTCTATTGTACAAAATTACTTGCAGGATGTAGCCAGAAGTGGCTGCAGTTTCAATGTCAGAATTAAATGTAAAGATGAGAAACAGGAGAAACAAGAAGTACTCCCATGCCAGTATCTCAGTTTGTCCCAATAGTTCACACTGTGAGCAGCTCTATAGCTGCCTTCCAGCTGCAAATTAGCATTAGATACGGCGAGTTCCGGTCTTCTTTGCCTACCAAATCTGTACAATGAGGCCAGCACCTCCTTCCTCCATGTAGGAATACGACTGTCAGCTGAGGATTTGTGAAAATTCACGTATTAGAGAAAGACTAAAGCTCAAATTCACCATCAAGAAGAGTTAATGGTGTGGTATAAAGTCATTAGTGCGTCCTACATGCCCATGCATTGCACTGCAGATAGGGCTCCCTGTTGTTCAAAGGACAAGGATACCTGAGGCAACCTCGGGGAACTTTAATTTTCAATTCCCTCCCTGCCCCACCAAAGTCAGTCTTAGGAAGAAGGAAACTGGAGGTAAGTGCTCCTGCTTTTCATCTGTGGGGTGGGGCGGCAGCTCTGGGCCCATGGCTGCACACCGTCCGTTCTGCCGCTGTTCTAAAAGGGAAAGATTTTAAAACTTTCATCTTAGAATTGGAGGACAGCTGGGGTGACTGAAGCGCTCTGTGCCCTGTGGCTGGCTCTAATTTCCTCTTTCTTTGTGACAGGCATAAGCATAATCATTTGATTCTTTTGAGAAGGGAAAGTTATCTTTGTTTCTTCTTAATCATTAATATGCATCTCTTAGCCCCTATATTGGATTTCTGGGTAGAGAGAAGAATCACAGAATCACAGAATGGACTGGGTTGGAAAAGCCCTCAGAGATCATCAAGTCCAACCCTTGGTCCAACTCCAGTCTGTTCACTAGATCATGGCACTAAGTGCCATGTCCAATCTCAGTTTCAAAACCTCCAGGGCCGGTGAGTCCAGCACCTCCCTGGGCAGCCATTCCAATGCCTGACCACTCTCTCTGCACAGAATTGCTTTCTCATCTCCAGCCTCAATTTCCCCTGGCAGAGTTGCAGCCCATGGCCCCTTGTCCTATTGCTGATGCCTGGGAGAAGAGACCAATCCCCCCCTGGCTAGAACTGCCCTTCAGGTAGTTCTAGAGAGCGCTGAGCTCAGCTCTAAGCCTCCTCTTCTCCAGACTAAACAAGCCCAGCTCCCTCAGCCTCTCCCCATAGGGCTTGTGTTCCAGTCCCTTCCCCAGTCTTGTTGCTCTTCTCTGGACCCGCTCCAGCACTTCAATCTCTTTCCTGAGCTGAGGGGCCCAGAACTGAACACAACACTCCAGGTGTGGCCTCCCCAATGCAGAGCACAGGGGAAGGATCACTGCCCTTGTCCTGCTGACCACACTAGTTTTGATACAGGACAGGACACCATTGAGAACCACTATGAATGTGGGTGCAAGAATGAAGGATTAAGGCCTGGTACAGCCCTGAGACATGGGGAGCGATGGGACACGAGGGATTTATGGGCTGAAGAAGCACTGGATCCTGTCAGAGGACGGGGGGGGTTCTGCCATATGTAGTAGTTCATACGGGGTAAGGAAACAAAGGAATCCTTACAGAAAAGCAGCGCTGACATTATTTTCAAGTTAAGCTTTTTGTTCTCATTAGGCCTATGAAATGTCACAGTCAACTCGTTTAAATTATTACCTCCTAATGCTATTGTTTCTTGCCTTGTTTTTGCGAGAATGTTATAAATCTTAATTTTTATGGCGCTTTGCTTGATAATGCATGGATGTTTGGCCACATGATTTCCAATGTTAGTTGGTGTAGCTGTTGCATTATTTTGTCTTAGAGCTGGCAATGTAATTAAAGTACATTAATATTGACTAAGCTTTGATGTTTCTAGATTCTCTGCTGAGAGTTTGAACTCAATGTGCATAGAAATAGAAAGGAGTTTTATGTACCCTGTGCACATGTAGGAATGATTTCTGGAAAGTGCTGGACATTTTAGCTTTAAACTTCTATACGAAAAACCTAGAACGTTGCAGTTTCACTCCTTCGTACTGATTTATGAGCCAAATTTTTAAAGGAGAGGAAGAACTTCAACGTAACATCTCTATATGACTATGGACCATTGACAGTGTACAGACGTCATAAATCAGATCCCAGAAACAGAGCGATTATTCTAGATTCCTTTTACTTGCTGGATGGCTTTTGAGATTCAGTTTTTCAGACTTCTCTACACATTTCATAAACTGTCTTCTAATTTCTTGATTCCAGAAGCTGGGCCTTTGTGAAAAATACAAAATGCTGCAAGACCAGCCAAAAAAGAACCACAACAAAAGTGATCTTTGCATATATCTGGGTTATGACCATCTTGGTTGTTGTAATCTCTATTCTGTACTGGTTTAAATAAGAATTTATTCTTTTTGTTCTGCCTTAAATTCTTCACCATGATCTGGCTTTTACACATTCAAAATAATATGTTTTCCCTCATAAGAGCAGTCAGAATGACACAGGTCTGCGGAGGAAAACAAGGACAGTACAGAGGAAGTTTTCCCTTCGATTTAATTTGGGTAAAATTAGTTTTGGCATTTTATTCCCTGTCTTATAGCTTCTCTTCTCCTGTGGAAGGGGAAGGAACGCTGGGATTTCCAGGTCGCAGTGCAGGAACATGAATCAGAGCAGAAGCCTGTGGGAAGCTCGCCAGCGCCTGCCTACTCTTCTGTCTGCTACTCCGTAATATCTATGATCACTAAACGCTACTCTGAAATAAGGAGAGGAAGACAACGTGACTTCCTCAGTGTGGAGAGGGGTAAAACCAGGAGACAAGTGATGGAAATCCCTCCCAGACACGGTGCTTCAGAGATTCAGGTTTGACTGCGGCTGCTTGCATTACATTCAGTTCAACCCACTGGGCAGTTTTTGCCGTAGTCCTGAACTCTGTCCAATAATGGATCCTTCCCTCTGGGGCTGTTTTCAAGGGATCTGCTCAAAAGCTTTGTGATGTATGCAAGAGAAAAAATGTTGCTCTTTGCTGAACAGTGCTCAGGGCCAGCCAGGGGTCTGCAACAACCGTCCCCACTGAGCTGCTGATCCTCATCTCTTGATTTAAGCAGGAATAACTGCATTTGCCTTATAAAGGTGCAGTAGCCATTTGAGATGAGTATCAAGTCTGGTTTTTATTAATACATTAGCTGTTCTTTTCTCACTTTTAACAGGAGTTGTGCTGGCAGCTAAACTCATTTGTCCTGCATACAAAGAGCTTAACAGTTGATTTTTGTGTTCCCTCCCCTCGTGCTGCTGTTTGTATGCGCACGGCCCGACCAGCAGCCCTGCGTGTCTCCTTAGTTGTAGGTTAGAGGCAGAAAAGTGTCCCATTTCTGTCAGTAAATAGCACTCCTGAGTGTTTCTCAGCCGGTGGCCCCAGTCCCCTGCAGCATTTTCATTGTGTTTGCGCCATGTGAAGAGGGGAATTTTTACCTCGGAGAGCGCAGGAGCCGCACGACGTTCCTCCAGCTTGGGAAGAGCCAGCTGCGCAGCAGCATCCTGCTGCTTGGATCCTTCAGGAGAGCCTGTCAGCTCCACTTGACTTCAAAACTGCCTCAGTTTAACAAGACTGTTGTTAGACTATGAGTTCGAGTGTAAGCTTTCAATTTTTCTGCTTTTCTGACATGATTCTGTGGTATATGTATCAATGCAGAGTGGAAATGCAAGCAGAGAAGTCGTGTGTATCAGCTGGGCCATGGAAGGCGTACGTGATGCCTCTGGGCTTTTCTCAGAGCTCCCATCCACCCACCCTGCCCTCAGCCCACTGTGGAATGACCTCTTCAAAACCCCTGTGTGCCTGAAGGCATCCTTAACTATCGACAGAACAAGCACCTTAACAAGAGGCGTCTTCCAACCACCGTTGCTAAAACTCCAGCAGCCAACCCCTGACTCTGGTTATACCAGATATTCAGACCAAGAAATGAAAGCATCACTTTCGGTAGAGATGCACAGGAGCGGCTCAGGGGAATGTTAGCTCTACTGATGTTAAAGGGCAGGAGATTTTGTTAGTAAAATCCTCTGTCACCACTTTCTAGGAGGCTTTTCTGGAAGGAGCTCAAGAGGAGAGGACCGGTACAAGGAAGCAATTCACTCTGGAAAAGGTGAGAGCGGGGCTGCAGCTTTAGGGCTGTAATATCCTTCCGAGAAGATCTCAGAACTGCTCTAGGAATACGCTGGGGATCCCGTGAAGTCGATATCTACTGTCGTCACTTTATAAGGGAAGAAACAAGGGACGGATTGGTTTATCTGTAGTAAACAGACTGTTAGGCCCATGAGGCTGCACACCTTTCTGCAGGCAAAGGAGAAGGATATCTGTGGAATCTCCTTTTTGTTCTTTCTATCTGAAAACTCTTGGTATGTATCTACAGTCCATCAGGAAAGAGATCCTGTCTCTTCTGAAGAGTCACTCCAGAAGCATCCCCAGCTTACAGAATTTCCTGCAGATTTGTCTCTCCCTGGAGAACTAATTCCTGCTCTTGCATATCTTTCCATTCATCGGCATGTTTTGTGAAATATTAATTTGTTTTTATATTGCGTTTCATTTGGCCACCTAAGTTGTATATTATGTCTGCTTCCTGAGTGATACTTTTAAAACTGGATTATGGCAAGGACATTTTTAAAATGAATTTAAAAACCCCACGGGATTAATGAAACTGCTATTCTTTTGTTTTTTGCTTTTCTCATTGTTCTCCACAACAGGAAAAATCTATGAAAATTTTTATTTTCTGAAAACAAATGTTCCAGACATGCATGTAGCCATAGAAATCGGGACTTGAAGAAAACAGTATAAAACTGTGAGATGCATTATGAAATCCTGAGGGTGGCCAAAGCACTAGCACTCACCCGCGTGTAACAGCTCTTGTGGTGGGCAACAAGGAAAACAAAAAGACAAATACCACACATCAGGAATGCTGGGGAGCAAAATCACCATGTTTTTCACAGAAAACCCACAACACAACAAACAAAAGCAAAACCCAAACCAAAAACCCCAAGTCGGTTGTATTGTTGTCCTCCAGCCGCTTTCTCAGTGGCTGATTTTTCTAAAGTACTTTGAGATCCGGGGGTCAAACGCAAAATGAGGAATAAAGTTCAGAGAGCCTAGGGAAAGTGAACTTGAGTGTACATGAGAATAATTAATGAAAAACTGGGGCAACAACTGCTTTATCTCTTCCACTGGACCCACGCTCATCTTAACATTTGGTACCCTTTTCTTTTCAGAATCTAAATGTTTTTATTAGAATAAATAATGTGACTCTGAGGATAACCTTGCTCTCTAGTATTATTTGTAGGCAAAAAGGAAGAACTTTGTGTCCCTTGGCTATGTATTCACCACGTTTCCGTTTCATCCCAGCTTTATCAGGCCGCCGCAGGTGTCTCAGGAGGCCACGTGCGCAACCTTTGCTCCGCAGAAGTGTTGGCACCGCGCTGGCGCTGAAGCCCGGAGATTCGGGAGCTGCTCCTCTCTGTATCACACCGATTCTTTGCTGGCCTGCCCTGGTGTTCCTTCTTCCCATGCACTCCATATTCAGCACACTTCGGTGAGGCTTATAATTCATCTCATTGTCATTTCAGGTTACGGAGTTCTGATCTTGTGCTGCTCTTTCATCAATGCCGCTCTGCTTGCCTCCCATTTGTGTTAACCCGCAATTCAGTCGATGTTAAACAACTGGGGTGGCTGCAGCATTGCAGTCGTTGTTCTCCTTTTGTACTGCATACCCACCAAGTATTGTTATACACTCAATCCACGATCGTAAAACCCATTCACAGCTCAAGGCATTTTCTTTTCCTAAGACCACCTCAAAACCCCATACAATTAGTACAGGAAAAAACTCTCTTCCCTTTCTAGCAACTGATTTTGTTGGCTCTTCCCTTTTAGCCTTCTACTGCATCCCACTTCATTTTTAATATCTTAGCTTGGTTTTGCCTTTCTCTCTGCAGAGTGGCATTGTCCTGCAAACCCAGCTCGCCGGTACATCCTTCATGTCCACAGCTGCTATGTAATGAAAGCTTATGGTGTTGTATGCGAATCTCATCAATTTGGGAAGGATCTCCTGTCTGCATCATGATGTTTTCCTTGTCTGTAACTTTTCAAAATAAGCTAATGAAAAGTGAATTCAGTTCAGAGTCTACCTTGAGCCTTTCGGTTGCCATATCAAGTTAATAACCATCTGCTGACATTTAATGTGAAGGTGCCAAGTCCTTTGGTACCTGAAATAGAGTGTAAATCTGGGCCTGCTCAGTTAGGTTCTGCCCCTACTTTTGACCGTTGTGTTTCTTGCCCTCTTTATAATTTTCAATGTCTTTTTCGTTTTGGAATTTGGAAGTGCTTAGGTCAGCAGTGTCTGAAAGCAGAGGATGTGAGAGACTGAGCTGAAACCTGATTTACTGAGGGTTCAGTATCCAGTACAGGATTCACTTGTGCCAAGTACCGCTGGAAAACCTTTGCTAACAGTATGTGAGATGCAGCTTTCCTGTGGCACCACGGCCACGCTCATGCTACCGGTAAAGGAGCTTCATAGTAGTCAGGGTTGGGTCTGAAATGAACGTTTTGTCAGCCGACAGGATTCCCTGAAGTTACTTATTTACTCTAAAAAAGAGGAATCCTCCTCCTGAGGCCGCTGCTTCCAGGGTTCCTCATAAAAATTGCCCTGTTATTTCAAGTTTTTGGAGGAGCATGTGGGGTTGTCTCTGTGTCCATGCGAGAGAAACAATGTCCATGTAGCTTTTGTACCGTGTGATGTGGAAGTTGCTCTGGCAGCTACATGCGGCTTATTGAATGCCAAGGTAAATAATAGCAAAAGACACGCATACACTACTATTGTCATAGTTTCCTGCTGCCCTCAGGCAGTAATAACTTACACACCCTATTTTCCAAATGTTTCTAATTTATTTCTCATGACCAGAATTATCTCAGAAGTAAAACTCCTCCCCTTTGCAACCAGTCCTGCCTCTTCGTTTATAATACAACTGCCACAAATGAGATGACCAGCTGAAAGAAAGATTATAGTTATTATATTTACTGTTAACTTGTGAGGCAGAATGGCTGCACTTGAACTCCTCAAGTCATTCTGCTTGTTCATCTGGAGCGCTGGAATTCTCTGTTTTCAAGTATTAATCCTGCATGCTGTGCTGCCTGCAATTCTGTGAACATATTTCATTCCTTATCGTCCCAGATGATGGTTCTCATGCAGCTTCTGCTTTTCTATCTGAATCGTAGACTGTGATCTCCTTGTTATTCCAGTCCCACGTCTGTCATGTGCAGCTTGAGCTTGATTTGCAACATGCCTTTTGTATCAGCTACGAAGCTGCTCTTGAGTAAGAGCAACGGAGGAAGTGGCAGCAACATAGTTTTAGGCCTTCAGTTTTCCTGTATTGATGAGTATCTTGATTTTTTCAATACTTTTTCCCCTTTATTACCACCTACACTGATGTTTGAATTGGTTTTGAGAGGGCAGCAAATAACGTGCAGTGATGACTACAAGATAATTGAAAATGCAGTAGAAAACACATCTCAAAATTAGATTTTGAAGGCTGGTTAAGCAAATAAAATTACTCAAAAATACCATAAAACTATTTCAATGAATGCTTACGTTAAGCTGCAGTTTGAGAAGGACGTCTCTAGGCTGGACTGTAAATCCTGCTTGGTGACTCCACTCGTACCTTACCATCCTTTTGCAGGAAAGGTCAGTGGTAATTTCCAGGCTTGTGAGTGAGAGAATCGATCCCAGGTGACAGTGTCCTGAAAGTACATATTTAAATTGTTCATCTTTCTTTTGGAGGGCCTCAAAGAATAAAATACGGACGGAATGTATTTTACATTTAGTTTTGCAGCGGAAAAGCACCATATGTCCATATGAGAGCACCATGTGTATGTCTCCTCTATCGCTTTGCAGCAATCCTTGAATCCTTATTGTGCTTCCATGCCCAGCCAAAGGTCTTGGAAACTGAAAAGGTACAGTACCCACAAATAAAGACACTGAAAACTTGCAGCCATGCTACAAGTTGTCATAAAAATTGAATTGCTACTACAGATCTGTCGCCAATGCCGTTTATTTCTCCTTTATAATAATGTAGTTTAGCATGTGAACTGGTTAAAGGAACTAGAAAGCAGGATTAGTCTTTTTTTTTAACATGTTTTCACTTACTCCCATGCACTAATACAGTATTACAGTAACTGGATTGCAAAACACATCTGAGACGTTACTTTTCCCCGGAATAAATGAAGTAAGCAGGTTCTTTTTTTAATGTATTGGAAAGTAATCAAGAAAAATAAGTTTTCTTCCTCTTTCTGTGCTATTTCTTGTGTACCCTACGCTAATCTTCCCCCTGAACTTCCTGCGGTGAGGGACGTTCTGCTGCCTTGTTCTGCTGCCTTCTCTACCTACAGCCCCAAGAGATGGTTTTTCTCTGTAGCTGACCAGCAAAAATGAGTGGTGGTGGTGAAGGCAGCATGGCATGGTGAGATATATATATATATATATACACATATATCTGTATTTATTTATTTATGTAAAGCCTTTTCCCAATTCTCTTCAGGTTAGGCTTTTGTAGGACTCCCTATTACTTTCTTCTTTTCATGATGTAAGTTTTCATCCCACTCTTATGAGTGGCCATTTTCAAGGAACTCGTTTATGAGGATGTAATTTTCATCCAAGACAGTTGCTTCTGTGCTAAATAAAGCGGCAATTAATTATTCAAAGCATACCTTTTGTGGCTGAACATTCTCCCTCGTAGCCGTTCAACTCGGAGACATGTTTTGCTTTTTAACAATTCATTAGGTTTTTTTTCAATTTTGTGAGTATACAGTAAGTGCTTTGTGGGAAACGGCGAGAAGGATGGTCTGGCTGCTGCTCAAGACTCGATGTGACCCAGGCTTGGCTCCCAGCTCTGATCCATGTTTCCTGAATGGCTGAGTGCATACCTAGGAGTATCGCATCTATCTGCCTTGATGCCTTCGTAAAAAGCAGCTGTCAGGTAATTACCGATGGGCTTTGGTACCTCCTCTGCAGGGCTGAGATGGGCAGCGCTCAAGGAGCTGTCCCAGAGGTTCAAGCTGTCCTGCGGTGCCAGAACTACAGGCACGCAACAAGCAAACCGTGTACGCTCATGTGAAAAGTTGTGTATTCTCCTCCTCTTTCCCTCTTGGTAACCTGTGCCTCGGAACAGTACAATCCCAAGATTTTCCTATGAACTGCACCACTGTATCTTTGCCCTGAGAAAAACTCGTTCTGTACGACAAGAAAAATGGCAAATTTATTTGCTTAAGGTTTAAAAGATATTTATGAGCTTGGGTAAGGAGGAAATTTCATCTTTGAACAAAGGCTTGCACGCTGAATTCTTTGTGAACCGCCTCAAGCCCTTTTGTGTAATTATTCATTTGATCTGCGCAGGGCGGGTTGGGCACAGCGTATTCCTCCTGACAAACTGCCTCTGCGTGCCGCAGCGCTTGCTCTTTGGGTCTTTGCCTGTGCGCTGGAAACACGGCAGGAGCCGCACAGGGAAGATCTACACTCGGCCGGTGCGGGAGTCTGTGCTGCGACAGCGTGGGAGTTACGGCCGCAAAGCCGGAGTGTTAGGAAATGTATAAATGTATAAGATCGGCAGCACTTCTCACCGTGTTGCAGGGTCTCGTGCTCTGAAAGCGCCTTTTTTTTCTCTTATCAAACTTAAGACTATAGCTCTGACCTCCCATCATGTGTTAGCGCTTTCTGCGAGGGATGAGAAGCTGGGCAGCTGGCCCCATTCCAGCCCGCAGGGAGTTCTGCTGTTTTGCCTGCCGAGATTCCCTCTGCGGTTTCAGGTCCGTGGAGTGCCCGACTCTCCTTATCCTGAACGGTTTTATCTCTGTTAGCAGTGTATGGCAACTGTGTAAAACTACCGTTTTCCCCTCCCTGCACTGGTAAAGCGTATACACTTGTGAAAACACTGGAGGAAATACTAGAGTTGACGGAGAGAGAAAATTTATCCATTCCCACAGTATCTTTGCCTGGAGTCTGAGGGAATGCCTGCTCTTCTGAGGCAAGGATGATAGTGGCCCCAAACAAGGAGTGATTTTCTCCCAACATTATTGGGAAGGTGTAACTGTGCCCCTGCTGCCGGCTTTGGATCCCATGAGGAAAGGCTGAGGGAGCTGGGGCTCTGGAGCTGGACAAGAGGACACTGAGGGGTGACCTCATTAATGTTTGCAGATATAGAAAGGGGGAGTGTCAGGAGGATGGAGCCAGGCTCTTCTCGGTGACAACCAGTGACAGGACAAGGGGCAGTGGGTTCAAACTGGAACACAAGAGGTTCCACTTAAATTTGAGAAGAAACTTGTTCCTGGTGAGGGTGTCAGAGCCTGGCCCAGGCTGCCCAGGGAGTTGTGGAGTCTCCTTCTCTGCAGACATTCCAACCCGCCTGGACACCTTCCTGTGTAACCTCATCTGGGTGTTCCTGCTCCATGGGGGGATTGCACTGGATGAGCTTTCCAGGTCCCTTCAACCCCTCACATTCTGGGATTCTGTGATTCCTGTGCAGGGAGGTTGGCTCCAGGGTTTTGAGGCCAAATAATTTAATGATTCAGCCAGTATAACTTTCATCTTAGCCCCCACGTCTATTTAGTGTGAAGAGCCAAACACTTGTGAGGAGATTGAGAAGGTCTGGAGGCTCTGAGGGAGCAGCTGTCTAAAGACAGCCTAAGGATCAGTAAGTACAGGCACTTCAGTAAAGGAAAGGCTGTGTGAATTTGTTCCTTAGGGCTAGATATGATAATAGGTTTTATTCACTAGCTGATTAATATGAACTTGGAGAAGAGTCCTGGAAACAGGGATTGGAGCCCAGAACTCCTCTTCCAGGTGGTGTTGGAATCACTGGGATGCACAAACAGGCTGTTCCTTTCTAGCCAAACAAATCTTGAATGATTTGTGCACAGAGGTACAGCAGAGACAGGCTGCTCTCTGGGAGATGACTACCACCTGTTAAAACTATTATTAAATATTATTAAACAAAAGTAATGCAAAAATGTCAGGAGGAGCTTGTCGAGAAGAGACACTTCCAGGTTACAGATCCTGGAGGTGCCTTTTTTAGCTTTGGGTCCAAATCTGGGCCGTGAACATTAAAAAAGGGATAGAGTCCATGTCCTCGCTGTTTTTGGCATCCATCCTGAGCAGCGAACCTGCGCTCCACCTGCAGTCTGGGAAGACCAGAGTCAACTGATCTAACTTAGATTCTGATTTAAAAGCCTGGGTTAGGACAAATTAATCCCACTCTGGAAAGCTGAGATTTAAAGATGTAGGCTGGCTTTTGACACAATAAAGAGAAATGAAGGAAAGGGGCTTTTTTTGTTTCGGAAACCAAGGGTAAATAGGAAAAAATATTTTTACACAGGAGATAATGAAGTGCCAAGGAAGGCATTGAAGCGGAGAAAGCAAATATCTTCAGGAAATACCTGCTGTAGCTTTTGTTTTTAGAAGATGTATTTCGAAGACAGAATATAAAAGTAGGGAAGTAGGACTAAGAGCAATCGGTCTGGGTAGATCTATGGGCAAGGATTGCCAAGCTGTTTTGCTGAAATTTCAAACAGGATTTTCCTGTGTTATTAACATTTGAAGTGCTCAGAATGTATTTAATTCATCGTATGTACTTGTTATTGTAATGAAGGGGCCTGAGCAGTCCAAAATTGGGCCTATTGAGTGAAATCAAAATAGCAGATTGTCCAAAGGAACATACGGTGAGTAAGATGTCAAAGGGTTAAAAATACAATGACCAAGGAAGCCAGTGGCAGCAAAACTCATGCTTGTTCATGATTTTTTGGGGTAGAAGGTCTCTGAAAGTGAGTCAGAGGTAGGGAAAGGCAATTAACAGGAAAGGAAGGCAGGGACAAATGTGAAATGAGCCTGGGGTCTAAACACTGAAAATCTGGGTGTGAAGAGTGACCAAGCAGCGCAGCGTGAAGAAACGTCCGTCAAACGTTGGGAAACACCATCCGTGTCAGTTTATTGCTGTGTACACTTCTCCGGCCGCTTTTCTGCAGGTTGTTCTCTGCGGTTTCTCCACATGGCTAATGTCTTCCTTCTGGGTTGCTGGTGAGATGCGTACTGTCCTTCAGGCAATTTTCTTTAACCATCAGAATAAGCAAACCTCTTCATTCCCTTCTCCAGCCCTGCGGGGGATCTTTGCTAACACAGTAGTGTACCTGTGTGCTCGTCTCCGAGGCTGCTTGTCTTGCAGAGTAGATGAGCAAAGACATGGTAAAAGCAGCAGACTCAGGACTTTGTTGGAGGTAATAAATTGCAAAAGTCCTCTTCTTGTGCCAATATTCAATCAGACTTGTACCTTCTCAGACTCATTAAAGGATATCCCAATAGAGGCTGAGAAAACAGGAGCAGTATGGAGAAAATTCAGGAAGTCTTTCATTACCTGATGGCTGATTTGGGATAGTCCCCGGTAAAAATAAATCATATTAACTGTGATTACTTTGTGGGCTCCAGGAACGTGAGGGATGGGTAGTGCTGGCTTTTGGCAGGCGCTGAGGCAGAGTTTACTGTGCCGGTTTCCCAGAGTAGTTCTGTCAGTGCGTATCACGTGTGACTTGTTACAGCTTCTCTTCCAGACTCTGGTTTCCAGTTCAGGTTTCCAGCTCAGATCTTCTCTTGAGCAAGAATCTGCCCTTCACCCAGATGGACTCTTCTCATGATGTAAATGAGAGCGAGCTAGTGTGAGACTGCTGAATCCAATTTTCAATTCAAATATATAAAATACGTTCTTGATCTATGTGTGTTTGGTTATTGTGCTGGTGTGTTTTTGTTTTCTAATGGTGAAAAGCTAAAGAATTAAGTCTCAGTGATGTGGCAGTAGTGACATTATTTCTGTGCCATGTGCTTTCCAAACAACAAAATGAGCAATCCATCTTAAAGGATTTATAATATGAAGCAAGCAGGCAGGCAGAATAAAGAGGGGGAAGCACAGTGTACAAGTTCAGTAGTCAAACACGTCCAGACTCTTGGTAATAATATGGATACATAGATTAGTTTGGGCTAAGAAATGTTGCAAGGCAAACGTGATGCTGGGGGTGTGAGGAATTTCAGAATGCTGTGACTTTTTCCCTTTTCATTACTGGACTGTTGGGACAAATTTTGTGAAAGAATTGAGAGCAACAAGACTGGGGAAGGGACTGGAACACAAGGCCTATGGGGAGAGGCTGAGGGAGCTGGGCTTGTTCAGTCTGGAGAAGAGGAGGCTTAGAGCTGAGCTCAGCACTCTCTAGAACTACCTGAAGGGCAGTTCCAGCCAGCTGGGGATTGGGCTCTTCTCCCAGGCATCAGCAATAGGACAAGGGGGCATGGGCTTCAACTCTGCCAGGGGAAATTGAGGCTGGAGATTAGAAAGCAATTCTGTGCAGAGAGAGTGGTCAGGCATTGGAATGGCTGCCCAGGGAGGTGCTGGACTCACCGGCCCTGGAGGTTTTTAAACTGAGACTGGACGTGGCACTTAGTGCCATGATCTAGTGAATGGACTGGAGTTGGACCAAGGGTTGGACTGGATGATCTCTGAGGGCTTTTCCAACCCAGTCCATTCTGTGATTCTGTGATTGGGAGTTCAAACACCTCCCACTACAAAAGGACTCTCTTGGTTACTGTTGAGGGTTTTGATTGCGGAGTGACAAATAAAACCCTGGTAGATGTATTGTTAACCTCCTCTCCTCCCCGCCTTCCCCTTTTGTCCCTCCCTCTCCCCCCTTCCCACTCAGGATGGGCGATCGGGAGGGACAGAAGGACAGAGAGAAGCGATTTGGAAAAATTAAAAATGTTTTACTAATGCTACTAATAAGAATAGAGAAAATAATACAAAATATACAAAACCAATCTTGAAAGTCTCAGCAACTGCAGAGCCGGCACCCGAAGTCCTGGACTGGACTCTACAGCCAACCGGAGCTGGAGTCAGTCTGTCACTAGGCCTCAGTTCGCAGGGACGACTCGCAAGGTCCTCTCCTAATGTCGGCCGTAAGCAAAAAAAAAGGGACAAGATCCTCGTGATCTCCCACTCTTATATGAAGTATCACGTGAATGGGATGTTATACTCAGTTGGGCAGTTCCTTGGTCACCTGTTTCTCGTTGCCCCTCTCCCGAGATGTCCATCCATCCTTATCAATAACTGCATTCCATTGCTGTGTTTACCAAAACATGTATCTGGTTCTCCAGGAAAATGCAGCTCATATGAAGCTTTAGCTGACAGGCAAATTCACTAAAAGAGAAACTTATTTTTAACAAAACCAGGACAGTTACCTACTTTGCTTTCTCATTTTCATTAAAAAAAGTATATTCTTAAGTCAGGTGGGACAGCCACATTGTATTCCAAACCGCGTTTCAGGAGGGCGGTTAAAGATCAGTGTGATTTTTCACAGTATGAACTCCAGCTTTGGGTGCTGGATTCCTTCAGGCCACATTTGCTCTCCTGGCCTGGGTTCCTTCCATTACAGTGCTTTTATTTCCCTTCTGTGTGTGCCTAATTTTTAAGATCTTTTTCCTTGGGAAGACAGAATATTTATAGTAACTGGGAAATACTTTTAAATGTATATTCTGGAAAACAACATGTACCTTTTAGTGTAAACGATGATGCTACACTCCATCCATTCAAAAGCAGTGATATTTCAAATTATGGGGCAAGGGGAGACATTGAGTTTAGTTAAAATAGCGCACTGGATTTGGCAGGAGCATACAGCATGATGCTGATCAGACTGTTTCTGAGAGCAGCAAGGCTGGAATGTATGCTGGGGAAGCAAGGAATCGGAGAGATTTCAGCTCTCTTCTGCCCAAATTAATTAGCATTATGCAAGTAAAAATTTAAAGGGGAGGGAGACATCTGTTATGGCTCTGAGTTTTCAAGCTTGCCTGCAAATACAGGTCTATTGGAATGATAGAAGTATCTCTGTGACGGGAGGAAGAGATGAGGAGTCACTGGCTAAAATCCAGTGGTGTGGTTCCTGCTCAGCCTGGCTCTTTCTGACAAGGGCTGCTTTGCTTTTGCAACTCTTTATGATTATTTATTGTTATGTTATGCTGAGTATTATGCAGCAGCAAAGTGTGAGGGCAAACTGAAACCTCCCCGTCCCCTCCCAACAAATGTAAGCGCAGCGGCAGTGTCTGTCACACTGATGGATAAAATTCCCAAACGCTCGTATCTACAGAATAAGGAAGTTTTCTGCAATATCAAGAAATTCTTACTCAGGAATGTGTTCCATTTGCTCAAAGGTGCGGCTGGCAAAGACACGGTGGCTCAAGAGTCCTCGTGGATATGTACCAAGCGAAGCACTGATTGCAGTGGCGAGATGGGAGGTAATGTTCCAGCAATTTGGAAATCACTGCGGAGAGTTATAATGTTTAGTTAAGGAAACACTTCTCTGAAATAAGACGCTAAGGCAGACTGACCCCTTCTTCCCCCACTGCTTTCCTCTGGTGGGTTCTGTTAAAGTGTGTTGGGAGGAATAAAAGGAGTGAGGTCGGGTCAGACTGTGTGGCAAAGAAGGTCAGACAGGGTTAAGCAGGTCAGGTCACATTTCTGTGTCTTCTGTGGTTCGCCAAGAATTTGGGGTCATTGCTTAGAAACTCGGCTATTTGATCAGCTGTTGGTAATTTGAGCATTAGACAAGAGCAAGTGGAATCAAAGATGATTCTTGAAGGTGAATGACTGGAAAGAAGGAAATGAATGGAACACTGTTGCGTTAAAAAATTAAATACACCAATCCTTGATTTTATTCCCGTTTCCGATAAGCTATTATATCATGGTTGGTTGACCTAGAAATGAGCACTGTCTGGCTAAGCAGCCAGAAGTGTGGATTTCAGTGTGCTGAAGGAATCAATGCAGAAAAGGCCACGTGTCTGGAAAGGAGGACGCACAGCCAGGGCGTGCGGAGGGTGTCGTTCTGCTCACAGAATTCACCTGTCACTTCAAAAGTGGCTGGGCACCAAGCTTGGACAATAGCTACTTTGAACATCCAGTAAGAGATGGAATCGTGTTGAAGGGCTGAGAATAATCTTTATCCAGTAATTGCAAAGTATTTAATATATATATACATTTAAGTGTATTATCACGAAGTAGTTTTCATCACCATTCATCAGACTGGCAAATTGAGACGTTCAGAGGTTAAATAACTTGCCTAAGGTCACAGCAGACCAATAGCGGTGCTGGCGGTAGTACATAGTTCTAAGCCATCACTGTTGAAATTACTGTCTCTGAAAGAAAGTAAATTCATGGTGGATAAATTAACTTTTCTTGAATGATGAAAATGTCAGCAGAATCAAGTAAGAGGGAAAAAGCTTGGCATCAGCAGCTTAGAGAAGGTACCTTCAGGATAGTTTTCCTATTCCCAGGGGAGTGGAAGAAGATAAAGGAAAACTATATTTGTTTGGGGTTTTTATGACTTTTAAAATCTTTTTCAATATCATGTTGAGTTCTGGATAAGGATTTGGCCCAGGTGTTCCCAAATCTCTCACTCTTTGCAAGCCAGGCTCTTTATAAAGTAATATTTTCAGGTCTAAAATTAACAACATACGTAGAAAAACAAATTCACCGGAGACTGTTGGCTCATTAGCAAGTTCTCTCTCGTTGCCCTGGGCAATGAGATGTGTGTCCCCTGCCACCCCTGTCCTTGCCGTCCTCACGTGGATCTGCCTCTCTCGAGCTCCCCAGCCCGGGGAGCGGCTCCAGCACATGGAGACTGAGCTGGGGAAGAAGACACGGCTCTGCTGGGGAGCAGAGGGACTATCCCAGCCCTTTGTATTCGGTAAGGAAAATCGTGTGACCCAAGAGTTTATTTGCAGCCCAGCAAAGGAAAGTGACTTTCAAGGAGAATTATTTTACGGCTGTTTTACTGAAACTATAAGGATTTAGATGCACTCACTTGTGCCACTCCAGCGTTTTGTAACCCAGCTCCGCGTTCCCGCTGCACCGTTTTCCTCTGCCCACTCCTGCTTGGCAGTTTCTTCCTCTGAGCATTGGGTTTGGACGCATGACAGATTTCTGAACAAAACAGCAATCTCGCTGTGCTGTGGTTTCCACGGTGTTCTCTGATGTTCAGATGCACCTGCACCCCCACACACTCTGAACGTTTCATATCTCCTGATGCAGAAATGGCTATTTCTGAGTTAAACTATACGTGAAAGCCCAGCAAAGTCATTTATTGAAGCCTTCAATGAGCTTATAGTACAAGTTAATTGTATATACTATACAATTGAAAGACTGCAATGATTTTAGAGAGAATGTTTTAAAATCATTTAAGCCTAAACACATTTAATTCATGACAGATTTTCCAGTTTCTGGGTCCTGAGAATTCTACTGTTGTAGAAAACAAAGAATCATGAATGTGATGCTACGGTAATTTTTTTGACTTATCATCTGCTTCACAAACAATGGAGCAGCCTTGTAGGTGTGTGGATATTCAGTGATGGAGGGGCTTGAAAAGCAGGGTTAGAGAGGTAAGGCTTTGAAGAAAGATGATCTTAGACCTTGTCCTAAGCCAGGGAGCTCCACCAGGAACTTCTCCATGCTCAGGCAGCCTCTCCAGTGTCCTCAGGTTGGGGTCTGTGCTCAGACCATGCTTTGCCTCTAGAAAACACCTATGTCAATTATCATCTACGATATATTTGAGGAATAACAACACAAGTCAGAAACTGCTGACTAATTCTGGCATTTTTGACATGGCAATAAACCAGCCACTTCAGTAGTTTCCTTTGGGTTATGAAAAGCATGAAACCTAGACACTCCAGTGACGCTGCCTTATTTTCAGTGGTTTATTAAGAGTGTGTGCTTCTAGTTTTTCTCCATAATCTATCAAGAACAGCTCATTTAAAACAACACACGGGCAAGTGCCTCCTTACTTTTTATAGCAGGATGGAGAAAGATGAGTGTCAGTCAGTCAAGAGCAGTTCCAGATCCGTCTCTAACAAGGCCTCCTACAGAAGAAGCGATACTGGCCGGCTGCCATCGCGATTACTCAGGGCTATAGCTCTTTAAAGAGTGTTTGTTATGGATTTCTACAGTCGAGGTATTTACCAGGGAAGAACAAACAGATCCTGCTACTGTGTTTCCTTGTGCTTTATAGAAGTGCTCGAAACTGTTTACAGTCCTGCCTAACGCTGTTTAGAATAGCCGCACTTTCTGGGTGTTGTTTCACCCTGCCCTGTATTTGTGTGGATGCAAACGAGCTGCAACAACTCCGGTCGCCCCGGGACAGCGGGGTCGCTGCAGGTTCTCACGGGGGGAACTGTGGCCAGGGAGTTCCGCAGGGGGTGCAGGAGCATCCTAACACACTGGCTTCAAAACAGCGTGACGATGGAGATGAGCCGGGCTTTGGAAGCGCTTTAGCCTGCCCACTCTGCAAGCGTTCTTTGAGCTTAAACCAGTATTATGCTTCAGGTTTATACACCAATGGTTTCATTTTCCATCCCGGACAAAGCTTGAGATGTTGATCTTCAGGATACAGCCATCCTGAAAGCTTTCATTCCTGTTCTTTGGGGTGTGGTAGGACTTCATCATAACTTCAGAAGCTGGGATGAATTTCCTCTCCTTGTATGTGATTGATGCAGAGAGCCCAGTGCAAACTAGGGGATGAATTTCACTTGCTATTAATTTTTGATTGTATCATAACCCCAAGATATTTGCCTTATTCAGAGAGTTCTTGTATAGTTTGTCTTTGTTTCTTTTAAGGAATATTCCATACAATTGTACATAACTCTGTACTGCCTCAAGCAATTGTTCAACTTAGAACACGAAGGGACAGAGAGTTACTGCCCCCGGACAAAACCAAATATTTTAATCATTTATAGTGTTATTTTAAATGCATATATAATTCCTTTTTTGGGGCATCTTCACATGACATTTGCCATTTTTAAAGATGCTAGGATGATTTATTCTTGTATGAAGAGCAACACAGAGGTTTTCTTGGTTCTGAGCAGCGGAGGGATGGGAATCGTAGGGACTGAACGTGTTGCCTGTGGGAAATACGGCAGAAGAAAGCGCAGAGGGAAGAGTGTGGGCTAAAGGACGGTGTCGGGGTTCAGCTGGGATGGCAGGGACTGCAGGGGGGTTCAGAAAGGCAGCAGGAGATGCAGGGGCAATGTAGTATTAGAGACGGGAGAAACTTCTGGTGAAGAAAGAGGCATCACAAAACGAGAGCTGTGTGACTGGTGCTGCACCCGGTGAGAACATCCCCGCACAGGGAGTCTGTGGGGTTTCATGTTTGCTTTTCTTGTCCCTGCTCGTTACTTGGGGAGGCCAATGACCATCAAGGCAGTGGACCTCCTGCTATTGGGTTTATTAGTACTTTTAGAGTCCTGTCAAGCAGCAGTAATGTAGATAAGCTGCTACATGGAAGCGGTTCAGACACTAATTAAAACTAGACTGAGAATTACAAGGACAAACTCAGCTATAACGATGTCGAGAAGAATCTTAAAACACAGGAAATGTCAGTTCAAACCTGCCAGTCAAACGGCAGTGCTGGGGCAGCTCCTGCCTGACTTACTTAAAGATTTAGACAGACCTGTTATTATATATTTAGATGATAAAGACATGGCTATCTCAAAAGAATCCCCTCATTTCATTTCATAATCCAAGCAAGCCCCCATATAAAACAGTGAATGCATGATCTTTTTTTTCATCAGCCAAGGTAATTCCACTAAGCAAGAATACTATGGACTCGAGCATCATGCTTGTGCGGCGGCACAGATACATGCACTTCTTGTTTTCTAGCCTGCATCGTATGTGGCAATGGGTTAAGCTTTAAAGTGTCTATAGCCTTTGAATCAGAAGAGGCTTCTGTGGTCTTTCACTGGGAATTTTGCCACGATCTATTATTTGCAGTCTGGTTTGTGAAAGAGATGGGAGAGTTGAGGCCGGCAGAAGTAAAGCAGTCCAGAAAGGTGGAACTGCTGTAAGATACACCCAGTGTATCTTCCCGGGTGAGTTCAGTCTCACGATGAGCAAACGTACCAGTTTTATACCTGTGCACTGCCAAAGGCAGCACCAGAGCTAACTCATTAGGGTGGGTGAGGTGTCTGAAATGATGAACTTAAGAGGCCAGGGCAATTTGAGGACAGCTTAAGTTCAAAAAGACGTATCTATAGCCAATGGGAAGGATTGGAGTTCATTTCTGAGCCGGGTAGGACGGAAGACACCTTGTCGTAGAGGGAGTCATTGTTCTGAGAGCTGTGTGTGATACAGGCAATACCTTGCTGTTCATCAAGGGCAGAACGTCCCTTTGCCTCTGGAGGAGGGCATAGGTATGCTAATCCCACAGCAACAGCTGCTTAATTAATAAAGCCACAAGGAAAACTCTGATTGGCTTTGTTCTCTCTTTTCTGACTTCAGGGTTGATGAGTCTGAGACACAGAGAACTACACAAAAACTGTTGACTGCAGTGTCTTGGGACCTTCCAGCAGTGGAGAACATGCTTTTTAGTGGCTGTTTTGTTGGAAATAATAGTAATGCATCTGTACAGGATTTGTGAGCACCATTCCATTACATGCAAGTTTTAAACTTGCTAGGACTCTGTATTCAGTTGTGTAAGTTCTACATACAGGAAATACTTCCAAGTTTCTGGACAGCTCTGTGGTGGTTTGTTCATTTGCTCAAAGAATTTAGACACAGAATGAGGGAGAAAAGGAGAAAACTGACTGGGTGTGGGTTCAGCTGAAGATGGATTTTGGGTTAGAAACTGTGAACAAAAGTGTTATTTTTTTGGAAGTGGTTAAATTCTCTTGACATTTCAGCCTGATTATTCCTGTGGTAATTTGGCTGCTCCTGCCCCAGGGCCAGGCCATGGAATCCAAAGCCAGGCTGTGGGCTTAGGTCAGAATCCGGACCTCCCTCCGAGGTTCTGATGGAGGGACTTGTATCCATAATTATCTCTTTACTCCTAATCAGAGTAGAAACTCTGTTTGAAAAGTGCTCTTTGAGCATTTCAGAGCTGCTCACCTGGCTTCTGTGTAAGTGTGGCACCCAAATAGTATAAAACCAGTAACAGTCACGCTGGGTAAACTAGAGCTGTGGATGTAAGATTGACAGTAACAACACGGGCCATATATATTTACTTGCTTGCTAATTTCAAAGCAACTTGGAAAACTGAAGCTAATATGCAGGGAAAACTATTCAGTATTGATATGGTGAAAGCACCATTCGGGAACAAACGATAAGCAAAGTTAGCAGAGATTTTACTTTGATAGAGCAGTGTATAGTCATATTGTTTCGTGGCAGCTTCAAAGAAGAAAATAATGCCATATAAAACGTATATGTTGAAATTATAGGCAAGAATTTAGATGTGGGTAAGTGCATTTTTCCTCACTCAAACTTTGGGATGAATTTCAGATTTAACACATGTAACACATCCTACGCATAGGATGAGGTCCTACTTTATGCCCTCATGGCTCCTGGCGATGGGTAGTTTATGGCATATCCTTACATGAGGGACGCGTATAAGCCATCATGTTTAATAACTATCAATGCATCAGCCCTGCATAAAGTAGTTTAAGCTCTTTCAGATCCTATTGTCTCCACAATACCCTGCGTCAATTAATTCCACAGTTTCTATTATGATGAAAAAAAAATCTTTGTTTTGCCTGTTTTTAAGTTAATATATCAGATTTATTTGCTGCGGCTCCTTGATCCTTGTAATGTGAGAAATAGCAATTAATAATAATATTTCATCCCTTTTATCCATAACAGTCAGGATTTACATCTCTCTCTCCATTCTCTCTCCTCTGAGCTGAAGATAACGAGTTAATCCAACTTGCGTCCCTGCTACTGTGTCCTTATGTGGCTCCGCTCTTCAATGGCTGTGCATGTGAAATGAGGACAATACTCCCTGCACCATCAGATAGATAATTGGTGCTTGTAAAGAACTTAAGGACCATTACACAGGAAAGGTGTTATCACAGCATTCAAAATGCCGTGTATAGATTAATTCGTGGGGGACATGAGCATAAATTGGGTCATTCTCATTCACAAATTGCTTTTCTTACAAAATACAGACATCAATTACAAGCATCAGTTTTTGCAAATGTGGCCATTATTTACTAGAAAACACTCCCCAAATTATCTTGGCTCTAAAATACGAATATTGCTGTGGAAGAAAGGTATACAGTGAGCCCATTCAAAACATTAATTGGTATGAACTGAAAGATAAGTCCCCCACACCTCGTTATTCATTGCCTTGCTCCTGAATCACAACTCATACAATGCATCTGTCATTCCCGGACCAAATGAGTGATTCCAAATCCCATGGCAGTATTTCTTAAGTCATTTTACCATAATTAAGTTTTGATTTGTCTCTTTCAAAATGATTTTTCCTTGCTGAATCTTTGAAAGAGAGATTACTAGAACAGTTTAAACAGCAACTTTTAAATTCTACCAGGTTCTCTTTTAAGGCGTTTGCTTACGGCTGGTTTCTTAATCTTTAAAGCCTGTTTTTCTCTTTCAGGTTGTCTATTGAGATCACTTTGTTTTACTTAATGTCAATATTCCGGCAGATTTCAGAACCAAATAGTGATGAACGTGATTAGAATCAGAGCTTTGTTAAGTGCTATGAGAAGATCCCTTATTTCAGCAGGGGAGATATATCACCTCTGTGGCAAATTATATCATGCTGACAGAGTGAAATGTACTGTAACCCGATGAAAAAAGAACATGATCTAACTGTATTGATACAGGAGGAGAGAGACGCACACAGTGTTCAAAACAACTATGGCAGGAAGAGTTTGTGGTTGTTTTTTGCCTCTGGTTTTCATTTTCTGAAGCAGATAGTGAGGTATTTGTTCCTCTGGATAGAAAAGTACAGCCTGTGCCTGGTTGATAGGTGGGTCTTATTCGTTTGCTCATTAATTGACAGTTTATGGTAGATGAGATGTGGACAATCACAGTGAAAATGATGAGGAGCCGTCTCAAACAGCAAACATTGCAGGCTCCCGTCTTGTGAAATTGGACACTGAACACTTTTTAAAAACCTTTCTTTTCAGAGGAACAGATGGATGGTTCACAGGCCATAATTAAGACCATGTCCCTTCCCTAAAATGCTTTTGATGTCAGGGCCAAATTTCATTTACTGTTACATCAAATCGCAGATTAAATCATTATCTACTTCATCCAAGGCAACAAAGACAGCCTGGATTAATAGAGGAGTTGCTGGGAAGAATATCTACTTAAAGCACATGTATAGTAACAGAGGAAGGAAAGCCCAATGCTGAAAAGCAATACCATCGAGCACTAATACAAAGCAAAATTATTCAGGCCTGTGGTCTTGTTTGCTTCTTTGCTGAGTACATTGGTTTGCTGAATAGACCCCAGAATAAATTGCAATTCACAGATTTGACTGCCCGTATAAAAATGTACTGAGGTTTCTTGAGGCCAGGTGGGGAGGCAGCGTTCCTAGATGGTTGCTCGCATACAGGATTTTGCCATTATGTAAATAATACCATTTACCATTGCAGGTTAAAGGCGTCAGCGTGTTCAAAGCAACGAGCACAGAGCAGCGGGGCCGCTCCAAGTGGTGTTTTGTGTGCACAAGAAGAGCCTGTCCTTCAGCATCCTGCGCCGAGATCGTTTGATATCGCAGGTCAGGCTAAAGCTGCTTCTATAGACTCACTGCATTTGATTTTAAAAAGTAGTTTATCTGTCAAAGCAAGTTCTTTTTGAGTCCTGCAGTCATTGAGACTGCCAAAGCTGTCTGCTTTCCTGCTCCATCACTGCACTCTTCATTCTAAGCCATTGCCACAAAACATATTTCTACCGAAGAAACCCATTTCCAGCTGAAATACAACACGAAGCTTCCACTACACTACCTATTTTTCAGATCATCAGGTGCATCAGTAAACGTACCTACCATTTGGAAGTGTTTGTTAAACCTGTACTTAAACTGGGCTTTGAAATGGCAGAAAATTGCGTGTTGGATTTATCATTAAGGAGGGTGATGGGGAGAGAGGGGGAAAAAGCATTGTCTGGTCTATGAATAAAAGAACAAGGCGCCTTTTTCTTTTCCCCTCACTCATTTTTCAACCACCGGTGGTTGCAATAAAGATGGGATGAAGCGTCCCGTGGCCCCTGTGATAGTCTTGACCAAATGTGTTAAATCTGAAATTCATCCCAAAGTTTGAGTGGGGAACAATGTGCTTACCCACATCTAAATTCTTGCCTATAATTTCAACATGTACATTTTATATGGCATTATTTTCTTCTCTGAAGCTTCCATGAAACAATGTGACTATACATTTCTCTATCAAAGTAAAATCTCTGCTAACTTTGCTTATTGTTTGTTCCCGAATGGTGCTTTCACCATATCAATACTGAATAGCTTCCCTGCATATTAGCTTCAGTTTTCCAAGTTGCTTTGAAATTAGCAAGCAAGTAAATGTATATGGCCCATGTTGTTACTGTCAATCTTACAAGAGTGTCAGAACAAAAATGTTCTAAGAATTATTTTTAAAATTAACTATTTTTAAAATCAAGTATTTTTAAAAGTAAGTATTTTAAAATACTTTGCAAAATGGCAAGAATGGTTATTTTGTTTTTTTTTTTGCTTTCAAGCTACTCAGTTCTCTATTACCCAAACGATCGTTTTCTGCACTTGTATAAAACAAAAATAGTTTTGCTCTTAAAAGACAAGATTTGGCACTTAGGGCAAAATCCTCCTCTCCAATCTGCAATGCAGATGCCTTCGCCGCAGAGCAGATTTCAGCTGCCGTTCTGCATTCATTTCATGCATAAAACTTCCCCTGACGTCTATGGGAGCTCCACGCACGGACTCCGTTCAGACAACACAGAACAGGCTGGAGGGAAGAATATTCCCCTGATTTATTTTGAATGCCCAGGCCCAAAATCTAGACGGAGATTGAAGTCGTGGTGGTAGCGACCATTTTAAGGTGGTTCTCGGATGCGTTGCCGTGGTCTGCTGGAGAAGCTGATGTTTTGGGGAGGGGGAGCGCGGTTCCGTGACCGGTTCCTGTTCTCCGAGGCGAGCAAAGGTGATAACTCTGCAAACCTCCCAGCTAAAATTTAATGTTAAAACCAATTCACTGCAGCCGAGGTTACGCACAGGGCTGTTCCCAGCGTGGATTGAAGCGCCACTGTCCCCCCAACCCGTCTCTTCCATCACGTGCAAAAATTCCGCAGGAGAAGCCCCCGGGGATGAAGTGGATGTGAATCCTTTTGGTGTTTGTACAGGGAATGTTCCTTCCCCTGTGTTGGGAGAATGTGTTAAAGCCGGTACCAGTCGCTCTTTCTGTGCGCCTTGGGGCAACGCAAGCAGGATTTTCTCTTTAAATCACTGCTAATTAGAGTGACTAAATCTAACGAAATAGCAGCAGTGAATATTAATTGAAAGAAACCCCCAATCTCACCTAGATGTGTTTTGAATTATTCCGTTGGTTTTTGTCTGTAAAGAGTCATACAAATACTTTTACGTATGTGTGTCCGTGCCTAAGAAAGTGTGAAAAAGGAAAGACAAAAAATATGAAAATGTATTTTGGTAGAAATTTCCAGCAGAAATATTTATTCAGCCACGTTCAAATCTATTTGTTTCTCCTCCCTAAACCACTGTATTTCAGAAAAAGACAGGGGAGAAGACCGTCATCTAGTTCAGATTTCCGTGCCAGATGTGGCCAATCATTAAAGACACAGGGTGAAATTTTGAAGAATAATTTTATTGTAAAGAAGAGGCCTCAGTGCTCAGCAGTGCTGCTGGAAATGGCGGGAGTTTGGACACCCGAGCGGTGCTTTAGTAGTTTTGAAATGTTTCTCCAGTTGCAAGGACTGAAATCGGTTCAGGGAGGTGATATTATAACATAAACCCATAATTTTTGTTCTATAGGAAAACTTTCTTTGCATCTTATTGCTGGCTTGCTACTTACATTTCTGGCTGACTACTTACAATTAATTTCCTTTAGAGAACAGAAAATGTAAAATATCGTATCCCGTACACCTTCATCTGGAATGTTGATCTTTATGGGGATGTTATTGTTTTATTTCTTGAATGGGACAAAAGGCCTTTCAGTGTAAGTGCTTGAGCTGGTTCCACTGTTTCTGTGTTTCTCTATAATTTTTTCCATAAACTTGGACAAGTCACTTCATACCTGAATTCCATTCAAACCCAAATTGGAAGCCAAGAGCTGGAACCTGCCTGTGATCTTTGTCCTCTTCATAGGCCTAGAGAGAGTACTCAGTAAGAAGGGAATTGGGAGATTAATTAATATCACCTGTCCTGGCATTAATCATTCACTCTCAAAATTATATGAAAGATACAATGGGATTAAATGGTAAGGGTGATTTAAATATTTGAAGTGCATTTTTTGAACAGAGGAGGTGCTGCCTCAACCTCAAAAAAGGTTCAGAGAGGCATCGCTTTGCTTTCATGATCTATATGTATTTTCAAAAATGCTTTATCAATTTTTATCATTCAGTGACAATGCTGCAAGAATTCCAAATTATCCTTTTGAACTGTAAAATAGAGAACACCGTTATTTTAAACCTTTCCCTTTTTAAGGTGTAGTATCAACTGGATCATATCTCAGCACGTATATGCTGCGGTTTGCACAGTCATCAGTTCCCGGCGCTGGGAGCCGCGCGAGGCTCCGCGACAACCTCTCTGCTGTGTAACAAATTCAGTGCAAATCCTTGGGATCCACGTCCCTACGAGTGCGTGTTTGCCCGTCCCCTGCCTGTTACCGCATTACACAAGAAATCTCCAATTTAGCCTCTAATCCTGGCAAGCATTTCTTGGACCCGATCACTGTCCTTTCACGTTGGCCAAGTTTAAAGGGGGAGAAGGAGGAGGAGGAAGATTAGGCAGCTGCTCTGAAAAGCCCTTGGTGCACACTGTATTTACCGAGATGGGTCATAAAGACAAGCTTTGCTGCTCTTGTTTGCTTTTTGGATCAAGACTGTCTGATGTTTGGGGAACAGAGATCACGTTTTCTTGCATGTGTGTCTTGTGATCGCCGTACGGCTTAAGGACCGTGCGGAATAAACTTGCGCTCCAAAGGAAGTTGGCAATAAAGTTCACTCTATAAAAAGAAACCTGCAGTTAGGATACAGTTTCCTATTCTGAGTCAAAGCAGGGTGTCGAGTCAGAAATTCCGACCCAGCGGGTCAGGAAGGATTCCAGGACTTCTTGAATCACAACTGAAATGTGTTCCCTTCCTTTCACCCTTCTGGCCCAGGTCCCGCTGGGATTACTACTCAGAATTATTCCATTCAGTTCATTGTGTGGCTGGTGCTTAATGCGAGTACAGACTGTGTTTGCCTCCCGCTGTAGCTTCTCTTCCTATTTTAACCGGCTGCTCTTGTTTCTCCTTTACATTCTGTGCATATGACGAGCTCCACACCCCATTTACAAGACTTTCCTATATCTAAAACACAGGAGATGCTGAATTTTACCCAGAACCGATGAAGGTAGCTGCTCTTGCTGGTCCCAGTATCCTTGCCCACAGTATTTCACTTGTAAAAGCACATCACCAATGAACTTAGAAGCTATTTGGACAGTGATTTTATTCTGTACTTCTTTTTCCATTAGAATTACTTTGAGAAGGACACACAACTTTTTAAATGAAGACTTTTCTTTCTTCTTCAAAAAAAATCTTGGAACATCTGAACAAAAGCATGTACTTTGTTTCCATGTGATAACACTTACAATAAAGACAGTGCCCAAAACACAAACCACGGCAGTTTGTTCTCTATTCACTGTGATTTTATGGACACATTTGCATTAAGATCTCACCTATTTTTCCCTGTCTGTATATATGCTTGGCAGCCTACATGGAGAATAGGAAATATTTATCATAGTTGTCATTCTCAAGTGGTACCGACTCCCAAATATAAGGTCACAAAAATAGTATAAGTAACCATAAATTACATATACCATGTGTAACACGTGGGGCTGTGATACTTTATGATGTGAAGAAGTGAAAATTTTAAGTCTATCTGGAAAGACAGCAAAATGTAAAATGACTGAACCTCTTGTAATGTAGAATAGATCAAATTGGATGCAATGGAGCTAGTAGGACATACCTACCTGGATGGTTTTACTGAGTTCAGTCATTTATTGTATCCCATCCTCCTGCTTTTCTTCCCCCCAAGGGTACACTAAGACAACATGATTTCTTTATCTCCACCATTATGCAAACAGCACATGCTAAGGATGAAATGTGCAAATGTAAAGATAATGCAGTAATTAGCAAAGACAATGGGCACTTAAAAAGAGAAACAAATCTAAAAGGTGAAATAATAGTGTTAGAAGGAAGTGAACTTGTAGGTAAGTGAAACTCATGAGATGAGCAAATTCACCGGAGTTTTGGTGGTTCTGTGGATCAAAGGGCATGTCATTAGATAAAGCAGTAAGTGGTAAAACAAGGCAAAATAAGTCTGTGACTTAATCATTAGGCTTTAATAATTCTCCTTCTCTTTTGCCCAGGGTATCTCTCACTCCGCTACACACGGCTCGGTCATCAAAGGCTGGGTGGAGCACGCTCCGCCTCGAGCACCCTGTCATTTAGTAGTGAGGACATGTGGGTTTGAACCTCCTTAGGCAGATGTCTCCCATTTCCTTGTTACTCTGCTAAAAGGGGACATTACCCCAGCATCTTAAGAGAACATTTGTTTAAAAGGATGACCTTAGGTACCTAAATGTGAGGAGAACGTTCTTGGATTCCAGGAGAATTGCCTTCCTTTGGACAGGGCGATGCATCCGCCTATGTCCGGTGTAAATCTGTCCCTCAGTTCTTCTCCTGTCAGATTAACGCCTCTGATAGCTCTCAGGTTTCGGCTAAATATGATGTGTTGAATTCACACCATCACCTGAAGCTCTCGATCCTTCTCTGCTTTACAACAGGAAGGTGTGAAGTGGTTGGGAATCAGAGACACAGTGTTCTAGGTTGACATGACACATGTATAAAGGACAGAGTGTCTGGCTGATGGAGAATTATCAATTCTCCAAAGTTATCCAGACAATTAAATTCAACAGTATTCCCTGAAAGTAAAGCAAACAGTTTCATAACAAATATGAGGCCTTGGTATAATGTTCTTTAAGCTTCAATGATTGTTTTCTGCTACCCTTATCTACAGTCGTGCTGAATAAAGCTAGAGCTAAACGGAAAGTTGAATGTATTCACGAGGTGTTAATGTCTACATCTTATTATTTGCAGTCTCTCAGAGAAGGCAAAAGTAACTACAAATAGCGCTATGCCAGAAACTGGTTTCTTGAGCAACAAGATTATTTTAGCTCAGGATGAAAAGTCTGGATGAAAAATGCAATGCCGTGCTGCAAGGACCATCTCAGGTTCCTTTCCCATTCAAGACAGCGGCAGTTGTTTGTCTGTCTTATTTTTCATCTGCTGTGCATTAACCTATGAGGCTTCAAACCGCACGAGGAGCAGAGAATGGCCGTCTGTCCCGCGCTGCTTTTGCTCGAGCACATGCAGCTTATTGTAGATGATGATTCCTTTGCAGGAGAAACAATGAGCCTGATGAATCAAACATTTTCACAGCAGTTGAAAACTATAGCTTGGCAACCAAGGGGAGCGGGAAAACATTAAAGATAACGTAGTAATAACAGACAGGGAAGAAAGATGGGGTAGAAGATAACAGGGCATTGGGTAGAGCACACAAGCTAAACAGGAAAATTAGATGAAGACAGAAATGTGAAAAAATGGGGAGGTAAAGATTGATAAATCTGTCTTGCCAGGTAAGCAAGCTGTGTTGTCTTACTTTGGGAGAAGGGGAGGTTAGAGCTGTTGACTGACCTCTGGTGAAATGTAGTATGTGTTTTTACAACATCTTAGTAATAGTAGTAGTTATATTGCATAATGGTGTGAGAAGCGGATACTTGTAACGCTGATTCTAGCACTCTGGCTTGCTGCTCTGACTGCCAGGAGACCTTATTCCTTCTAGCAGGGTGCAGGGATACCCTGTCCTGCAGGGATACCCTGTCCTGCAGGGATACCCTGTCCTGCAGGGCTGCTGCAGGTGCCATATGGGCTCCACCTTCGGGTTTTGTGGTGCTTTTTAGCTGAAGCTCCGTTGGATTCACGTGTGCCCTTTAAGTGCACGTTTCTTTTATCCGAGGTATCCTAATGGAGGTGAAAGGAAAAGTTTGGTGTCCAGCACTTAGAGCATAGTTGAAATTTCATGGCTTGAGGCTTTCATGTGATTTGTTCAAGGAGTTTAAAGCACGTGGCCAAACACAGCCGATCTGCATTTTGGTTGTATAAATGTCCCTGTACTGAAACCTGAAGAGTGTTTGGTGGTGTTTTTTTTTCCTATTCTTATCCTGGAAACTGCTTTTAAATCTGTGTCCAACAGACCTTTGCAATAGCCCTTCTATGTGTTCAGAGACAGACATAGAGCTGGTTGTGGGCTGGGATGACCATACTGCAAAACCCCGAAACCAGCTGCGTGTTGCCCAAAGGCAAAGCCCGAAGACTCACAGTTTGTGGGCCCGTTCTTGCGGTGAACTCCTGTGGGGAAGGATCAGGCAGCGTTTGCTTCACAAGCGACACCAGCACACACATGCCCAAGCACCACCTTTCCCATTGAGCACCGCTTCCCTTTCTCCCTCCTTTCCATCCCTCTGGTGTTTCTTTGGCCGCAAAGTCCGTTATACATGCCATCAATCCTGCACAGGAGATCCCTTTTTTCCCCCTAAGCCTGAAGGCGTAATGTTGCGTTTTGCAGCCACAACCTCAGCGATGTGCAAACGCTGACGCTCACGCGCCGTTGGCCCCGCGGCTGAATGAGCGCAGGTCTGTAGCAGCAAACCGCAGACCTCGAGCTGCTCCGCGTTTGCCTTATGCGCTACCTAAGCTGCTTTAAAACCCGGCACATTTATAATGTGTGGTGTCATCTCGCAGACTCTGCCAGCGAATGTAAATGGCATAAAGAGCATGTGGAACAGATGGAATGAGACATGCACGTAAAGAATTAAAGTATTTGTGAGGGAATTTGGCAAGGATATTGGAATGCTTCAAGCTCTGCGTACGGGGGTGGAGGGAGGGAGACCAGGATGAGTTGGGGGGCTGAATGCTGGTGATCCATTTCTTTCAGAAACAGTATGTGACCTATTTCTGTAATCGTGCTGAACACAGCAACCGATATTCCTTTTTTCCCAGCTTCCTTCAGGAAGCTTGACAGCTTCTTTAGTTGGAGGAGAGGTTTCCTCGAGGAAGAAGCTGTGAGTTATTTGGTTTCTTGTTGCGAATATTAGAGCGAATGAAGGATAGCGAAGAGAAAAAAGGAGGCATGGGGGGATGGAGTGACTTGTTATGGGCAGTAACAGCACACCCACCTGCGCTCCGTGCGAGGAAACGGTGAAAAGTATTAACTAACGCAGTTAAATATACTTATGTGAAATTACTTAGGGGTTTAATTTTAGAGCGGCCTTATATATTGGCTTAGTCTATTTTAAAAGTGCCTTTTTAGGAGGTTTTATACACATGCATGAGAATTGAGTTATTTTGAGTGGTTTACCAAATTGGAAAGGAACAGGAAGGGATTTTACGTGGAAGTGATACGAAGAAAAGCCACTGGGAAACAGAATAGAAAGGACTTTACAGACCCTTTGCTTTTGCAAATCCTCTTATGCAAACTTGGGGAGCGACGTTTTTGAGCAGCTCGTTGCTTGACCTTTTCCTTGGATGCAGCGTCTGGAAGTTGACGATGAGACGCTGGGTTTGCTTGGAGGGAGCTCTTGCAGGGAGCTGCTGGATCTGCTGCGCCGCTGGTGACACATCCGCACGGGTTGTGTGACAGCCCGGTCCTCAACCCAGCGTCGTAACCTTCACTTCTCCTTTCTGGCTGAGGGGCCATAGAAACCCTAAACCTGTGGATAAATGTTTTTGTTCACCGCTCAGGCAAAACATCTAAATTCATACACGTGAAAGGAAGGTTTCTTCCAGCCACGGGAAAAGCAGGTACATTAATGAAAAGCATTTTGGAAATAAAAAGTGACACCAATTTGAGCAATGTGGACTAGCACTCTTAGGAAAAGGTAACACCTGATGGTTTTGATTAAATTGCTAACAGAGCTTCTGGTGGTGCTGCTGGAAGCCCACATCAGTTAGTTTGCCCAAAAAGAGATCCTGAAACAACGATGTGAATTGAAGAGACAAGTCAGGTTTCCCTTGATAATCGTAAAGGGCTCAAATTACCTTCCTTTCCATCCCCAAAGGGGGCATAAATACTTCATTTATGAGATTGTTTGCGCATGACTAATCTATTTCTACTTGCTAATTGTAATGACTAATGCGTCTTACAAGACAAATATTAGCTTGTAATAATACCTGAACAAGTAGATTTATAAGCGTTAAGCAAAAATACAAATAATCAGCAGAAGCTGGCTGGTATTATCTGCTAATTAACTGTAAAGACACTTTTTATTTGGAAGAAGGAGTAAGAAGATTTCTCAAGAAACAGAAGAAATAACTAGGCCGAGCTGCTGTTCTCTTGGAAACAACAAAAAAGGTAGTATCAGGTAATATTTAATACATTTTCACGGGAGGTGAATTCAGTCAAACTTCCCCCACTGACGTCAGTGCAAGAAAAGCACTTTGGGCCTGTTCCTGCCGGCTGGGACCGTATGTCCAGCGGGGAGGATTTGGCAGAGAGCTCCGAGGAGCAGGGACGACAGCGACAGGAGCGGGTAGCGGCCGTGGGGATGTGGTTCTGCACTGCCCAGCCAACCGACCTGCTCACACATCCTTCTGAGTAACGTCGCTGAGCAAATAATATGTTTGATACGTACAATACTTTGGACTTGAGCCGTTGTGCTTTGTTTAAACAGAATATTAACATTCTGCAGTGGTATTACATGTGCTGTATTAAAAGTGGGTTCTCTTTCAGTCACATGAAACATCAGAATCATTATGGAACGTATCTCCAAATTTTTGCAGTTGATAGGCATACATGATACCAAAGGGATTTTCCAACATCAAGTTTGTGTAGAGGTAAAAGCAGCACAGCTCATGTACAATGAAGGGAGTGGAGCATCTCCCGTGTGAGGAAAGGCTGAGGGAGCTGGGGCTCTGGAGCTGGACAAGAGGACACTGAGGGGGGACTCATTCCTGGGGATCAAGATGGAAAGGGGGAGTGTCAGGAGGATGGAGCCAGGCTCTTCTGGGTGACAACCAGTGACAGGACAAGGGGCAATGGGTGCAAACTGGAACACAGGAGGTTCCACTTAAATTTGAGAAGAAACTTGTTCCCGGTGAGGGTGGCAGAGCCTGGCCCAGGCTGCCCAGGGGGGTTGTGGAGTCTCCTTCTGTGCAGACATTCCAACCCGCCTGGACACCTTCCTGTGTAACCTCATCTGGGTGTTCCTGCTCCATGGGGGGATTGCACTGGATGAGCTTTCCAGGTCCCTTCAACCCCTGACATTCTGGGATTCTGTGAATGTTTGAAAACCGCATTTAGAGGAACTCTATTGGCTTTGACACCTCCTGAGTGCATCCTCAAGTGCTCACAGTCCAGCACCTCCTGTGAATCGCACCCCTGCGGCCCAAGGGGCAGAATTGGAGCATCGATTCCCAGCCGGTGCCAGAACACCCTTGCTAGAACGACATTACAGCTGGTGAGTGCCGGGCTGGAGCCAGAACCCGCCCGCAGCCGGGCAGCGCGGGCAGCCGGAGGGTTTGACCTCGGGTGGCAGCGACTGTGATGCTGTTGATGTCTCTGAAAATTGATTAAAGTTGGCTCCTGCCTCCAAAGTCACAAATTGGATTTTGGCTTATAAATGGTATCATAACTTCAAAAATAGGCTCTAGAGTAACTTTTTACGATAATAATATAACCCTACAGTTAAAACCTGTGAGTATTACCTAAGATATTTGACCTATATTACAGACACTCATCCAGAAGCCAATTGGCTTGCCTAAAATGACAAAGTGAACCAAGGCTAATGCTAGAAATATTATGCAGCTCTCATACTCCCAATTCCTTTCTTCGGTTTTGATATGCTCCGAGTTTTTAATATTCTGATAAGTGATCATAATATTGCACGCTGAGAACTGGGCTGGGCAGGCTCCCCTCCGGGCAGGTATCACGGGTCGTGTGCCCAACTCTCCAGCTGCAAAACATTGCAACGCTGAGCTGTAGACTGGGAATGTGCTCACCTGCAGCTCAGGTCTGCGTCCCGTTGAGTCTTGGTAAAGATTTAGTGTATTTACAATGGTAAAAACCAGCAAAATAATGATTTATGTGCATTCTCCTGGTCCATCATACTGAGCTCACGTTCAGAGACCACACTAGAGATTCAGTAGCAGTATTACAACCCAGTTTCTCATTTTACTCAAACTATACAGTTAGCGTTCTAGTTCAGATTTTACGCAAAAATGTTTCTTCCCAGTACAGATTTGGAACACCAACTGGGTTTTGTCAAATACTGTATTAGCTTGGAGTTTAGACCAGAATTTAGACGCTGCAGCGTGCTGCGACTTGTAGCTTTGTCAATCATTTAAAAAACATCGCTGCTATAATACTCATTATACTGCTAAAATGCTCACTATACTGCTAAAATACTCGCTATACTTCTAACTACAAAAAAGAAAAGAAAAAAATGTGAGAGTAAGTTTGTATCCATAAAGCCACAACAGATGTGGAATAATCAGCATGTACAAACACTACTTGTTTCCTAATATGAGTAGAAGGGTTTATTTAAATGGGCAGAGCTGATCTTTGCCCACGTGAGGCCCGTGTGCCAGAACGCTGAAGGTCAGCCCTGGTTAGACTGGAGCAGGATCAGCTGCAGCTTCAGAAAACCCAGTTGCTGGTCGGAACGAGCGTCTGGTGGTCAGGGGGGGTGTGGAGGGTCACACAGGAGGGGGAAAGGACCAGAAACACGCTCCTGTCGTAACCAGGTCATTGGTACTCTGCCCATCTGGCAAATCCATTCACATTTTTAATTGCTCTTCCGCACAAAATCTCAGTCAAAGAATATTTCAGCAATGATGATCAACTGAGTTCATAGCTATTTGTTACGTTGTGTGTCTTAAATCAGGGCAAGAGGCCTCAGTCTCCACATAGGAAAACAATAAATACTGTGTAATTAATTTAATTCTTTGCCAAGCAAACAACCATTTCGGTTTCTTTCTGGCATGAGTGTCAGAAAAATAAGAAAATGCAATATTCACTGGGCCGCAGAAACGCAGAAGGATGAACAGATACCCGTAAGCTTGCCCGGCAGTCTGAAGGGCAGGTTCCCTTCAAACACATGGTTCAAGCCATGGCCAGTTTCCTTAGTAATAAAGAAGTTGATTAAATCAAAAGCAGTTGAAATATTATATATAGTATAATTTCTTATAAAGCTCATATTTTAAATTTGTGGTAGTAGCAGTGGTAGTGAAATAGGATTTGCTCTGTAATTCTTTTTTAAATTAGGGCTTGCGAAACCTTAAAATCTTAGAGAACTGAGTTGTTTCATTTAATAGGGCTTGGAAATGGAAATGTCAACACGGGGCATCTATGGCAGTCCTGTCTCTAATTCTTTTATTCCGTCTCATAATTTCAGCAAAAGCTTTCAGCGCAACATTTATCTGCAGCTGATGGGTCACCGAACGCTTACAACTGAACAAAATCAACATCAAAGCCAGCCGGTAAATTATTTTAATGGCTGGATCTTTCACAGAGCAAGCTTCACCCTCCGTATGTTTTGCTTCCTAGAAAAATACAGTTTATATATGTTTTAAAGGCAGAATTTAGCTAGGGTTTACTATTGCTTTGGTTTACATTTCTTCTAACTGAGCTGTAAGTGAAGCTGACAGCTTCGTGGCCAGAGGGAAGTCCTGATACTAAGGATCCAGAACAAAAGGGCCTTAATGAGGTCAGAGTGGTAACAGAATGTAAAACAGAACATTTCTTATTCAATCTCATTATTACCGAGGAGCCTCCAGTGGGTCCTCACTAGTTGTTCAGACTCCCAGTTTGGAATAGGGTGGGAGGAAGCGAAGACAGAAGCGAGAAGCGGCGTAAATTGTGAATAATATAGAGATTCAGAGTGAAATGCAGGGACAGGGCCTTTGCGTTTTTGTCATTACACCTGTGACCGACCAGCTTCTTTGGTTTTTAGATGAGTTATTTGCAGGGATATGAGTCTGAACCTTAATCTCTCTGAAAGGTGAAGTACAGGACAATGGCACCTGCTGCAAACTGCTTTCTGTTCGTCCCACAGATGCTCAGGACCAGCAGGAACAGCTGCACAACCTCTTTGAAAATAAGTACCAAGGCCTCATATTCGTTCTGAAACTGGTGGTTTTATTTTCAGGGAATACTGTTTAATTGCCTTGGGTTTTTTTGGAGCATAACTTTTTAGCCTCAGAAATCTAAAAGTACAAAATGCGGGATTGCTACAGTAAAATATACTTCTTATGATAAGGAAAATAGATCTAGATGAGAGAAGAGAGGAAAAATTGACAATTCAAACTTAATAGTGCCTGTAAGAACTTGAACATGAATGATGCGTGTACGTATGATGAAATATTAAAAGTTATCCTTTAATTAGAAAGAATCTGCATGCTGGTTGCTAAAGACCTGAAGTTCTAGAGCTGTCTTCTCCAAAGGTTTAGCATACCTGTCAGATTGTTTCCATATATTATTATTCAATATATTCATCAATGATTTGGACAAGGGAATAGAGTGACTGTCAGCAAGTTTGCTGGTGACACCAAGCTGGGAGGAGTGGCTGACACTGGAAGCTGTGCTGCCATCAGAGACCTGGACAGGCTGGAGAGCTGGGTGGGGAGAAATGTAATGGAATAGAACAAGGGCAAGTGTAGAGTCTTGAATCTGGGCAGGAACAACCCCAGGTTCCAGTGTAAGTTGGGGAATGACCTATTAGAGAGCAGCGTAGGGGAAAGGGACCTGGGGGTCCTGGGGACAGCAGGGTGACCATGAGCCAGCACTGGGCCCTTGTGGCCACGAAGCCAATGGTACCTGGGGTGGGTTAGAAGGGGGTGGTCAGTAGGTCAGAGAGGTTCTCCTGCCCCTCTGCTCTGTCCTGGGGAGACCACACCTGGAATATTGTGTCCAGTTGTGGCCCCTCAGTTCCAGCAGGACAGGGAACTGCTGGAGAGAGTCCAGCGCAGCCACCAAGATGCTGCAGGGAGTGGAGCATCTCCCGTGTGAGGAAAGGCTGAGGGAGCTGGGGCTCTGGAGCTGGACAAGAGGACACTGAGGGGGGACTCATTCCTGGGGATCAAGATGGAAAGGGGGAGTGTCAGGAGGATGGAGCCAGGCTCTTCTGGTGACAACCAGTGACAGGACAAGGGGCAATGGGTGCAAAGTGGAACACAGGAGGTTCCACTTTAATATGAGAAGAAACTTCTTCCTGGTGAGGGTGGCAGAGCCTGGCCCAGGCTGCCCAGGGGGGTTGTGGAGTCTCCTTCTGTGCAGACATTCCAACCCGCCTGGACACCTTCTGTGTAACCTCATCTGGGTGTTCCTGCTCCATGGGGGGATTGCACTGGATGAGCTTTCCAGGGCCCTTCAACCCCTGACATTCTGGGATTCTGTGACAGATGTTTTCTAGCCAAGGTTTTGATAGCACAGATACTGTTCTTCTGTGTTCTAAAGGATGCTGCTTTTCTTTCTTCCAGCTGTGTGTGAAAGTGTTTACACCAGAGTACAATCAAAATAACCACACAGTTCTAAGGATGTATCAAATCAACTCTCATAGAGCTTGTATTCACTTACAACTGCAGGATTAGGCCCCCCGTATAATTCCACGTCTTCAGTAGAAAAGCTAAATAACCTGGAATTGAGAGTTATCAACTCCTATCTCTAGATCAGAATGGTAACATAACACTTTAAATTCAAATCTATTGTGTGGTTTGCTTTTTTTCTTTTTTAGATTCTTCTCAGTGATTACGGAATCCATTCGAAGAAATTACAGCTTGGAAATTGTACAGTTTGCAACAGGAGGAACAATAACTCTAGAATGAATATTTGAAGGGGGAAGAGCTGGAAGGTAACACAAGATGAAGAGAAAGAGCTCCGGTAGGCCGGGCTTTACTGTGGTCAGTGATCACAGACCATAAACCATAGTTTTTATTCATCTTTTTTTGTAACAGAACTTGAGCATGGCTGAAAAAAACAGCAACAAATATTTCTTAGGACTTAAAAACTTTATCTTTTCTTGCCACAGTTAAGCAAAATGATTTTTAGAATTACAAAAAAAAATTGTGGAGTGAGATACTTAATTTGCCTTTTGTCTGTACTTTGTCTAGAAAGGCCATAGCAGGCCCTGGCAGATTTTTGTTGGTTGTAATTTTAAGCTGCAAAGTAAACCTTGTAGGTTTGGCAGGAGAAGTCTGTATATATTTCAGGGCAATATTTTGCAATTCGTGTTTGTATAGCCGTAAACACCTGCTAATGCCAAAGGGGAAGAGGACTTTAATCCAGATAAAATAAGATTCTTAAACACTGACAACTCGGCTCAGATTCGTGGGCTGATTTTAATATTTGGGCTCCCATGGCAAAAGCTGCACATTCCGCATGTTGCCGGGCTGGCGGCTTCCAGGGTCGGGAACATCCAGCGACATCACCCATCCCCACTTACCCTACAATCTATTCCAATAAACAGACTTGGAGTTTTGTTCTCAGAATGTGTTCACCAAATATTATTTCCATATTTACTCTGCCTTTCAGCCTTAAATATTTTCTTTGTAATATTTTTGTCCTGTATCGTATTTAACACCTTTTAATAAGCCGAATTCTTACCAAGCGAGCTCAAGAACATCTGAAAGATGAAATCTATCTCTTTGATGGTATGAAACCATGACCCAACAGGCCCATCCTCTGCCTAGAGGGCTAGTAGGAGCTTCATGTTAGATTATTAAATCCTTTAGAAACTCAGGTATGTTTATTCATCATACGAGGTATCTAGCCAACACCACGATTCTTTCCTCTTTTGAGTGCAAAAGTAATTTACAATTAAAAAGCAGTTGCCATTTTGCTCTGCCTAAATCATGCTCCTCTTTTATTCCTGAATAGTTTCAGTTGTCATTTACTTCTTTCTGTTTTCTTTTTTTCCAGATAGCTCATTTGCTTTGGTTCTACAGGATATTTAAATGCGAATTTACAGTCGTGTCTCACAGAAGCCAACAGGGCGTGCTGATGCACAAAGCTGTTCCATGCCTCCAACTCAAAATAAACACGTTCCTTTGTCTCCTGCTGGTAGTTGCCTTTGCAAGACCTTGCTGGCCAGTTCCCTATCTGCTGAAACTCCTACCCCTTACACCTCAGCTTCTCAAAGGCCCTATGAGCATTCTCTTTATGCGAGCATTCTCTTTAAGTGAAAACTTCCCACCACAGCGACAGTGTTTTGACTGTCAAGTGGGACATCGTATATGGCACTGCCTAAAGCTTTACTTTTTAATCTTATCTATTACTCTTTTCAACAACTTTCATTTTTAGCATTACATTTTCTTGAAAGTTAACGGTTTGCATTTTGCTATTTGCTTCATCCCTACCAGTTATACCTGAAATGTCATCTAAATATCACCGTGATGTGAGAAAGAAATCAATCTACTCCCCTGCTCCTGGACTGTTTTTAGCCTTCCGTCCAAAGGCAATTTCTAGAGGCTTTCCTCATCTTCTCTCAAATCGCTTGCTGTAGTTTATACTTTGGACCGTCAAATTTAGCTGTGCTTTCTTCCAGACTCCCTTGCGCTCCCATCACTAGGAAAGGCACCGTGCTACTAGTATTACTCTTTATAACTAGTTGGGCACCTTTAGCACCTTCCGTCCTTTCACCGTTGGTTCCTCGGTTCACCCCGCTCCTCCCTGCTCTCGTTCCACTCCTGCTGCTCCATCTCCAACAGTAAGAAATGACCTTTTTCTTTCTAGACAGTAAAAGGCCGTGTCTGGGCTCGTCTCCCTGCTTTCTTTCCCTCCTCTCATGTCTCTTTTACAACCCAGAGTCACTATGATAATTTGTCTGGTTTTTGATACAAATCTAGGAACACTTTAACCCCGTGCGGCTTCACCAGAGTGAGCCGAAATGCCTCGTTCTTGTCATTAGGACACCTATTAACTGGATCTTTTTCTCTTTTCACTTTCTTAATGATAAGACCTTCAGTTAATCTACATCCTCTACAACAGTTTGCAGATTTCTTTCAACGTGATCTTGTAGGTGTGGAAAACTTTCCCAAATTGGCTTTCTAGGTCACTTTTCTTTCCCCCAAACTGCTCCTTAATAGGTGCTGTTAGAACAGGATTCACAAAATAAAACCATTCCAAGGGGGTTTTCCTGTGTATAACTCTGGAGAGGTGTGTGGGAACACTGGCCTCTGCCATGCATGTGCTTTTTTGAACCCCCGCACCATCCTGACCCCAAAACTACTGTGCCTTGTGAGGAACTTGGGTGCATCAGTCGTTCATTTGGCCTTGTCTTCATCCTGGAAAAGGAAAAGAAACAGAAAATAATCCATGTTATTAATTTAGATTAATAATATACTTAGTTTCTATACCTATTTCTATCCTTAGGGATCTATCCTGCAGTATTTATTGATAATGATGGTGAGCAAGGATGACTAATTCAAAGACCGCAGTCTGATCACCAGCGCCACTTAACCAATGGGCCTCACAAACATCTAAAACCAGATCTTTTACTTATGTGTTTATTTTCCTCCTGGATAAAAGTACCCATCCCTTCAGAAAATCACTATCTTACTTTAAAACTCAGCTAATCTTTTATCTTTACTAGGAATAAATAAACTTACTCATGTGGCCAGTCCTGTATCTTAATAAAATGAAAATGTAAGTTTACAAGAAATCTGTAGATTATCAGTGCTAAAAGAAATTTAAAATAACTATCTAGTATGGACATAATGTGTGAAATTTTACTATTTTTTATGTTAAAATTAGATGCGGTGAATTTCTTTATGCCAGCAAACTGGCTTTATTTATTGATTTATTCATTCATTCCCCTTCTTAAATGTTCAGTCTGGGGAAGTAAAAGGTTTTGGTTTAAAACCAAAATCATGACGAGTTCTTATTTATAAACACTTGAGCACAAAAAGTAATTCCTGGATGAATTAAATAACACTTAAGAAATTAATGCAACCTTATAAAAAGTAGACTCTGAGAATACTGGAAACTTCTGAAATGAGGCTGTTTGTCTGCAGTATATTGCAAGAACTTGCAGTACCAAACTGCATAAATCATGGACAAAGAACTTCTGAAATTCTTTGAGTTTTAGTAATCCTTAATTAAATTACTGATGTGAGTAGAATTTGTTCAAGAGCAACTCAAGAACCAGGGGAAACAGAATTATTTTCTTTGGAGCTTTTTGACATGTAGAATAGTTAAAGACCATTTGCTTGTATTATATTCTTAATTCAGGTCTCATATCATTCTCCCCACCCTGTCCTTTCCATTAGTGGCTGTTGTACCCAAGGCATCATTAGTGGCAGGATGGATAACTGATGCTGCAGTGTATTTATAAGAACCGCATTATTTTAAGGATGTGGGGTTTAGCCTTTGTTGGTTAATATGTGTTGCTTGACATATTTACAAGTGTCAGATTGTGTTCTCCGTTTATAAGCCTTGTTGCCAAAAGGAAGGGGAGTTATATGGTCCAAAGTAGCTCCTGGTTCTGGATCGCCAGGCTGTACCAAGCCACGTCTGCTCTATGGCAATTTGGCTACTTTGGTGCTTTGCCCCTTACAGTTTGGGGCTATTACAGCATCTTTGTGCTGCTTTGATTCTCCTACATGAAATGAAGAACCAAAATTCGGAAAACGGCAAAAATAACACTTGATTGAATTAGACACAAGACAATCGTTACTTGTACTGCCAAAGCCAGAATTTGTGCGAGTGAATAACTGTGATGTCTAACTGAAATACGCGGAAAAATATGTTTTACCTAGCAATGAGTTCCCTTTGGTAGGAAATGTCGAACACCGCTGCTTTTGGACGCCGACAAAACTTGGCTGAACTCCAGTTCTGCTCCTGGTGTGAGAACCAAACTCTCCATACCCGGCGCTGCGAGAGCCCTGTCTGAATCCAGCTAAATATTCTTCTCATCAGCTAGAGGTACTTGAAAGTACAGCGAAGCGGACGTACCTAAAGACAAAATAAACCCAAGCGACATTCTGACATTCTCGCTTGGCTTTACCCTCCTGACATCTTTGTTTCTTCCTCCATGTTTAGTTTGAAGCATAAGCAACACCTGCTGGTGAAAACAAAGTCTCCGAAACTGCTGAGCCATCCTCCTGGAAGAACAGGTTTGATCATCGCTGTGAGTTGTTCTGGAATAAAAGCAGCTCAGGTTTGATCATCGCTGTGAGTTGTTCTAGAAAAAAAGCAGCTCGCCCGTTGCTGTTTGGACTCATTCTGTGAGGGCAGGTAACTGGCGCCTTCCCAGGGCGCTTATCAGCTCTGCAGGGCGAGGGCTGAGAGTGACCCCGCTGATTCCGCAGCTTTGCAACTTAGTACATTGGCAGAATTAATGTAATAGTCCCTGTGTCTTAATACGATGGAAAAACAGGCGTTTTGTTAAAGTAGAAAAGCCAACGTTATTTCTTGTGTTCATTGATCAATTTTTGAAATGAAGTAAAAGAAAACAGGGAATAAAACTTGAATACCCTGAGCTGGGAAACACGTTCCACCACATACCTTTCAGGATAATTATGCATGAGCAAGTGTCATTTGTACTTGTATGTGATAACCGTAAGTGGGACAATTTCTGGTTTAAGTAACACTATTGTCAGAAGGCAGCAAGGGAGCTTTCCTAGTTTGGGACTGTGAAGTGAATGATTAGACTGTCATGATTTCTCTCGTCTATGATCACTGGATATAATATAAAGTCAAGTAACTGGCAAACTACTTAAAAAGATGCTGTCTTTTTTTTCAGATTCAAACCAGAATGACCTTTGCAATGCAGGGATGCGGTCAAAATGTTTGGCCGGTCGCCTATCACAAATGCGAGCAGCAACTCTTCAGCTTCAGAACACTGACCCATTACAGGTAATTTACTACAAGATCTCTAATTTAAAGAGTAGTTAGCACTCATTAGAATCCTGAAAAATGACCAGGGCAGCACAGTGTGAGTATATTAACATTTCTCCCCATGCAAATGGGTCTGAATCTGTATTAGAGCCCACATTTTCACGAGAAAATCAAACATAATAAGTTGTCTCTACTTGAAAGATCCAGAAGACTAACGCTGACAACTGGAAATACCATTTGGAGGGTAAGCAGCATATGGAAGAAAGATGAATTCTGCAGTGTCTAATTCTGCACAGTATCGTTAGCTTTCATGTGTAATAATGTGATTCTCAGTTTCAAAATATTTCTATAATAAGAAAATATTTTTTTCATGATAAAGAATGTTCTTTTTTCTCAGAAATCAAGTGGATACTTCACTAAAGGGTTTGTTGTACCCAAGGCATCATTGGTGGCAGGATGGATAACTGATGCTGCAGTGTATTTATAAGAACCGCATTATTTTAAGGATGTGGGGTTTAGCCTTTGTTGGTTAATATGTGTTGCTTGACATATTTGCAAGTGTCAGATTGTGTTCTCCGTTTATAAGCCTTGTTGCCAAAAGGAAGGGGAGTTATATGGTCCAAAGTAGCTCCCGGTTCTGGATCGCCAGGCTGTACCAAGCCACGTCTGCTCTATGGCAATTTGGCTACTTTGGTGCTTTGCCCCTTACAGTTTGGGGCTATTACAGCACCTTTGTGCTGCTTTGATTCTCCTACATGAAATGAAGGATCAAAGCCTCTCCTTAGGGTGAGTCTCGGCTTTATTTGGCCAACTAATAGGTGTAAAAAAATGCATATATTGCACTTGTAACTGAATGCGAATATTTAATATGTGTGTTTGAAAACATTTTGCCTCTCACTAATACAGGCCCAGTCTTTGCAAGACAGAATTGCTGTTTGGTGTGACACGGTGAATGGGATTTGTCAGACGCACGTGGTAAGAACACTGGTCTTGGTGGAAAATTTCCTTTGGCCTAAATTCTACCGATTGCTCTGCGTACGTAATGTAGCTCAATGGCTGTGATGCCTGTTTGTGTTAGAGATTTGTTACCATGAGGTAAGTCCAAACAAACGCCATTCAGTCATTGGAACAGATGCTAATCTTAATTTAGTACGAGGAAAAGTAAATTGCAAAAAAGATGCCTAAATAAGATTAAAATCCTGATAAGGAGAGCTGCCATTGAGCACAGAGAGAGGACTTTTTCCACTGAATCAGAGCACTGAAAATGTGCTGTGTTTCTGTATTAAAGCTTATGCTGAGTTGCTGAATAATTTACATCTTTTAAGCAGCAATATGTGCTTTCTATCAGCTGTGGAACACTTCTGTCAGTAAAACTCAGGCAGGTGAGCTTCAATCTGCAGCAGCAGATCAGGCTCCCCCTGGTTACAATCAAAGGGTCATTACAAACAGTGAAAAAGAAGGTATTTGTTATGAATTGCATGCTAATTTTAAACAAAATATTTAATATTTATTGTTTTGTGTCTAATCTTTCCTCTTCTCCAGACTATGACTATTACAGGAATAAATTCCATTTGTTTATTTAACTATTAGGTATTTCTGAGTTCCTTTAAAAAAAAATATATATATATATATATATAACTTTACACAGTGTCTTAAAAGCTGTTTCTAATTAAACGAACGTGGGACTATCACGGATTTTAGCGCAGCCGACTTTCGCGTCCCCTGCAGAACTCGGGGCTGAACTTGACTTTGCAGGGGCGCCCCCGGGGGGGCCGCGCTCGTTCGGAACCCGCGTCGCGTTCGTGTCGCCGCCGCTTTTCAACCGCTTTGAAAACTTGCAGGTGCTGCGGAAAAAACCCGCGGCGGCTCAACGGGTGGGAGCAGCGGGGCCGGGCGGGGGAGAAGAGACAGCCCCACCGCTGCCGCCCCGAACAACCCACTTTAAATAAGGTTTGGCGGCGGCGGGAGCGCCGGAGTTTGTCCCGTCCCGAGGGGCGGGCGGCAGGACCCGGGAGCGGCGCAGCCCCGCTCCCGCGCGCCCCCAGCGGCCCGGCGGGCGCCGCCGCGGCGGAGGGAGGGGCCCGAGGGAGGGGGGAGCCCCAGCGATAGGCCCCCGCCCCTCTGCCGCGAGTCACGTGGGGCGGCGGCGGCCAATGGCGAGGCGAGCTGCGGCTGGCGGCCGCCATTGCTGTCAGAGTGGAGAGAGGCAGAGGCGAGTGTGTGAGGAGGAGCGGGTGAGCGGGGCCGCTGGGCGGGCAGCGCCAGGCGGAGGGGGGCGAGGACGGGCAGGGACAGCGCTCCCGCTCTGCACCGGGGCTGCCCCCCGCCGCCCGTAGCACCGGGAGCCCCGCACGGAGCGTAAACAAGGCGGCGGCAGCGGCGGCAGCAACAGCAGGAGGAGGAAAACACCATCCACCCACAGCCAGCGGCGGCAGCAGCGAGGGGCGGCCGGGCGGGGAGGGGAGGGGACACGGCCTCCGCCGGCACGCGAGACAGCGCCCCCCGCCCGCCGCCGCCGCCACTGCCCGGGGCCGGCACCGGGACCCTCCCCCGCCCCGCCCGGCCCGTGTCCCGCAGGGGCCGCGGCAGGAGACCCAGCCCGCTCCGTCCCCTCCGCCGTTCGCCGCAACGTGTGCCCTGGCCGGGGGGGGGGCCAGACCTGGACGCGGAAGGAGGGCCCCGGGCCCCCCCCCTTCTTCTTCTTCTCTTCGCCCCGGCGGCGCTGAGGCGGCCTGGAGGACCGGAGGAGGAGGCTTCCCCCCCGCTGCCTGCTGAGGGGCCGGCCCCGCGCCGCGCCCCGCCGGACGGAGCCGCTGCGGCCTGAGGATTCCCCGGCCGGCGGCGGGTAGAGAGACTCGCGGCCGGGCCGCCCCGGCCCCCCGCCCGCCGCGCGCCCCCTGCCGGCCGAGCTGCCCCGGGCCGCCCGCGGCTGCCGCCCCGAGGAGTCCCCGCCGCCGCCCCCCCCCGCCGGGCCCGTCTCCCCAGACATGCCCCGCTCTGGCGGCCGGGCTCGCCGAGGATCATGACCGCAGCGGCCAACTGGGTGGCGAACGGGGCCAGCCTGGAGGATTGTCACTCCAACCTCTTCTCGCTGGTGAGTGCCCGGGGCGGGGAGGAGGGGGGCGGTGGGGTTTAAACGTCCGCTCCGGTGCGCAGCGAGTTTGCCGGCCCGGTGCAGCTGCCGGGGGCTTTATAGTCGGGGCCCGCGGGGCTGCTCCTGCGCTGGCCCCTCCCCCGGCCCGGCTCCCCGTGTTTATTTTGCTCTTGAACGTGGTTTGCTGCCAGTGTGTGCGTTGCTCCTCCGAGCGGGGTTGGGTGTCCCCTGCATGTGCGACCATCCTCGCCGGTAAAGACGCTTTTCCTCCCCCGTCACCCTGTGCCCTCAGTGCTTTGTGCTCTGCCGAACTGGGAGTTTTTCCCCCTCTCCTTTCACAATGACAAACGCCATTTCAGCAGCAGCGAACGGTCATGTAGTGCGATTGTCTGCGGGACTTCACGCTCTGGGCTCCTGCGGTTACATGTCAGCTGTGGTTACAGCGGCATCTCCTCTTGGCGTTGATCGTGCTTGGGGCAAGAGGTAAAACAAAAAACAACCCCAAACCTTTGCATTTTTTCTTCTTTGAAGAAAAACAGTAGCTGGAAAAGTACTGTGTTGGGTAGCTCGATTGCATAGGTGCTGTCTGCCCATCTAGCTGGTAATTGACAACTTCCTACTCATATTACATGGTTTAATGTTGCAGAAATTATGGTATCAGTTTTGGCTAGCTGCAGACTTGTAATTTAAATTTATAACAAGAAAACAATTTGTTTCTGTGTAAGGGCAAAGTCATTTGGAAATACATTGTTCCTATATCTGTCAGGTAAAATAACGCAATTATTTCTTCTGGCTGGGCAGCAGCTGAGTGAGTGAGAGGCCGGTTTGATCGGCTTCTAGTGCTGTCAGGGGGCTTGTCGGAGGGAAGGAGGGACTTTTTAATGCGTAGTATGGTATAGTTAAAACAAAAACTCGTAATGCAACTGCAGGCATCACATGTATGAAAGATTTATGGTAGACACCCCTCCCTACATCAGAGCTCTGATAGAATTTGAGGTGGATACAAGTGTTGTTCTTTCGCTGATAGAAAGAATGAAATTGTTGTTAGCTATTTGGTAGGAATTAAGGGGAAAAATTAATTATAAATGCAAATGATCATGCTCTTTGTTTTGTTTTGTTTTGTTTTTTATTGCTGTATGTTTGTTATTTTGCCTCTGTGGGGTTTTTTTAGTGTGTGAATGTTTGGTTTTCTTTTTGCTCACACCTATTAAGAATCCGGCACAAGAGCCGGAGTCAGTTATGCTGCTGGGAAGTTTGCCCAGAGACTCCTCTGTGAGAATAAATGCAATTCTTACTTCAGCTTTATATTGAGCTGTTGATTTGTATAAGTTTGTATCTATGCTTCTGCTTGATAACATTTTCTGATATTTATAGATTTGTAGCAGTGCTGTATGTATTGAGATGCGCTGCTTGTTATGGTGGTTTTGAATAAGCTACTGTTACCCACTGAAAAAAATAGAACAGTAAGCACGAGGGAGACAATTGTAGTTGATTGTAAGAGCAAGGTGCTGGATGGTTGGTCCTTTACAGGGAGAGGGCTGTGAGGTCCCTGTTTATTAATGGAGAATTGAGTAGCGTGTTTTTGAGACACGTAACTTTTCACGTAGTTGCAATCTGCAGGTCTGTCACTGCTAAAAGTAATTGTTGGCGTGCAATTAGCATAAATTATAAAGCAAAGTTATTTCATAGTTATTGTGGTTTGATCTCTCTTACCTCCCTTCTCCCTCCTTACTAGACTAGGGAAATGTTAAATTAAATGGGTGTGTAATATCATTGAAATAAGTTTAGCAAAATTCTCTTGCAGGTGGGTTTAATAATGAGTTTAGTGTGCAGCCCTGTAATTTTGTGGGAGATATCCGTATCTGTAATGTGGTACTATGTATGAAACTGTAACATTTTTATTGTTTTCTGGCTCTGCTTGCAAAAAAAAAAAAATCCAATAAAGCTATATTGTTTAATATAGCTTATATACAAGGACACAGTAACCGTTGGTGGTTTATTTGAAATTACATTAGTATTTGGTAGGATTTATGTAGCACTGAAAGATCTTGAGAAAGGAAATACTGACTGGAAGTAGGTGGCCAACACCACTGACCCTTTAACCTCCAGTTGTCATATTCACTTCAGAATTTATGGAGTGTTAAAGCTACAGTAGTCTGATTACTAATTAGAGAAACTTTTGCTAATCGTTTACTTTTTCAGTGCAACAGAACAAAAACATACATAAGCTAAATCAACTGTTGATGGAAATTAATTCATTCTTTAGGAGTGAGGTGGATTACAAATCTTGTTTTAAAACTGATTCCACTATTAGAAGTTGACAATTAAATTATTTTATCACAGGCTTTGTTTTGGGTGTGAATCAAAAAGAAACACTCTTGACTGGAGAATTACAGTTCTGAAATAGTCTGCTGTGATTCTGTTTGTTGCTGTTAAACTAATATTCCTTGCCACAAACATTTTTTGGCTTTAGGAAGGAATGCTGCCTCCCCACCCAGAGCTCTGCGCTGAGTCTGCCTGCTCGCTGGGCTGGGTTTGGCTCAACAGCTCAGGACTTCCAGCTTATTTTTCTGTCGACTGCAGCCAGCCTTTGCAGAGGGGTTGGGTACCACTGTTTCTTCTGAGTCTTTTCACAGCTTTTTCTAAAAGCTTTTTAGTAACTGATTGAGACCACATCTGGAATATTGTGTCCAGTTGTGGCCCCTCAGTTCCAGCAGGACAGGGAACTGCTGCAGAGAGTCCAGCGCAGCCACCAAGATGCTGGAGGGAGTGGAGCATCTCCCGTGTGAGGAAAGGCTGAGGGAGCTGGGGCTCTGGAGCTGGAGAAGAGGACACTGAGGGGGGACTCATTCATGGGGATCAAGATGGAAAGGGGGAGTGTCAGGAGGATGGAGCCAGGCTCTTCTCGGTGACAACCAGTGACAGGACATGGGGCAATGGGTGCAAACTGGAACACAGGAGGTTCCACTTAAATTTGAGAAGAAACTTCATGGTGAGGGTGGCAGAGCCTGGCCCAGGCTGCCCAGGGGGGTTGTGGAGTCTCCTTCTGTGCAGACATTCCAACCCGCCTGGACACCTTCCTGTGTAACCTCATCTGGGTGTTCCTGCTCCATGGGGGGATTGCACTGGATGAGCTTTCCAGGGCCCTTCAACCCCTGACATTCTGGGATTCTTTGTTAGCAGAATGTATAGAGATCCTTAGTGTTCTTAGCTCAAAATATTTCACGTGAGGGTAAGGCACAGTCTTAATCAAGGTTTTCAAGTTCTCTTTGAAGATCCAGATGCTGAGTGTGATCCTGCATAGCTGAGTTTCGCACAGTGTCCCCTAACACTCGGTGACACAGAGGGCTACTCTCTTTATTGTGTTTTTTTCTATATTAAAGCAAGAACCCAGTGCCCTTCTAGAAAATGGGTTAATGTTTGTAACCTCTGTCAGGCAAAGAAAACCCCAAAACAACCTACATGAACAAGTCTAGAATTTTACTCTAAATATAAAGCATTTCTTAGTAAGACGGTATAAGTGCCGGTTTGCATATTTGTCATCAGAATACAGCTTGGATGTAAACTTGTTTATGCTGGTATACAAGCAGATTAATAGGTGTGCTTATTAAGAATAGACTTTCTGTCTGAAATGGCTATTGTTCTAGCACAGCAGTAGCAGAAATTATATTTATCCTAACTCTGTTTTTACAGTAGTCACAATGTCTGCTGCTGCTTCTGAAAAAGACTGTTTACCGAAGCAGTCTTTAGTAAGTGATTGTTAAGGGCCAGTTTATTTAAATACTAATTAAGAGTTGTCTAATAACTATTTAGAGACAAAATGTTCTGAGGTAGTATACTTTGTATTAAAACTGCAGACCCAACTGGCAAACAGTCTTCCTATGAATGACCCTTAATCATAACAGCAGTCTTACTGAAATTAATTTTTCCTGTGAGTAAGGGTTAATCATATGATGGTGAGGGCTTACATAAGGTACGAAGATGTTTCCCCAACTCCCTGGTTTAGCTGCCCTGGTGGATCAAAAGGCACAAGTTGGTCTCTTGAAAATGGGGCTGAAGTTGTGTAAGGTTTCATATGCTGGAGCTGGAAAAAGAGAACAGCAAAGGGTGTCAGGAAGGATCTAAAATTTGGAGTAGCTTTCATGTGGTGAAAGATTAGATACCGTAGGAGTCTTCACCCTGGAAAGACGTGATTGTGTTCTTGGAAAATGAGACCTATTTATAGAGGACTTTATAGAAGCTGGTACGGAAGATGTCGTGAGTGCTCGTTGAAACGCGTTCTAACAGAACCCTGCTGCCAGAAAGGTCCGGTTAGTAGGAATTGTCTTTGTTCCAGTTCATGTTCAAAGGCAAATCTTCAAACTGTAAAGGTCATTGCTGCCGTTGCTTTTTTCGGTTTGCCAACAGAACAGAAGGTGTTGGCCTCTGATCGGTGGGTTTGTTGCCATTTTTGTAATGGAACTGAAAGGAGTTGAGGAAATCCGAGATAGCATTTAAATTACTTTCTTAAAGGTTTTTTGTGGCGTCAGAAAGTGAAGAATACAGAGATCGCTGGTGAGGTGCTCTTGGGAGTTGCGTAATTGTCGGCAAAGGACTTGATAGTAAATAGTTGATTGCCCAACCAAATCCTTAAGTAGTAGTAAATTAACCAGTAGTCATTCTGGCTGATTGTATGATCGTAAATGCAGTGCTCCGAGCATAGGCTGTGATTTTGGGTGTGCGGGATGTTACATCACTACATGGTAGATATCTTCCTTGTTGAAAGTTTTATGTAGGTGTAAATTTACATATATATATATATATTTAAGAAATGGAATTAACTTCTCAAGTTTTCAAAAAGTATTTGATTCTTTAGTTATCTTTATCTGAATTTTATTAGATAAGGAGATAGAAGCAGATAAATTCCATTAGAAAGCTTGCTCACTTCCTGCCAATAAAAGATTATCTTACGTTTTAAATCACTTCAGTGTAGACTTTCTAATGTCCTGTCAGAGTATTCGACAGTTGAATGGTATCTACTAGGGTGGGAGTTTGAAGAAGATAGACCCAGATTTGCAAAGAGATTGGGATGGAGCGACATTCCTTTAGCTTGCCCAGCTTTGGGAGCGGAATTAACGAATCTGTGTTAGGTAACTAACCTTTTCGGAATGTTACACAAAGAAGATGGGGTGCTCAGCAGCGACACGTGCAGTTCAGGACTGAGCGTGCTGAAGAACCCCGGGCTGCCCGCTGAGAAATAACAGAGGGAGGTTTTCTTGGAATCCTGACCATCCTGACTCCTGCACTGGGCTGTGAATCTGTTTGCAATGCCTGTTCTGATTTTGGTGCCAGTGTGAGTCCTTTGCTGAGCTGGCTATTGTGAATATCAACGTGATTAAGAAAATACTCAAATATTAGGCTGCCCTGTTAAAAACAAACCAAAAAAGCCAAACAAACACACACAAAAAAACAAACCAAACCAAAAACCAACCTAGGTAACTACATCTTAAGACTCATATTTTTTCCTTGCTGTAGTACTATCTGAAAACACATAGTTCTGGATTTTTCTACATAATGAGTGCAGTATTGGCATCATAACCGCAGTTCTCCACACCCCCCAGGTTCATTTGATCCTGAAGTCTTTTTCCCCTTCTGCTTCTGAGAGCGCTTTTTCATGTGAAAGAATCTTTAATCCTATAGGTAGACCTTTCTTCTATTATTTTCCTTCTTGACAATGCAGTTCTGTTGAAAAAAAAAAATCTAAAGAAACTGAAATTTTTGAACCTCAGTGGAAAAAAGATTGCGGCGCCTATGAGGTAGATCTGCTGAATGTGTCCACTTGATTAACTGGTCACTTGATGAAGAATGAATTTTTATGGATTTTTTTTCTTTTTTTAAACTAAGTATTCATACCACACACTTGGTTAAAGTGCACGTGTGTGCAGATACACTTCTTTTTAAATACCTGAACTATATCGATGTTATACTTTCTAATAGGTTGCACATCTGTGCCTGTTTGAAGCTTTCTTTTCGCTGGATGAGAACACTTAACCTGTTGGCTGCTTGTCCTCGATCCCTGTAGGAATTCTATCCACCCCAGTGTGCACATTTACATCCTTAGTTATGGCAGCGTCCGGCTGTCGGGGTCTCACTAGAACATCCCCGCTCACCTCAAGAATGCTGCGACACTTTCCAATATACACCAGGATCATCAAATTATAAATTCATATATTTCTCTAAGTGTTGCTTTTATTTGTGAAAAATTACCACTCGATGCCCACTACTGTCCTACAAACGCTTTTCCCAAACTTGTTTGTGGGATCTTGCAGACACCCTAATAACACTAATGGGTGGTTGGGCTTTTCAGGCTGTTGTCTTGAAGGCTGATGAGTATAGTTGAAGTTCTTTGAAGTCTGTGTGTGTTCATTTACTGTTCTGTGGGTGGGTAGTGTACTTTTTGTGTAGAGTCTAGCGCAGTGGGATTTGCGGCTTGTTGGTGCCATAGTAACACAAATAATCTGAAAAAAAATCTGCTGTGACTAGAAGCAAGCTCATTTTAGCATTATCTTGCCAGTTTTAAAAGTGCATGAGTGTTTTTAACGGAAAATGCCAAATCAAATCCAGAAGATGTGTTTTTATGGAGTATGTGTTTACATGGGGACATCCCTGTTCCTCAGACCAAGCTTTTATACCGCTTCCATTTGAAGCCCTAAGTATTAATTCAAAAATAGATCCTCCTTACCTGAGTTCCCCGATGGTAGTTTTGAAGAGAAACCAGCTAATAAGAACGTTCTACTCTGACATCTCACATAAACCACTTTGATACCGTATAGTAAGTGTAACTTTCCAGATTGGGAGGGTTCTTTTACTTAGTGAGAAGGTGCCCGGTTTTCAGTATCTCACAAATGTGAAAGGGTTAGGATGTCTTTCCTTTGGCTTGTGCTGTGAATTTTGATTAATTCTGAGAAATCCGGACTCTCACTTCCTACCTCAGTCTGTTAAATAATGTTATTTCTCATTGAGTCATGTCTGGCTTCATTCGCTTTCCTGAGCAGAATTGCGATAGTGGGTATGGAAATGTGACTTGAGCTTTTGGTGACATTCTCTCCTTTGTTCCTTTTTCAGGAAATTTTATTGTGTGTTGCTGTTGTATAAAGGTGCCCTTAGGCAATATTTACATTTATGTGACTAATGCAGATGAACTCAAACATACACAAAGATCTTGTTCCTATAGTAAGGAATATGTTTAATCAGCTTATGAGCATCGACGGTCTTCTGAAATGAATTTTTAGTGTATGACACGCTTATTTCTGCATCGCTTCTCATTAGGCACTTAGCTCTGCTTTCTTTACTTAGCCAGTGTTACAGTGCAGTGGACTAGTCTTGTTCATGGAAAGCATACTAATTACACAATAATAGGTGTGGGTTTTCCTCTCTTTCGTTTTTCTCCCTTCCCCTGCACTCTCTTCTATACCCAAATGGTTGATAAGCTCACACTTAAGCCTGGATCAGGGAACTGACCTAGTGAAAAACTTGTCCCCTTCTCATTCCCTGGCCAGCTCTGGTGCCCTTGGTCCCCTCTCGCCCCAGCAGGTTTGGCAGTGCCTTGGGTTGAGAGATCCAAGGGGCTGGGTGGCCACAATCCACATCTGAGAGAAGGATATTTAAAGCTTGTTCAGTAAAACTTTATTTAATTCATCTTTTACTTTTCAAAGAACTGTACTGCGGTCAGTGCCTTGTTGTTGCCTATTCTTATAGCTTCATATTTTCCCATAAAATACAGGATTTTGTGAGAAGAGAGGATTGAAAATAAAACTGAGAGGAAAACTGTTCTGTACCTACTGAGCAGGCACTGGTAACCCTCTGTTTTTGGTAATGATGGATTCATAGATGACAGCTGTGAGAGATAAGATTCAAAATGTGTTATTTTGTTACAGTATCAACCCATGACATTTTTCTTATTGGAATCTCTGGTTACTCGGAAGTTTTCAAATCTAGTCCAGTGCATCTGCAAGCTCTTGAGTGCCCGGTTTTTAGGAATCTCACTTCATATATGTCTAGACTGTTACTGAATTTATAAGTGGTTCTGGGTGACTTATAAAATTAATTCCAGGAACATTTTGTAGTGACCATGTCAGGTATTTTTATAAAAGAAAATAATTTATTTGCTGACAGGTTAATTGGTTAAATTACTTTATTCTGAATTTACTGATTTCATTTTTAGCCCAGTGTTTCTGGTTATTTAATTTTGTATGTGTATTTTAATAAAATACTGAGCTGAGTTCTCTGTGAATTTCCATCATTTCCTTCTGGCAGGAGCTGCTGGATTCTTGTCTTTGCAGGAATGGCAGTAACAAAGCTGGCAAAATGAATCTACATGACCAGTCATGTAGTGGATTTATTTACTTCTTTCTATATTGAGGAAGATTCCCATGAAAGAATTCTCGAGGTGATGGTGTTTTAAAGGGCTAAGGGATTTTGGCAGACTGCCTGACAGCTTGAGTTTTATTTGATGTCCTCGGTCAAGACAACATTGATGTTGAAGACCTGGGGCTGTGGTGTACAATAATGTGCTAGTGCTCAGCTCTTAAATACAGTTTTCTGTAAAAGGGAAGAAAACTTCATTCGTGAACTCAGTCTGCCAAAATTTACTCTGCTCGGGTTGTTGCTTCCTCCAGCCCGCCCCCTTCGTTTCTTTTTTTATATTTTTCTGCCCATATGTCAGATTACTTGCTTTGGGAAACATCTGATAGCCCATTGTATGACTCTGATGTTTGACATTTCCTTCCTCCTTGAGTTAAACAAGAAAATAATTCAAGTTGGGAGAAGAGAGACGATTCCTTCATTTACTCACAGATTTCTCTTGCTGGCGACACATCTTTTATCACCTTATATTTTTGTTTTTTGAATATTTGTGACTTGAAAACATAGTTTCAAGTAATGGTGAAATCTCAGCCCTTCGGCTCACAGCTTTATCACGTTATCCTTCTGCATCTCTGAACTGAGGCCCAGCCTTTGCAGCGGGAGGGAGCGGGTGAGCCAGGCGCAGCTTCAGAAACATGCTGAGATTTGCTGGATCGGTTAAGGGACCGGAGATTTGCTATCCAAAGCCGGTCACTGAAGTAGCAAGATCTTGATGTAACTCAAAGGTCTTCTCTCAAAAATACCTTTTTGTATGTGGTTGGTTTTTTTATTGATAATGATTTTTTTAAGAGTTCATGGAGTGGATCCTGAATGACTATTTTTGTTTTATTGATGGACACTTGGTACTGACTTGAGGCTGACAGGTCTGAGAGCTGTTTTGAGGGTGATCATTAACACTGCTCCCCATGTGCTGATAAAGGTTTCAAAGATGCTCGTGTGATTCTTGGCTCTTGGGGACCCAAAACTTCGGCTGCAAAAGAGTCCTCCCTGCCAGCCTCTGCGTATATTTGATTGAAAGGTTTCTTGAGCCAGGTATACATTTAATAAACAAGTTTTAAATTAGTACCCAAGTTTTTATCCTGACACAAGAAGTTCAGTCATCTCGTTTCAATTTGAGTCCGCATTCTGCTAACTTAATTTAATACCTGCAAGACACAATGAGCAGCTGTTCTCTGGAGACCTTCATACTGTTCCTCTTTTAGACAGAACAGCCTTGAGTGCTTTTTTTGTTGTTTGAAACATACACTTTTGGAAACTTCTTGTAACTTTTCTGTTTTCTCTGCTTTTCTGTGTGGGGAAACAGCTGCAGTTAGTGAGGAAGGTGCAGACGTACATGTGAATTGTGATGGCCCGAGAATTCTGTGTCACCTTCTGTTTCTTTCCTAAGAATTCATAACATCCTGTTTTGTTTTACCAGCCTGTTTTTGCAGTGGGCTCTAGGCAGATACTGTTTCTCCTCTGGCATGTCAGTGTGCGCTCGCTTTCCTTCCCTCTGCTGGGTTTTATTTCAGTCTTTTAGTATTTAACCCTGAAAATCTGCGAGGGTTGGGATACATATCAGAAATTTGGGCCTTTTGATCAGATTACTCTTCCTCTTGTCACTCAAAACTTCTTTGTTGGTAGCTTCTGCAGCTGCCAGAACTGCTGAAATTTGAGCATTAACATTGGAATTCTTTTCTGTGTTCCACTGGGAAAGCTGGTTCTTAGTTGCCACCTCGCATTCCTCTTGGGACCAGTCTGACTTTGGTTTCTTTGAAGCAATCTATTAATCTTCCTGGCTGCTTCCTCTCCCACTTACACAGAATTGCACTGACATGTAGGAAAGGGGGGAAAAAAGATCTAATTTCTGTCGGTACTGTTTACTTTTTAGGCGCAACAGCTCATACTTTATGGCTTTTAATAATGGTGTATGTAGACTCTATTGTACTTTGTTATTTTGGTTGTTGGTACTATGATATCAGATATTCCTGATATTCCTGACATTGAGGTACTCCAGTGTCCCCAGGTACACAAGTCCATCGGGAAGATATCAGATAATAGGATTTTGGTTCCAGCTAAACCGTTCACTGAGACTTAGCAAAGATAAAAGATGACATACAAATGCCCCGCCACTGTCGCTTGTCACCAGCACCTCTGCAGTAGCAGCAGTTAGGTAATCTGTTTGGGGTATGAGGGAGAGGGCAGCGTGGTGCGGAGCCAGCCATGTGTCCGGCAGAAAGCTGCCACATGCACTGGTGTGCTCACTTTCTTGCTGGTTTTAAGAACTAATGTACAAAGAAAAGGTTATTTTTCATCTCCCTTTTTAAAGGGCAGAAGGGATAAGCCTGAGGGAAGGGAACACAAACCATTCCTCCTTTTTTCTTAATGGATAGGATAAAAAGAGGAACGTTAATATGTAGTTTAGTAAATGATCTGATTTCAGGAGACTACACTTGTTGGTTTGTTTGGGGTTTTAAGCCAAGAGAGTTGTAGACCAGGGAGTAAAAATAAGACAGACTGTCTGTGTACAGGTGCTGCTGCTGCTTTAAAAAGTTTTGTTATCCAAATAGGAGTGTAGAAATAATATATAACAATGAAGAAAAGTATTGTGTGTTTCTTTTTTTCTTGCCTCTGTTCTTTCCATTCACTTGACAGGGACTTAGGCAGATGTCACTCAATATTTTATCTCAGTGGGAGTGGGGGACAAGAGTTCTTGCTGCCCTGTGTGTTTGCCTCCCCCATAAGCACTGCTTTGTTACAGAGTATTTTTCAGTCCTCCTGTCTCCGTCCTTTTGTCCTTCCTTCCTTCCTTCCCAGAGAGGTGTATCAAGACAGCATACATTTTATCTGGTATTTAAATGGCCTGAGTAGAGTGTGAAATGATATTTTGTTGCTGTGTGAGGATGATGTAGTGAAATGAAACACTGCAACCAAAACAGATGGTGCTAATCTTGAATGTGTCTGCAAGATCTTACAGCATTTAATTAAAATGGTGGTGTAATTCCCATGACACCTTTAACTACAGTTTAAATTCTTGGACTATGAACTAAGGGCTTTCTTATGCAGATTTTCACTTGTGTGTGTCATCCTTAGTACGAGTCTCTAGTGGCTCCAGAGTAGCTACTTACTTGAATGAAGCCGTCTAAAATGAGACTCTCATAAAACTGGTTATATATATATATATATGGCATTTACATTCTTTGTGCTCTAATTTGAAGCATAAATTGTAGACTAAACACACTTAGCAACTACAGTATCCAACATAGGAGCAAACTAATATCTAGATTAGAGGAACTGTTTAGATCGTGCCTAACTTCATTCAGAGGCTGGTAAATCTGGTGTTTTAAGGTACCCCTGGCCAGCTTCACATGATGCCAGCTGCTTGTGGGAGTCCTGGCTGCAGTGGTGTGGTGTGCTTTGGGTTTTAGATGTTGCTCCTTTTCTGAAGAGAATTAGAGAGCCCGAGTTTGAAGCAGCGTGCAGGCCTGACTTGGAGCAGCACCTTTTGGACAGGCAGTTGGGAGGTATTTTTATACCCGGATTTGTTTTGTTTCAGATAGGAGAACTGAGAGAGATAAAATGACCCGATAATGAAATGTTCAGTCTTTGAGGAAGTCAGGGTTGGAGCCGATGGCTGGTGTGGTTGATACGTAGTTCTTTTGCTCCTAAGACCCTTCAAATCTTTTCTTATAGATCTTTGCCTCATTTTTTGTCTGTCCTTCCCATTTTGGAAGTACTCTGAGGCCTGAATCTGCCTTAGCTTTTCTCACCTTTCTGTACTATACTGTAGCAGGAAAAATAACACGTGATTATGTACTTTTAGCCGTGTTTTTAATGTAGAGAAGCACAATAATACAGAATTGGTGCAGCCAAGTACAAGAACTGCTCAAACTTCTGATGCTCTGCCTTTTCCTAGTTGTGCTCCATCTGTATTCTTATATAATCTCTACAAGGGAGCTTTGTGTATTAAAATGGATGGAATTACTCAAGTCTTCTGAAGAAGTTCTTTTAGAATTGCTCTCTGTCCATTTCCCATACAACACACATAGGCCACAAAGCATTTGATGGAGATGCGGGGGAAAAAACCGAGAGGTGGAAGATGTGTTTTGTTTGTGTTCCATGTGTGAGGACTGCAGAAGAGGGAAGTAGTCACAGTGGCTACACAGCACTAATTAAATCTTCAGGGTTGCTGGTGCCATGCCAGGATGGAGCTGTGCGGTGTGAAATGTGACTGGGGAATTGTGATTTTTAGCAGCCTAAGCTCTGCCAATCTGAATGGAGTGCCATGAGATCAGCAGAAGACCCTTCCAGCCTGCCTATTCTTCTGATTTAAGCCTGAGGAGGGAAAAAAGAATTGGAGCTCAGGTTTTCTCCCCACTAGGAATTGACGTTCTGGATGCTGTCCTGGAGTGAAAACGGCTCCAGCCCTCAGCTGTTGCAGAGATGCGAGCTGCAAATTTCCTTTCTCTGTCTCTTCTTGCTTATGTGTGTGGGGGATATTTGAAGTTTGAGTGCTCTTAGTTAATTTTTTTAAGGTGTCCATGCCGCAGAGTGTAATGGGTGAGACAGTCACCTAGGCGGAAGGAAACCCGTGTTTGCTCTCCTTTTCAAAGGACTATAAATGACATTATTTCCATGGCCATGTATCTGACCGAAAGCATCGGCATGATGGTGTTTTCAATAATGCCTATTTCTTGGGTGTGTTTGGGTGCCTACATGGTATTTTGGGTTTGAATGCACCCTGAGAGCTGCTTTTGGATGCATCAGAAACAGATCTTTTTGTGCCATGGGAATGTTACTGTAAAATGTTGAATGTTAGTGAGGATTTAGGATATTACTGTTAGACACAGATCTGGTTTCTCTGTCTCCTTACAGGCTTGGCTCAGTGCATTTAGAACAGGCGCCTTATAAACGCTTTATTCTGTGTCCAATTGCAGTTAATTGAATTTAGAAAGAAAACATCTTAAAAAGCCCCTCTTATCTGGGAAGTTGAACCTTTCACGGCACAGTCCAAAACACATGTTCCTTTAGAAACCAAAGCACAAAGTCTCTTGTGTAATACATGACTTTCTAACATTGTTGGTTGAAAGTAAGTATTTTTGAGTTCTGTTTTTGTCAGGCTTTTTAGTGTTAAGAATATTATAGCAACCATAATAAGCCAAGACTATGCATTTGGGAAAAGATGCAAGAAACACAATAGATTACATCACCTGGCAAGACTTTTGCTTTGTTCTGTGTTCATTTCTAACCAGTTGTGAGTAAAACAGCTTGTTCACAGTTGTCCTCAGGTTGGCAGCCCCGGTTTCTATCTCGGTGAGTGCCCCAGGCTGTATTACAACCAGCAGTCTGACTCCAACAAGCAGCTCTGCCCTCCCTGACCTGCTCTGCTGTCCCCTCTCTTACTGGTACGAGCATCTCTGTGGCTATTTAATGGACCAGGTATCTGAGTAGAGGAAAAAAACCCCAACATTCAATATAATGCTTGTGGTTTTCAGTCATTTCACCTCAGTGTGACTACGCGAACAGCAGCCTGGCCGTACAGCGGCACTGGAGGTGAATTCTGGAGCAGATGATGATGCGGGGAAGGCCGGCCAGTCCGGGGCTGCTTTTGGCATCGGTGCTTGCTTATGTTGGTTTAAGGTGTACGTTACCAACAGTCTGTGTGCAGTGTGATGTTGTGTTTTATCTGATTGGAGCTGTCGGTGAAAGGGGAGATCCCACTCCACAGCTCCCAGCCGCACGGTCTCACTCCTGCTCCACTGCTGGTGAATCTGTGGCTGCAGGGTAAGCTGTCAGTGTGCTGATCTGATAAACATCCTTCTTTCTTCTTTGTTTCTCATCTTTAAATTGGCGAACTGATTCCGTTCACCCGACGATTGCACAATCACGAGATGCGATGTCAGATGGGGAGGTGGCCGGGGATGAGGAGGAGGCTGCTGTCTTGGGAGCAGCCTGCGTTCACTGCTGGGGAAGCAGAAATGAAACCATGTTTAGTTCTTTAATACCATCACCAGAACCACAAGCTGTAGGCTGTCTTGGCTGTAAAAACCCTCCTGCAGATGGAGGACTTTTAAAACTAGTGATTTTTTTTTTTTTTAATAAATCAATTAAAAAAACCTCTGTGTGGATGCAGATATTCTCCCTATAGTGTGTTAAATACTTCACATAAAACATCTGTAGAAACATAGAATATAGGTAGTTGTTCCTGGTGCAACCTTCTCTTGTGTGCTACTTCTGGATTCAGACCTTTTGAATTCAGTTTTAATTAGCAGGGCAAAATCTGGTTCTCAGGGATTAGCGTTGGTGCTTACCTATTAAGAATTCAAACAGAAACAGACATCTAACTAAATGCGCTGAATTGCATCTCTGCGACTGCCACTGGGAAGTGATGTGTGAGATCTCATTTTATGGTGCTACCAAGTCCAAAACCCCCAGCACTTGTCTCTTTCTTTTCTTGGGAGTCATTTTCTGTGTGGATGGTCACCGGTGATCCCTCACCGTCAGTAGAACGAGGCACTCCAGAAGTTGGTTAGTATAGAATTAAATTGGCTGCAGCTCTTGCTGTTTTTTCCTTTTCTCAATGATATTTTGTCTGTCATAGGGATGTTGTGGATTGATTCCTCCGAGCTGCCCCCAAGCTGCAAGAGCTTGTCTGCTGGTTCCAGCAGCTCATCTCCAGCTCCTGCTGTGCTGATGGGCTGAGTGGTGCTCTGGACTAACCTTTTGTGTTTGGTTTGGTTTTTTGGTTCTTGTTTTTTGCCATCCTCCTATTCCATGTTGGTTGTGACTTATCATATATTCCTAGTGGATAACAACAAGCATTTACAGGTTTTTTTTGCCTATGCTCACACTGATCTTTGCTGTTTTGTGACCCGGAGTCATATTCATTATACTATTTCAGAAACTCTGTGCATTCCTTTTGCAGCCTATAGAGATCTGTGTAGAACAGATGTAGATATTTTAGAGAAGTGTGTGTAAGTAGTTTCTTTTAGAGTATTAAGTAATGCGTGAGATATTCCAGTGCTGCACAGCACCCTACTGTGAATAAATAATCTTTGTCCTTCCCTTTTGCCTCTTCCTCCTGTGCTCCCATGTTCTCACTGAGCCAAGAACATGCCGTGTGTGCTCTGCATCTCAGCCACTCTTGACTGTCCTTTCCCATTTGCTTTTCCATGGTTCCCCAACACTTTGAGTGCATGATCAGCATTTCTGCCTGAGTGCAAAAGCAGAGGCACTGGCTGTAGATAGTCTGTAGCAGGGATAATGCAGTTCTGGCTGTGATTTCACCACCATCGGTACCCTGGTGACGTGATACAGCGTTGCTTCTGCGACTGGTGATCTAGGGGCATGCAAAAAATAAAGTCAGTTTTACTGCTTTTCAGTGTTTGGTCAGATTTTTCGCTTTCCCAGTGGAGGTCAGCCACTGTATTCCTGTGGGCCCGCTGGGGCCTCTTCAGAGAAAATTAAATAGGCAACCTGGGTAATCAGTGTTTGGGGAAATAGTCCTTGAGACATAGTCTCAGGAGCTTTGCTTGTGGGCTAGAATCCTGCAGTGCTGGGCAATATACAGGCAGAAGGAGATGAAACTGGTTTAGAGGATGTATATGTGTATATATGAGGGAAGAAATACAAGTAGTTTTGGCTTATGTTGGTACGATGAGCATCACCTTCAGCTCCGCAGCAGTTGTCTTGGACAAGCTACAGCTGCCTTCCAGCTGTTGTGGTGAAGGAAAGTAAATTTTCAGGTTTAAACTTCTAAATGAGCTAAGTTTGTGGGCTTGAAAAGGGAGATCCTTTTGTATGTGACATGGGGTGTGGGTTTGGGAGGAGCGGGGTAGGCCAGTAGGTTAGATGTCCTTGTGCAGATGATGAAAACGGGAAGGTGCAGGTCTTTTGTTGTCTTTAGGAGTAAAATTTCACCCGTTTTCCTGTTGATATTTCCTATATGTACTATCCAGAGAAAGGAAAAGCAAGCTTACTGTTTAGATACAGCTTAATTTACTACTAGGAGGGTGCAGGGGGCACTCCCACAGCCGGTGTTTCCACTGCGGTGTCTTTGCTCTTCTCCCCAGCAATGACTCTTCTTGTCAAAGACGCAGCTGCTGTATTTTGAGTTCTTGCAGCTCCTTGTGCAGAGCAGCCGGCTTTTCCTGGAGGGCCGCTTAGAGCCGAGCTGTTTCTGAGCAGCAAAGTGAAGGTACGGATACTGTAAATGAAGCGGTAGAGGGAAGTAACGGCAGTGAGAATGTGGGAACACGGGTTAGAAACTAGAATACAAGCCCACTGCGAACACGGAGTGGATGCATTCCGCTGTTTTGTGTGATAATGATAGCTCTAGCTAGACTGGAGTCACACCACTATTACCCTCGTGGCCTGGGTGGTGGAGAGAAAGGAAAGGACAATGACAGTGACAAACTGGGACTGGAGGGGAGAGGAAGAGTGTGATGGGGAGGGTAATAAAGTAGATTGTATCAAAGGTGGCAATTGCAAAGACAAAGGGAAACTGAATGTGACATCTGTATCTGCTATTAAAGGTGAAAAGAAAAAACAAATGAGAACTTTTGTGTGGGTGACACGGTTCCAGCTGCCAGCTCTCTCGTGCTTTGAGTGCTTTGGTGGCTTTTTCCCTGGCCGTTGTTTACTTGCTCTGCAGTGGGACACCTGCACTCCCTCAGACTTTTAAACCTGTGTAGAAGAAAAGCTTTCCCAAAATTCTGAGTAGCCATTTTCCTCTTCTTTTTCTTTCTCCTTGGTAGTTGAGAAGAAAATTCTGTCTGGTCAAGAGACAGTAAGTGACAACTTTCCTTACTCTCTTCATTTGAGCAAAGTAAAAATAAAAAGCAGGTGTGGTAAACCTGTAACATCACAATCTGAAACTGTATTTCACCAGTTTCAGCAAGTCAGTTGTTTGTTTTCTTACATCCTTTTGCAGTTCCTGTTTGTGACTCTCAAGCGGTCAGATTCTGGGCTGACACTGAACCCCCTTGAGCAGCATGTGGGGAACAGGCCTTATTCCCTCTGCCCATTTGGGGTTTTTTCCTTCTAATTTGTAAGATCACAATACGATAACACTAAGGTTAGAAATGTATCTGTTGAAAATGAGTCAAGTTGTGGTGGAAAACCTGAAAGCAGGGCCAAGCCAGGTTTATTCAGTACTGTTCATAACATTTTTGTTTTTCCTTGAAGGGGAAAACAGGAAAATACGGGAGTAGGAGGTGTTTTTAACTTTGTTTAGAGCTAAATAATAGGAATTAAACAATGATAATGAAATGAGCCAGTAGTATGAATGAAACTAAACTTTGAAGTAGTGTTTTAATAGCTTTTTTCTTTTTCCATCCCCACAGGCCGAACTCACAGGCATCAAATGGCGTAGATACAATTTTGAAGGTCATGGGGACTGTGGCCCTATCATTTCAGCCCCAGCGCAGGATGATCCGATCCTGCTCAGCTTCATCCGCTGCTTGCAGGCCAACCTGCTCTGTGTGTGGCGCCGGGACGTCAAACCGGATTGTAAGGAACTGTGGATATTCTGGTGGGGAGATGAACCAAATCTCGTCGATGTGATACACCGTGAACTGCACAGTAAGTTACTCTCTTTCCTTGTTTCTTGATTTGTTTTTTCCAGTGAAAAATGAACTTTGTCATTAAAGGCTTTAACTTGCTACCATATGCAGTTTTGTCACAATTAGTATTTTAAGACCTAAAAGCATAAAAAAAAAAAAAGCTTGTAAATTTGATTTCTCTGCCGCAAGTGATCCACAGATAACAAAAATGAAGCTTGAAATGAACTTAGGAGATCTACATCTAGCATCATTACTTAGATTTTTCTGATATCTCAGATGCATTGGAAAAGAGAGTAAATTCTAGTTCAAAGGATAATAATAAAAAAATAAACCCTGGCATAAAATAATAGTTGATGGAACAAAACACGTATGCTATAGAGTCAAGTAAACTCCATGGCACCTCGGGTAACTCTGCAAGGTCAGAACTTGCCACGTTGATCACACTACAGGATTTGGGCACAAATGGAGGCAAATTACAACAAGTGGATGTAATAAAAGGAAGGGGAAGGTAGGGCAAAGGTGACAATGATACGTTTATGTGACTGTAAGTTTTATTCAACTTGGATTATCCTCAGTGTCTCCAGAATGTGTGGCCTTAAAACAGCAGAACAAAACTAACTTTATCAGGCGTTTTATTTGAGTGAATTTTTACCTCTAGTTTTACCTATCGTGTCTTGGATGAAAACAAGTGAAGTTTATCAATTCTAGAATAATTTAAAAAATCCTGGACTAATATTAAAAAAATCCCAGACCAGTAATAAGGATCTGTTCCTTATTTTTTGCAATACATTTTCATCCTGGTAGCCTCTAGAACTTCTAGTTACTTCCTCATAAAATTTATATGCCAGTCCAGATATATAGGATATTGTATTTGTCAAGCGTGCTTTAGTTGTCCTTTAGCTCCCCGCTTTTACCCTACACTATTTTGGTCCTGGGTTATGGTATGTTCATTTGCCTGCTCGTTATCTTGTTCTAATCACTTATCTTCAGACCGCTGATTTGGTAATACAGCCTGTGAAATCACAGATATGAAACGTGGTGTATCTTTAGGCGTATTTTGTGTAGGTAGCTCTGTGCTCATGTATAATTGAAGAGATGGCTCACAAGTGCTGCACCAAACCGTTCCAGTGACGTTAATTTTTTATGAGGCACCTGTTTTGAATGAAGGCCTGGCTAATATTTCTACTTGCGCAGGAAACCTTTAATAATATATGCTTTTCTCTTGGTGAAATATTGTTTATTCAATATTTCAAATGCAAGACTTAAGTGTCTTTTTATTTGAGGGGAGTCACAGGTGACAGCTTCTGTTTTAAATTGATGTAGCTTGTTTATAACTAATGTCTTGGTTACAACAACATAACGCTACTTTCAGTGATCCTGGTGTGGTGAAACCTTTAAATATATGAATAGCTGAACCTGCTCGAGTATAGTATGGACCAGAGTACAGCAAACAGAGAACAGCATCACTTTGACACATCTTTTTTGCCTGGTCCGAAATTTTATGAAGTAAAACTCATGTATAGGAATGAATTACATGGTAGTTGAAAGAAGAAGAAATTTGCTGTTGCTGTCAGGACCTTACAGGAATTTGGGGAGTTATCTCCTCTTCTGCTCTCTTCCACTTCATAATGTGTGTAAATTATGTAACCATAGGTTTACTTGTTCTGTGTCAAAAGCACATTGAAATACTTGTAATGACTTATCAGATAGTAGTTGAAAGCGATGTAAATTGTAAGCGTTACAAATTTCACTGCTGATAGGGCCGCCTTGCTGTCTTCAGTAGTTTACTTTTTGAGTTCAAACATCAGTATTGACTAAATATTGAACATCAGATTTGCCATGAATGAGGCATTTATGTACATTGATTCCTTGAAATACAACAAAGGACATTGTGTTCAGTGTTTCGCGCAGCAGGAAGGCAGAAAGAGCAGGGTTATTTTGCTGTTTATTGCGGAAATATTTGAGAACTGAAATTAGTTTACGTGCTCTTGAAAATATAAAGGACTTTGCGCGTGGACATATGAACAGAAAATAAGTTGCTGAAGCGCAGTGATAGTAACTGAGGTTCGGTATAATGGAATGAGCTGCGTTGGCTTCAAATCCTGTTGGTAGGGGCTGGATTGTGGCTGCGGTTGGTAACTTGCAGTTCCACGACCAGAGCTGTGGTTTGCTGTTTGAACTCCTATATTTAGGAGCACAAGTCCTGGAAATCTGATGCTGCAAAGTGGGAGACAAGAGTCTGTCCAGAGCATTTTCTGCTTTATGGCTCCTGTATTTTGAGATGTAGGAACTTGAGGAAATAACAGCTGTTAATGTGAGCATGAATTCTTACCAAGGATGACGTTGCTCACAGTGTTTTGATTTTTTTTCCCACCTACGACTTGTTGTTTAAAAGTGAAATTTTCATTAGGGTAATAAAAAGACTTCAATTTAAGCCTTTAGATTTTATTCATTCCATTCTAAATTAGAATTATTGATTTTTCGGAATCACTCAAATAATTTGTGTGACATTTAGTACTTTGGTTAACCAAATGAAGTCCAGTACTGAGGCTGTTCATTCAGAACCACTCTGTCCAGTTTTGCGTATGAACTGTGTGGGTTGCCTTATCTTTAGAGCATTCAAGGGAGTTGATTTTGGAAACAATAATTTGTGTTTAACAAGAAAATTTCCAGTAGTCATGGGGAAAACAACTTAGTAGTTCTAAACTACTGAGAGCAGTTGTTTATGTAGTAGCTTTCCAAAACTGTGTTGATAATTAAATGTTGTCATGGGAGATTAAGGAAAAACAATTATTTGTAGAGCGGCCCTAGATCAGTTAAATACTTGGCTTAGCTAGACAGCTGTGCCTTTCATAGGTGTGTCTTTTGTACGTACTCCTGCGTTTCTATCTCCTGCCAGGCTCAGCTGTTGTGTTCTGGTTTTTATTATGATTGGATTTTAATTTGAAGAAAGGCAGAAGATCTTTATTCCGTCCCAAGTGAAAAAAAGCTCATTGGTGCGGGCTCACCGAATGGCAGAAACAAATGGAGTGGTTTTTACAAGTTTGAACGAGTTTGGCGTGTTCTGGTTGTGGAAGTTGTGTTTTCTGAAGGCTAAATGCTATTTAACGATAGCACTGCCTGGAGAGGTTTGACAAGTGTTACAGCTGCTGTACTTTTTCCCATAGAAATATTTTGTTGTGAATTCTGCAGGAGCACCAGAACGGAGGGAGGTTTTCTCTCTGTTGGCAGGGTTTCTGACAGGGAAGCTGCAGATTTGCAAGTTGCACTGATCTCATTTGCATTTGGTGACCAAATACCATCTGGAGCACCACAGAGAATTTATACTTGACTCTTGCTTTTAGTTGGTTTTGGATTCTTTTTCTCCTATCCCAGACTTGTACCTTGTGCATTCCATGTAGATTATAAGGAGGTGGTACCTGTTCCTTAGTTGCTGCCTTTGCTTTTTGCGGAGAATACCTACATCTGACATTTTAAAAGATGTTTTGCCTGATGGTTTTGTCTCTGAAGTTGTCATCTGCGCATGGAGTTTATGGATAGATTCAGGTTGGTCTGTTGCATCTGTGATACTTGGATTATTGGGAATATTGCAGGGGTTAATCATGCAAGGACTAATGTGTGTGTCGCTACCAAGAACACAGTTGTGGTGACTGAAGGTGCCCTGAAGTGGACTTGGGAGGTTGGCAGAATGTCAGACAGCATCTCCAAAACGGATGAGATTCTGGCCATTTGATAGAAAGATGCAGCTTTGTTTCAAGAACTATCAACTTAATAGCTCATTTGCCTCAAAATGCTGATTCTGGGGTTGCCGCCACATGTACTGAAGCTATGAAAAAGAGACAAACTAATACGAGGAAGGTGAGAAGCCCCATACGCCCGTCTGTCCCCCAGCTGGCACTGTTGGCCGGAGCAACGCGTGGCACAGCAGTGAAACCCTCTATTGTGACATGTGCTTTCTCATACACTTTCAAAATAGAAGCTTAACAGCGCAAAGCTTGTGGAGCGAAAAATAAAACTTGAGCGTTTTGCTACTCTTGGGGCAGTCATCATTGAAGTGCTGGTAAAGCTGCAGTTAACTCTTGACTTGTTCTCGCTTAAGTCATTTAAAGATGTTTTCCCCTTAGATCAGATTGAGGGTTCTTCCCCTGGAACCTATTTGTTGTAGGGGCAGGGGCTTGCGAAGGAAAGGTGGTACATATATAATGTTATTATTTTTCTCCGTGTTGAATTCTTTTGAGCCAAAATCTTTGTTTTTCCAGCTTGTCTGGAAATTGCCCTGGATCCGTTAATTGCTGGGAGCGCTTCCCTCGAAACAGAAGCTAATAATCCTTGTACTATACTGGATGTAGAACACCAGGATTTTGATGGAAACTCTTATGAAGCACAGATTAATTAATTAGGTAAATCTTTCCTGAAAGATAATTGTTCAGGATATTCACAGCTTGGGAGGCTTAAAAACTTGATCAACGACAGGAAAAACACGGAGCTTCAGTCCATTCCTGTTTATGAATTCTTGGCGTATGGGGCTGACGCAGTTGTAATCCGCGTGTGCTGATTAATGTTGAGAGGCAAAAATGTTAATTGTGGGAAGGACTTTTTGTAGGGCGTCCACGTTAGACCATATAGTCAGTCACGTTTTCAAGGATGTTTCCTGGGAAGAATCACTCACCAGAGTTCAGTTTAGGTGTTTTTATTACAGGTAGGTAGGGTTCTGGATGCTCGCTTAGTAAATTGCAGATTTTGAAGTTTATTTTGTCAGTTAAGTCTTCTAAATGAAGTAAATGCTCAGCCTACAGATGTGAAGTAGGTGGTGCTTTTCAGGATTTATACGAGTTTAAAGAAAAAGAATGGAAAACTTGAATTTTGAATATTTTTTCCTTGTGCCCTTCACTTTCCGTTTCCATTTCCAATAGTCTATTTAAGGTCCTTTAAAGGTGCTGTGCTTGGTTTCCCATAGCTGTAAGGAATTGGGAAGTCTTTCGGGAGACATGGAATGTGTTCGTAGCTGCTGTGCGGTGAGATGTTAATTATTGAAGGAGAAGATGTTCCTGTCCGTTGAAACGTATTAAAGTGTATGAAGCGATGGGTAAAATCAAGAACAAGCAGGTCTTCCTGTGCAATGGGGATGCAAATGAATAGCACTGCTTTTAATGAAAGTGCTTTTACATCTCTCATTCTATTATAAGATGAAGAAAGGGGGAAAGAAGGGAGTGTTTTGCTGCCGAGATGGCTTTGTGTCTGGCTTTGATACCCTGTGAAATCAGCACAGGGTTATCTCCTGGTGTCCTGCTCTGATAGGCGTAGTCGCAGGGGCACGACACGGACCGTGTGTCACAACAGTTGGGTTTGTGTGCTCAGTATTGGATGGAACGAGACCAGCTAATGGACGGAGAAGCAGTTTATGAACGAGGAAGAAAAGGAATCTCGCAGAAGCTGGACTGCAATATTTTTGAAGGCTTTCCATTTAAAAAGCTGCAAATATCAAGCAGCCAAGTGGCACTTATTAATAATTTGAAGTGAAATCTGAAAATGCCTAATTGCCTGTTCTTGAGTTAAGAGTGGAATTAGCAAGTAGGTTCATATGACAGAAGACTTTAGTGGAATATTAAGTTACTGGAAAGTCTGTTCCTGGGTTGAAGACTTTCAATAAGATAAGTAATTTGCATTTTCTTAATTGCTTAGCATAGATTACTTCCAAAGACATGAAAACCAAGTTAAAGTTTCGCATTCTTTTGGAAAGAAGATAGGATCTGAAAGTGAATTCATACTTTCTCAGCTTGCGGAATTGTTCTGTGACCCTTATATTTGACACTGTTAATTGGTGTCTGCTGATTGCCAGTCGAAGTTTAGCTTAGACAAAATAAACTTTTCCTTTCAAGGAGGCATATTAAATGAGGTTATTATGCCATCATTTGGGATTAAGGAATTGCTTCATGGGAAAATGCCAACTCCTTTGATACACACGGAGTTGACAAGAGCCTTATTGTGTCTGGGCAAGATGTCTTCATTTTATTTCATTTTCTTTTCACAATAAATATTCTTCCCACCACCTCAGCTTCTCTCTTTCTACTTTAAAATCAGTTATGGTTACAGACAATAAGGCTATGAGTTGTTTAAAATAAAATTAAAGAACCAAATCTGAGTCTCCCATTTGGAATCAGGTTGTTGTTACCTTTTCCTTACTGCAGCTTTTCTTCAGTGGTGTTTCTCTCCACGTTAACAGTGAATCTCAGAGCAGCGTCAAATGAATTCCTGTGGCATTCAGGAATTCATTATCAATTCCAGTCTTTTCACTTGTTACAGTCTGCAGTATCTAAGTCTAAAAGGTAACAAAAAAATACCGAAATCTACCTAAGGGACATATATTTTTTAATTTTAATCTCCCAAGAATCAACATTTTTAATGTCTTCCTGTTTTGGAATGTGGAGGTTTTACTATTAATTGCAACAAATTACCTTCTGAAAATTGTTTGAAGGAAAGACACCGATGGGAGATAAGAAATTCTCTATTGAATACCGTTCTTGTTCCTTTGAACCTTCCTGCTTTCAAAATACCAGCTTAGTTCAATTGAAATAGTTGCAATGTTGAGTGATTAATCTTTAAGTTTTATTGGCCACATGGTAGTTATTGTTTTTCTGTTGTGTTTTTGTGGAAAAATGCCTTGGCATTGGTTGTGAAACACTAACAGCTGTGTCCTGGAGTGTTTAATGGTTCTTTTGCAGAACTGTCTGGGCCAGACCAGACTTTGCAGCAAAACCGGCCGCGTTTAAGAGCAGAATTGCTGCTTTAAAGGTGACACTGCACAGAAAGTGCTGGAAATCCAAACCAAGATGATCACAGCCCAGAATCTTCTCAAATAAAAGCCAGAGTGAGGTTTTACTAATGAATTGAACTATTGGGTAAAATGTGCTTGGAATTAACGAGAGTGTTGCGACCAAACTGAAGTCCAACTTTTGAATGTAAATAAAATTGATGTGTTACCACAGGCAACTCGGTGAACCATGTAATTAGTTTTTTTCCATGAAAAATGAGACTTTATGCTGCAGCAAAGCAAAGCAGTACGGAAAGGATTTGTATTCTAGTTAGATGAAAATTAAACAATCATTAAAATATTGTATTTTTAAAAGTACTGCTGGGGGGGGAAATGAAAAAAATCCAATCAATAAGATTTATTTTTCAGCAATGTGTTGGGCGATATCATCCACAGTAGTGGATGTTTTTTTTGCTTGAGGGAATATTTTTTTTCCAATGAAATGAACTCCGTTAGCTGTGTGAAGCAAATCTAAGTTGGCTTGCAGTGAAATCTGCATTAATAGAGCTCATTAGTGATGTTTGTATTTTCATGTACGGAGTAATCCTGAGAACACAGAGTGAGCTCTAGTGGTGAATTTCATCCTCAAAACCAGATGAAATGCCGCCTTCAAAAAATAATAATAAAAAATTTGCATACAGTTGCATTTTGATAATTCTGCTTGCTGTCCTGCTCCTGCCACATGAGATCCCGAACTCCACCATCTCATGGTCGCTGCAACCAAGGCAGCCCTCAACCTTTACCGCTTCAACCAGCCCCTCCTTGTTAGTGAGGATGAGATCCAGCAGTGCACCTCTTCTAGTCGGCTCCTGCACCCTTTGCATCAGAAAGTTATTGTCAAGGCACTGGAGGAGCCTCCTGGACTGTGGCTGCCGGCCGAGTCGTCCTTCCAACAAACATCAGGGAAATTAAAATCCCCACCACAACCAGGGCCTGTGACTGTGAGGCTGCTCTCAGCTGACTGTAGAGGCCTCGTCAACTTCCTCACCCTGATCTGGTGGCCGATAAGAGACACCCACAATAGTATCACCCTTGCCAGCCTGCCCCTTAACTTTCATCCATAGACTCTCAACTTGCTGGGAACAGCAGGGTGACCATGAGCCAGCACTGGGCCCTTGTGGCCAGGAAGCCAATGGTACCTGGGGTGGGTTAGAAGGGGGTGGTCAGTAGGTCAGAGAGGTTCTCCTGCCCCTCTGCTCTGCCCTGGGGAGACCACACCTGGAATCTTGTGTCCAGTTGTGGCCCCTCAGTTCCAGCAGGACAGGGAACTGCTGGAGAGAGTCCAGCGCAGCCACCAAGATGCTGCAGGGAGTGGAGCATCTCCCGTGTGAGGAAAGGCTGAGGGAGCTGGGGCTCTGGAGCTGGACAAGAGGAGACTGAGGGGGGACTCATTCCTGGGGATCAATATGGAAAGGGGGAGTGTCAGGAGGATGGAGCCAGGCTCTTCTGGTGACAACCAGTGACAGGACAAGGGGCAATGGGTGCAAACTGGAACACAGAAGGTTCCACTTAAATATGAGAAGAAACTTGTTGGGGGTGAGGGTGTCAGAGCCTGGCCCAGGCTGCCCAGGGGGGTTGTGGAGTCTCCTTCTGTGCAGACATTCCAACCCGCCTGGACACCTTCCTGTGTAACCTCATCTGGGTGTTCCTGCTCCATGGGGGGATTGCACTGGATGAGCTTTCCAGGTCCCTTCCAACCCCTGATATTCTGAGATTCTGTGATAATGCCGTGTATAGAATAATCTGTGAACTTGCGGTGACACGCACATGCTACTGGATTGCAAACAGAAAACATTGAAAAACGCTCTTCTGAAGTTATCGCTTTAGAGAGAAACTGCGGGTTATGTTTTCCATTACATAAAAGTTACTTCCTTTATTTTAATGCTCCTTTTAAAGGTTATAAATCTGGATACAAAAGCCTTATACCCCAATTCTGTGACTAGTTTCATTTTAAGTGGACTTAATTATACATGTGCACTTACTTATCCAAGGATTTGACAGTAATCTGTATTACAAGTAGATTGGCTACCAAGAAACTTTTACATGTGGCAATTTAGAATGAGATTTGATGGATGGTTCAGTGTGGCAGTGACGGGCCATGAAATTTAAGAAGCAATATGGTACAGTGAGAATGAAGGGTTTGGAACATGAAGTCTGTTTCCTAATGTTTATTTGAAACTACAGGGCATGTTGAGGTTCTAAGATGTCATTTCCAAAGCGGCATGCCATATATAAGCAAACAAAAGATATTCTTGCATAGAATTAAGAAGCAATTGAAAATAACTGAGCTGTAGGATGTAGAATAGCTAAAGGATGAGGTTGAATTCCTACCTTTTGGCCCATGGGAATTGCGGGTTTCAGCAGGAAAAGAAAAGGGTGGAGTTTTGCTGTTAATTAATTATTAGTTCCTTGCTTAAAAATCCCAAACAACAGTGCATTGCAGTCGCTTTTGTAATGACAACTAGAACTTGAGCTTCCAGTGAAACAGTGTTAAATTGATTTTTCAATCCTTAACATTGAGGTAGTTTGGAGGAAAAATATACCCCGGAGGCCGGGCACACGCAGAACCCCTTTGGCATCCTTGGTGATCTAAAGTGCACTTTAACTTTTTTCTTGTTCAACCTGGGATGAAGGCACCTGTGCTCGGTGTGACCTACATCAGAAAATGGACTGTTGCCTTCCCTTTAGTCATGAAAACGTGCTTTAGTTGTCCTTGGATTCCCCGAGTTCAGGTCCAGGCGGGTGCAGACAAGTCACTGCTTCGGAATAGTCAGTAGGACAAAGGGGTCAAATGGAAATGCTACAGAATTTGTATAGGGAATTGATGGGCGGGTAGGAATAAATAACCAGGCAAAGCACCTCAAGCTTCTGGAGAAATTTAAGTGCAAAATTCCTATATTAAGGAGTGTATATTGATAAGCTTGGTCTCAGGAGGATGAATAGAAGGTGGCAGGTGTGGCAGTTTTCAAGCAGAACTCCAGGAAATAAATCTCTGTTTTTATGTTTTTAAGAAAAAATGTCTTTCTAATTCAGCTTGTTCCATGACATTCTAGTTGCTCTGTCTTTCTGAAACATAAGTAATACCTTTTTTACAGCCAAAGGAAGCTTCAAATCATAGGTGATCAAAGTGTCATCATACAGTGGGTTTTTTTCCTTGAATGGCTTCAGGAATTTCATATATATTGTTTAATGCTCTCTAAAGAGATGGGAAGTATGAACATTCTTATTGTGTCTGCAGGGGGAACAGGAGGGTTTATAGTCTTATGTGTTTATGGCTCTGGAGAGCTGCTTAATCAGTTGGGGAATGGAAGTTAAATCTCTTGGCCCCTTCTGAGTTCAAGCAAATGTATCCTATGCAATATTTTGCAGTATATGTAAAAATAAAAAATTACTGAAATCTATTCTCTAAGACGCATGAGGGAAGTGTGTGGAGTTTTGTCCGCCCGTAATTTTGTCTTTTTGTTTCCCCTGTATTAAAAAGATGCAATTCCTGTTAATATGGTGATAAGTGGTGTGATTATAAAGCAGGGACGGATTTTTTATTTGCTCAATGTTCTCTGCTCTGGTTAAGCAGTGGATATGATGTTGGGCTGGGCTGGAACGATGGAAGGCTTGACTGAAAACTCGGCATTTCTCAGGGATGCTTCTGAACGTGCCTGGGAATTCTGCCGCTTCCGAAGGCTGCTGATCAGGAAGAATATGTATTTCTGACAAAAGTTGCATAGGTTCACTTCAATGTGCAATTGACTTATTGAAAGATACCATTTTGGTTTTGTTTTTCACGAGCGTTATATTCTGAATAACTTAAAAATAGCTCACGGATTCTGTGGCTGTTCTTAGCAGCTCTCAGTTGTTAGTCCAATTCCGATTTTCTCTTAAAAGCAGAGTAAGATTTTTCACTGATGCAAAAGAAATAGATGCAGCTCATCCAACATCTGGAAAGCAAAGGTGGTTACTTTTGCCTTGTTTGTTTTGGTAATAAGTGGAAAGGATACATATGCTGCAGCTTTTTAACTGATTATATGCACAGTTATCTCCTTTTCATGGTCACTTTAGAACAAATGAAAAAAATGGAAGCGACTGATAGACTCCTGCCCCCTGAGAAAAGGAACTGAACTTCAGTTTTAAGCCTGACAAGTAATTTACAGCTCTGTGCCGTATCCCCTTTGTGCCGTGCGCTGCGTGGACGTCGCTGGCTCAGACTCTGCACAAACTCGGGGCTTGAGTTGATACTCAGAAGGGTTTGACAGTCCAAATGGAGGAGTTCTCACTCCTCTGTTCCTTTCCCATTCTTTGGGAAATAATGTGTTCAGGAGCTAATAAAAAGAGGAGGTAAAGCTGAGAGTAATAAACAGCAAAGTGTTTCAGAGCTCTCTCTAGAGAGACTTTGTACCTGGAGAAGCTCTCCATTGAAATGTGTAACTTCCAGACAGATACTCGCTGTCCCAGATGTCTGTGGAATTATTGCTCAGTTCCCCATATTGCCTTTTGCTTAAACTAAACCAGATTGCAGCAGGCATTATTTTATTATTATTTCTTTTGCTGTAAACCACATTTAAGGCCTGGGAAGTGGGAAGGAAAGAGATTTTGCCTGCGAAACTGTCACAGCTTAGTTTCCAAAGAAATAACTCTGGTACTCAAATTGCTACTGTGTCCGTTTTTGGTGTGTGGGTTCCTGCCAGGCCTTGGCCTCAAAGTTTCTCAGCCCGAAAATATAAGTGGTGAGCAAACGCTACACATGAGCACTGTGTGGTGTGCGTTGAATGTTGTGCCACAGAGACATGCTCGGCAGGAGCGGGATAACAAGCAGAATTGCAACCCTGGATTTCAGCAGGGCAAACTTTGGCTTTTCAGGCAATTGCTGGGGGAAATCCCATGGGCAAGGCTACTTGAAGGTAAAGGGGCCCAAGTTAGCTGGTCAGTGTTCAGGGACTGTTTCTACTGGGCACAAGATCAGAGCATCCCGACACGTGGGAAGTCAAGGAAGGGAGCCAGGAGACCTGCGTGGTTAAACAGGGAACTGCTGGGTGTGCTCAAGTGGAAGGGGAGAGTTTATAGCTCATGGAAGGAGGGGGTGGCCACTTGGGGAGAATATCAGGCTGTTGTCAGAGGGTGTAGGGAGGCGACTAGGAAAGCTAAAGCCTCCCTAGAATTAAACCTGGCAAGAGGGGTCAAGGACAACAGGAAGAGCTTTTTCCAATACGTGGCAGAATTGAATGGGAATCTGCTTGAGTTCAGTTTTCAGTTCTCTCAGTGGTTTTACAATTATTTTGCTTATTTATTTATTCCTCAGTAGTAAACCAGCAGACCCGTTATGTATCCTCTTGGAAAGATGTTTGTTTGCTTTTCTTTCTTTCTCCAGTAACTGAGTACAGTTTACGTTTTGTCTGTTAACACTGAGCAGGAATTAAGAATAAGTTTCTGAACTCAAAACTGGCAAAATACAGAATCTGTAGGAGGCCCATGCCATATATATTAAACACCAACCCAAACTAAAACAACAAAGAAACCTGTGGCAAAACCCCCTCTGCTTTTAAGAAGTAGGATCTCGAGCTTTAACTCTATCTCTGTTGCCCTCCTGCTTATGTTCCTCCACCCTTCCCATGTATCAGAAGCAGCAACCGACTTAGTATTTTCATCTGAATTTAATGGCTTAGTTTAATTGACATGTAATCACTTTGCTGAAGAAGTAGAGACCTTGGATTACTCATACATTGGAAAATCTATGGTAGCTATTCATTATTAAAGATACCACTTTATCCAGCTGAGTGGTATGTACAAGAAACATGCTGCTGATTTAGCTGAAATAACAGGGATGTGGAAGGAGCTGCCGGCTGATAAGGCTGCGTGATTCATTATGGTCTCAGTTCAGAATCTTCCATTGCTCAAACTGCTGAGCTCTGGAGTTTTGTACTCTCATTTGTCTTTGTTTTAATGGGATTAAGTAATTATGTGTGCATTTTCGTTCAACTAACTAGCCCGATAAAAGCATGCAAAACTGAATAGCCTATAAATTGTCAGCTCTTCTGTTCTAGAAAAAAAGTGCTTTGATTGCACTGCAGTTTTTAGATCTCGGTGAATATATTTAGATGACCTACTGAGGTGAGCAAGACTATAGAAGTCGTTTATGTAACTAATGGGCTGCGAGTCTCCCCTGGGGAATGTGGTTGGGGGAAAGCAGATCTCAGCCTGAGCTACAGGGATTGCAACAGAACAATCTGCAGCGTTTTACAGCAGAAATAACAGATACGTAACCAAAGGCAGGGTCTTAAGTGACTCTTCTTCCCAACAGCGGAATAACTTCATTTGTCTTGATCGTATTTGGTATTGACATTTAAACTTTGGCTGTATTGATATGAGTTTCAAATCTTGCTCCTGCTTTGCCAAGTCTCTGCAACAGTCAAGACCTTCCTGAGTTTTTTGTTAGCTTGATACCCATCTGGGTTTGCAAGTATTAACTGCTAGACACGTATTGTGGCATGAAATGGGGAGCATATGTGTTTAATGGAATTGTCAGGTGTTTGGTATGTGATAACATCAACCCACTTAATTATTTTTCACGACTTTATGCTTTCTATGTGGTGTGTTTATACATTGAATTTTAGCTGTGTTAATTCAAATTAAGTCTTGTTTTGAGAGTTCATGTAATCACTTTCATATGTGGTTATGTTTGCTTCCTGCTTCTTGTTTATTATAAATGTTGGTCTGGGGAAGTAAAGGTTTTCATGTATTCAGAATGATAGGCAATAGTAACTATGCAATAGTCTTCACCATTTGTTTTTAAGTGATCTGCGTATAAGACAACTTTGGTACCACTATGCTGTTTCATAATTTCATGCCAGAACAAACTTAGTCCAGATGTGTCAGAGCTATAGTTTCCCGTTCTCTTGTGGCTGAAGTGATGTTGTCAGCACATCCATTGCTGCTTTGCTGGAGGGTGCAGCTCACCCTGGACAACGCAGCTTCTGAGTTCTGTGGAATTGTGACTACTTAATCCCAGGTAGCCATTTAAATTAACCTGCTATGAGGAATAATGAATGACTGTGTCCTAAGGATTATTTTTCTTGTCTGTACGGTTTGTCACTGTGATTGTACCAGCACTGTGCAAACCAAACAGTGACTTGTAGAACTAATGCTAGGGATGGAGAGCCTTCCCAACATCTGGGTTTATTTTGTAGTCTGTGGAGTAAAATAAACCAATTTGCTTTTTTTTGCCTGTAATAGAAATGGAATTAGTTTGTATCCTGGTTTCCTAATGGAATGGATGCACTGCCTGAACATGGAACCTGTGGTATCTTTATACTAGATCTCACCTGACTATTTACAGTGGCTTGTAAGCTGTTCCCTAGGTTGCTGTAAGACTGGAAGATACCAGTAGTTACTCCTGCCTGGGGGTTTTTCGCTGCGGAGCCGATAGAAAGTGGGAGCCGAGCCTGGGTTTGGATGGAGCTTTTTCCCCCTGCCACCCAATCCGTTCCCTCAGCACTTGAACCCGGGAGGTTTTCCAGGATGGGAGACCGAGGAGGAGCGAGTTCTGCCCCAGGATTGGCTTTATGTGCCGTGATAAAAAGTAGGCAATGCAAACGACACAAGAAAGTTAAGGCTTGCTTGCTTATCACTTCTCCTTGTCTTTCTGTGTTCTGATAGCAGGGGCAAGTTGGGAAAAGGAGAGCTGCTGTGGAATTGTTTAAAAAGAACAGATAGCCAGGATCCTTTTTGTTGGTTACGCTACTCCCAGCTAAGTGTTCATGCGAATTCTCATGTGATTGAGGCTCTTGGACGATGCCAGAAAGACCTTTACAAAGTAATGCTTTGGGCATATATCCCACTGGGTGCTTTTGATGCCACATCTGGGATGAGATTGTAAATTTAAAATAAAAGAGAAAAAAAGAAAAAGGAAAGAAAGAAAATGCAACCCTGAAATCCCATGAACTGGAACTTTTTAAAAGCCTTTGAACATATAGAGCTTGAAGAAAACTAAAGGAGTTAAGATATTTTGTATAAATATGTTAGAAAAGAATACCAAGTGCATTCAGAGTACAAAGACACAAGTTTTGTTTGCGGTGGTTGTTGTCAATATGGACAGAAACACTTGGTATTGTCTCAGTCTGTCACTGTAACATGTTGAGCATTTGCGGTTGTAAATCTATCATATGTCAGAAATATGAGATTTTGCAACCAAATAAAAACATTCTGAAACTTTGGATTCACAAAACTTTACGCCATCTACCATAGCTTTGGTTCTAGCTTCTGTTTAAAGGGAGTATAAAGGGAGTTTTTTAAAATGCATGTACTGTGAAAATGTAGCTATGTTTATGGAATTGTAGTTCATTTAACAGCAGCTTTGCGAAGATTTGTCCCGTGCGGTGTCCACGTTCAGAGGGTGACACCCAGAAGCACCTGGGCACAGTCGTCTTCAGCAGAAATTACACCAGCAGGTTTTTGTAAAAGCAGATGAAGTTTTTCAGAGGCGATATCTACGTTAGTGAGTAATTCACTGAGCTAAAAGCAGTTTGGTAGATCGAAGCCGTTGGGTTGAAGGTCCTGTGGGACACACTCTATGAAATTGGGGGGCTTGTTTGAGCTGGACCAGATGCCCTCACCTCACCATGGAGTGGTTTGAACAACGAACCTGCAGTTCAGGCCCTTTTGAGGGGGTATTTTAGGATGCATGTGGAACAGAGATCCTGGCTTTGTTGCTTTGCACATATAAGATAACAGGTAGTCAGAGTTGCCCGGTATTTATGCTTCTCCAATGCTGCTGTGATAATTTGATTTGTTATTTGTCTCCAGGGGCTGCACTGCATGGATGGCAGTAGTTCCTGGGGATTATTTTCCCTCGAGAGAGACACCATTTGTTGTGACAACATGTATTTGTGTTTGAGTGTGTAAGGGATTTGCTGCGTCCTGGACTTTGTGTGTGAGTAAGGAACGTCTGTTCAACACGTGTGCAATAAACCTGATGAACCCGGGACGTGCGGAATTGGTCGTGTACGTGTTACTGTGCTGGCTGCTGCAGGGACGGCTTTTGGGTGTCACTGCTGCCCACCGCCAAATGGCTGGAACTTAGACACAAATATTGAAAGCCCTCATATCTCGGGCACAATTTCTAGATATGAACGTGGCCACTGATGGGGGGTGGGTTGTTCCTTCATGATGCTGTGTGTGCTCTCAGACCCTAAACATCAATATTGGGATGTATGGCAGGGATTGCCTGTGTTCCTGGCCCTTCTCTTGAGCTGTAATACCAACTATTCATCTCATTTAAAGTCACTAAATATTTTAATGTTTCATTAATATTAAATGTTAAAAAAATGGATACCAGTACTGAATTAATATGTGAGGGGGCTTTTGAATATCTAGTCAATTGAAATAGAGTGGGGAAAAGACAAGAATCCTTTACTACTGACTCTTGGATTTCTCTTCAGTTTAGTCCTGTAAGTAATGGATTAAAACTAAAGCATCAGATGATATGATGTACATAGTTTAAATTGTTTTGCTATTCTCATATTTACATTACTCTTTCCTTGTACTTTTGTTAGGCAAATTAAAGTCTTGCTAAATATTTGGGAAGAGAATTTTGCAATACTGTGATTAGTTCTTTGATTTTGACAGAAACAGTTAACAAATAGGAGCAAGCTCTGAGTGCTGCATTTCTGGCAAGTGCCGTCGGTACAGAGTGTACTGAGCTGGAAATGTTGCAGCGTTAGCACAAACCGGCTGATATAAAAAGCACGTTTTTGTTATAAACACTGCCTGCCTAACAGAGCTGTTGGGCTTGCAGAACAGCTTTAAACAGCGACTGTTGCTTTTGAGTAATATTAAATATTTGTCTTTTGGTGAATGTTGTCTTAGGAAAAATCACTGTAGATAACAAACCAGTCCTTTTGTTATGCAGTATAAGTGCAGTTAAACTTCCTTGGTTTTGTCTAGATGGTTTCAGTTTAATTTATATGTTTTTGGGAGTTTATTCTTCAAGAAGTTTCGGTTTGTTGTTTTTGTGAGTTTTTTTTCTTCAAAAATAAGTGTTTGTACAGATGTCTTCTGGTTGAAAAATTAGCTGTGTTCTTGCTAAGCTATGTCTTGTTTTCCTTCTGGCTTGGTACTGGCACTTTAGTGTGTTTATTGCCGTGTTTCAATTGACCGGAGTCCCAACAGTGATGGTGAATATCAACTTCAGAAAACATTTGCGGGAAGTACAAAGCAGCGCGAGTGTGGAAACCTTTCCAAGCTGGATCTGTACAAATGCTCTCTCGAGTTCCGCCCGGGGAACGACGGGCTCGTCGATTTATTTTCTGTGGCTCTCTTTTTAATATGAAACGCTCTGAACATGTGGCATGCAAAGCGTCTCTAGGCGCGCTGCGTTTTGTGAATGATCTGGGGTGCATTAACTTATAACCAGGATCAACTGGCTTTTTTATTATACAGTGTGATTTGTATCTGCTGAATTCTGGGCTTGATGTCACTGTTCCTTACTTGATCCCGCAGTGCCGATCTTTCTTCTTTCCAGCTGTCTCCATAAACACAGTTGCCGGAGTGATGCTTTTTGGTGTACATTTGGAATTGTGTAGCAATAAGAGGACAAAATGTTAATTTGATGTATTTATATATTTAAAATATAAATATATAAAATAAAAATACCTGTTGTTTAATTCGTTTATCACTTATCCTGATTATTTTAGCAATGTTTTTTCTGTAGGGCTATAGGTGGCCCAATGTAATCTTACTTGTGTTTACTAGAACTAATGGGATGGATATCTTCTATGATCTTTGAGTGAAAGAAAACAAAGCCAAAAATCTCTTACCATTCTGTCTAAAGCATTTACATACCTTTGTTAGTGTAGCAACCATTTTTCAGTTGTAGTCGTCTTCTCTAGAAGCTGGATGTGTAGGACACTCTTCGAGGACTATTAGATGCTCACCTATACTGTAAAGCATCTGGGGACCTTTTAAAATTGGCTCTTTGTGGCAACACATCTTTTGAGTCCAATCGAATATTAAAGGCTTGGCTTGGGAGTCCTGGAGGTGTGCACAGAACGGTGCTTCAAACACCTGCAATGTTGCACATTCAAAGTCCCACCCTGAGACTTGGAGATTTAATAATTAAAACGGGGCTCTGATGAAGAGTGTAAGTGCTTCTTATCCTTTATCTGTGGCTATTTTTTCCTTTATTCTAGTGGCTATAGTTAATATTACAGTAGATAAATTATCAGAGGATAATCCCATAACTGAGGTTGGAAGGGACCTCTGGGTATCCAGAGCAGGTGGCCCAGAGTGACGTTGGCTTTGGGATGTCTCTGAGGGCAGAGCTCCCAGCCTGCCTGGGGAGCCCGTGTTCAGTCCAGCTTGCACACTTCATTTTGTGCCTGTCCCTTGTCCCACCACTGGATCCCATGGAGAAGTCTGGCTCCATCTTCTTCACTCCTTCCCACCAGCTATTTATTAAATGAATAAAAGATGTCCCCAAGCCTTTTGTGAGCACTCCAGTCTCAGCCTGTCCTTGTATGACAGGTGCTCCCATTGCTTCATTGTCATCGTGGCCCTTTGCTGGGCTCAGTGCAGTTTGCCCCTGTGTTGGACTGGGGCGCCCAGAACTGGATGCAGTGCTGCCAGTGTTGGAATTATGGAGGAATCACCTGTATAATCGATTATAGTTCCTCACATTAGGTGGGGACCATGTAAGAGACGTTGAAGTCACAAGTGTCCAGAGCACGTCCACCATATGCTCTTCTAGTATCACAAGTCTAAAAGTGCACCCAACACAGTATATTGTACTTAAGCTGTAGAAATTAAAAGACCACAACCTGCAAAAACTGCAGTGCCACAAAAATAAGGCAAGAGAGGTCAAGAGTGGCACCCATGTCTTAGGATTTTTGGGATTGCTGAGAGTTTACTGTATGAAATGGGCTCAGATGGTCCTAGGAAAGGAGAGTTCAAGCATTATAGGAGGTCAAAGTAAAACAGAATTTTTCCTTTTTACGTACTGTTTGTGTAATCTTACTTTATTAACTTGGGTTAATCTTCTTTGTGTTACAGTAATCTCACTGTTCAGTTGGTTTGGGCACTGCGGTGTAAGTAATCAAGTGCGTCATCCCTGTCAGATGTAGAACTGATGGCTGCGTGACCGCAGGAGTCACTTTGTCGTCATACGTGACAGTTGCTTCATCTCCTGGTCCTGTAATGAAATCCAGGTTGTTTGTGTAATTCATTAGGAATATACCATGTTTTTATACCTTCCTCACCCCCTGCCACTTTTTTTTTTTTAACTGTCTTTATCTTAATCTAATCTGGGAAATTGTTGGGGGACAGTAGGTGCCTCTGTCCTTTTCCTGGTCTTTAAAGGTGAAGTTGGTGCCCGTTAAGCTGTGTAGGGAGCAAGTGATGGGGACGTGTCACCTCCAGGCAGCAGGAACAGAGGGAACAAGTATCCAGGGCTGCTATCTGGCATCTCCTGATGCCCGCTCAGAAGAAACATTTGAGTGAGTAAAAAGGGGAGGAGGGTGCAGATTTGGTTTTAGATCATAAATGACCAACCTCTTCATCCCCTTTTTAACAACAAGGGAAATCTAATTACTTAATGCTTACCAAATGAGCCAAAGCAAACCTTAATCCAGTCTGCTTCTTTTTAACAAATGAAGTGTGCATGTCATTATTTAAGTATCTAATGAGATTCTGGCAATTTTGATTAAACCTGCTAAGAAAACCTTGTGGAATGCAGCAGGGATGAAGTAAGAATTATACTGTGATTGAGCATAAATCATTGTTTTTATTAGTCTGATGGTGTCTGTAACAGTGCTCACTAATGGTCTATACAATTTTTCCCCCCTTTTTGTCTTCTTTGCTTTGTTATTGTTGGTTTTTGGTGTGTTTTTTCTTCCTTCTCATCAGCCTCCTTCTCTCTATTCTGGTATCTTGTGCCGCCAAATGATTTCGAGTAGGGAAAGATGGAACTTTTTCCTTGCTGCTAATCTGTGCAGACACCAAGGGAAGAGAGTATCAAAAGGAAACTCGTCTGAGCTGAACCAGCTTTGATTGGAAATGCAAGATTTGGAAATACAAGGCCAGTGTGAAAGGAAGCTGGAAACTTTACAACCTTTTTGTAAAATATGGCCATTTTCTTTTTGCATGTTGAATTTTGGGAGCCTATGAATCTTGCTGGTTTTTCCTTGCATACTTAGTACACGTAGATTCATGTGCTGTAAAACAACTGAACTTGCTTTGTCTCTGGGTAAATGATTAGCAGTGGGAAGGTTAAACAAGAAATACTTTGGAATGTTAATTGTAAATCTAATTACTTCCTTTTAAAATGAACCTTAAGCAAAATTCTAGTAACTGTTGGTAGGAGAAAGGATCGTGGGAGTACAAACCAGATGAAGCTTGAAATAGTTTAAAGGAGATCTGGTGATTTGGGCGTGAAAGGGACTTTCCACTGGCATTTCTAGCACCGCGTAGGGATATTTTGCAGTTTATAATGGAACGGTGCACGGGATCAGGTCTTGAAAGTGACGCTTTGCTCCTCAGAAATAGGTTTAATTTCAAAACTTGAACTTTGGATAAAAAGATCTGCTGGCAGAACTGAAGGAAGTTCAGGTTTGATTCCTGAGGCTCGGTAAGAGAATGTGTTGTACGTCAGTCGTTACGTAGTTGTGAGTACACGTGGTTTAGAACTTCGTTCTAAACACAAAGCTCACAGAACCAAGAGCAAACACCCTTCTCCCCAGGCACACCTGGCATTGTTTTCAGCTCCTGTCTTTAAGTATCTTCAAAATTAAGGCCAACATAATATAATTTCAACTCTAGCTATGATTCTATGTGTGACTATAAGAACTGACTCTCTAAAGAACTAAGGGAAACTGTAAAGTTAATAATAAAGGTAAAAAACCAAAATTTCAAGCAATGTGTTCTGTGAAGACACAAAAATGTGAGTATTTATACTACAGTTTCTCTTGTTTTGCTACTAATAATTGGGCGTTTCATTTGCTCTTTTCTAAAACGGGTGAGAAATCACACAAATAATGACTTTGCAAAATAGATGTGCTATTCTGCCCAAACATAACCGGTTGTATATTTGTATGGCTGTGTGTCTGCAAAATTGGGAAGTGAGGATTATTCTTCCTATTTAAAGCGGGACGTAAATGTTGCGTTTCTGGGAAAACTGCTGGATGATTCTTGGCGCAGGTGGCACAGTGCGGTGTCTTCATTGTCTGCCGAATTAGTGCTTGAATATCTGGAGTTGGTGTGTGCTGGTGGAGCCGCGTGGTGAGAAGCACTGATGAAAACAGAGGAATAAAGATTTTCTGAATTCGGTTAGAAATGACTCCCTTTCAGTATTTGATATGTCAAAAGAATATAAGGTAGAAGATCTTTTCACCCATTCTGCTGCAGCAAACCACAAGATGTTTGCATGTCATATTTAGTAGTTGCTTTGCCAAAAGAACTTCTTCCGTTCGAGCTGTAAATAGTTACTCATTCTGAAATGATGATCTTTTCATCTACCTGGCATTTTTCTCTGCAGCCAGTCCCTTGTTTGTAGAAGTTTATTTTTGTAAGGGTTTTCTGGATTTGGGAACTGCATTTGAGGACTCATAGTGTTGTTTTTCCCTTTGCTTTATGCCAGGTATGAGCAGCTGTGTGCTTGATAATGAGCTCCCTCTGCCTTTGCTTAAACAGGAAGTTCAGGCCGAGGGGCAAAAATGCTGCATTTTTCTCCTGTTTGCTCTCTGTGCTCAGCCCACAAAAGCCGGTTTTTCCACCAGGCTGTTGAAGCAGCCACACTATTTAAATAGAGCATCTAAGGAAGAGGAGGACTAGAGAACTGCTGTAAATAATCCTTTTATCCCCCCTCTGCGTTCACTTTCTCTGAACATCGTAATTCTGGATGGTATTGTAAAAGCACAGAGGCAACAAAAAGCAGATGGTTGCTATAGTTTTGGTGAATGAAGCAGTTTCACTTGGCTGAAGGTATTTTCTAATTTCTGTCGTCTTGCCTGACAGTCATGAAAGGCTTTTAAAACCGCATTGAAGTACCGACTGTTTTCATATATCATTTGATCTTTCTTACCTCCAAAAGCACAAGTGCCATCTCTGATGTTTTTAAGTACATCCTTATGCTAACGGTTCATTGTCGCAATGGTTGACTCAGAACCGCCTTCGGTTCTTTGGAATAGCAGCGCTAGTTGGGTTACGCCGTGTCAGTCCCGTCTCTGTGTTCCTCCTCTGCTGGATAAAAGGCAGCTGGAACTACGGACGGGATTCTATTTACCTGAACTTCAGGAAATGAAAGAGCAGCGATAGCTTCTATGGACTGAGTTGGGTTGCGCCACAAGAAATCAAAATAATTAGAACTGCGGAGGAAGTGCTCAGGTGACGTTTTAATGAACCTGCAGCCTCTGTGCGTCTGTGGTTATCTAATAGATAATGTTGATAGATGTTATTCATGAACCTGCGTTATCAGAAAATCAGAAAGGGGTTGTCTTAGTTTGCCATCATTTTGTTAAACACGCATCTACCCTGTGCAAAACCTTTTTATTTTAAAGCTGGTGTTATTGTGGTTAAATCTGAATTTTCTTTGTAAGTTGCACAAAACAAACCTGTCTCTGTCTGCACGTGGATTCTCCTGTTGTGACGTCTTAATGTCTTTTGTGTAGAACTTGCTCTGCTGATTCAGTAGCTAAAGATGAGCTGTGATCCCAAACCAAATTCCTGCCTCTTAATGACTTCAGCAGGAAAAAATATGCAGCAATAACCTGAATGAATGAAGAACTTTAAAAAACTTCTGCCAAACAGGAATTGCAATATATATAAGCTTTTCAATATCAAGATATTTTGCATTGGAGATTGAAATAGGTAGAAGAACTTTTTTTCAGAGGAGAGCTGAAGAGTGAAGAGAAGCATCCCCGAGTGGGTCTGTATGTATGGGTGGTGTTAGTTACATGTTGATATTTGTTCTGATTTCTGTTGTTGAGCAGAGTCTGACAGCCATTATTTATTTCAATGTGTATTGTATATAAGCGCATGTGTGCAAGGACGTTTACTAGTGTGGAGGAAGACTGTGAAAACTTACAGCTTCCACTGTGGTGATATAATTTCAATTTAAGTTTCACGGCAGTTTCATGACACACGCATGGCTTTCTAAAAACAAAGTACAAGAGAACTTTTGTGGTTTAGGTTTCAGCTTTTCTTCCGTAAATTGGACTTTGCAGGTGTCATATGGCTTGGGCACAACCTGTGCCTTTTCTAAACCTCTTCTCAGGACTTTGGCACCAAGGGATGAACGAAGATGCCGTTTTACAAGGTTTCCGAGTTCTCTGAAATGTTGTAGTCGCAGTCTGTAAGGTGGTGTGGGGTTTGGGAGGGGCTTGTCTGTTTTCCCTTTTCTCCTGTTCCCAGACACCTCCTCATTGCCCGATAGCTGCACTTGTACTGAAGGATTTCCAGTAGAGCTCTGGCCTGCGAGCCCCCGGCGTGTTCGGTAAGATGAAATGTGGTAGAACACTTCACGCTCTGTACAGCCCTGTAGTGGCTGTGTCCTCATGAGAAGAGGACTTCTGTACAGAAGCCCTACTCCAAATAAATATATTTTTTCAACTTTAAAAAAGCTTCTATTATAAATTCAGGTGTTTAAATCAGAATGGTGTTTACTGTGGGATCAGTGGAATGTTTCCTCTCTGGAATTGCCAAGGCTTTTAGCTGGTGGCTTAAGTACTTACATTTTGGAACCAGAAACCCTCCAGCTGACCTTTTTAGTTACTTTGGATAACTGAAGTGTGTGTATCTACACATATATACTTCATATATATGAAAACCAGCATTTTGATGGAGTACTAAGCGTCTTTTGTGCTTCGGATTCAATTAGCAACTCAACCTCTTCATCAAATATGAACAGTCCTGTGTATCTTAACGAGGATTTAATGATACTGAGGTGCACACATGGGAGGTGTGTGTGGGCACACGTACCCTCTGCAGACTGGATTGCACAGGAGTCATCTTGGTATTCTCGTTGTGCATCATGCCTTTGGTATTTGTGAGGTGCTCCTTTTGGCAGCATTACAGTTCTCATTGTTTTTTGAGTATTTGAATTGGCATGTAGAACTGAGGAGGAGTAAACAATTCCAACTGCTTTAAACTACACTTAACATTTGTTTCTTTTAAGATTGGATGAAATTCAGCTTAAACTTCCTTTGTGCCAGCATTGGAATAGCAAGTAAGAAAAGAATTGGCACTTTAAAAAAAGTGAATTCTCTTATTGATGCCACTTCTAGCTGATGGGTTTTTATATTAAATTTATCACTTATTTTAAGGAATATTGATAGGTGTTATTGTGGCTGTTAGTAGTGGTTTTGCTTTAAAGAATTGTCAGTTTTCTTGTCTTTCATGCACTCTGTAAAACACCTGCATAATTTAGCCTTAATCCACCATGATATTTTATTTTCTTGCTGTATAAGAAAAGATTAAGCAACTAGAATAGTGGTAAGCATAGGAAAGGTTGCAGTTCTGTAAGCAAATGCCACTGGGAGCGGAGAATCACAGGAGGACAAGCAGAGGCAGCGGTGTCACCAACAAGGTCACAGAGTCACCATCCCTGGTCAAGAAGATGATGGTTCATGAGGTGGTGACCAGCCAACAGTCTGGACCACCGTAGTGATGGAGCACATTCAAGGTCAAGCCATAAAGCCACATCAGTGACTTAGGATCAGCATCAGAGAGGTACAGTACCAGGCACAGGTAGGCACAGACCTACCTGTGGCTTAAGCTTAGGCTCCCACACTTAAACTCTGCCTGAGCGATAAGCAGCATCTTGCAACTCTTGGTTTGGTGCTGGGAGGGCTGCACCGTCAAAGTTGGCCTGAGCCCAGGTACTTGAACCCCAAGAAGTGGGGGGATCAGATCAAAGATGTATTGAGTATCCTGCAACTGATAATGACCAAGCAAACGTCTAGAGAAAGGATGCCCAGGAGAGCAAGAACAGAGTGAAGTGTCTTCCAGTTTGTCTCCAGAGTTCCAGCACCTGCTAACTTTGACACATCTTGGCCAGAGGCTGTTTCTTTATATTTCAAATCCTCACTTGTTCTGTCCCCTGAAGTTTCTCAGACCTACTTCTTGAAGCGCCGTTAATTGCTGACATTAACACTATGTTGCTGTGAGGTGTTCCCCATCTGAACTGGTGAAACTAAGTTCTCTGAGCATCCTGCTGGCAGATTTTGTGGGGTCCCCTGCTCCAGGGTGGTCTGAGCCGCAGCTACTTGTGCAGATTCTGCCCCTGAGCTGCTTTGTGCTGGCCAAAGTATTTTATAGCCGTTGGTTGAACTGGCTGAGTCAGACTGGGAGGAGAGGAACTGAAAAGCTGCCTGGGGACCAGTTTTGGGGAAGAGATGCTGGATTTTATCTTCTTGCTTAATATAGGATTTGAGTGATGTGGCTTGTAAGCTGTGGACTTGAAGCTTGTAGAGGCAGAACGTACAGAAGGCGAAACTGGGGATGGGCTAGAGAGGTGATTTTTGGTTTTTTCCTCTTCTTCCCGCTAAGCACAACTGAACCATGGACGGAAAGGTTGCTTGCAACCAAACCACCACCCCTTAACCAGAAAAACACAGCTTTTTTCTGCCACCACCTCCTTTTTATCCTTTTGTAGATGTGTCTCTATTACCTGACACTTCTTGACTTAAATTCCTTTTTCACATGTTTTGGCTGTCAAGCAAGATTGCACTTATTTATTGGATTAATCGTTCTTCCTTTGGTTTGTTTTTTTTTTTTTCACTTGGCTGAAATTTAAGTTAAAGATGTGAAACAAAACTTTCAATCCTACAACTAATTCTATCCTGAATATGTTAAGGGCTTACAAAATAGATCAAGTTAATCTAAACCTATTTTGCCTCGAGGTTTTACCAGTTACACTTTTACATGTTTCTGGCAGGCACTACCAATCTACAACTGTATTTTGGTTTGCATCTAATAATTTATTTGGTGGATAAGTATTTATGAATACATTGTTTACTTTCCTGATAGAGTAGATAATGGAAAGAAAGCAGTTGTCTTGTGTGAGACACGGAAGAGAGAATGGAAAGAGATCTGTAGAAGTTGCAGCAATGAGAGCCAAGAGAGAAAATGTTTTTGATGTAGAGGATCAGTGTTCAAGTCAAAGTCTAGAAATGAAAGATGATGTGGGGAGAACAAGTGATGTTTCCGAGTTATGGAAAGGTGCGTTGTAGGGAAAAACCTACACTGATTGTGGTTGTTGTCTTGAATTTTCTACCACCCCATCCCCTAGCTCTCAAATTTGGTTTTAATAAATGGCATTTTACAGCTTGGGCTGGAAGCCAGAGGGCCACTTCTAAGAGAAACTAGTGCCAGGACAGGAAAATGTCACCGCGGATTACTATTTCTAGTTAAAAGGTTGGTTAGACTTAAACACTGCGAAGGCTTTGCGCAATCTGTGGGGAGGAAGAGGAGTGATTCAACAGTGTTTCCATGTAAGAAAGTTATTAACTATTCCTGGCCTTGGCCCTTCATCTGAAAGGAGCAGCTGTGCAAATCCAAACAGGCAAAACTTCAGCAGCTTATTTAAACCAGGTGACATGAAAGTAACTGCGATCTGCAGAAGAAAATAATTTTTGTCTCTAGGCAAACAGATCGTTGCTGACTTTATCTGCGCGTTCCTTTAGACACTGATATCCAAGGGGTTTACTCGTTACGATAACCATCAAAGAAAGCTGGAACAGAGTCAAGGAGCCTGTTAAGAACACAAAATAACAACATAATGCTTTATCCCAGATGAAAATTCATGATACAGCTTTTGAATAATAGACCTGAATATTTCTGCTGTAGCAACAGCCCTTTGTGTAAAAGGAATCAGAAGTTGCTGATATTCAGAATCCGTTCTCTTTGGAGATGCTCGGACTTTGTTCCCGGCGCACGGGACGGCGATCTGATGTGGCTGTGAAACCTGGGGTCTGTACCCCCCGGCCGAGCACAGGAATGAGCCCGTTTGTTTAGTCTGCTTGAGCAACCAGCGTTCCTGGGCTCAAAGAAAAAGTCTCCATGAAGCAGATCTAGCAGTTCCGTCACTAATAGGCCACTAATCTGATGTATGCTCCTGGAACTATGTTGGGTTTTGTGTTTCTGCTTTCAAAGATCCCAGCGGTAGTTTGTTCTTTTCACTGACATGGTCCCATCTGCAAGAGGCCATCTGGAGTAAGAGAAAGTGTCATGAAATATAACAAGGGCAAGTGTAGAGTCTTGCATCTGAGCAGGAACAACCCCAGTTTCCAGTGTAAGTTGGGGAATGACCTATTAGAGAGCAGCGTAGGGGAAAGGGACCTGGGGGTCCTGGGGACAGCAGGGTGACCATGAGCCAGCACTGGGCCCTTGTGGCCAGGAAGCCAATGGTACCTGGGGTGGGTTAGAAGGGGGTGGTCAGTAGGTCAGAGAGGTTCTCCTGCCCCTCTGCTCTGCCCTGGGGAGACCACACCTGGAATCTTGTGTCCAGTTGTGGCCCCTCAGTTCCAGCAGGACAGGGAACTGCTGCAGAGAGTCCAGCGCAGCCACCAAGATGCTGCAGGGAGTGGAGCATCTCCCGTGTGAGGAAAGGCTGAGGGAGCTGGGGCTCTGGAGCTGGACAAGAGGAGACTGAGGGGGGACTCATTCCTGGGGATCAAGATGGAAAGGGGGAGTGTCAGGAGGATGGAGCCAGGCTCTTCTGGTGACAACCAGTGACAGGACAAGGGGTAATGTGTTCAAACTGGAACACAGGAGGCTCCACTTATATCTGAGAAGAAACTTGTTCGGGGTGAGGGTGGCAGAGCCTGGCCCAGGCTGCCCAGGGAGGTTGTGGAGTCTCCTTCTGTGCAGACATTCCAACCCGCCTGGACACCTTCCTGTGTAACCTCATCTGGGTGTTCCTGCTCCATGGGGGGATTGCACTGGATGAGCTTTCCAGGTCCCTTCCAACCCCTGACACTGATTCTGTGAAACATCCCTCCTCACCCTATTTCTGAACCTTGGCTTCTGAACCACACTTGCCCTCACTTGTCCTGCTCTTTGCACTGAATTGAATGTACGCTGCCTTTTGTAATAATAATGATATACTACCCTTTTGGTTTTCTGGTTGTTTTTTAGATTTCTGTGGATCCATCTTGTTTGAATTGGTTTTACATCTTAATCTAATTATCTTTACTGTTGTGTGCTGAATTTATTCGAACAAATGGAGCTGAACAGTTTATGAAAACTATCAAAACCTAATGCATTTACGATATTTTTGACCTTATTATTTTTCCTAAACTTATACTTTCTTTATTGAAAATGCGTGTGAAGCATTCATACATGAATTTAAACTATTTATCAAGCTGCTTAAAAGTCTGAATTGCCAAACTAGCATTAGACTTCCAAAACAGAGCTTGCAGCCAGCAGAGCCCTATCTCCTGGTGAGCTTATGGTTCAAGGTCCTCTCTCTCTCTAGGGCAGTGCAAGTGATTTTCTCTTTAGAGAAAGAGAAAAAGAAAAGTATTTAAGAAACCCCCCCTTGCCAAAGCCCAAAAGCTATCTACTAGTGGATTTTTCAATAAGCTGTAATAGCGAAAACCAATTTCCTTTACCTTTGGTTCCGTTAGATGAAAGACGGTTTAGTGCAAGTTTTCCTGCTGTGTTATTCGGTGCTGTCTGTTATTCAAAGTATTGTAGGTAAATTGCGTTCTCTGCTCCCACGTAAGGGTTAAGCTGATATAGAAGGTGCTTGGGATTTCAGTCTTCATAGCGGATGTTCTTTTTTTGCCATAATAAAATTACTGGCCACCCCGAGTGCCGCTTTCAAAGCTCACTAGAAACTTGTTTCAGGCACCGACCAGAATGTAAGCATTAAAATATCTCTGCTTGGAGGGAGTGGACGAACAGAGATTTCCCCATCCCACACCAGAAGGGAGATGATGGTTGGATATTGTTCGAGAAGTTGCTTTCAAGTCTTGAGCCTGGCAGGACATAATTTACAGTGAGAAGCTGGTAGCAATAAATACCCCGCTGCATTCCCACTACTCTTTTCTGTTTGTGTTTTTGTGCGTTTTGACATTGTCCAGCTTTCCGGCCACTTCTGAAATGAAATTTCTAGGGCAGCATAAACATTGACCTCTCTCCAGAATTAAATCCTGTTCCATCAGTTGGTTTTCCAGCTGATCCATATGGCTCCTGTGGTGGGTGCTGGTGGGCGAGGGCTCTTCATCCTCCACAGCCGCTGAGCTTCTGCTGCTTCTGCTGCTTCTGCTGCTTCTGCTGCTTCTGCTGCTTCTGCTGCTTCTGCTGCTTCTGCTGCTTCTGCTGCTTCTGCTGCTTCTGCTGCTTCTGCTGCTTCTGCTGCTTCTGCTGCTTCTGCTGCTTCTGCTGCTTCTGCTGCTTCTGCTGCTTCTGCTGCTTCTGCTGCTTCTGCTGCTTCTGCTGCTTCTGCTGCTTCTGCTGCTTCTGCTGCTTCTGCTGCTTCTGCTGCTTCTGCTGCTTCTGCTGCTTCTGCTGCTTCTGCTGCTTCTGCTGCTTCTGCTGCTGCAGAGGGGTGGCCAGAGCCTGCTGGGTTGCTGTTAGTAATAATAGAATATAATAGTAATAAATCTTGTATCAGCACTGGTCTCAAAGAACATGCTGGCAGTGTTCCCCATCCTCATAGGCACTTCTTGCCCTCACTAAGTTTTATCAGCCCTCTAAACTTCTTCAGAAAGTGTCTTCCCAGTCATTTTGTTGCTCTGAATTTCTTTTTCTTAAATCCGTATTTTGCCAGGCCGTTGTTGCCTATTTGCTTTCCATATGAGTGCAGAGGGAGGACTGTGCAGCATGCGCCTCCTCGGCTCTGCCCGCTCTTAGCGTGGTCTGTGTCTCCAAGTACCGATGGAATTAAGTTAGAGATAGAAAACCAGCTCTGGAGACTCTTTTTCTTTCGCTTAACCATAGTTGACAGGTTTTCCCATCAATACCAGGAGGTACACTCCAAAGCTCAATTTCTATTTGTTATTTCAGGAGTTTGAGAATACGATACTTGGCCACATGTTGCCTTTGTAGGCTGGTTTGTTTGGGTTGGGTTTCCTCAGGGCTGGGGTTCTGTTCCCTGGTGCTGCCACTTACTGAACTCAGGGAAGAGCTGATGCTTTTTTCGCTGTCTATTTTTTAACTTCTTGCTTATTTGTTTTCCCTGTTCAGTTCTCATGTTGAGTGAGGGAAGAACTTTGTCAGCTGTAAAAATATTTGACTATACTTGGAGAATACGCTTATTTGTTTAACCGGAGAAATACTGTCACTAGGAGAAAGCTGAGTGGAAGATGATGAGCGTGAGTGATGTTGTGGTGCTTAGTCACATTAGGGGGCTTTATTTGTGTTAAGTGAGACCAAAATTTTACATTATTGAGCTTAGGAAGTTTGTAGATCCTGTTAAAAGACCCGCTTTATTTCACTGCTTTGATTTGGAAACACATGAGCCTGTTAGTGTTGATAAGAAGATAAATGTATTTAACTGTCTAGTCTAAATTGAGTAGGTTATCCTATAACATTTACTGCGAGAAAGCTGGGATTTCTTTCTTTGTTTTCAGCAGAAAAATAGAGAAGATGTATGGATTTTGTCTTTCCTGTGAAATTGCTTCCCTTCCCTTCCCTTCCCTTCCCTTCCCTTCCCTTCCCTTCCCTTCCCTTCCCTTCCCTTCCCTTCCCTTCCCTTCCCTTCCCTTCCCTTCCCTTCCCTTCCCTTCCCTTCCCTTCCCTTCCCTTCCCTTCCCTTCCCTTCCCTTCCCTTCCCTTCCCTTCCCTTCCCTTCCCTTCCCTTCCCTTCCCTTCCCTTCCCTTCCCTTCCCTTCCCTTCCCTTCCCTTCCCTTCCCTTCCCTTCCCTTCCCTTCCCTTCCCTTCCCTTCCCTTCCCTTCCCTTCCCTTCCCTTCCCTTCCCTTCCCTTCCCTTCCCTTCCCTTCCCTTCCCTTCCCTTCCCTTCCCTTCCCTTCCCTTCCCTTCCCTTCCCTTCCCTTCCCTTCCCTTCCCTTCCCTTCCCTTCCCTTCCCTTCCCTTCCCTTCCCTTCCCTTCCCTTCCCTTCCCTTCCCTTCCCTTCCCTTCCCTTCCCCTCCCCTCCCCTCCCCTTTACATAAAAAGGTACTTCATTACCTAATGAAGGCTGAGTTACCTGGGTGAGATGTCTGATGTGCTTAAAATGCCAAGACACGGATATTCATTGTTTGAGGTTACTCCTTGTTGCAGCTCACATGTTTAAATCCAGAGATACTAAAACTGTATGAGAACTTGCTACTTACAATGGAAAAAATGCATTGTTACTGATATTCTAATAACGTTTGTGAGTTCTGCTTCTGAAATAAAGCCTCATGGGTGGTGTAAGGCACTCTGCTAGAAAAAAAAACAAGAATAAAACAATCTTTGTATTGAATACTAGCAGCTTGAGTTGTATAAAAGGGTTACTTTTGTAATCTACATAATTCTTGTGTTAAATCTATCCAGTGATTTTTTGGGAAGCATTGATTAAAGTGATTTAAAGGGATTCCCTCAGTCTAACAGATGAGGACCTGTCCATTTTGGTGCCTTCTGCTGGCAGCCTGGGAGGTGCCTTTTTCCCCTCGGAAAACACGGGTCTGTGAGTTGCTGATGCTGCAAGCGCTGAGCTCTGAAATGCATCCGAAAGACGCTGCTCGGTAAACACGAGACAAGGCTGGCCAAGTCAATAACTGTTTCTTGATGTAAACCTTGGAAATTCAGTTTAAAGGATGCCTGGTTGTTAAGGGTATTACTAAAATGGTCAGCGGAGTATTTTGAGACTGTAGTTATTGAATATGTATTTATAACCTGCTTTTCACTAGGTGTTCTACGTGTTATTGCATTCAAGCTATTACAAAAATAAAATGCAGAAAAAGTCTGGCTTAAAGCCGCTGTGGAATCCCCTTTTTGAGCTCAGCCTAAGTCATGTGCTCTTACATGGGATGAATTGGGTTCATAGTTGTAAATGAAAATACCAAAATTCAGAGTGCTTTGTCCAAGGGCAATAACACTGAACACAGGATGTGATCAGCACACCTGTTCAAGGACTTATCTCGCAGACAGTAAGCGATTGTTCCGTTTAATGGGATCTCTTTAGTGGAGAGAGCAGTAAGCACAGACATATGGAACTTATTCCCTCGCCAGGCCGTGCCGGCTTTATTTGTGTCCATAATGAGCTGTGCCGAGGTTTGGGATCGCTCACCTTGGAACTGCTGCTGGGACTTTGCTTTTGCTTCTTTTTTTCTTCTTATTTTCCTTCTTTTTTCCTTTTCCTGAGCCAGCTGTGGGCTTAGATAACTCAATAAAGTCCATGTACCGAAGTTGTGGGGGCCATTTTTAGATCACTGCAAGGCCAGGAAGCCGACTCCTTGTTGATGGCTTGAAACATGACACTTTTCTTACGGCTCAGTGCAGTTGCACATACTTCCACACGGCCCTATGGCTCCTGTTACGATACACCAGTTTATAAATATCTGCATAGTTTAGGAAGACACATTAAAAAAGCAGAATTATTTATTTTCACATTAATTACAGAAATGTTCTTTTATGGAATGATATAATCTAGTGATTTTTTTCACTCACGGCAAGAGCCATTCTAAGAGCTTGTCATGAGACAAATAGTTTTTGATGCAAAAAATCCACCTTTGGTGCTTCTCAAAAATCAGTGTTTGTGGAGACAGACTAGGTGGTGGTGAAATAGATTGATTTGTGTTTTTTTTTTTACTAGGACAGGTTAACAATCAAGAAACCAGAATATTTTTAAGGAGTGATAGGTTCCTTCATTCTATCTGGGATCATTCAAAACCTCAGAGATAATATTTATATTTTTGATTTCTTGAACTGAAAATCTGATTTGGTTCTGAAAACGAAAGATACTTTCCCCTTTCCACTTGCATTTTTCAAGACTTGGTGAAAGCTTTAACAATTTAAAGATACCCAGTCAAGTTTAGGGGTGATTCAGTCCAGTACTAAATCAGAGCTCCTGCCAGTTTTCTGTGCCTAAAACCCTCTCAGACTTTGCTATGGACATTGTATCATAAGTCTTAGTTCGAAGAGTGCTGTGCTAGGAGGTTTGCCACTCTCGTAGAGACAATTTCAGCTGGAATCCTGCTTAATGAAGCTTTTTATGTATTGGCACTCGGAGTGGTACTAATGCGGAACTTAACGTGAGGCTGTGTTGGAGCTGGGCTGCGTTTGGCCACAGACCTGTTGTCAGCAGGAGAACACCAGAGGGACATCTGGGCAGATACACGCTTGGTTTTAGATTTGAAGTGGCCGTTTGGCTGGAAAGCCTTTGGAGTTCCTGAGTACAGAATTCCAGTTTCAGATGTGTTAAGGGTTCAGGAGGGGTGAATCCCATCTCTGGAGAAACCTCCTGGGAGACGCGATGCTTTCCTCCTCTAGCTTCACTCAGCAAATACCCTCTGTGTCTTCTGTTCTGAAGGTGATTGAAAGATAAAGCTAATTATTTTGCTTTTTACTTTTAACATACTGATTTTACAACCTCCCCCCCAAATTTCCACTTCACTCTTCATCTACTCTGAAGCGTTCTCTGGGATTTCTGCAGCTTCCAGTAAGAAGTTCTGCGCTGACCGGGCTGGTGTTCCACAGTGGCCTTCCTGCCTTTTTCATTTGTTGCTGCCACAAACCTGCATTTGAAGAACAAAAAGGAGACTTTCCCTGGAGAGCAGATTCCGTTTTGCACTCCTGGAATGGCAACCTAGGGCTTCAGTGGAAGAACTTGACAAGATTAAACACCGCTGGCGAAGGTGCAGATTCATTAGGTAAACTGCCCTTAGTGCTACGTACAATAACCTTTTAATGCAGTCTTGGCAATACTGATCCTTGGGAGCTATTTCTTTCTTTTGATTGCATTGCGTTCATACTGTCTGGTTAGCATTTTGGAAGGATTTTAAGCATGGGCAATTGCTTTCCTGGCCCTCAGAGCAGTACCTGGAGATCCCTCTCATCACTTCTTGAAACTTGGAAATTCTTCTACTGTTATGTAGCTGCAAAAAAAAAAAATCCTGGAGATTACTATGAGTACAATGTTACTTTTACTGTAGGTTTTCAGGAGAGGCCATGTACTAAACTATTGGATTATTTCTGTTTGACCTTGCTCAGAATTTAGGGAACAAGTGCAGAAGTCATGGTGTCGCTGTTGGACTTGACCCTCAGGACGGGTTTGCATGGTTGGTGGGTGGGTTTTATTTGTAGCACTAGGACAAAGATGGCAGTAAAATACTTGTCAATCTTGTTGGAATCTGTTGAAATTTGCATTTGGAGGAAGGAGCATCAGTCAGTTCTGGATTGGGTAATGGATGGAAGAGCACATGGGGGAAATCTCTTCAGAAACAGCTGGTCTAGAGAAGGTTTTCTGACAGCTGTGGGGTTACGTGGAGAGTATGGGGTGGAACTGTACAAACTAATATGTCATAAAATAGAAGAATGCATTAAAAAGGAATAGGGTATTTGCTGTGCTTCAAACAGTGGAAGCGCATCAGCAACATTTATTGAATACTTTACCATCCATTGGGACATCACAGATCAAACTCGTGTGGGTTTAGGGTTAACAAGAGGGAAGTGTTTGTAGAAACATCATTTGTCTGAAAGGTGCCTGTGTATTCTTGAGCTGTTTGTGGGAAAAAACAACGGAGTGGCTCACCTGTAATAAATACAGTGGTAGAACTTACTAGGAATTATTTTTAAGCATTGCTGAGTGTTAAAATTGAAAAGAGGAGTTAGAGCAGGCACGGACTTGATGGAAACAGTTGGCTCATGTGTTGGAGTTAGCAGATATTGGCCATGTGTAGGTGGACTCCTCCAAATGTAAATCAGGATAAAACGAGCTGGTAAAAGCATATTGTGAGGAGGCTTTGTTGGATTTGTTTGTGATCAAATAATGCAGGCAGGGATTTGTGAAATATAAGAAGCAAAAATTCCTTCTGTATGGATAGTTTTTGATAAGCAACACAAAGGTAATATCTACTCACTTCTAACCCTTCCCCTCCCGTAGCTTTGAATACTACACACCTGTAGCTGGGCCGCAGTTGTAATCCAGGCCAAGTATCCATCTGGATAGCAAATCTCTTTTTAAAGGCTGAGAGGGAACAAAACCATTCGTGTTATCCTTATGAAAAGTCAAGTATTGTGCTTGATGATCCCACAGTTGGGAAATGAACTGTGGCCAGGTGGGGCTTGTGTTTTATGGGAAAGCTGTTCAGTTGTCTGGCTTCCTCCTGCCTTTATGGGCCCAAAATGTGAGAGTTTTAAGGTATGGCATTAAGTGTTTTATTAGGCTGACTGTCGTTAATAGTGACATTATGTGTCAGTTGGTGCTTTTAAATCAAATTTGCTGGTTTCACAGTAGTTGTGCTCAGTGCTTTGGAAGAGGGAAATGAGGTAAAACTAAGCGTAAAACCTGCTGCTTGTAGTAGTTTTAGGAACGGTATCACATTGGTTGGGTAAGCAATAGTAAGGTGTAGTAAGCTTGATATTCAAGTGCTCTTGAAAATCCTGTGTTGTGCTGAGCAATAAACCAAATGTATTTGCTGTAGTATTGACTGTTACAAGAAGTTGGGAGTGTTGTGAAGAGTTTGATTGCTTTATATCGAGTTGAATCAACTCCGCTGCTCAGTGCTTTGTCTTTGGAGAAGTGTACAGTTGTTATTTTTGAAGGTTTTCTGGTGCTTGTACTTGAGTGACTGAGAATGACAAAAGGTTGCAAATTAAAATTCATTTTAAGGATTCTTTTCTTTCATGGAAAATAGTCCTGGTTTCTGTGGATGGCAGAAGGGAATGGTCACCTCTGCTGCTGGTTCTGCTTGTGAATCCTTGTTTACAGACACTCTTTGTTTGGTTCTTTTAAAAATATATTTTATTAGAATAGCCACAGCGTTTCAAAGACGTTCTTGCCAAAATCAGCTCGGTGGTGTGCACTGCGCGCAATGTTACCTGTGCTTATGTGGACATCCTTGGCATCTGCTCTTGCAAGTTAAATTATCAAAGTTTCTCTCTTCTGCAGTGCGTTTGGAAATGATGGTGTATATATTGAACAAATACCATATTTGCATCATGTAGTAGGTTTTTGACAGAAATCCGCATTAAAGGAGTAAGTTGAAGTTGGAATATTAATAGTGTCCAGAGCAAGCAGTTGCTGTGAATTGCAATTGAATGGAAATAGTATCTGATTTCCATGAACTGTTTTGAGAAATTGTCATGGTTTAAGGCAATGCGGCAATAAACCGTGGCAGACGCTCCCTGTTATCCCCTCACTTCCCGCCACCCCTTCCTTTAGATCGGAAAGATGATTGGAAAGAGGAAAGGAAGGGAGACTTAGACTTCAAGTTGGAGAGTTTTAAAGGGGTTTACTAATGCTACTAATAAATAGAGAATATATACAAAATATCCAAACCCAGTCTGCAGTGCTGGATGTGGCGCTGGCGTCACTCAGCAGCAGAGCTGGGTGTGCGGGGCTGGCGGCTCCAGCAGCTGCAGCTCAGGCCCCGGAAGTCACGGGCGGGACTGCACAGCAAAGCGGAACCTGGGTGCGGGATGCAGGGCCTGAGGGCTGTGGGTCACAGACAGACAGACAGACAGGGGCCTCTCTGGATGCCACCCATGGGCGAAGAGAGTGTGACCCTGTGATCACCCTCTTATATAGCGGGTATGACGATGATGGGATGGAATACTTGTGTTGGTCAGTTCTAGTCACCTGTTCCATCCACCCCTCCTCAAACACGCCCCTCTCACAACGGAACGTGGGAAAACTTATCAGTCTTTCTTGGTTATCATAGTATTAAATCTAAACACGAGCTTCTTCAGCATCCTGTTGTTCTTCTTATCAGCACCGAGTACAGCGTCCTAGGAAAAATACACAGGCTAAACCTCAGAACAGTACAGCCACCTAGGAGAACTGAGCTGAAAGAAACATCACTAAAAGAGAACCGGTCTGGTTTTTAACAAAACCAGGACAGAAATTAACCTAAAACTCTATTCCAGCCTGCAATAATAATGTAATAGTAATGTTAAGGTATGGTATTTAAATTCTGGTCAGCAGGTGTTGCTTAGTGCACAAGATCACTTGCTGCATAGTAATATTTTTCCGTAGCTTTAATGTTCTCCTGATAAAGAGCCTTTTTATAGGTGCACCGAGCATACTCTTGCTCTTGTGTCGTGTGCAGGGGATGCAGTTGCAGGTTGTTGGGGGTGGCTGAGCAGGAGCAGGCGACAGGCACAGCGGCTGTTTCCGCAGCAGCACCGCTCTTTTGGAGTAGCTTTATCTGAGATATTCAATTATTTTCTATTTGGGCTATTTTATAGGTTAATATTTTCCTAAATTCAGATTAATTTGCCATGGTAATAGCTTTTCTTTTAATGATTTCTAACAAGGTCATATACTGAACAACAACATCTCTGAAGGCCACGGTTGCCTTCTGGGACGGCAAACGCTGTGAGGTGAGCGGTGAGATGCTGGAGACAGTGCCGTACGGCATCCGGGGCAGGAAAAAGCCATTAAATACAGTGAATGAATGAGAAATGCGGCTCCGTTGTCGCTCTCCCCGGTCTGCAGACTGGTGGGGAGGCAGAGACTCTTTTCTTGCTGTTTTCAAGAGGCCTTTTGCTGGTTTTTGTCAAAAAGAAAAGCCGCCCTCCCTCCCTCCTTTTTTTTTTTTTTTTAAGCAAAAGCTCTCCAGGCCCTGTGAATTATTAAGATCTGTTAGCACAGTTGCTCTTTCTTTGGGAAATTGGCTGTCAGAAGTAGTCAGAGAGCTCTTAGGAGGCTCTTTGCTTTTGATTAAGTGGAACAGTTGGATCGGTAACAGATTCCAGATTTGAGATGACAGTTACTCATTTCTGCGCAACCTGTGCGATTAGAAGGAATTCTCCAAAATGTGCGTGTGTAGCTACATGCATATGGAAATCCAAGAATTTGCCCTAATCATAGGCTTTGCGTGCATATATACACACACAAACATAAAATGAGACTGACTTTAGATTACCAGAGCATTCTCTTTGCTTTGCTTGGAGCACAAATCGTTCAAAAACGTGCTTGGAGATGGATTTCGTACTGGCTCTTTTCTTACTAAGTAGAATCTAGAGTGATATGATAAATATTGTATCACTCACAGTGTAACACAATTTGTGTTTGCCACTCATTAATAAAGTTATAGTACAGATTTTTTAAAATTCTGAAGCGTTTGTTTTGAAAATAATCTTTGGAATAATGGAAATACGCCGCTTTCCTTCATTTTAGACCCAGGGACACTGGCAGTGTGTGATATTTTTGGTACAGTCTGTTTTCTTGATGTTCTCTGGGCAGGATTTCTCCTTTATCAAGTCCATCTTGTCCATCGCGCTCGGCCCCGTTTTCCGTGGAGCCGTTTGCGGTGCCGTGTGCTGTGGTACGTCGGTGTCGGGCAGGATCATGAATATGGATTTCAATGGAAAGCTTTTTTTGAGAAATGTTTTGAAGTTTACCTCTCCTTGAAACAGATTTCAGCTCCGAGGATTAGCTTGCTGAACTGTTAGCATATATTAACATATATAACTTTCTATATGGTGGAAGGAGATTTTTGTTGTTGCAGTAGCATCGTATGAAATATGTTTGCATATTTTAAAAGGAATATTTTGTTCTTAGTGGGTAATTCTGGCCCCGATTGCTTTAAAAAGCTGGAAAGACAACAGGGTGAGCCTTGTAGAGAGCAACAGGATGTAGAGTATCAGAAACTTATATTCCCAGCAAGGGTGTCTGAACCCTGGAAGGAGTTGTCCGAGAGGTGGTGGAGTCCTCCTTGCCGGAGATGCTCCCGACGTGGCTGGGATCAGTGATACTTGACCTCGGCCTTGGTCCTCGTGTGGCCAGCGGAGTTGCACAGTTGCTCTCAAGAGGTTTTCCGTCTAAATTATGGTGTGATTCATTTATTTAAAGCGTTTTTGGGAGCCAGTACCTCACCGGTCACTTAGGTGGCCCCGAATAGCTGTAGCACAGGCCTTGGCTGCAGGGAGGGGCCGCCTGTCTCCTGGTTTAATACAATCTTAAGAGATTAGACATAATGAGTGAATGAATATTATGAATAGCATTTCTCTGCTTGGTGCCGTGTGTACCACACAGCTTCTGCTTTCTGAAAATTTCCCCTTTTTATTTTGGCTTGTTTTCCGAGATAGAATTTCTTTTTCTATACTATTTCAGTCTTAAAGCAATTAAAGTTTTCTGAACTGCAACATTCAGTTTGCTATTTAGAGCGGTTTGAACATTCATTGGTGCTGATGCATTGTGCTCTGACCCCTTTTTATATCCTGAAAGCATTTAGTTACCATTCTGTAATGCAGCCTTACCAGAAGAATACAGCCGTTGCCGTCCTGTCCTTTCACTCTTGTTTTCCTCCCCTGTTTCACGGGCCAGAGCTGCTTTCCGTTTGAATTTAGAATTGTCATTTCCTGATACACAGTCAAGGTGATGTAAACTGAACAAAAGGAGGATTTTTTTCTGAATTGTACAAAAAGCATCAAAATTAAAAGACTTGGGGCATTGACAAACCTCTGTAACTAAATGCGTGAGCCAATTCTAGGCTGACTTTGTGGATTTTCCTTGGTTGTCTGCCTGACGGGCTCTGTATGAGAATGTGTCCTGTAGCTGCTTTTAACTGTCCCCACCTTCCTCTTCTAGGCTGGGATTTGAACATCACAATATTCTGTGACTTGTAATGGATCTCTGTGTAAGATATTGATTTTCTGGGGACCTTCTTAACGCAGACATGCTGTTTTGGGGGTGGTGAGGAGCTGGCCGGTGTGAGATCCCGGGTGCCTGACGTGCTAAGGAATCCACTCTCCACCTAGAAATTACGATTTAGAAAATTGGAGGAAGCCTGTAAGAGGGAGCGAATAATTGGTGAGATATAACCAAGCGCTCTCTTTTTTAAGCGTGTTATCGGCTTCCTCTTTTAGGAAAATATTTCCTCCAAACTATCATCATGTAAAGGTCCATGGTGTGATTTTTATACTCTGGAACCAAAACCTGCTGTTGGGGAAGTGCTAATTAGGCAGAAATGGGATTTAACCCGTCTTATCGTTGAAGGCCAGTTCATCCTGTTGCATCTACATTCAGTCACGAAAGCACCCACGGAGGATCTTCCGAATACACAAAGTCCTGGATTTATTGTGTTGAATGATATTTTTACCAATTTCTATGGGCCAGAATTTGTTGTTTCTTGTTTTCAGGCAGATTATTGAGGATCTGAGGAAAAATGCTTTGCTAGCTACAGTATGATTACTTGGCATATGTCTTTGTGTTGAGAAGTTATTGGGATTGATAAAGAGTGGGGCTGGGTTTCTGTAACAGCAGCTCCAGAGTTTAAGTAAAGGCAAAATTAAATAAAACCGTATTTATCCATTAATAAAGCTGGATCTACAGATGCCCAAAGTGTAAAGATTTTGGAAGGGCTGAGCAAAAGCTACACCAGGCAGGTGGAAGGTTCCTCATGAAGTACCATTGCAATTGCAAAAGCCAGAGTGCTGCTCAGTCAATTGTGTGTTTGCTTTAGAAAAGTGGGAGAAACTGTTGGAGAAGTTGGGTCAGGAAAACCGGAGCCACGATCAGAATGAGCTTGGGGATGGAGCCGTCAGGAAACCTCAGACTGGTTGGATCGTTTGTTGTGTGGAAGGAAACATGGAGCTGTGAGCACACGTGCGATTTGTTGCTGTTTGAGCTCAGCTCTGCTCAAGGAACTGGGAGGATTTAAAGGATGGAGCCTTAATCTCTTTGTCTGTGGTTAAAACCTTCTGCAGGTTGTGTGCCTGGGCTTGGTTCCGCTGGGCAGCCTGTGTCAATTAAACCTGGGCTCAAGTCTGGCTCCGTATTGCTATGATAAATAGAGAAAACAGCTTAGGAAGCTTTAGTCGAAATCTTTGTTTACTTGAAGATCCTTTTGTGCCTTGGAGGAAGTTGGAACGGTTGGTTTGTTGGGTAAAGCACAAGATTTAAAATGGAATAAATGTTGGATTTCACTGTTTGTCGGCTTCCAGTAGGAGCTACGGCGCCTCTTGTTCTTTTTATGTTCCTCCGTGCAATTAAAAACAAAACAAACCCCCTCCCTCCTTTACTGGGTGGCTGCAGTTCAAACCTTTCCCATCCTTCTAAAGCTGTTTGAAGCCCTGTGTATTTGAAAATATTATTACTAACAACATGCATACAAACTAGTTCTTTTTAAAACGTTAGAAGCTCAGTATACTTTATATAGATATACTGTATTTGCCTTCAAATTAGATTATGTTATCTTTAGGTAAGGGTAACAAACTTTTACAAAGACCAGAAGGAGACTAAATAATTAGAAATTGTTTTGTTTTTCAGCAAGTAACACACGCATAAGAAAAGATGCAGAGACGAGCCTAATAAAACATAGCTTTTGCCTCATTAGAGGAAATAAATTCAAACAGCTGCAAAGAATCAGCGCTACCTACCAAGTCAATACTGTGTTCGACTTAATGTTTTTGTAAATGTCGCTTTTGATTTGCACACAGTTGTGAACTGATATCTCCGCTGCTGTCTGCCTTCAAGGTGTGTGTCTCCATTTTCATCTTTGCACTAGTGAAACATTATTTTATCAGTGTCTTTAAACTATAAATTAGTGTAAATTAATCACAGGTAGTGGTTGCTTCTGAGGGCATCACTTCTAGGATGGGTGGATTTTGTGTGTGGTTAGTACATCGGTACCTCTCGTCGCATGGACTTTCTCATTCCGAGTGTTCTCTGAGTAATGGAAGATGGGAGGTTAAGGGAATTAAACCCCCATTTATTCAGTGGTTTATTGTTTCTCTATTTGATCCCTGAAAACCTCTGAAATATGAATTAATGGATGACAAACTCCTCAGCCTTACATATCCATCTGAAATACATGCTATATCTTATCTATCACTCATAATGGATGTATTATTTTGTTAGCAGTAGGAAGAGATGAAATAAAGCAAAAGTGACAGAAACCTAAAAATCTCCAGCCTAATATTAAAAAAGGGAGACGGGGCTGTTCCCAGGTTGTGCGGAACACGCCGCGTGTTCCGGGCAGGCAGAGCTGTCAGGCCCTGGGGATTCCTTTTGTTCGGTTGTCACAGCACAAATATGTTCTTACAAAGCACCACAAAATGGCATAACAGAAAATGCCCTTTTTAGGCCTCTGTAGATGCTATGAACAGAAGTTCTTTATGAGTTACAGCTTTTTGCCACCAAACCAGGATTACAATATTTTAGATATTCATGCAGTTGTTTTTGAGCCCTTTAGGCTATACAGAAACATGACCTTGTATTTGTAATTACTGTGTGTGTTACATGTGTAGCTTGTTTAGACATTGTAGACAGGGACACGTTGTTTACAGCATGTGAACCCTAATGTATATTGCAGAAATTCCGTTTAAACAATAATTAATTATGCTGTTTATTTTCTATTTCCAGAAGATTATTTCCCTAAAGCCTGTATTCTGAGTGATACTGGAAGTCTTAGGTGCTCTCACCTCTAGAAGGAGATGCTTCCAGCTGTGTTTTCAGGATGGTCTTAATTAGAATCTGATCTGCTTCTGAAAGACGCAGCTCATCCCTTGCCCGGCCTCCAGATGTGCTTTTCTGCCCCAGCTTCGTCACCGGTGGTGACTCCAAGTCACAGAAGGTCTGTGTGCTCGCAGACTCTAATAGAAGCTGAAAAATAGTTTGAGGAAAGAGTGGGGATGACTGATGAAGGAGAAATAGGGGATTTGACAGGGAGCAAACGTCCTGTGCGGTGGCACAATCCACACCCAGCCTGCTGGTGAAGCTGTGAAGTTGTGGACCCTGAAATAGCCTGAGAGCTTTTGAGCTTTCAGCGTAGCAGCCTCTGAACCAAGACGAATGGAGACTCGAGTGCTTGTACAAAGTTCAGACACAAATTTTTCACTGTGGTTTTTCCTAATGGTGTGTCTGAAGTGTGTTTCCCTGCCTTTATTACTGTTCAGTCGAAGTTTTCTGTCTCCTCTGGGAAAAGTATCTGAGATGTGAACTGTTAAAAATATATAATGTGATTAAGGGAGTGGAGCATCTCCCGTGTGAGGAAAGGCTGAGGGAGCTGGGGCTCTGGAGCTGGACAAGAGGAGACTGAGGGGGGACTCATTCCTGGGGATCAAGATGGAAAGGGGGAGTGTCAGGAGGATGGAGCCAGGCTCTTCTGGGTGACAACCAGTGACAGGACAAGGGGCAACGGGTACAAACTGGAACACAGGAGGTTCCACTTAAATATGAGAAGAAACATCTGTATCAAAAATAGCGTGGTCAGCAGGACAAGGGCAGTGATCCTTCCCCTGTGCTCTGCATTGGGGAGGCCACACCTGGAGTATTGTGTTCAGATCTGGGCCCCTCAGTTCAGGAAAGACATTGAAGTGCTGGAGCGGGTCCAGAGAAGAGCAACAAGACTGGTGAAGGGACTTGAGCATAAGACCTATGGGGAGAGGCTGAGGGAGCTGGGGTTGTTTAGTCTGGAGAAGAGGAGGCTTAGAGCTGACCTCATCACTCTCTAGAACTACCTGAAGGGCAGTTCCAGCCAGGTGGGGATTGGGCTCTTCTCCCAGGCATCAGCAATAGGACAAGGGGCCATGGGCTTCAACTCTGCCAGGGGAAATTTAGGCTGGATATTAGAAAGAAATTCTTTACAGAGAGAGTGGTCAGGCATTGGAATGGCTGCCCAGGGAGGTGGTGGACTCGCCGTCCCTGGAGGTTTTGAAACTGAGATTGGCCATGGCACTTAGTGCCATGATCTAGTGAACGGACTGGAGTTGGACCAAGGGTTGGACTCGATGATCTCTGAGGGCTTTTCCAACCCAGTCGATTCGGTGATTCTGTGATTCTGTGATCTTCCCGGTGAGGGTGGCAGAGCCTGGCCCAGGCTGCCCAGGGGGGTTGTGGAGTCTCCTTCTGTGCAGACATTCCAACCCGCCTGGACACCTTCCTGTGTAACCTCATCTGGGTGTTCCTGCTCCATGGGGGGATTGCACTGGATGAGCTTTCCAGGTCCCTTCCAACCCCTGACATTCTGGGATTCTGGGATTCTGGGCAGTCCTAAAAAAATGCCTGCATTTAAGTAGGGGTCTGAGCTGTCATGTGTGACACTTGGGATAAATCTCTGTGACTTCTCCAGGTACCCCAAGCACCGCAGTGGCTGGTGGGAGGTGTCTGAGCTGAGGAACCAGCACTTGGTCCCATCTCCTGTGCCGAGCTTGTGTCTCCGAGATGTCCTGTCATCATTTGAATGAATTAAATCAACAGCAAATTATAGTCCCCACCTCTGACAAGTGATGCGGTTCTCTTACGGGTGACGTGCATAGCAGCCGTTATCAGATCGTGCGTGCACAGAAATATGTCGATGGTTTCTGCTCTCTAAGAATTACTTGGTTTTGATTGCTCCTGCTCCAGAACTCTCTGGAGTTGCTGTATTTACTGCCAGGGCATTTGGGGCTGGTGAACTGCTGACCATCAGCTTTGTCTCATTATGGTTGGGGTTAGGATGGGTCTGAAAGTCATGGAAGGAATTTAGTACAGTAAATACAGTAAATAACTTTGCCTGATGGACATAAGAGAGTGACTCTCATAAGTGACTATTTTCCTTTCTCTGACATAAACAGACTAAAAAAACAGAAAGTGAAGGAGATCTAAATATTCTAATATTTTTTTAGGGTTTATTTAAATTTTCATGCAATCCAAAGTTTGACATAGTTGGTGGTGTTTTGTGCAGGAGTGTTGCTTCCTGCATGTCTCCCACATTGCTCTCAGCTGAATATTCAGGCACCCTTGAGTTCCATTGAATGAGAACTGTGCTTCAGTCAAGTTTGAATCTGTTATTTAACAACATAAACCCTATTTTGTTTAATTTTCTGAGTGATGGCATCACGTGTTTAATGCCTGCAGTCCTTACCCGTGTGTTACTCATCGAGGTGAAACGCTGGGGGGGTGTCTTTTTCCTTTTAAGATGAATGAATTCAGACTGGTTGGTCTTTTGGATGATGGTGCTGAAGTGCAAATATTGAGTTACTTAGTTAAAATCACCACTTTGTGAACAAGAGGAAAAGGAATAGAAGACAGGATTTCTCATTTTTATTTCTTACGTCCTCAAATGTATTTGTGTTTTAAAGAATAAGTTTTGTACAAGCAGCTTTGCTTTCTGCATTTTGATTACTTCCTTTAACAATACCCTAAGTAGCGAGTATTCCATTGCTTTATTGAAAATAACCACCTGAAGAAAATCCCCCCAAACCAAACCCACACACAAACTCCCACGACAACAGAGCAAACTGTGTTCATTTGAAGCATTAGTTTCTGTTTCCTTGTGGTTCTTGTTTTAAGATGTAGGATCAGGATAACCAGTGTGGTTTGGGGGAGCTGACAGACTAAAATATCCTTGTTATTTTATTTGAAAACGTGTTTTTTGTTCCTAAATGTTACGTTATTTTTATTTCATTTACTCTCTGCCTCTTTTCAGATGTGGATATCTTGCTGCATAGTGAATTCAGCTGTTTATTACAACAAAAGGTGGTTTTGAGTTGTGAAAAGGAAAAGATCTTGTTTTTCCAAAATCAAACCGCTCCAGATCAGTTTTAACCCAGATATTTCAAACATGATTTGGTTGGAGAGAAACAGTTGTGTGAATGCTAACTAGAAAATAGATCATCCCTCTGGGCAGATGCCATTAAATAAACATGTGTTCACTACTACATAAGAATATTAGTTTTTCTAATGTGGCATATGCATGACAAGCACAGAAGGCTTAACTGTCAAACTCGAAAAAATATCCGTATAGCTAATTCTGTGCTTGCTCTTAAAGCAGCTTTTGCATATGCTGTGTGTGTTGTTTTTCTGCATAAAATTCTTTACTTTTGCTTTTAAATATCCATTATAATACTGGGACTATAGGAAGTCGTGAAGTATCAGAGCATCACTGAACCCCTTTCGGGGAAGTGAGTTAAAGGAGAGTATTTACTGATATAAGTTTGCTGATGGTAAAACACCTGACACGCCAATAGAATTTGTGATGAATTTGATTTGCTTGAATAATTTTGCAGAACTTTCTCCTCTTTAGACATTGTGAATAGGCTGAACGGAATGAAATAATAAAAATTCCACTTGCTCCTCTGAAAATGAGATCAGTTGAACTGCCTTTTGGGAACGTCAGTTCTTTTCTTGCCGCCCATCTGTAAAGGGAAGTTCTGCAGGTACGCAGCACAAAATCCATTTTACTGGGTGTCATAGTCACTAATTTTCCTTTAAAACTGTATTTTAAATTGAAACCTTCAGAGTCTTGCTTTTATACACCTTCTGGCCTGAGTAAACAAGACAGAAGAGATGCGAGGTCTGCTGGGTGTAAAGACGTCATGTTCCAAGACCTAATAGAAACATCTTTAAAGATTTTTTTATTATCCTCTATTAAGATTATCAACGACCTGCCAGAGCGAGACCAGTGCAGAAATCCTTCCTGGTTAAATCAGTAGATTCTCTTGTCACAACTTCTGAAAACTCCGAAATCAGAGTTACTGGATCACAGTGATGTTTCACGTGCCGATTAATGTCTGTGGTAACACTCTATTGGGATGGCAGTGTTGATTTTTAGAGTGTTGTTCTTGACATTGAGATCAAGAAGAATGTTTCTCTGAACTCCTTGTATGTGGCAGTTAGAGATGGTGTTTTCCTTGTGTTAATATGGTTCTGTTTTGGGCTTTTCCTTATTCTGGTTCTTGAGGAAGTTAGAGATTTGTTGATTTTCCTCCTCCGAGTCCCCTGAGTCCCAACAAGGGTTACGCTGTGGGAATGGGGAGGTTTGAGCACAACCTACCTGAACAGATTGTGTTTGCGCCTCGTTCCTCACCTCATCTTGCCATCACCTTCAGGCTTCCTCTTGTGCAGCCACATGTAACGTTTACTTTGGGCCATTGGGAATTAGAGCCCTTAATATGAGCATAATGCAAAAAAATGTATTAGACTTGAGTGTTGGCTGTTAAAGGAACTGGGATGGCTGGAGTTGATAGTTCTACAAACTATTGGAAGCTGGTAGGTGTGTCAGTTCTTGAGATGGGCTAAGGGGAGAGAAGGGCTTCTAGAAACGAAGAATTTCTGGATAGGAAGTGAAAAAAATGGGCAAGGTGGCCTTTGGCATTTCCAGACCTTTTATCCATTAATTTTTTATTTTGTTCATCCAGACATTGTAAACTTAAACATAATTGTCAATAGAGATGAGATTATTAACAGTGTTTTCCTTTCCCAGATGGTGTACAAACATTATCTAATTAATCAAGTATGTCTGGACAGACAAAATAAACAGTCCCGCGGTGCTGCGTGTGTGTCTGGAGGGAATCACAGAATCCCAGAATGTCAGGGGTTGAAGGGCCCTGGAAAGCTCATCCAGTGCAATCCCCCATGGAGCAGGAACACCCAGCTGAGGTTACACAGGAAGGTGTCCAGGCGGGTTGGAATGTCTGCACAGAAGGAGACTCCACAACCCCCTGGGCAGCCTGGGCCAGGCTCTGACACCCTCACCGGGAACAAGTTTCTTCTCAAATTTAAGTGGAACCTCCTGTGTTCCAGTTTGCACCCATTGCCCCTTGTCCTATCACTGGTTGTCACTGAGAAGAGCTGTTGTGTGCAGACCAGAGAGTCTCACTGGGGTGTATCTGACACTGGGATGGACCGGGGATCTTCACGGCATTTGGCAGTTTCTGTTAAGGCTCCAGATGAAATGTTTTTGGTCGCACATTCACCCGTGACTTAATATTTGTCTATGTTACAGACACAAAAAGTGATCCAGTGCAGCTGAATTGTTTGAACGTTTTAGGCAGGAGACAGAGGACACAAGTGACAAAGTTTCCAAAGCTTGTGGGTAAGGTGACCTGTCCCCACCACGTGCATCACCTGCCAGCCCTGTGTGCTGGCCCTGTCAGTATTGCTGCTTTCTGACTTGGAAGCAGCACGTTCCCCCAAACCTACCGAAAATGATGGGCAAAAATAAATACAGCACATTGCACCTCTTTTTGGTTACTTGTGGTGAGTCCTGCTGCTATAGTAAGTTGTGTCTTTTAATACATTTAAAAAAATCAGGGCTTGTTGACACTCTGGATACAGTCAATTACTTTTTAAGGTTTAAAAAAAGAATGTTTAATAGTCATAATACTGAGAATTGTCTGAGAATCCGTACACTGTAGATTTTTCTAAGTGGTGATCACAGGGCCCACTTAACTAACTCCATATGGCCCAAAGCGTCTAGTCAGGCTGTAACTGGGACAAAGAGCGCTGGAGCCTTAATGAAAAATGCAGTGATCATCAGGGCCGGGTGAGCTCTTTACATTATTTCACACTGCTGCTTTGAAACAAAGAACAGGATGTGGCGCATTTAATGCTTTCCCCTGGAGAATCGGTGCAAGTAAAGTTCAATTTTTAATTCAAAAGGCAAGGGGGAAGCTCTTACGGAATTGGAGATGTGGATGCTGCCCAGATGAGCTATAAATAACTGATCCACAAAGAGCAAAACCTCTCTAATACTCCTGAAAAGATAAATGCATACGCCTACAACAGTGTACTCATCCTAAACCTTTTCTCTCAGATTTGGTTTGTGTTTGTTTTTACTGAGCAATTTAGCTATAAAAACTGGTAACCAGCTAAACAGAATTAAACTGGGAGACGCACGTAAGCGTTGTACCTTGCAAATACAATTCCAAGTGCCTTTTGTTTCATTTTTACATGAATCTCTTCCCGCTGTATCTTTTGGTGTTCACACCTTGTGTGATCTCGTGTGACAAACCATTGAATGCTCCTGCGTGTTGGGGTGTCTGTACAACCTGAGCCGCGAGGAGCAGAGCGCCAGCAATTGGAGTCTTCCGGCTCCCACCGTTGTTTTTTTTCCATTGACTCTCTCTCCAGTTTAGTTTTAGCATCTGGTGCTGAGTTTGTATAGCCAGTGGTTTAGTTAGATTTTAAGGAATATCAGAGAGGGATCGAAGTTTCTGCTGTCTCTAGCTGACTAGTGCACCAAACCTTGACACAAACCGTGACTTCACAACTTTGTGTCAACGTTTCCTCAGCTTGTTTCAGAAATTTCCAAGTCTGAAATAGGTGACCTGGCAAGTAGGGCTGTGTTCTCTGACGGTGAGGAGTGGAGCATCTCCCGTGTGAGGAAAGGCTGAGGGAGCTGGGGCTCTGGAGCTGGACAAGAGGAGACTGAGGGGGGACTCATTCATGGGGATCAATATGGAAAGGGGGAGTGTCAGGAGGATGGAGCCAGGCTCTTCTGGTGACAGTCAGTGACAGGACAAGGGGCAATGGGTGCAAACTGGAACACAGGAGGTTCCACTTAAATCTGAGAAGAAGCTTCTTCCTGGTGAGGATGGCAGAGCCTGGCCCAGGCTGCCCAGGGGGGTTGTGGAGTCTCCTTCTGTGCAGACATTCCAACCCGCCTGGACACCTTCCTGTGTAACCTCATCTGGGTGTTCCTGCTCCATGGGGGGATTGCACTGGATGAGCTTTCCAGGTCCCTTCAACCCCTGACATTCTGGGATTCTGTGTGTGATTCTTGGCTCACATGCCAAGGCGGGGAGAAGAGTGTTCCAGTATCTTTTGGAGGGCTGAATCTGCAGTTCTTTACCAATAACATCATGGAATGATGCTTCCTGGCAGCGCGATGTGCTGGGATCCTCTGATGTGTCTGTAGTTCTTGCAGACTTTGCATCCCCCATAGTACATGGCTTTTCGAGCTGTTTTTAGCACAGATAAGATGTGGCTACTGCTATGGGAGCTTCTTGGTTACAAGTAGTGTACCAAGGAGCAGTACTTACCGTAGAGCAGCTATTCTTATTTGGCACAACAAAATGTTGTCGTACTGAGGTAATATTTCAGTCTTTATAGATTGGAATTTGCTTTTGAGCTTCATCCCTCCCATTTTTTCTTGAGTAAAATATATTCTGGTATCCAGTGGGCAGCCAGCCAGTGCTAAATTAACAGCTTCCACTGAAAAGCCTTTATGTGTTCCAAGGTTGTAGTGTGCACTTGTTTGACATTAATATCTTAGAGTTTGGAAGGTATCGCTCCTAAGCATGAGGAGTACATAATACATTATGTCCTCTTTTTCTTTTAAATTTTGTGTTTAAAAGTGTCCGCGGAGCTTTCTGTAATATTTTATTGAATAATGAAATCATTTGAAAGTTGGTTTAATGTTTTAAAGGGTAGCGAAGAGTATAAAACGCTTTATATATATACACACATAGACATCTTACTTTGATACACAAGCATTTATTAAACAGGTAAGGATGACGTTTGTCACTTCCACTTCTCTATCTCAATTAATAGTTTAAAAATGAGCAAAATGAAAACTTAATTATTTTTTTCTCTATCTTAGTTAAGCTTGTGTGTATTTGATTCTGTAACTTTTACCAAAATTGGCTCATTTACAAATACTTGTTTGCACACTATAGCATCTCCTGTATTTCTGTAATCTCTGCTTTCAAAATATTCCACATTCAGCAAAGCATGTAAGGATGTCACTTGGTGTGTCACTTAAGCAAAACCTAAATCCTTTTTTCATTTGCTCTGGGTTTTCACAGTGGTTTGTAAGGGGGTCAGCCATCTCAGAAACACTCCTTTGCCCTGGAGACAGTCTTGGGCTGTGACTTGTGCGAAGGAGTCACCAATGGTCTGAAATGATCATTTCTTGTAAATAAGAGTTGCTGAGGATTAAGTAAAGCAGCAAGTTCAAAGAAAGTTTCATTAATCTAGTCAGCATGTTAATGTTGTCTTATTTAGAGAGGTGGTTTGGTGTGGGGAGCGGTGTCTCCTGCTGCCGGACACGGGCACCGTGTGCTCTTCAGAACAAAACTTCAGCGGGAAGGCACAAACCTGGGCCCCTGAGACACAGACACGTGCGGAGGGGTCTGTGCCGACCAGAATGGTGATGCAGCTTGTGTGTGTCACATGAACATCTGCCTCCAGTGTAGTCTTTTTAATACTCCATATATTGTATACATTTTTCTAAACCTTCTGATGTAAGTTAGTATCTGAACATGAATGCTGTTCACAGAATCACAAAATGGACTGGGTTGGAAAAGACCTCAGAGATCATCCAAGTCCAGCCTGTGGTCCAACTCCAGTCCGTTCACTAGATCATGGCACTGAGTGCCATGGCCAATCTCAGTTTAAAAACCTCCAGGGCTGGTGAGTCCAGCACCTCCCTGGGCAGCCATTCCAATGCCTGACCACTCTCTCTGCACACAATTGCTTTCTAATCTCCAGCCTCAATTTCCCCTGGCAGAGTTGAAGCCCATGGCCCCTTGTCCTATTGCTGATGCCTGGGAGAAGAGCCCAATCCCCACCTGGCTAGAACTGCCCTTCAGGTGGTTCTAGAGAGTGCTGAGCTCAGCTCTAAGCCTCCTCTTCTCCAGACTGAACAAGCCCAGCTCCCTCAGCCTCTCCCCATATGGCTTGTGTTCAAGTCCCTTCCCCAGTCTTGTTGCTCTTCTCTGGACCCGCTCCAGCACTTCAATGTCTTTCCTGAACTGAGGGGCCCAGAACTGAACACAATACTCCAGGTGTGGCCTCCCCAATGCAGAGTACAGGGGAAGGATCACTGCCCTTGTCCTGCTGACCACACTATTTTTGATACAGAACAGGATACCTGTTGATTGCACGTGTCTTTACATGAGGATAGGGGACAGGGCACGGGCGTCTCGCTGGTTCCCTGCTCCTGTACCGGCTGCGGGAGGGAGGAGCTGTCACTTAATACTGGAATTAGGATCTTAGCGTTGCCAACGTTGTACAGTTTGGGTGTGAGGACAGCTTGCGAGGTTGCTGCACGTGTGTAAGTGCTAAATAGTGTCCCGAACATTGCCGTGGGAGCCGCTGCTGGCAGCGATGGATGCGGCGGAGCTGAGGCTGTGACAGATGTTTCTAGTGGTGCTGGCGGTGTGCAGTGAGCAAGGGGAATGATACAGGATCTTTTAAGTCTTTTGGACTCATTTGTGTCTGATGTCATGTTAAAAGCATTTAAACACATAGAGACCAAGAGGAAGTTGAGTGGGGTAGATTTTTTTTTTTAAATGCAGAATAAATATAGCATTCCAATGGTGACATCTTGTCAAAAGAAAAGACATTCAAAGCAGTTCTTGAGAAATGCAAAAAATGACAGTACTGAGAACATTGACTATATATTACCTTACAGATTTGCTGACAGTTCATTGGAAACTTGGTGGGAATTAGAAGAATGTTAGGTAGAAACCACCACTTTATGCAGCTTGTTTTCCCGTTGCAGCACAAATCTCTTGCTTTCTGCTGCAAGCTGTCCCCATGCAGATGAACCCCTTGTTACAGGAGTTGATTTGACTGACTGTCATTTGTGGTAAAATCATTTCTCGTGCTTAAAGGTAGGAACTTTATGCATTTACCACCAAGGTTCTCATATTTGATTGATATAAATATTGCATAAACAAAGAATATAAATAATTTTCCACAATTATCCCCACTGACCTCATTTTTATTCCTTTCTGAAGGAATAGGTGAAGCCCACCACTTTTCTGGCTGAAAGTAAGTTCCGGAGATAGAGGTTAAATGCTAGGAGTAGTAGAGGTGGTGCAATTACTACAGGCATTAAATCCTCCCTAATAATTGTTATTAGAAGGAAGCTGCATGTTGACAATTTGAATGTGCTAATGCTTATGTGTAGGGAAAAGAACGGCACCACAGGACATAGATATTGGTTATTGTTTGTGAAATCAAGAGCTATTTTGCTTCTTGTGATACTTGCTGCAAAATACCAGAACGATCTTCACATGTCTGTAGAATGAAGTGTATGGAAACCAATCACTGCCATGGTTATGTCAAAAGCTAATTGGAGAGGTGCACAATTAGTGGGGTGCTGCTGATGGTGGGTTGAGTGGTCAGGAGGTGCAGCCGTACAGAAATTCGTGATCCGAAGGTAAGGAGCATAAAGATTGATGCAGGGGATGATTTTGATGTAAACCGGCTTAAGATGGTAGCTCCCAGCAATCACATCTAGAGTTATTAAACTGGGATTATCTCCCTCTTTAAACAAGCTGGACATGTTTCGTGGAATTTAAATGTATTATATTTGGATTTTTATGCCAGCAAAATGATATCAGGAGTAATTGCAGTGTTTGGTGCTTAAAGTCTATATGGGTAGCAAATAAGGAGGAAAGAATAAAAGAAGAAAAACCCCAAAATTGTCAGCAGTGTCAATCATAGATCTGTTGGTTATGTTTGATAATTGCATTTTATCAGGCTAAAGAATATATCATTTAGCAGATTTCCTACAGGATATGTTTCCAGTTGTTTTCTATACTACTCGGGGGGAGGAAGTAAGCAAACCCCAGCCTTGTGGTAATTTTCAGTTGGAAGCCTCATTTGCTGTCAGATTATGTTTAAATGTTCCAAGCTAGTGAAATTCTTTAGCCAAGAGAGATCAAGCTGAGCAGGGCTGCCAACTCGATGTGAGATTTCAGATGGGGATTTTTCATTGTTAATTTGCAGTTTAAACTCGAGTACTGTGATTTTTATTTAGCAATGTAGGAGTGTGTATGTGGTTTGCAGTAGTTAAGAGTTGCTTTTTACATCCATAGCGTGACAAAGCCAATTAAATATGGCTTTTCTGCTTCTGTTGTAAGTAGGTGAGAATTTGTGTATGGTTGTAGGCGTTCTGCAGTGAAAGATTTATCATATATGTAAAATCAGCTTATTTTTGCTCACATGAAGGACAGCCACAGTTCTCGCAGGCAGTCTTTCGGGTATATAGCTGTATGCGTGCTTACTTTTTGACACTACAGTTTTTGACAGAAAGGGAAAATTATCACGTCCAGTACAGTATCTAAAAGTCAGTTAAACCAACCTGACAGCAGATTTTTTGCTCTTCCTTCCCCGCTCTTCCTTCCCCGCTCTTCCTCCCTCCCCCCGCCCCCTATTTGATAACGATCCCCATGTTCCCTGTGGCGCTCAGTGGCTCCCTGCGTTCTCTCGCTAGGCCCCGGCGTGTCCAGCGGAGGTGGTGTGTGTTGTGTGTCGGTGCGAGGAGGTTCCCGCGGGGCCGTGTTCCCTGAGCTGATGTGCGGTGACGGCGGCTGCGCGGGCAGGGCTGCGGCTCGGGGATCGCCGGGATCACCGTGTCAGCTCCCATTTCAATTAAGTCGTTGCAGAGAGTTCTGCGCCGAGGTCCTTCTGCTTGACAGCTAAGGTCTTTCAGCATGCAGAAATATACGGTTGTAATTTACTACAATATTAGGCAAAATTTAAGTAGACTGAAGTATAATCTTTGTGTAGCTATGTTTTCTCAAACATTACATTTTTTTAATAAATCAAAACTATTTTTTTTAATGTCGAGATAGCATTTTGTTTTCTCTTGTACTGCAAACCCCTGGGCTAGATGCACAGAAACGTTTTGACTGTGGAAAGAGCTGCCTGTGTGTGCACACAGCTCTGGCCAGGAGGGAGTTTGTTGCAATCTCTGCTGGGTTCCATGTCCTGCGTGAGCGATGCTGCTCACTGGGGACGGGCTGCAGCAAATTTCTGCCAGCGTGGGGATCTCTGCACTTCACGTCGCATCCTGCAGATATTCCTCGAACGCCTGGGCTGCGCTTGCTCCTGTTTGCTTCCATTTGATGGTTTTAATACTTCAGCATGTGCTGTAGTGTGTCTTCTCATGTTTTTGGAGACTGCCTTGTAGGTTTGTCTACTCTTTAGTGCCCTTTGACCCTGGATTTTCTTAAGTGTGTGGAGCTATAGGAGGAATAACCTTCAAGGAAGAGGAATTCTTTATACTATTCATTGTACAGTAGCGATTGCTTGTCCACACAGCTGAGTTTCCCCTGGGATGCCTGTGTTGGTGGCCTCTGCAGCAGAGATGCATTATTTCTAATAGAGGTACCTACAGCGCCCGGGTACAGTCCCGTTGAACAGTCCCGTTCAATAAGTGTTTTGGAAGTGAGCAATTCATTAACAACCCTGTTTTCTTTAAATAGGCACGTGGAACATGTAAAATACCAGTACAAAGGAAAAGTCACGATAGGTAGCAGGTGGCACTCCCCCTTGATTCTTTAGGGTTACACTTCAGAAACAAATCCATGTGTGTGGCAATATTATCCTTCCTCTGAGTTGCTCTGGGTCTTAAGCCAGGCCTCACTTTAGGTGTAAACTGAAGGCTGCAGGTGGAGGATAAGATCCCATGGCCTGGCCCCTTTTCCCAGTAACGTTCTTGCATATGGCACCACTTCTGTGTCATGTTTCCTGTATCCAGAAGACAGTGTTGACCAGCATGGTGTTGGTTTGTGGCTGTTTTGCCCTTTAAGCTACTGAATTAAAAATAGGAGGAGGAATACGGTGTATAGGCGAGCCTTGGTTAACAGAGGTGTTCAGGTTTTTTCACAACACACATGTGCATCTGCTGTGGAATTGATGCTAATGGTAACAGTGCAAGGAAACAGAGCTCACTGCGCGGGACTGGGCGCTCTGTAACTGGGAGTTACTGGTCAGTGCGTGTGTTCATAGTAGTAGCAGATGTCATAAGCAAGTAAATGAAACAGATGAGGAGAAGGACGCAGAACATTTTCCAAAGACTAATAAAGCTGCAGTTACAAAACCTCTTTTTTTAAAAGACGTCACTAAACTTCTTATTTTCTATTTGTTCAGCTATTCAGTAGCCATTTGAGTTTCGGAGAGATTGGAATGGCAAGTATTTATATATATTCTATGTATTTCTTCTCTGTCTGCGTTTTCTTTCCCCTGAATGAGTGGGACATAGGAACAAAAAGGTATTTGCTGAGTTATGATGGAGAGGTAAGGAGTGGGAGAGTGAAGAAAAGGTTAAGACTCCTCATTAGGTTGAATGAGGAAGCAGAAGCCACAGATAAGACCAGGGAAAATCATCTTAGCATGTGAAAGATTAGATCTGCTCTGTTGTCTGAACTTGTGTAAATGTTGGATGGCTGATTTGAATGGAAGGGCTTGGGTTTTTTTTCTGCTTCATATGCAATTCAAGTAAGTTTAGAAAGAGGAAAAACGCTTTACATACCATTGTAAGTAGGTGAGTTACTCGTCATAACACTAGTAGGTTTGGATAAAAGAGCCACAAGGCCTCAAACATTAGCCAGTTTTGAGGCTTTTTTTCCTATTTGAGCTGGCAAAGGCAAGTTCAAAAGTTGAGGAGGAGTAACTTGGTTTCTGAGAAGGTTGGGGGGCATCACAGTAGTGACTTGCTTAGACAGCTTGAGAGTTCTCCTTCCCTGAGTGCCTCCTCCACCTGGGGTGGCTCTGGGTGCCTTGGGGACCGCGGTGGCCGGAGATGGGGAAATGTTGGTCACTGGGAATGCTCTCGTTCCCACGTAGATCTTTGCTTGGCAGGTCTGAGCGGGCAGAAATGCCCATTCGGTCCCCACTTGCTCTGTGTCTTTTGGCTTCGTTAAATCCACTTTCAGAAAAGCTAAACTGTTTGGGAAAAAGATTAAACAAGACAGTTTGACTAATTGAGAATGAGAGAAATCCTGGATTCTCCTCATCCTAGAAGATGTAAATTGACTGTGAACATTGGATGTGCTTTATAACACTGTATTGTACTTTTCTCTAAGCTAAATTATTCTGTCCTTCTCTCTTTGTATATATCTACAGAGAAAGTAGATTAACATTATAGTGTTAACAATTGTTTTAATAAAGCAAAGGCAGATTTTCTTACTGTTTATTACTGAGTCCTTGGAGAGCGAAACTTCACAAGCATATGTAGATAATGATTTTCAAGGGCAATCCACAGCCCTCATTTTTCCGAAATTACTTGCAATTGGCACGCTTCGGACACGGCCCGTATCAATGAATGTAATTGGTGAATGAAAAAGGAGCTGGAATAAAAGGCAAAGCAGGAGAGGGTCCCGTAGGCATCGCTGGGATGGTCAACTGCTGCCTGAAATAAAAGGTGGGAGTTCAGAAACAAGTTGTTTCCAATGATGATGAAAAGATAAAATTACGCAAGTGCCGTTCTGTTTGATGCTGAGGAGATTCCACAGTGCAGGTAAGAGTCCAATAAAACGAAATAGTAAAATTAGGCAATCTGTGATCTTTTAAGTAGTTCTTATATAGATAAACATTCAACAGTACTAAATCAGAATACGAATTTGTGTCTCTCTTCTTTCTGCGATTTGTACAACAGTTGCTTATTCTTCAATGTGCCTCCTTAGATGAGTTCTTATTCTTCTGCTTACAAGCCCTTTCATTTTGTTTCTGCAATGAAGATGTAACAATTTATGACATCACATTAATATCCATGGCAACGGACTATAGAGTGAACAACATATTCCATTTGCATTGCAGAACCAGCAGTGGGGGAGATGGCTCCTACTGAAATAACCCCGGCGGTGAATGCAGGAGCTGCCTGGGAAGGGGGATGCTTTGTGCATATGTTTTCTGTGATTTTATCAAACTGATCTTTAACAGGAGTTCCAAGTACAAAGGAGTCAGAAGCTGCATCACTTTTTTGGTTGAATAGGAAGTTGGTGTTTCTTCCTGGGCCGTCGCTGCTCGTCATCGGGGGGACCATTGGCAGTTCTGTTTGCTGTGACCCAGAGAAGAGACCTTTACAGAATGGATCTTTGTAGAACAGGACTGGCTTTCAATTAGTAATTGCTGAATATATATCCAGCATTAATGATTATGAGAAAAGTTGCATATTTGGTGGTGTCAGGTAGTCTGTAAAATCTTTATGCTTAGTTTATTATTGTTCACAACTCCAAGGATTCACATATTTCCAGCATGGCTCTCCAGTCTTCAGTAATGTGGTTTATTTCCATCCCAATGCTGTATGCCATGTTGTGTCGGCTTCTTTTTTTTTTTTTTGGTTACACCTTCTGTTTATAAATAAGAATAAAAATAAATATATTCTCATTTATAAGCATATGCTGGTTAAGAAACTTTTTCTGCCCCCAGCAGAAAGCGCATCTGTAGTATTCGCTGCTTGCCAAAGCTGGTTGGTATAGCTGGGGAGCAGGGGGGAGAGGGGCTGGGTTTCACTTGTCGGTCTTGCTGTGGTTTGGGGCAGGGCTCTGTGTCTGCCGGGCCTCGGCCGGCCTTACCCCCAGCCCTGCGTGTCTCATCGGCGTTTCAGGGCTTCTGTGGAGGGGGAGGAAGAATCCAAGCACATCTCTGTTGCCCAGTTATAGAGTCGGAGCATCCTGTGCTGAGGCTGCAGTGAGAGCCCAGTGACGCTCGGCGCTGTAAAGCAGCTGCCTCGGGGCAGCACAGACCTGAGTCCTGGGGCACCTGCTTAAGGGTGAATTTGAACCTCAAGATACTTCAAAATTTTCCAGGAAAGACCAAGTGTGTGAAACAATGTTAGTTAAAAACGAAAGGTGCCTGAAAATATACAAGTTGTCTCTTCAAACGGTGGAATTAACAGACATACGGATTTTCTAAGATCTTATTGAGCCTTTCCCGAGGGATCACTGTATGGATTTAATACTGGGCACTTCGACTAGATTATTTTTCAAGGACGTTATTCTGCTTTTAAAGCTGTTTCATATGGGATCTTTTATTTCAAAAGCAGCAATTAAACTGTTCCTGTTCAAAGCCATCCCACTTCTTAAATGTTTACTATTGGATGTGGTAATTTTTTTTTTTTCCCCAGAAGTTTTATTTTTAGCATGTATGATCTCGTATCCTTTTCCTTAATCTGAAAACCAGACCGTGGGGCAGGCGGCAGAACCGGTTACACGCAGCTCCCTCTGCCGGCTCCCTGGCTCCAAAAACCTGCTGGGCTTTCTGCTGCCGAAACATCAGCCCGTGTTGTCGGTGGGACTCAGCGTGTGGTCATGTTGCACAAAAGCTGGTATTTCATTTTTATTCAGTTTAAATAGTGGCAAATTACACTAAGCGTTTACTCACAGAAGAGCAAAGATTATATTTGCTTGCCTTGTGGGAAGCGCTGCAGCCCTGGGAAGGAGAAACAAAACAACAAAGTCTGGTTGTCTTGTCTCCCAACTCTTTTCTGGTCTTTTATTCTGTGCCTGTGGTTTGGAAAATCTGTTCTCTCAAAGCAGACCTGGATGTGAGGGGAATGTTTTGCGTTGTCACACTTGAAAAAAGTCTGAGGCTTCATTTCAACCACTTCTGCTCTTTCGAATACCTAAACTTCAGATGCATTTTCATTTTCTTTTTTTTTCAAAAAATAGTAACAAAACTTGAAAGACTAGCAATGTAGTTTCTTGGGCAAGTCCAGGAGTTCATTTCCAAGCATCATGTCTGACGAGAAACATTTTTGCACTGGTAGGTTATTGCTGAATCCCCCCCGCTCTCCCGCAGTGTGAATCAGCCCTGCACACTGAGATTCCGTGCTTAACTTCGGTGCTCAGAACCCTACCAGCAGCATGAAATTTGGTTTAGCCCATTGCTGACAATCAGTGACTACTTGTGTATTTGGTGATTGCTGGGTGGGGTTTGCATTTTTTTTGAAATTGCTTCAACTTTTGCTTCAGCAAGTTTTTAAGTGAAGAAATTTGCAGAGTCCAGTTTGTAGTTCACTCCTGTGTACAGTGTTATCATGGATTCAAGTAGGGAGGTAGGAAAAACGTAGTGAAATAAGCTTGAAAACATTTTCAAGTGATGTATAAACTAGAGGCAAATGCATTTGCTCAACTCTTTTCCAAGACGTATCTAATATATTTTACATGTAACGGAATTAGCATTATAATTCACACTTCACCTTTAGCCATTGGGTGGTTTGTGGTACGTGAAGTGTGTTTAAAATGGGAGGCTGCTATAAAAGTATTCTCCAATGTTTCTTAAATCAAAATTTTGTTTTCTCACAATATAGCGTTACAAGTAAGATACAGAAAATAAGACTTTCTAGTGAAAATTGTTATTTCTAATAACCATTACGTTGAAAAAAAAAAACAAAGACAGTGGTAGTTTGGAGGCTGTAAGTAATGACCGAAAGCAAGTGAGAACTGGGAAAAAATAAGTACAATTGTTAATTTTTATGCAAAAGAGTAAACTCAAATTTTAGGTAATGGAAAACCAAATATTGACTTGGTTAAATAAGTATGCAACAGAGGTGGAAATGTTGCAGGTTTTTGTCCAGCGGGGTAGAAGGGAGAGATCGGGCAACATCACACCCCTGAGTTCTCCATAAATGTCTCCTTGGATGGGCTGGAGATCTTGTCTTTCTTACATGTCTTTAATCTTAACATATCAATTAAAAACTGTTGCAGCCTGCAAGCGTATTGTAAAACAGCAAATAATGAAAAAAGCTGCTTTTCTTAAAGAAGATTCTATATTTTCCTGTCTGTGAATGTGCTGGTTGTGTGAGGGGGTGCACGAGGCTCCGCGGACTGTGAGCCGTGAAAGGTGGTGAGAAGCGGTTCCGTGGTTGTCACTCCATGTGTTTCTAATGCGTCGCGTTCCGTGTTGTCCTGGTCACGCTGCTGGGCCAGGGCTGAGCCTCCTGGAAAATGCTCTTTGGGATGGGTGTTGGGAGCTGGGGGAGCGGGGAGGACCCTGCGGGCCTGGGGCAGCGATGGAAGGGCAGGTGGGGACACCGATCCCGTTGGAATCCCACCTCGAAATGGGCTCGGCTGCCCTGAGCCGTGCCAATTGTTTTTAAGGCAAACCTGTGTTCAAGAAGAGGGAAGCAAGCATCCCGGCACTGCTTTCCAAAATGATCTATCTGCATTTCAAGAATGACGTCTTGCATACTTTATAAATGAGAGAAGAGTTTTGGTTCCTTTCGCTTTCCAAGTATGGATTAATACAAACTGTATTTTTCCGAAGAACAAGCCTCATGTTCTTCTGGTGATGGCTGAACTTGCTCTAATTGCTCTTTAAAGACACTCGCTGCCCTTTCACCTCCAGCAGAGCTCCTCAGCTGTTGGGGATGGGGAAATATGCTTTCGATGAAAAACAACATTGAGGTATAAAGAAAAAGAAAAGTCCACATTCTCATTGCATTAGCAGTGCAGAGAGGAAGATCTTACTGATGCAGATATAATTCAGTAGTTTCATTTTCTTTGAATCTGGAAGGATCAGGAGCCAGAAGTGGGGGGTTTGCAGCTGATGTGTGGAAGGAGGGTTGCACTGCCTGTAGGTACGAGGCAGCCACTGAAAATAGGAGGAAATTAAGAAAACTTGGAGATTTGAAACAGAACAAATCAAGGTTGGAGAGCAGAGGTTGTTTCCTGGGATTAGGAAAGCAAAGTAATACTTAAAAAAAAAAAAATCCTTCACAGTTTCTGGGCTACTTTTATGTTCTTCTGAGAAACTATTTCTTAATGCCCTTATGCCAAAGAGTTGAAGAGGGAAACAAGATGCAACGGAAAGTGAAAAGTTCAGAAATGTGGGAGGAAATGCTCGAAACTCCCAGGAGTGAAGTTGAGAAAGTGCTTTCTTAGTGGCGTCCTTATCCCCGAACACTTCAGAGGAAGATGGGGAGAATTGCTCCGAGCTTTCCATCCATTTTCACTATGGTCAGGTTCATTTTGGTCTTTTCATCTGTGGGAAATACTTCTGCAAAGAAATATAAAATGGTTTAACACAAGCCCATAGTGGGACAAATTAAAAGGTGTAAATCAGGGATTTGGGGGGAATTTTCTGGCACATGAGAGCACTGCAAACAGCTTTCCTGTAGGAAGCAGCATAAACATTGTGCCATATTTATGTTCATTTTGCTCTTTCTTGGGACAGAGCTGGTGATTGTAAGAGACATTCAAAGCAAAAACCACACAGCAAACTGAAACTGGTTTATTTGGAATCTGTTACATCTCTCAAGCGAGCTGCTCAGAATTTTGCATTCCAACAAAGCAGACTTGAGCTGTAATTACACAGAAATGTTTGTACTGATTTCGTAGATAATAATTTTGGCTTTGGAGAAGTTAAATATTACCCATGGATTTTTGGAATATTTTGAAGTGACCTTCTAAAGAACCAGAAGTGATTACATGTTTTGTCCTGGTGCCCTTTGAAATGTTGTATAGTTACCCATGAGACTGAGAAAATTCCACTGTAGAGATCTGCGTTGTGGTCAAAGAGACTGTGCGGGAACAGCAGAGCGGGAGAGTATGGACAGGGAGGGGGAGAGAATGTAGCATTTAATGTATATCTTATAAAAACAAATTGGTACCTACTGGGAGCAAGGAAGCAATAAAAGCAATACTTTAAGCAGTGCTAACATAATCTAAGTGCAGATAGTTACCTTCCATCTGTTTTTCAATAAATAGCTATTATGCTAATTTCTGTTTCGATGCGCAACAATTAAAGCGTCGTAGCATTCCTGTGATATTCAGCAGCTGTTGCCTTTGAAGGTTTTATTTATCTTTTCCTGAAGCGCAACGTTTTTAGTTCTGTAGGCAGAAGTGTGAGTTTTGTGGAGAAAAATGTGGCCCATTGAGATGCAAACTCGGGCCGTGTCCGAGCAGCGATGCTCAGTCTTGGGGACTATTCCGCTTTCCTCGGAGCTGTTCAGAACACTTTGGTAGGTCATTTGTTGGAAATGCTTCTGTGCATCTTCTCAGTGCTTTGCGTGAGCTCTTTTTGCAAGTAGATCAACACAAACAGATCCTTCTGGGCAGCGGTTCTTCTCTATTGGGTCGGTTGTGGCTGGTGGGACCCAGAGAGCCAGGATGACTTCTGAGCACTCCTGCAGCGAGCAGTGCGATTGCCCTGCGATCAGAACCAGCGCAAGGAAATTACATCTCTGAGTGGGTTGAATCTGATTTAGTAATAAGTCAATTTAATCACTAATGACTTCAAACACAGATTTTACAAGGTGATCAATGGCAGTATAACGATGATCAATCAATAGCGTTGCATTTAATTGGATTTTTATGGGCATAATGTAGTTTTTCAGAATTAATGTACCATTGCATTGCTTTGTTACTCTTTCAACTCAATTCTTAGAAGAAATCATGCTTCAAAATGCTAGTTGGTTTTTGAAATACTGTTTTAAGGGCACAGTTAATAAAAATTAAAATGAAAAATCAAATGCTTGCTTTTAGTAATTGAATTTCTGATTTTGTTAGTTATTTGGCCGTGTGTTTTTATAAAATGTATCTACACGGGGGAAAAACCTCCACATTCTTCATATTTCATGGTGACGAGGAGACAAAATATCACTGAATATGAGGGAATGTGAAATGCTGTGAATGCGAATCCCGAGTAGCTGAGGCTCTGCCGTTCCCGTAGCCGGACACAGGAGGCCCCGTCAGCGCCTTGTCCCGCGCGTCCTGCTTTAATCCTGCAGGATTTCTGCAGCGTGCAGCAAGAAATCGATTCTCAGTCATTTTAATGGCTGAATAGCTGGTCCTGTCCCAGAGTGTTGTTTCACATTTGCAGTGGCCAATGCGGTAACTGAAGTCAGTGTTCTGGATAATGGGTTTCATTAGTTTTGATGCCCGAGGTAAAAAAGCAGTAGGTGGGAATCAAGCCCGGTTTTGATGTCTAGACGTTCATTTCAGCTGTTGCTGCAATATGATACATTAAAAGGAAATATGTAACATAGCTCTGAGGAAATATGTATTCTTTGAAACTAATTCTACTTTTAAACTGCATAAGGGAGTGTGACCTGAATTATTAAAATGTGGGTGGCTGAATTTCTTAAAGGTATAACTGTCTGTGCAGTGCCGACACAGTCTCGACTTGCTTTCTCTCCTTCCTTCCTATATTTCTTTTAAGTAAAATATGTCAGTTTGGTCACCGAAGCAGAACAGAGATCTTATTATCTTTCCAGTATCTCTGCTGGGAGACCGCAAATTATTGAAGTATTTGCTTTGATATTTTGCTGTGACTTCTCTCCTTGAAATTTTTATAATGGCTCCTGAGAACATGGCTGGCTTCATACAAATCATCGGACACTTTGAAGACCTTAATATCTCTGACTTGAAAATAAAAAAGCCCCCAAGCCAACTAAGCTGCTCATTAATGTATGTTTAAATTATAAATTTCCAGTGTAAATCTAAATTACCGTAGTTGCCTTTAATTCTTTTACCATCCAATCTGCAAGGATAAACTTAAAAATCACCACAAATGTTCTGTTCATGTTTTGAACCTTTGAAAACAAAATGACAACAAACATTTAAAAACTTGACATGCAAAGGCTACCAATTAATTCCCGTTCTGGCTGGAGCCCAGCAGTGAGATTGAGCACCTCTGTCATCATCCATTTTGATAAGTGTCAAAGACACCTTTTTTCTTTTTTGATTTTCTGTTAATAATATCTTGGCAATGAGACAATACAAATTATTTTCTCCGTGGAAGATTTTGCAACTGGAAACCACTGCATTGTGTTCTTTTTCAGGTGTTATAACCAAAAGCTTTTTTTACCTTATTCCTGTAGACCCTTGTTCGTTGGGTGACGCTAATACGCAGGTGCTGGGCTCTAACAGTAACTTTTATTTTTACTAGACAGTGCCCTGTCAGCTTATACTGGGTTATTTTTTGCCATTTTATCTGATAAAACATTGCTTTGGTGTTTTATTAAGTTTCCATGAAAATTTTAATGACTATTTATATTTTCACTTCATCTTACAGCTTGAAATAGTAATGCCTCTTCAGATAAACCGATAGAACATCCCCGTACAAAACTGGCTGTCTCAAGTCTTTTTTTCTCTTTTGAAACATACCGAAAATGTCACACTTCTTTTTGGATCTATACGCTTCTTTAATGCTCTCCATCTCCACTGGGTTTAAAGAGTGTATACTGAGAATGCTGTACTAAGGGCAGTCAGATGGGTTATCTCAACTAAGCAGTTTGTAGAATTACAGTTGATGGCAGAGGTGATGTGAACTCGCCTTCTTCATTTTTTCCAAGAATCCATATTTTTAGAGATGGAGTATTAATAGACTTAGTTGTATATTTTGAAAGGTGATGTCATTACAAAAAAAACCTCAATAACAAAACCACGAAACACAAACAAACAAAACCCCCACATAAATAGTAGTTGCTTGTTTTGCTGAGGTAGTGGTAAAGTTACCCCAGTGTTGCAGTGAGAAGGGGATGAAGTAAATGCTGCTCCCAGTTGTCATCCTTGACTACTCTAGAATGTACACATGCTTAGATGATGTAGTATATATACAGAGATCTATGTGCAGAGATAGAGAGGGATATAGGTGTCTGTCTCTATCAATCTTTCCCAGCAGAGGGTCAATAGATCTGCCAGATGACACAGGTGAGGAGCAGCTGGGACCCCTGGAGGTCACCCAGTCTGACGTTCACGATGGGACTGGGGCCAACCAGGGATGGGATTAGTGGTGGCTTTGTCTCCCCAGGTCCTGGCAAGTGGTGACCCACACTCTGGTCCCATCTGCTTTGCTGCCTCCCCAAAACTGTCGTCTTTCTTTGATTTCCATGTAGTTACCTGCTCTGTCATGCTCTTTATCTTACTCAGGTTCAATCTTCACTTGATTCTTGTCCCAGAAGGTTTGTGTGGGTTGTTATTTTTCTTATTTTTTCCTTAATTGTTGTTGTGTAGTGTCAAATTTGTTGCCTCTAAAGAGAAATATTTCAACTAGAGTAACAGAACATACCTTTGGGACAGGATATAGGTGCTCGGCGTAGGTCTGTTCCTGACCATGTGCAACACCTGCTTCCTGTTGACCGTGAGCCTGAACACGCTGTGGTGCGGCACCCAAAGGCTGACGAGGGCTTGAGTTGGAAGTGTTCTGTGTTAAAAGCATTACCAATCATTGTGTAAACAGAGAGAGAACAATTATTTCCCAGGCTTCAATCTTCTAGGAGGAATTTAAAATTTAAAATATTATTGAAAATCTAAAATCTAGTTACATTGTTACTTTGCAATTGGGAGGGATAGTCTGATCTTTAGTGTTTTGCCAAGTTTTACTGGTCACCATTAGCGTCTCGAAGTTGGAACTTGCTCCAGTTACTTAAGCTCTTTTCTTGTGGAGACTGGATCAGGAAGCCAAGGAGCAGAGAGGAAGTGAAATGTTGTAGTTCTCATTTTCTTTCTCCCTGTTTTTACTGCAACAGGCATAACTACATACTCTCAATTGTGAGATGAACCTTTTTAGTAGGATAAAGAAGTATTAGAGCTAATTACAGTAAGTATAGTGCATTAATACATTGGGAATCAAGGGAGTAATTTATTATAGGAAAATGTCATGTAGATGTAATTTGGAAAATTAGAATATGGATACCATTTCAGACTTAATCCTTTCCCTTGTCCCATTCGACTGCTGTTAGTCTGTGTGTCACACCAACTCATCTGGGTGTTCCTGCTCCATGGGGGGATTGCACTGGATGAGCTTTCCAGGTCCCTTCAACCCCTGACATTCTGGGATTCTGTGAGATTCTCGTCTCTCCCATTTTACATGAAATCCTCCCTGCAGGGTCAGTGCTGGCTTCTGGCACAGATGCGCTGATAGGATTAGGTTGAAACTTAAGCCCAGCGCCAGATAACAATGAATTTCTTTTGGCTTTTACAAATTCTGCCTATTTCATGCCACTGTCTAAAAATTTTGAATTTTTATTTAAATATGGAGTTTTCATGGATGTGAACTCAGGTGTAGTCTCTCTCGTACTGTATGTAATTCTTTAGAGACTTTAGAATTGAGTAGTTTTGAAGTGCAAGACTGGACCAGTCTCACAGTTGTTTAGGCTGTGATAGTTCTGAGCTATATAGAATTTATACATCAATGGTTCTGAAAATGCATGGAGATTTTGAAGTTTCTTAAGAACACCATTTTAAACACAAAATCTGAGGCCATGCGACGTTCTATCTAGTAAATAGCTGTGGTGCGTTATATACTCAGTGTCAGTAGGGTTGTGCAAGCACTAAAGGGCCTTTGATGGTTTTAGAGGGAAAGAGATTTGGCTCGTGCTTGTGCCCAAAAGCCTTTTCATTCTTCTGAGAAAGAATCTGTGCTATTCCATAAGGTGATTTACGTACTAAAGGCCTGGCTTCTTCATTCTGTAAGAGGAGAGGGACTCTGTTACCAGTATTAGCATATCACAACGTTACACATTAAAAAAACGTGCTACTTCTTGTTTGAGGTTATATGACTTAGGGTTACTGGGAGAAGCAGCAGAATAATGAACAAAGCTGGGCTTTGAGGCTTTGGAGCTATAGTTGAATACTACTGGTAATATTAGTATTTTTCATACAGCAGAAACCCCTAAGAACCTTTAAATTAAACACAAACATAAACTATACTTAGATAACAATCTCTGCATGATAGACGTGCTGTTGGAAGGTTTCATCCCTTAAATTGGCCAAGCAGAGGTGTTAAGTATTTGGTTCTTACTGCGCTGTAGAATTTTACGTTTGCATTTCTAAAGATCTGCAGAGTATTGTTAAATTGAAATGACCCAACTCGGGCAATTAACAAGTTCATAACAAAGTTACTTAATCATCTGGTTTTACTCTGCAGCTGAGGTTAAATTTTATTCAGCCAGAAGATGCAGAATCTGGTAGAGGTGTACAAAACTGGTTTTACTCGTGGTACTTTTAGCATCCAAAAGCAGTAGAATAAGGACAGCAGGTATTTTTGAGGCTTGGGTATCCCTCAGGTACTCATTAAGGTGGCTGTTTCATTGTAAGAGATTAATCAATTCCTATTTATTTATTGAACTTTCTAAAATCTCTGCAGTTTGGTACAGAGTTTACAGTTTTTATTTTGGAATTAAAAAGGCTGTTTTTTGAATATATTTGCTGCGTATTACAATAGTTTAAGTCAGTACAGTGAGGGAGTTTAACTTGAGTGTGACACTGAGAGTTCAGGATAGCTTAAGTTATGTAAATTGATTTCACACCTGCAGTGATTCAGTTTGTTTCTTGATTGTCTGCATCTGCAGTTAAGGTCTAAAGGGTCTCTCAGCAGTCATGACGAAGAAGGATCATTAATTTCTCGGCCCCTTGCTTTAATATTGAATATTATGAACAATTGTGTTTGCTTTTATACTTTTGTGGGCTTGCTTTATTTATTTATTAAATCAAAGTTGGTGTTTCCAAAAACTGAAGATTAAAGCTACTTTGGCAACGTAGGTGATAGTTGAAATGTTTCATAAACATGCTGCTGCTGAAAATTAAAGCTGCTGGAGGTATGTTTTGTATAAATGTTTGCATTTCCCTATACTAAGCATGTTGACGTTTTATGTAAATGTTTGTTTCCCTGTTCTGAGCATGTTGTCATTTTTTGGTTTTGTAGTGGTAGAAGAAGGATTGTGGGAGAATGGACTTTCCTATGAGTGTAGGACCCTGCTCTTCAAAGCAATCCATAATCTGCTGGAAAGGTAAGAAAAACCATTGCACTCAAATATTTCACTTGGATATTTAAAACAATGTAGGTTGTCTACAGACCATTTATATTATTATTGATCTTAAACCACATTTTTATAGAGGTAGAACATGAGTGCAAGAGACACAGGATAAAGATAGATCTCATAAGGTATTGACTCTGATAATGTATCAGAAAATGCTGTGCAGACTCATTAAAATGCTCATACAAGGAATAATGTCAATGTATGTTTCTGCTTGCATTCTTGTTGGGGAGATGTTTTGAAATAATAGGGGGAAAAAAAAGTTTTCACCTTCCTGAAGTGTTTACAGAGAATAATTGTACCTGACCCTCAACCCTTTTGATGTGGTGCATATCTTAACAGAGAGCTTTAAAACATCTTAACTCTCTTGTTACCATAGTCCCATTTACACCTGTGTTACAATTTGTCTAAATTTGTGCACAGTATTAAGGGTGAAATGTAACAGCTCCTGGCTCTGACAGGCCTCATGTATCCTGGCATTGCTTGCTTTCAGCTTGATCACACATACATATATATACACGTGACTTGTCTACAAAGTTATTCTGTGCTTAGTTAATACCCTTACGGTTTTTCTTCTTAATCCAGCTATCAACTCTTAAGCTTACTGAGGATTACCTTGTTATTAGGCCTTCAGCATATGACCTGTTATCTTGGACTATTGCATTTTATTCCTTCTGTTACTGTAGTTCTTCAGGTCATCATCATCTTCTTGTGTTGTATTTCACTTCTTTTTGCAAATTCGGGGATCTCAGAAGTCGTCTAATTAAAGTAGTTGTCAAGGTGACTTAGGGTGGTGGTTTACCCAGTATCTGTCCGATTAGTTACCTCACTTCTCCAGTTTTATAAGTGAGTTTAAGTTATACACTTTTGGGTTTTTTGTTGTTGTTGCTTGTCATACTAAATCTTAACATCGTAAGTATTTAATTTATAATAATAGCAGTAAGTGTGTAGACTTGAGTAAAAATAGAAATAACACTTTGATTTTTACAGACCCGTTTTATCCTGTGTTTAGAAAAAGCTTGATTAATAAGAAAGAAGCCTTGAGTTTCTTTTGGATCTTATCAGAAAGTGACAGGGCTCTTGCCCATGCTTGGAGCTTTGTGGAGGTTTTTTTTGTTATTTCTCAGTGAGGGACAGATTTTCTTCTTTCGGAAACCTCTTGTGCCCACCAAGAGGTAAATCTGTCAGCGGGTTGGTTTGGTGGCTCTTAGTTACAGCTGTGGGTGATTTGGCTGGTACGGGGCGCAGGTGTGAGGCGCCTCAGAGCCGGTTCCAGCCGGTTCAGTCACACAGGGTTCCCGCCAGCCGGAGCAGCTCACCCACCTCAGCTCTGCTCTTACAACATCTGAGGAGATAACGCTCAAAATATCACGGTATTCCTTCATAATCGTTAACGTGCCCTTGTCAGGTCATTGTTTTTCATAGAAAAATCAGAAATATGAGAGGTCAAGTGACAGTGAAATGCTGTTAACGGCTTAGGAAGAAAATATCACTCAGCCTTAACTAGAGAAATGAGCCAGAGTTCACAGTACTTGATGTCCTTATTTCATGTGATTAAATAACTGCTTCTAAGTGTATGCTCATTTGGGGTTTTATGACCAGCCTTTTTTTTTTTTTTTTTAACGCAAGTTACTACTTGCTGTTAAAGACGAGTAAAGACTGAGTGCTTATACAGCAAAACCACTGCGGTGCTGTCGTTAATTGTTCACTCAGCCCAGGCTTTGACACCCATGCTTCTGCAGTCATGTCTCCCATTTCATATGGGGCTATACCTTAAATAACCCATGATTTAGTTTAGCGTGTGAGGGTTGGCTGATTTTTCTGGGAAAGTAGCATTAGTTTGAGGCAGTTAAACCTGCCACTGTCAGACATAAAGCTGTGGGGTGTGTGTGACGGAGCAGAGTTTGTTACATTTTTTGCTAGTACAGCTTATTTTCTTTAGTGATCTGAGGTAAACTTCACAGACTTCCTTTTGTTTGTATGAAGTGCACTGACAGACTTTCTCTGATACCAAATATTTCCTAGGGAAACAGTTCCTGAAGTGTGGTGTTTTGGTTTTTTTCCTCACTATTACAAGTGCAGCATCTTTAGATCTCTGCAGGTTCAGTTTAAGATATTGGTATATTCAACTGGGCTGGATTCTTTGTGCTTCGAGAAAGTGCTGCTAGAATTTTCCTCAGCCTAACTTCAACTTTGGACAACCCAGCCAACTTTAGACAGAAGAATTAAATTAGGAGCATACTAGTATCTGCCTGGTCTGTTCTCCATTTCCTATCTGTCTTCTGTGTATGCTTTTGAAGTATAGATCACACAGTTTTGTTAAAACTTGCAGAAAGTACTTTCCTAGAACATTTCTGTGCATGTTGGGTTTTTTGTTGTTTGGTTTTGGGTTTGTTTGTTCTTTTGTTCTGGATAATCTCTAGCAACTCCCTTAGAAATAAACTATTGGAAAACTTCGAAGAATGAAGAAGTGTAGTTCTTCCATCTAAATAAAGAAATAGTGATTAGATGTCAGTTGTATAGGGAAAGCTCATATATTGCTCATGATCGTAAATAGGCCACTAGCAACAAATGACCAGTTTTTCAGAGTTTTTGAAACGTATTTACCTTACTGAAAAATAGTCCCTCACAACAGGTTTCTGTATGTGATCCCTTGGGCACTGTATTCAAGTGCATGTTTAATGGATGAAGCAAACTTAAATTGTGCTGGCCTCTTGCTGGTGTGATTCATACATACAGGTGGACTTAACAAGTCATCAAGCACTCCTTAACTCATCAGCCTAAATTGATTATTGATCATTTTGCATCCTCACCATTTTTTTTAAAGCCACAGAGTATACAGTTTCCATAAAGAAATTGTGCACAGCGAGGACCATAGAAAATGGGTAACTTGCTGCTCTAAATTTAGTGATGTGGGAGTATGCTGGTGTAAGGTTTTCTGAGAGAGGAAACTGTAGTTGCAGAAGTTTCAACACCTGAAATGGTGCTGTGATCGTGTGAAGTGAAAATAGTTCATTGTTAATACTTGGTTAATATGATTTCCCGTCATTCATATATTTTACTACACCATTTACATGCCACAAATACAGGAATGTATATTCTTTATCATGAAGTCTGAGAGAAACTCTATAGAAAAGAATAAGTGCTATGAATTGTCCTTGGAGTAGTCTACAAAACAGGATGGTGGATCATTCAGCAAGAAGAGTAGGTTGAAGCAGAGAAGATTCTGTCAGAGATGAAAGTGCATATGTGAAGCTCAGCATCAGTGACAGCGTCATGAGACTGGGCAGTGATTCTCTGTGACTAGTGTGGGAAAATAGGAAGTGGCAAAGTTCTGTGGAATCCAAAAGCTACAAAGTTGATTTCACTATTACAGAAATTCACAGAATCCCAGAATGTCAGGGATTGGAAGGGTCCTGGAAAGCTCATCCAGTGCAATCCCCCCATGGAGCAGGAACACCCAGATGAGGTTACACAGGAAGGTGTCCAGGCGGGTTGGAATGTCTGCACAGAAGGAGACTCCACAACCCCCTGGGCAGCCTGGGCCAGGCTCTGCCACCCTCACCATGAAGACGTTTCTTCTCATATTCAAGTGGAATCTCCTGTGTTCCACTTTGAACCCATTACCCCTTGTCGTATCACTGATTGTCACCGAGAAGAGCCTGGTTCCATCCTCCTGACACTCACCCTTTAGATATCTGTAAACATGAATGAGGTCACCCCTCAGTGTCCTCTTGTCCAGCTCCAGAGCCCCAGCTCCCTCAGCCTTTCCTCACACGGGAGATGCTCCACTCCCTTCAGCATCTTGGTGGCTGCGCTGGACTCTCTCCAGCAGTTCCCTGTCCTGCTGGAACTGAGGGGCCACAACTGGACACAATATTGCAGGTGTGGTCTCCCCAGGGCAGAGCAGAGGGGCAGGAGAACCTCTCTGACCTACTGACCACCCCCTTCTAACCCACCCCAGGTACCATTGGCTTCCTGGCCACAAGGGCCCAGTGCTGGCTCATGGTCACCCTGCTGTCCCCAGGACCCCCAGGTCCCTTTCCCTACGCTGCTCTCTAACAGGTCATCCCCCAACTTACACTGGAACCTGGGGTTGTTCCTGCCCAGATACAAGACTCTACACTTGCCCTTGTTATATTTCATTAAATTTTTCCCCACCCAACTCTCCAGCCTGTCCAGGTCTCTGGATGGCAGCACAGCCTTCTGGTGTGTCAGCCACTCCTCCCAGCTTGAAGCTTGAACTCCTTAATCCCTTAGATTTACTGTCTTCAACAACTGCTTTTAATTGCATTTTAGGATGTAACTAGTAATTGTTGCTGTAATTGTTTTCTAGATGCTTGATGGATAAAAACTTCGTGAGAATTGGAAAATGGTTTGTCAGACCCTATGACAAGGATGAGAAGCCTGTTAATAAAAGGTAAGGAGATCTATATATCAAGTATTGTTCCTGTCAGTGTTGTATATTATATGATGATAATTTCATGCTGCGTTTTAGTAGTTCTTCTACTTATTTTATCATGTAACAAGTGAAAACACGGACACCATTTGTTCACTTTAGTAATACACAGGAAACTGTTAAATAATTTTTCAGGTCTTGTTATGTTACTTAAAGTTAAGAAGGTGAGGTTGCTGTTTAACTCCACAGAATGTCACATTTTTTTATATCTTTTGAATAGCATCTGCCTCTTTCTCACATTACACTGCAGAATTCCGGGTAGTTGTAACAAATTATTTGAATTTCTGGACGCTTGACCCCAGCCTGACATTTTAAGCAGTAGAATTAGTGTATAGATTTACTTATTTATTTGCTTTAAAGATGCCAGCCTTGATACACAGCTTTCACTGATGAGGCAGGCTGACAGATCTAGACCTGTGTGTTTGATTAATGTGCTCCTCTTGCAGCAAGATAAGCATGGAAAAGGGCTCGCTCTCTCCTGGCTCATTGCTGTTTCCTCTCCTAGCTCTAAAGGTTACAATGTTCTCAGATCTTCTGGTACTTGCATTTATAGCCTTCCGCTAAACAAGTTCTGTCAAAAATAATCTGAGTTAAGCTGAAACACAGATTTTCTAACGGGAATCATTTTGACAGAACTGGGTTAGGAAGTGACTAAACATGCAGTTATGCTGGGAGATTGGAAGGTAATGAGCAAGTGTAGATGCAGTGGGGTGGCAACTTCTTCATCCCGCGCAGCTACAGTCACAACAGCATGTCTGCTGGCAGCTGTAGGTACAGGTGGAAATCATTCTGTAGATCATACACACCTTCTCCCTCTTGTCTCTTTATCTCACCACATCGTCTTACAACAGAAATGTCTCACCTCTGTTACGGTGGAGTACTATGAACGGTTGGCTTTGTTCTATAATCGACTTCGTGTTTAACCAGGTGCTTCCAAACAGGGTTTATTTAATAATGCAGTAATTGAATGTGGATTTGTTTCCTTTCCCAAAACAGAAAACACAGGACTATCTCTTCTGTTTACTATGTACACTTTGTAGCTAAGTAGACTTACACTGTATATGCAGCCTTTGATCTCACACCGATCTAATGGTAAGAAGCCATTGTAACGTCCAGGTTTTTCTGTACCTTTCTCAGTCCTGGCTCTGTGTAACCACCTTCCTCCCTTGTGTTTCCTCTGCTGCTTTTCTGATCATGCCAATATCTGGTTGAGTTTTCTGGAAGATTAATTCCTTAAAGTGACATAAGAAGTGGTGTCTTTTCCAGCTTCTGGAAAAGGGAGACAGCTAATTTCAGCAAAAGCTATTTGTTTTATCAATTTTACTGCAGCCTCAGTGCTCAGTTTAAATGTATTTATGAGTCTCATGTCTTTTGCTGGTATATATCAATTTAATAACTGAAACATCTGATACAGTAGACGGTGTCTGTCAAAAGCAGCAGCACTGACATGGAAGGTATCATTACTTTAGTATTCTGGCAGATTAGTAGGTCCTGTGTCTTATTTACATGTGTGTAAATCTGAATCACTTGTACAGTCAGGTGATCTGTAGGGGATAATTATATTTATAACTATATGTACACTATGCGTATAAATATGTGTGGTCTGGGACATGTTACAAAAAATGAATTAGTGTTGAACTTCAATTATATTTGAAGTATACCTGTATATAAAATTCTGGAGAATTTTAGGGTTGAAGGGTAAAGTCTTGATTTGAAGAAGATAATGTTGTTTTTTGGTTTGTTTGGTTTTTTTTTTTTTGTAAAGTACTTGTCACTATAGATCCTATGGATATACCTAATTTTTAAAGCATTTATTCAGCAATAATAACTGAGGCCTAATTTGTTTTTGTATTGCTTCAGGTTCATTTTTCTACTATAAATATAACATTGGAGTTAACTGATTTTACTGAAAGATGGTAGTAAAGCCTGTAAAAGTTGACAGGAGTCAACTGCAGGACAGTAGCAGCAGATAGTAGGAGGCTTTGGGGACTAATTTGTCCAGGCACTTTTTATTTTATCTTTTAAGCTTGCTTTCTCAGTACAGCACAAAAAGCTGTCTTTACACAAAATAATTCACATTAATTCCATATAAATTCCTTCTGAAACATTTGCTCCAAGTAGCCACTTGCTGTACATGTGGCTTCACCAAAAACAATGCCGGAGCCGCCCCTGAGTCCGGGAGGAGTCCACGCTTGCCTGAACACGGTGTGCGATTATTTTAAAGGGGTGCACGTACTCGTATTGAGTACGGAAAGTGTACACTCGCGATTCTGCGAGGGTAAATTTATAATACACTTGCCATCCTGCGAGGAGAAATAACATGTGCAAATGTGCACAGAATGTTGCACGTGTTTATGTGGATGCACGTTAGGAAAATACACTCGCGATTCTGCGAGAGTTAATTTATACACATGCTTGTATTAAGCATGGAAAGTGTAAGTGCAAATGTGCATGGAAAGTATAAATACACGTGCAAATGTGCACGGAAAGTAGATACACTCGCAATCCTGTGAGGGTTAATTTTACTCACACATGTGGCAGCAAGGCAAGCGGAGTCTCCGTCCTGGGGGGGAGTGGGGCAGGCAGTGGCTCCTGGCGGCAGTGGCTCAGCTCGTCACTCCAAGAGGTCCCGCACAAGGGGCAGAGCCTCGGCGAGAATCCTGTTTTTATAGCCTGATCAGATCTGACTGTGGGCGTTCCAGAAGCTTCTCTGCAGCCCCACACTGGCTGTGGGGTGCCCCTGAAGCTTCCAGACATCCCCCACACTGGCCGCGGGTGCCCAGCAGCTCCCTGGCATCTCGGTGTTCCCTTCTCCTCTCTCTTAATGGCCCTGGCCAGGGGGCTCTGGGGCCAAACAAAAGAAGCTGTTAGCCTCAAGCAGAGAGAGGGAGATGTGTCTACTCTTTCCATGATGAAGGAGGGAGGGGGAGAGAGGTGGGTTTGCATTCTGCCACAGTACATATATATATATATATATATATATATGTATATGTATATATAAATATATATATATACACACACCCCCCGAACGGAGAAAAACTGAGCGGGTGTCATTCTGGTAAGGAAAGACAAATCACTCCGAAGTCCACCCTTTGACTTGTACTTAAGGCAAAGTTAATCATCTTCGATTTCTGACATCCCAAGTTACTTATTTTCAGGAATTTACTGAAAAGTCTTGGACTGGGAATAAATAAACAGGGAAGGAGTTAAACTTATGTGGCTGGTCTTCAAGGAGTAAATTCATTCAGGACCTGTGATTTTTGTGAATGGCATGAAAGGAGGAGGGCGGGGAGGTCTGTGATTTTAGAATGAAGTCAAAGATGAAGTGGAGCATGGCAGTGGCCGTGACCTAGTTAGTCTGAGAACAATAGACGACCTTCCCGGGCAGTATTGGTAACAATATGCAAGATGAGCTTTTGTGGTCTCTTCAGGAGGGATGAGGGAACAGCAGAAGGAGTTGCAGACAGATCTGTACAAGGTTTTGTTTTGCTTACAGTGCAAACCAGATGTTTTTGACAGGAAATTCAGCACAGAACTTGTGGGTTTTCCTTCCCAAGTATTATTGTTTTTTTTTGGTATCTTAGTGTTATGTGTGTCACTTACTAAATGATTCTTCATGTTTTATTGTCTGTTCTACGGCAGTGTGTGTCTAAAATATGGTTCCATGCTACTGCTGGAAAATGGCAATCTTGCTTATGTATTGATACAACTTCCTAGAGGAGACAGGGAGATCACTTGTGTGTGTAGTTTACAGAATGTGCGTGACACAAAGCACTGATAGCGCCTTCCACTGTGTGGTGAAAATTCATCTTCACAGTTTATTCAGAATCACTTTCCAAGTTTTGTACAGGGGTTTTGGGTTTCATAAAGCACCGCCATAAAATGTTAAACATCTTACTGATAAATTTATGACCAGCTCATGCAAGAATCTTTGCTAATTATTTTAGTGGTTGTTTTCTTGGTGTGCAGTAGGAAATGAGGGAAAAACAATCAGTTTGTTTTGAACTGTATGAGCAAGATCAGTTAAGCTGGTTTTAATTTGCTTAACTTTTTGTCATTTAAATAACTTAAGCCTAAATAATGGATCATACCCTCTTCCAAAAGTCTGTTAGGTTTTTTTAGGCTTTAGAAGAAATTATTGAATTAAATATTTTCAAGTAGAGTTTGTTTCTTTTTGTTACTAGGTAAGAAGACTGAAGTACAGGGTTGGTATTTACATAGTCACTTGGCCGTGCACTTGAAACAGTGCAGGGTCGAGAGTGGAATTACAGGTAGGTTGCAATGAAATATAGTCCTTTAATTTCAGTCTCAAAGAGATTTCTGTTTATGTTACTGTCCCATAAGACATTTGATCATGACAACCTCATGCGATGCTGATAGAATATGGACATTTCTGAATTATGAGTGCATGGACTGAATTTTAAGCAATACAGCATCCTAAGCATTCTCATGGCAGCTCTCCTCTCTTAGATCTAATGCATTAAATTTTACCACTGTAACAAAGTTCAGTCAGTACATCCGTATCCAGTTTTGCTCGGAAGCTGTGTTTGTTTCTTTGCGACCACCAAAATCAGGCATTAATCAGTGCCATCCAAAGCTGAAGACTGCAGACACTTTAAGCACTGCCTCCTCTTTGAGATCCTGGAAATGATCATTGCCTTCAGTTTCCTGGGAATAATCACAGGACTTGTCCAAGGAATATCCAGATAAGTGATAGCAAAATTGACATTCGGCATTGTTGCAAGCAATCTTGCAAGCTGCATTCGCTGTCTGGCATGCTAGGGCCTCCTGTCAGTCAGTATCTACATCTGAAAACGTCAGATGTAGTGAGCCCTAGAGAAAACCAGCAGTGCTGCGCCAGGAGGAACTGGGAGCCAGTGGCACCAGTGCCTGCCTGAGGCTGGAGCACCTTGTCTGAACCTGATGCGGAGATTTGGTCCCGGCATACGGCATTACAGAGATAGTGTCTTTTGGCAAATAGTATTAAGGTGTTTCATTAAATGATGTCATCATTCAGTAAAAGCATGGTGAAACAAGTTTAAGTGATCTGGTTAAATTTTTAATAAGATCTTAATTCCTCAGCTGAGGAATGGTAACTGATTGATTGTGCACTGCAATCCAGTGAGAGTGTCTCAGTGTAAAACTGGTGGGTTTTATTTTTGTGAATTTGAGAAAAATAATTTAAATGGTTTAATTCTGGACATTTCTTTGCTTGTACAATAAATTAAAACTATATCTTAGAAAATGTCAGTACTGTCATCATACGTGTTTCTTGAAAATGGTGTCTAGTGATGCTATAGTAACATACATGGACAGTGTTGCCAACCAACATCATCATAAATGAGGAAAGATTAGGAAGGAAAATAATAAAAATCAATCTGATTTTATTTTAAATAAAGTACGCTAATTCCTGACTTGTCAGTAAATGTGATAGAAATACTCAGTAATAAGAAATACCACGTATTCTTCAATAATTCTTCTTACCCTTGTTGTAAAAATAATCTTTTTTATTTCATTGAAGGGACTTAGTTCCCAGACAGTTTTTTTTCATATTTTTGAGGTTTAAGTTTTGAGATGTCATGTTTATCTTCAGGTTTCTTCTCAGTCTTACTGGTGGTTTCAGTAAAAACACACACCAAGCTAGTGTACTGTACTTGTGTGGGTTGGCACACTGTGCAAGAAAAAAACATTTGGAACTGAAGTTCTTAATGTTCGTGTACTTTATTACCCAACTGACTTTCTAGAGAAGCTATAAATTAAGGAGTGTTCTGTATTCAATTGTCTGTTTATAATTTAATAATGAAAATAATAAAACAGTATTTCCTAAAAGATGGTAAGAACTCTCCCAGAGCACATTGTAAAATTTTCATTGACTGTATTAAATTTATGACCCAGTTAGCATTACCTCTGCACAGCTCTCTGCGGTGGTGTGTAACTACAGCCGGTATTTGTTGCTCCTGTCCTTCAGTCAGTGAGGCCGGCAGGTAGACTGGCAGCGCCGGAGCAGCTCCCACTGCCCGCTGCTTTCTTTGTGGTAATCACCCAACCTTTGCATCTTCCTTTCCTGGCCTAAGAGCATTAAAAAAACAGTGGCAAAGCAACCCCAGGCACAGATTGTTGAGATTCCTTGACTCTTGCCAATCAAGATAAAGTCCTGCGAACAACAGAATGACTGCCTTTAGGGGACACATGTCACTGAGGCAGTGCTTGTAGAGTGCCGCATGCACCCACTGCAGCTCATTCAAATGATGCTGTGGAGTATCGTACACAGCTGCTTGCTGAATGCCTGGAACTGAGCCAGACAGCTAAGGTAAAACACACAGGCTGTTCATAGGTGTTCCACTGGTTTTCCAGTTCTGACATATTTTATATTTTGTTAATAGATATGTGTTTGAAATTCCTTCGTTGCTAGTATACCCTTGTCTTGATAGCAAGGGTTCTATTATTGCAGAGACCTCTTTGCATGGCTGCAGCCTTATCTTAAAACGGGACTGCTGCTAATAAAAGTTATTGTGGTATTTGCACTGTGTGGTGTGCAGTGCCTGCCTGTCTCTGGCAGTCACAGTGTAGATTGTGGGTCTCTGATTTCATAGAGAAATTCCAAAACGTGGATGGTATGATGGCAGGAGGGTGTGAAGCAGAATTTGCAAAGTTCGGTGATCTGGTGTGGCAGAATCTTGTAAAAGGACGTTTGGCACCTAGGGAGCTTCTAACACAGAAACAAGATACTACTGACCAGCATCTACCAGTTTGAAATGAATTGTTAGCAGAATTCTTATCCCTTTCTGTCTTGAGAAAGGAAAATACCGTCTGGTCCGCTGCCTTTCAAGGTGGCCTGTTACCCTGTGCTGTTTGTGAGCCAGTAGAAATATTGAAGGTACTATTACAGTATCATGGAGCTTCCACAGGTTTGATTTTAGTGAGGTGCCTGAGATTCTGGATTGCCTTTTTCTTTCTGATATACTCTGAATCCATCTATTTTCAGCATATGTTTATAACCACCATTTCCTTGTAGGATTTTGAGGAAGCTGGGATCCACAGGGTATGTGTGTCAGGTTATGTGTGTTCCCATGTGCGGCCAGGTACACAGTTCAGGTCACCTCTTTCACCGTTTTGGGGGATATGGTGGCATACACTTTGCTTATAATGTACATCAGCTATCTCTAGAATTTGGAAGTTAAGGATCCTTTTACTGATTTAATGAATGTAAGTGAACAAATTTTGTAAAACCTCTTGTGGTTATTATTTCCTGGCAACATTTATTGTATATACAAGTGTTTACATACATAAGTTTATGGGAACGCCTACATATATTTCAAGTATTTACATTATTTAATGTAATTGAGATACTGTACTATGTTTCACACTTTAATAACTTTTTTCAAATATAGTTATTTAATTGGTTGAAATATTTTGAACTAGGGGTATAGAAATGTCAAGTAGTTCAAGAAAATCAGAGCTGCGTATTTTTGTGGTCTGTTACTTTTTCTTTTTTTGTGCCTTATTTTTATTTATGTAGTTTAGAAGTGACTTAGTATCTTCATTAAGTGTTTCTAGATACACTTGTGTCAGATGCTTGAACTTCAATAATTATATATGAAGCCTGGCTTAATCAGGACTTGGTGACCAATTAGTGAAGCCCCACTAATGTTTAAGCTCCTTTTCTCATTATACACTCACTATTGGCACTGTATATAAAGGATAAACTAAGTGCCCCTGATGTGCTGTTAATTAGATTTGTCAGGACTCCCAGTTGCACTGTCTGCCAAACACAAGTGTTGTCACTTACTGTATCAGTAATGAACTGACTTAAGGGCTTTTGTAGATATTTAGAGGGCCTTAGTTTTGAATACTTAAATCTGTTGCAACTATAATTGTAGTTAGAGCTGCTCTGCTCTGCTTGCAGTGCTGCAAGAAGGAGATATTGGCTTTCTTGAACTTCTGAAAATCAAGATGGATTTTGTGATTAAACTGATTTAAAATCGGCCTAGGCAGTATGTTGTCTTTTAGTTCTGCAAAAACAGCACCACTGCAGCATTTGTTTTCAGTCCAGTTCAGAAGTAACTACGTTTCCTCATATTCCCACATATAATAGGTGCTTAAAGCCAAAAAATTCTTCAATCTCTCTCTGAAAACAGGAGAGAACTTCAGTTGAAAGCAATTCCATTCCATTATTTCAGTCAACAATAGTATATTTTTCATTTGTTTTTGTGACACTATTATACCTCTTTAAAATAACTTTATCTTGAAATACAATTTTGTTCCAGAACAGTTACCTGGATCAATTACTCTGAAACTGGTTCCTGAGACTTATCTTCACTAAAAAAATGTTTACTAACCCTTATTTTCTGAAGACTGGGACTCAAATGGAATTGTACTGCGCTGTGTTCGATTAGGTTTTTTTTCCCTTTTAGCCAGTATGGAAGCATTTCATTCTTGGTTAGTCTGTCTGCTAGTACACCTTCAAGCATTAATGCCATTGTAACTGGTTGGAATCGTGATTTCAGACTCTCTTCTCTCCTTCCCATCCCCCAAATCTTTATTTCCCAGCCTTAGTCTTCCTCCCGATCAGGTTTGGTTGTGTGTCGCTGATGGGAGCTGTAGCAGATATTATGCCAGCACAGTGTTCTGTGCATCCCAGTAGTCTGTAGAACAACTATCTTAAAATAACTGCAAAATAATGTCATCTTTGTGCAATACAACACTAAGTGTCCGTTACATGTTGTGCAATCAGGTTTCTTGTTTAAGAAATCATCTGATGATGTGATATAAATTGACTATTCTGTGACTGACATAACAAAAAAAGTTTCAGAAATGCTTATTTTTAAAAGATAATTGTCTGGAACTGTTCGTAAAGTTGAAGAGAAATTTGACTTAGTCTTTGAATGCATTTAATGTTTTGGCTTACTAAATTTTCAGATTTAGCATAATAACACACTTTTAAAAGAGCTTGTCTTTGGTATCACTTACTGCTAGTTTAGAGTACAGGGAACTTGAATGAACACTTAAGGTATTGTATATCATCTAAATAAGGCTATGCAAACAATTTCTTCTGTATAGGCCTAGTAATATAAATAAGCCTGTGTTCTTCCTTTTAATAATGAACCGGTGAGCTGTAGGCTATCCGTTTCAGGAATAAGATGGACATTACAGAAGACCGATCTGCTGATGTACAATAATTACAGAGGCGATACATCTTAAAATATATCATTGTTAATGAACTCTGGTAGCATCAATTTACTTGGCAACTGAGTAAAGCAAAAGAAGTTCTGAAGTGTGGCTCCGGTCCATTGTTGAAAGTACAGAGGTAAAGCTCGTTGAGGCTTTCAAGTTACTTCTTCCCACCTTTCTCCCTCCCGTTGGCTTCTGAGGGTTCATTCTTTGTACCTGCATAATCACTGTAACTGAACTGTTCTGAGCTCAGTAATATTTGTTTGTAAAACTGTCTAGAGCGGGAGGAGCTGTAGTTAAAGCAGTTACATTTAGTGGTACAAACTGGATAAAGTTTCATTAATAAACAGCCACTGGTTGTTATTCTTGGATGCTTTCTCTGAGCGCATTATGGCAAGTAGTACTGACTGGTGACTAGGCTTTTTGTCTTTGCAAAATCTCATGTTGGAAAAAGTCTGGCTTTTTGCTTGAAAAGAACTGGACAGGATGCACCGGGAAGATGAGATTCTGGCAACAGATATGTGATCGGTTGCCTGCATAGCCCCCTCAAACTGAGATTTTTGGGATTAATTGTTGAATAATTTTGCCCTATGTGGGCAAAATCTCAAAACCATCCCTCCTGTTCTGCTCGGAGTTGTACAGTAAGTACATCTGGTTCCTTTAGTCTGAACTTCAGACAAGTTCTATGTGGTCTAAGCCTGAGGCGGCTGAAGAGCGTGTGAGGAGCAGGTCATTTCTCAATCACCAGTGCTGGGAGACTTTCAAGTCCTCCTAGTGTGACAAAGAAGTGACTTTATATGCTCTGAGTGTATGCGCTTACGAAATTGAGAAATCCTGGACAAGTGAGCAAACACTGGATAAAATTTTGAGAGAGAAAGCTGGAGCCGTTTGCTGCATTCGTGTCCGAGCTGACTCGTGTAACTCTAAGTTGTATATATCCACTTGTATGGCTCTCTTGCTTCTGATTTAAGATTATAGGCAGTCTGCTTTCATACTGTCAGTCACAGCAGTTGTTATATTTATGTTAAATTTTCTTTCTGAAAAATCAATAAACATTAAAAAATTCCTGTAATAAATCAGACAGCATTTAGACTCTCTAGACTTTACCCTGATAGTAAAGCAGAGACTGAGTAATTACTAAGGAGTAGACCTTTTTTTCCAAGTGCCCAGCAAAGAGCTCATCTCTTTGAGTTTTGACAAACTCGTGTTCTCTACCAAAAATATGCTTCATACTGCCATCTACTGACATCGTGTTTTGTCATTGCAGCCGTGGATGACATCGTGGCTTACCTCTGTGGTAAAATGTGGTGCAAACTGCTTTGTTATGTGTTATGTTATGCAGATTTGCCATTATACTACTTGGATTTGGATACTGTTCTTCAGGATTTAAAGTTCTACTTTTAAATTAGCATCTGTCAGTTACAAAGCATTTACATTATGTAGAAGAAGGGCACTGGAAATCCTGAATCTATGCGTAGAATTACTTCAGTCAATGTATTGGTCAGGGTTCATCTATCCAAGGAGTTGCAGATGATGTACACTCTGATCTCACATCACTCGTGTGGCAATGCCTTTTGGTCCTTGGTGGGCTATAAGAAAGAAAACAGTAATTCCTTGTGCTTTGTTGGGTTTGGGAATGCCTGTGTGAAGCTCTTCGGTGTGTTACTTTCAATATATTTTCTTCCTCCATGAGTGGACTTCCCTCTTTTCGCTCCACTCTTTTTTCTTGGCTTCTTGTTCAAGTTTTCTGTGGATTTCGAAGAACCAGTTCAGATTTGGACTGAAGAGCAGTTTTGTTGAGGTATATTGTGTAATAATGACCATCTTTAAGTTCAGCAGTGCATTACTGGATACCATAATATTTGGGAAAACTGAAACTTGCATGAAGAAAAATTACACTGCCTTGATTTTTTTTTTTTTTTTTTCTCAGTCTGAATGTCACGGTGACAATTTTCCTTTTAGAATTTCCTCCCTGAGGCGAGGGGGATGCATTTCATGAGAAGTGGGAGCTGCCACCTTGTAGGTTGTGATGAGGATCGTTCAAGGACTTCTCATGATTCATGACACGGGGGAGTGAGAGACGAATCCTCATGGCCACTGACCACAGTTGTGACAGGACTTGTAGGAGAAGAATCTTGGAAGGACAGAGTGGTAATTCAAATGTAGTTTGGGTTTCCCACCAGAAAAGGGAATTCACAGAATCACAAAATCCCAGAGTGTCAGGGGGTGGAAGGGACCTCGAAAAAATCATCTAGTCCAATCCCCCCGCCGGAGCAGGAACACCCAGATGAGGTTACACAGGAAGGTGTCTATGTGGGTTTGAACATCCCAGGACCCCCAGGTCCCTTTCCCCTACGCTGCTCTCTAATAGGTCATTCCCCAACTATACTGGAACCTGGGGTTGTTCCTACCCAAATTCAAGACTCTACACTTGCCCTTGTTATAGTTCATTAAATTTTTTCCTGCCCAACTCTCCAGCCTCTCCAGGTCTCTGGATGGCAGCACAGCCTTCTGGCATGTCAGCCACTCCTCCCAGCTTGGTGTCATCAGCAAACTTGCTGATAGTACACTCTATTCCCTCGTCCAAATCATTGATGAATATATTGAATAATACCGCCCCCAGTACTGCCCCCTGAGGCACTGCACTAGATACAGGCCTCAACTGGACTCTGCCCCATTGACCACGACTCTCTGGGTTCTTCCCTTCAGCCAGTTCCCAGTCCGCCTCACTACCTGGTCATCCAGACCTCACTCCCTCAGTTTAGCTGTAAGGATGCTGTGGGAGACTGTGTCAGATGCCTTACTCAAGTCAAGGTAGATCACGTCCACCGCTCTGCCATCATCCATCCATCTTGTTATGTCCTCATAAAAGTCAATGAGGTTGGTCAAGCACGACTTCCCCTTGGTGAAGCCATGTTGACTGCCCCTAATGACCCTCTTATCCCTGATATGCCTTGAGATGGCACCAAGGAGAAGTCGTTACATCAGTTTCCCAGGGATGGAGGTGAGGCTGAGGGGTCTATAGTTACCCAGGTCCTCCTTCTTGCCCCTTTTGAAGACTGGAGTGACATTTGCTTTCTTCCAGTCCTCAAGCACCTCTCCACTTTCCCAAGACTTGGCAAAGGTGATAGAGAGCGGTCCAGCAATGACCTCAGCCAGCTCCCTCAGCATCTGCAGGTGCATCCCATCCAGACCCATGGATTTATGGGTGTCCAGAGTGCCTAACTGCTCCCTAACCCAGTCCTCATCAACTGAAGCAAACTCCTCCATTATCCTGCCTTCCTCTGGGGCCTCAGAGGTACAGGGCTCCTCAGGACAGCCTCCAGCAGAGTAGAGAGAGACAAAGGCGGCGTTCAGTAACTCTGCCTTCTCTGTATCTTCTGTCACCAGGGCACCCACCTCATTCATCAGTGGGCCTACATTTCCTCTGGTGTTAGTTTTATCTGCCACGTATTGGAAAAAGCTCTTCCTGTTGTCCTTGACCCTTCTTGCCAGGTTTAATTCTAGGGAGGCTTTAGCTTTCCTAGTTGCCTCCCTACACCCTCTGACAACAGCCTGATATTCTCCCCAAGTGGCCAGCCCCTACTTCCATGAGCTATAAACTCTCCCCTTCCACTTGAGCACACCCAGCAGTTCCCTGTTTAACCACGCGGGTCTCCTGGCTCCCTTCCTTGACTTCCCACGTGTCGGGATGCTCTGATCTTGTGCCCAGTAGAAACAGTCCCTGAACACTGACCAACTATCTTGGGCCCCTTTACCTTCAAGCAGCCTTGCCCATGGGATTTCCCCCAGCAATTGCCTGAAAAGGCCAAAGTCTGCCCTGCTGAAATCCAGGGTTGCAATTCTGCTTGCTATCCTGCTCCTGCCACATGAGATCCCGAACTCCACCATCTCATGGTCGCTGCAACCAAGGCAGCCCTCAACCTTTACCGCTTCAACCAGCCCCTCCTTGTTAGTGAGGATGAGATCCAGCAGTGCACCTCTTCTAGTTGGCTTCTCCACCCTTTGCATCAGAAAGTTCTTGTCAAGGCACTGGATGAACCTCCTGGACTGTGACTGCCGGCCGAGTCGTCCTTCCAACAAAAATCAGGGAAATTAAAATCCCCCACCACAACCAGGGCCTGTGACTGTGAGGCTGCTCTCAGCTGACTGTAGAGGCCTCGTCAACTTCCTCACCCTGATCTGGTGGCCAATAAGAGACACCCACAATAGTATCACCCTTGCCAGCCTGCCCCTTAACTTTCACCCATAGACTCTCAACTCGCTCTTCACCTGTGCCTGGACAATACTCAATACATTGTAGTTGCTCTCTCACATAAAGAGCAACTCCACCACCACACCTGACTGGCCTGTCTTTCCTGAAAAGAACATAGCCATTTTCTGTCTTCTTTGAAGAGAACAAGCTGCAAATATTATTTTGAGGGATTTTAATCTCTTTATGTTACCAGCTGTTAAAGATGTGAGAACTGCAAGTGTTTTTTGGATGATTCTATCAGTACATTTAATTATATAATTTTCATCTGTTGACTAGAAAGCTGATGGAGAAAATCTGAAGGAAGAACATCAAAATATTTTTTTTCCTTGTTGAGGGATCCAACAGTCTAATTTATGGAATTGGATGTCTAATGTATGGAACTTCTTACTAGTCTTAACATTATGTAGAAACATGCCTGTGTGCACACACAGTTTTGCTTAAACCACATTTATAGTCTGATGTTTTGAAGAACGGTTTCCTAGCACAGGGACGTATAGTGAAATTATTTACAGTCCCACCCAAACCCTAGAAAAAGATTTAATTTAGGAAGGAGCAGAAATGTTGCCTGAAGTGTTTCAGATCCTGTCTACTTTGGACACTGCCATGAAAGAGATGTGTCATTCAACCAAGTAAGATAAAAGCAGTGTAATATAGTCACTCCGGATGTTTCGGGAAGCTGTCTGCTATTATGTGCTCCTAGTTTCTTAAAAAGAAATATACCCAGATACTTTTCTTAAATAATCCCTTAACGTAGAAATCGTCTCCAGCAGTGGTCAAAAGTGGAACAGCTTAGGGAAAACTGTAAGGTCGTGCCAAGAATACAGTTATTTTTCTGTACACTCGGTCAGCTTCCTGCTGGTTTTGGCAACACAACTTGACATATTTTTGTGTTTAACAACTGTTGATGAATTTTTCTTTTGTGAGTTTAATTGAGTTTGAACCCACACAGAATTTCAGCATGCACAAATACTTGTTGGTAATTAATACCATAGCTCATCTGTGCAAGGGGCGGAAAAAAGTTCAGGGGTTTATGTTTTAATTTTTTCCTACATTGGTGTGGTGTTAGGGCTTTTGCTTCCTGTACGAAGGAGAGAATTTAACTGTCAATATCCTTTCTCAGTCCTTGTGAGTTTAGTACACATCTGCTCTCTCCCTGGGCAGTTAATCCTCACAACAAAGACTCCTTATTGTACCTTATGTGCTGTTCTTCGTGATTTTTCTTATGTTTCTTGTTACCTCCTTGTGCATCTCTCAAGTCTACTGTGATTCCTTCAGATTCAGGAGATTCAGAATGCCACCTGCTTTTATATAGATACTTTGTGATTTTCTGGGCTACTGCAATGATATCTTCTGTTTGCTCTGCATCCATTTCCAAATTCTGAATATTTTTGTGCTTTTATGTTTTTCTTGGATTTTTCTTTTGTTCTTTCTGAACTGAGGTATCTCTGTAGAAAAGTTTACAACAGATTCAAGAACTTCTTTCCTGGCCAGAAATATCTTGTTCAAAGCCAGAATCCCTAAGAAATATTTATGTACATTGCAGTATCATAGTAGTAGCAGACTTTGTTACCATGCTGTTCCCCCTTTTCTTCTAATTCTCATTATTTAGCCTTAATAATTGTGACGTTTCTTTTAAATGCGAAGTTAAGTCAAGGGCTGTTTCTCAATACTGTGAAGAAATCAAAGGAGGCTAAGTGATCTCTGGAGAGGTACTTAAGTAGCTGTAGTGTTTGTATAAACGAGAGAACAAAATGAACTAATCAAAGAAAGCTGGAGCAATGTGTAAACTACTGCACAGACCTGTTTAATACAGTTTAATCCAAACCTGCAGGACCTTTATTGTATCAATCAGAAAAATGGATAAAGAAATAAGTATCTTACTGATGGAAGTTACCACAGGAGAAGCCACTCTGAATGAAGGAATTAAATGTTGTAAAAAAATCTACTAGCCAATGAGTTTAATGATCCACTCCCTCACTCTGTGCACAACATTTTTATGTTATTTACAGGAGATAACCCTAATACTCTTAATGGGATTAAATCTCCTATTACAGAGGATTTTGTTTTAATATGTATTAAAGTATGCGGTATAGCAGGATTTTCAGTTGTCCTTCATTTTCTGAAGGCCACTGTTCTTACAGAAACGTGAATGTTCACAGTCATGTCGCACATACGCTGGTAATTTCCGCCATGTCCTCATTTTCCCTTTGTGTAGCACTTAATGATCTTTGAAGATTCATTTTGGACATAAATGTCTAGTTCAAGAGTTCTTCCGAATTTGAATGACTGTTTTTTGTGAGTGGAGATGATTTACTTTCAGCTGAAAAATAAACTAGTCAGTTCTTTTATAATATACTGTCATAACAGAGATCTAGGAATAAGAGTGTTAGTTTGGTGACTTTTGTCTTGTTCAAGTTGCAAACTGTAAACCGCTGTTTTGAGATGGTACTGAATTTGTTTGCTGGCATGTTTTTTGTGATAGTTCTTTTGATTATATATTTATTTTTAAGAACAGCTTCATATACTGCAGGTTTCTCATTCATGTGGTATGACAGAAAAATTCAACTCTCCAGGAGAGCAGATGGATCGATTAAACTCTTCACCAAGCCTCCATACTTATATTAGAATCTCTTTCTGGTACAGTACAATCACCGGCAACAAAAAATTAAAAATAGCATTGCTTTATTTTAGCCTGTCATAATGCCTTTCTGCTTTCTGACAGCAAGGTTTATAGTACTGTCACGGTTTAAAGCAAGGGGACAATAAACCGTGGCAGACGCTCCCTGTTATCCCCTCACTTCCCACCACCCCCTCCTTTAGATCGGAAAGATGATTGGAAAGATAAGGGGAAAGGAAGAGAGACTTAGACTTCAAGTTGGAGAGTTTTAAAGGGGTTTACTAATGCTACTAATAAATAGAGAATATATACAAAATATCCAAACCCAGTCTGCAGTGCTGGATGTGGCGCTGGCGTCACTCAGCAGCAGAGCTGGGTGTGCGGAGCTGGCGGCTCCAGCAGCTGCAGCTCAGGCCCCGGAAGTCACGGGCGGGACTGCACAGCAAAGCGGAACCTGGGTGCGGGATGCAGGGCCTGAGGCCTGTGGATCACAGGCAGACAGACAGACAGGGGCCTCTCTGGATGCCGCCCATGGTCGATGAGAGTGTGACCCTGTGATCACCCTCTTATATAGGGGCTATGACGATGATGGGATGGAATACTTGCGTTGGTCAGTTCTAGTCACCTGTTCCATCCACCCCTCCTCCAACACGCCCCTCTCACAACGGAACGTGGGAAAACTCATCAGTCTTTCTTGGCTACCATAGTAATAAATCTAAACACGAGCTTCTTCAGCATTCCGTTGTTCTTCTTATCAGCACCAAGTACAGCGTCCTAGGAAAAATACACAGGCTAAACCTCAGAACAGTACAGCCACCTAGGAGAACTGAGCTGAAAGAAACATCACTAAAAGAGAACCGGTCTGGTTTTTAACAAAACCAGGACAAGTACCTAGATATTTGTAAGACCTGTCTGCTGCTTGGAAGTGTGTTGGTTTTTATCCCACTCCCTGTTTCATCATGAACTGCTCTAATAAAGCCGAGCACGCAGTTTCCTTGGTGCAAAACACAAGAGATTACACCAAAATATTTGGCTTCCACCACCTTTAGAGCCAGGGGGATATTGTTCTTTCTTCACTGTTTCATGTTACAAGAGGTTTGGAGATACAGTTGTTTCACACTTGAAAAATGTCAGAATTCTTTTAAGAGGGTTAAGCATTACTCTTTAAGTGACAAAGCTTATAATTTGAAGAAATAATCTGGACCAAACTATTTTAAAAATAGCAATGGTTTCTATAAATGTTAATAAACAATTAAAATCACAGTTGAAATCAAGTCCTTACGCCATTGGCAAAGTTACAGTAATTTCAGCTGTCTACACTTTGCAGGTGCATACTTTACTGAAATTCCACTACTTTGTTTTGAAAAATACTAAGCTGACTTTATTGATGTGATTTTATTGTTAAGCTTTTAAATATTATTACTTTTTATAAAGGTCTCTATAAAGGCCGCTCAAATGATTTTTTACATATTGCGTTGGTAGCCTATTAAAACAAATAAATGGATTAAAGCAGTTCATAGCAAAAAAAGTACAATGGAAATGTAAACATATAAAGCAAGAAAAAGACATGGTTGGTTATAAACACAAAACAGCTAGAAGGTCAGAGAGAGTCAGCCTTATTTATTAAACAGTCAAATGACACTGAAATAATGTCAATGTTGTTGTGCCAATAGCAAGCAGATCACCAACTGCCCTGTGTAAAACTCATCGCTCTTCAGCTATTCCTAAATCTCTAAAATAATTTTTCACTGCAGTAAAGATCTTGAGAAACCTGGTTTTGGAGGCAAATAATATCATCTATGTGATTTAACATGCTGGTAGCTACTTGTAGGCTTTTCAGACATGTTTAGGCGCCTGCTTCATGTTTATTTCCTTTGGAGTTGGGCATTAATTGTTTAAGATCCTGCTTGGTGTCTTTTTCTGTCTAACAGCAAATAATTGCCTTGAAAATCTAACTGCAGAGTTAGTTGGTGATGTAAGTCCCGTGTTCAGAAGTGAGTCAAGAACATTGAATCCAACTGAGGGTGAGCTTTAGTATTTTAAATACCTGAGTGTTTTTTGAAAAAGGACTTCAACTTTTTGAAAGTTTTACATGAAAGCTTTAATTTTGTCACTCCCGTTAGCTTTCTCTCACAGCTTCTCAGGCAATTTCTGTTAAATGAGGAAGGCTTTTCCAGCTATTCGAGCAATGTAAACAGGTATTTGTTAAAATTTTTAGTTGTGGCTAGAATTATTAAAATTGCATTCATATGGTTGCGTGTGCGTATGTGCACATAATCTAAAAATCCAATTGTTATGCATGTGGTTTCTGTCAGCATGCTGGAGAGTAGAGCTCGTGAGCCAGAGCCCTGAGCTGCCACACTGCTCTTCCTGGCGTTCTTTGTTTTGAAACAATTCTGGAGCATCTGTCATTGTTTCACACAATTTCCTGTAAAGCTGCCTGTGGCAGTTGCACTCATTCTTTATTACCCAAGGGCTTTGCTAGCTATAAAATAATGTATCTGACTACCTAATAGCCTAATATTCAACCTTCCCTGGAGAAGTGGGAGCAGAAAGCTGTTTTTACTTTCTTTTTTCCTGACCATGCAAACCTGACCCTATCTGAGAAGCTTTTATCTGTATTATCAATGGAGTAGAAGGGAATTCCTATGATAATGGCTTCTCTAGCTATTAGATGGCCCCTTCTATGTACCAAAGAATGGCACAAACCAAATTATATTAAAATTCTGCCTTAATACAGATTACACATCTGTATGTAATTATCTTTTTAACAGCCCTTTGTTTTTTTGCTTTGTTTGTTTATTAGTTTAGAGGCCTTATACTGAAATAAACTGTAAAAATAGTAGAAGAATATGATGCCTGCAGATGCTTAGGCTGCTTGTAGGAGCATTACGGCATATTCACACATGTTACATCTTCTGTACATATCTATACATAAGTGTTGCCGCTGTTCTTTTTAACTAGATGCTTTGGTAAGGAGAACAATTTTCAGATATTTATAGTGAAAAACTGAAATGCATATACAGAGCTGCTTTTCTCTTGTAGTTGTATAAATGAATGCTTTTTCTATATTTTTTTTCTATAAAAACGTACATAACAGCAGTTAGAATTAATTTAAATTCCCTAGCTAAATGGTATTGCTTGAAGATCACAATGTGGTAAACACTTCACTATTAATTAGTTTTGCATGTGAACAGCTCCATTTGGATTACTTATAAAATGTTACAAAGGTATGTTTGAAGAAATAAATTACACTTATGTGTGTCGGTGCTGGAAAAGCCCAACCATGGACCTGCTGTACAAGTATGCTCTATAATTTGATGTTATTAAAAGCAAACAAAACCCAAACACTTGCAAATAAACTGTCCTAAAAAAACTAAGTCATAGAGCAAAGGGATACTTAACCACTGTTTAGTTAATTTTCTTTTAAATTAGTTACATGCAAACAAAATAATGTTAATGTAGGTTTGACTTAACATGAGGTGGGCTTCATGAGTAGGGGGAAGGGAGCCTGCGAACTGGCTGAAGGGAAGAAGCCAGAGGGTCGTGGTCAATGGGGCGGAGTCCAGTTGAGGCCTGTATCTAGTGCAGTGCCTCAGGGGGCAGTACTGGGGCCTGTATTATTCACTATATTCATCAATGATTTGGATGAGGGAATAGAGTGACTATCAGCAAGTTTGCTGATGACACCAAGCTGGCAGGAGTGGTTGACACTGGAGGCTGTGCTGCCATCAGAGACCTGGACAGGCTGGAGAGTTGGGTGGGGAAAAATTTAATGAACTGTAACAAGGGCAAGTGTAGGGTCTTGTATCTGGGCAGGAACAACCCCAGGTTCCAGTATAAGCTGGGGAATGACCTGTTAGAGAGCAGCGTAGGGGAAAGGGACCTGGGGGTCCTGGGATGTTCAAACCTGCCTGGACACCTTCCTGTGTAACCTCATCTGGGTGTTCCTGCTCCATGGGGGGATTGCACTGGATGAGCTTTCTAGGTCCCTTCCAACCCCTGACATTCTGGGATTCTGTGATGAGATTGATGGTCAGGAAACAAAGTTTTGTGGATGACTTTCTCAAGATGTGCATAGACTTGATATACATCTGTATTGTAGAAGACAAAAGTGCAGTGTATTCTGAACTAAAGTAAATTGTGAGATGAGAAATGCATTTTTGAGTGTTTCAGTTACAACATCATGTAAAAAGTATTGTATATGATGCATGCTGGATTTAATATTAATAGTACTCTGACTCGTTCATCTTCAGTTTGATTACTTCAAGTTCTTATTCGAAAAACACTTGAGCCACACATAATTTCAGAATATCACATTCCATTGAAGCCATTGTAACCACGTGATTGTTTAAAGTTATGTCCTTACTTCCTTGTCTGGCTGCATTAGGATACAGTCTTCGTTTGTACATTCCAAACTCATGAGCAGCTTCAAAGAGATTCTTTTCCCAGCCAAGCAGCCTGCCAGTGATACTTCAGCTTTCTGAGCTGGATGTGGAATTGAAGTCTCCATTTTAAATTGAGCAACACTTTTGGACTGTGTCCTAAAGTGGGTATTAGCTATGTTTGGAATAGAAGATTGTGTGATACATTGTAAAGGCTTAACTAGCATATAAGCTGCCTAATTCACTCCTGGACTTTCCACTTGCAAAGTAGTTCAGCAATCCCTAGCGTATGTTAATAAAACCCCTCGGTATGTACCAACACATGTAAAACAGGCATTGTGTATTCATGTTACATATTCGTGTTACATTGTCTTATGCTAGATACTTACTTTTCATGTGTTTTGCCATTAATTCATTAATTGTATACCAGTCATGTACCTATACAATATTAAAACTTTCCCAGTGGGACATTAGGTTCCAAAGTATGCTGTATGTTTGGCTATATTTACTCACAGGCTCTTTCCTCCCTCCTCCCTATATGACCTTTAGATCTTGCACAGGTGATGATTTGAGGCTGGTAATATATGAGTGTATATATATATGTGTGTGTGTGTTTAGAAATATCATGATCTCATCATCATTGGTGTGTTATTTCCTTTTTTCGATGTTGTGGTACTATTTTATTTTGGCAGAATGCACACGGTATAGCTTGCATTTCAAGAAGCACTTCAAAAATGCAGTCATATTTTTAGGGGCTTAGTTTTAGATGTGAATTTTGTGGCTAAGTAACTTGTAATTTAAATCAGTATTTAGATTTTTGTTTGCCACTTACTCTGACCTAGTCTTCGTAGTAGATAGTAGCATTTTAAGAATATTCGCAATCTTTGTGATTCAAATGTTGCATTTCAACAGTAGCATTATGAAAACATTCGCTAATGGTTGAAAAATGTTAGCTGAGCTGTTCCACCCAGGCCATTTTAATATTGGGGGAGTGTTTGTTGTTGAAAGTAAGAAAGGAATGCAGGTAGGCTGAGTCTTTTCCAAGGAAACAAATTATTCTAATGCAGGCTTCGTGTTTTCTATCTACATCTTCAAAAGCAGGTGTACTACAGTATCATTTTGTGACTCGTCAGAGTCCCATTGTGCCAGGCTAATCACTTAAAATACCTCGCCATTGAGGTGTGAAGAAACACAAGAGAAAACAACTGAGGCAATGTAAGAAAAATGTGATACAGGATTGACTTCCATAATAGGCTGAAATTTGACCATAATAACATTTGCTAGGATCACCTATGTAGTAATTTGTCCATAGACGTTAAGCTGCAAACTGAAAGACAAATTATACAGGCAAAATGAACAAGGACAAGGGAAAACTACCATGGACTTCATTGTCTTCTCGCACTGTGTAGGACACTCTTTAGCCTTTATTAGCTCTCTCATGATAGTTCTAATAGTTTGCCCTGTGCAGCCCCAGCCCTGTGAAGTCCTGCTGCACTGGCTGGGGCTGCATGGTTCTGTTAGTGATAAAAAGACCTAGTGCTGGATTCTGGCAAAGTGTATTTGTTGCAAGAATTTTTTCCCCTCTCTGTCAAGAGGAGCTTGCTATAGAAAACTCGCCTGAAAGAACATCACAGTCACAGTTGTGCTCTACTGCAGGGAGCAGACAGTTCCTGCTGGAGTGCGGGGGCAGCTTTGCAACCCACACAAGTGCCTTGAGTTGCAAATGGTGCCTCTCCCAGGAGGTTCCAGTATGGTCATTTTGGACTGCAGGAGTTAGTGACGTTTGTATTCTCTTGCCAAGCCTGGTCGATGAAACCAGGCAAATCCCAGGAACTGGTTGAATTAAACCTTTTTAAAAAAATATGCGTATGTTTTTACTTAAATTTTTCCTTTGTTCTCCTGAGAATCTACTTAAAATATTGAGGTTGAAGGTGGATGCTAACAAACGAATTACTCATTCCTCAGGTTTATACCATTTTTTTACTGTTGGTTTAAAAAAGAAAATGAATGACGATGCCTGAGGTGCAGGGTGGGAATGCATGAAGGGTAATCCTAAATCTTCTTCTGACTGCTCCTAACGCTTGCATGTTGTTACTCCTCTTTTAACCTGGGCCACTTAACTCCATATCAGAAGGGTTGGCTGTTATTTGTGTTATAGATAGAGAATACAAAGGTATAGTAGAGAGTTGTCTAATAGACAACTCTAATAGACTAACAGAACTCAATTTAAAGCCTTTTTTTATCTCGCTCTCTGGAAGAAAAGGGTCAAATCATGTTAGTGCTTAAACCAAGCTAATGCTGCTGCAGAGTTGTAACTCTCTGAGTTACTCGGAGTGAGTCTAGAACTCAGGGACAGCCTTATGGCTTATTTGTGCCACATGGTGCCAAATTTGGTTTCTTCAGCTCAACGGCTGCAGTCTGTGCTGACAGAAGGAAAGAAATCCTGGAGAAATCTGGTTCTGTAAGTGACCTAAATTATTTTGCTTACTCCTAAACTCAGCTATATGTTACTCTTTGTACGTGCAACATTAATAGGATCAGATAATACCACAGACTTGTGTATTTTTTCATAATTATCTGTTTAACCTTGTGAGTGAGGGTAATGTATCTTCTCCATCTGTTACTAATTCAGCTGAAGTAAAACTAGTTTTTCTGTTTGAAGGCTGTTGGCTTAAATGCTGATGAATAACTGTGAGAAGCCATGAATAATGTAATTAACTGGCTTTGTATCATTTTTAAAGGTAAAAATAGTTATTGATGCAGGCCACCAGTATGAATTCTAGGTCAATACATTTCAAAGCTATGTTAATTCTAATAGATGTCTTGCAGTCATTGTGTGAAGGAAATTTGTAGATGCTGTTTCAACTTCCATGTTCTGAGACTCATCACTGCACTTCACACTAATGAGCAGACCGGGTAAAGAAGCCAAGAAATTAATGGACCATAGAAACTAAATTACCCTTTCAACCCTGAAGGAAATCTTCCCACATACTCCACTCGTGAATTGATCCTAGCAGAAGGAAAACAGAACCTGCTAAAGCCATTTGACGGCAGTGTCTTGCCCTGGTATTAAATCTGCATAGTTTTCACAAAACCAGGCTGTGTCTTGTTTCGAAATAAATTTCCTAGATTTAGATTTCATTCGAACTTCCACATGTAATAAAATTTGGCATCTATCTGAAGTGATTTTTTTTTTCCTCTACTCCTTTGAATTCCCGTGGCGACTGGAAAATTGAAATTCTTTCTGCTTTATGGCAAGGTTTAGAAATGGAAATTCTAGGGCTAGCTTGGATCAGTATTGCTCTACTTATGATCAGCCTTTATTATGTTATAGAAGAAAAAAATGCGAGGAAAAACATAGTTAACTACAAAGTTCTCATGAGACGCGTGTTTTTAGGTACTTTCAAAATCTTGGAATTGTTTGCTTAAGAAAAAATAAAAGCGCTAGGGAATCCGGTCTGTAATTAGTTTCATATGGTTTAATTCTTTGACAGTAACTGTAGTGTGTATGCTGGACCCAGGCAGGGCTGTGCGCTGGTTCATACGCAGGCATCACTGCTAAGCTACAGCACTCACTGTCACTTGCAGCAAGGCGCTGGTTTTATAGTCATTGCCCATTTTCCCAGTACTGCTCATTCCATTAAAGCATTATATGTCTTAGTCCAGTAAGTTTGTATTGCAAAAAGATAGTACCCTCCTCCTGAAACCCAGACAGACGCAATATTTTACGGGCAATTACACGTTTGTTTTTTCACTTAGGTGACCTTATTCTTACAGTTCGCATCTACTCTATATGGTCATTATATGTGTACTTTTACAGACAGGTTTTTAAAAAATATGAATACAGATGCCTTGTTTTCAGCAGTCACTATGACTGCATGATGAAAAAGATGGATTTTCAACATGTGTAGCTCACTGTTCCCACCTCTGAAAGTTGGCTGTAGTGACTCAACAACTACGAGTAGTGAAGAATCTTTCTCTGCTTAGGGTTTGTGAAGACCTGTCTAATGCTACTATAGCTTAAATTTGCAAGTATTCAAATAGCTTAAAGCAGTTACTGAGAAATCGTACTAGCAAAAGAGAACTCCTTCCTCATACAGATTTGCCTCTTGTAGGGCTTTTGCCAGCATAGTTAAGTCTGGGGGAAGTGGTGGGGGGAATTGGAGTTTTCCTTCCTATGCCTGCAAATATTTAGACGCGTTGGCTATGTTTCATTAGGATTTTTACAGCTGAAAGTCATCTCTAGGGTTTCTGTGCTGTTTTCAGCTTAAGATAAATAACTGTATTCGTTCTTTTGGTGGTTTATTTTTTTACCCAAGAAGAAATCAGTGAAATGGGTCAGGAAAGCTGACTAAATGTCTTGAGTGCGATGAGTTGTTTCTTGTTCTCTTCCCTCTTTTCCAGGTAGAACAGCTTCCCTTTAAGCTTGATGGAGGACTAGTGGTGTGATTGAAATAAGAAGATCATGGTCTGTCACGATATAATAAAACTTCCTGTAGAAGGTTATGTGCAACATTTAATTGGTGGTTGCTCGCCATTATGCAGCTGCCAGACTTACACAGTACCTCTGTGGGCTAAACTAGCTGTAGGTTGAGCAGCGTAGGGGAAAGGGACCTGGGGGTTCTGGGGACAGCAGGGTGACCATGAGCCAGCACTGGGCCCTTGTGGCCAGGAAGCCAATGGTACCTGGGGTGGGTTAGAAGGGGGTGGTCAGTAGGTCAGAGAGGTTCTCCTGCCCCTCTGCTCTGCCCTGGGGAGACCACACCTGGAATCTTGTGTCCAGTTGTGGCCCCTCAGTTCCAGCAGGACAGGGAACTGCTGGAGAGAGTCCAGCGCAGCCACCAAGATGCTGGAGGGAGTGGAGCATCTCCCGTGTGAGGAAAGGCTGAGGGAGCTGGGGCTCTGGAGCTGGAGAAGAGGACACTGAGGGGTGACCTCATTAATGTTTACAGATATAGAAAGGGTGAGTGTCAGGAGGATGGAGCCAGGCTCTTCTGGGTGACAACCAGATATAGGACAAGGGTCAGTGGGTTCAAAGTGGAACACAGGAGGTTCCACTTGAATATGAGAAGAAACATCTTCCTGGTGAGGGTGGCAGAGCCTGGCCCAGGCTGCCCAGGGAGGTTGTGGAGTCTCCTTCTGTGCAGACATTCCAACCCGCCTGGACACCTTCCTGTGTAACCTCATCTGGGTGTTCCTGCTCCATGGGGGGACTGCACTGGATGAGCTTTCCAGGTCCCTTCAACCCGTGACATTCTGGGATTCTGTGATTCATGCTGGATTTTTGATAGAGGTCTCACTTTGAAACTGCATACTTATGTGACAAAACCAATCTTTACAGATGAATATGGAAATATATTTTCACAAATATATAATTTCATTTTTATCATTGAAATGTTTCTTCTTCTAAGCAGATAGTTGTTGAAAGTTATAGTTATGTAAAATACAAATGTGTAGCGTTTTCCATAATGTAGGCATTATACAGAAATTTCTCACACGCTGACAGAAACAAGTTATCCCATTACTGATAGTTGTTGGAAGTTGCTGGCTGTGTAAATATAAAATGTTCACAACTTCTTTCACTTATGTATTGCCTGTGTAAAAACAAACCTAACACTTTGAGCATTAATTTTACACTTCATTTTTGCACAAGAACTGTGTAAAATTTCATATTGCAGGGAAGCTTTTATTCTTTTCTCCAAAAGCCTGTCCTAACTAACAGTATCTAAAAGAGGGAAAAACTGTCTACGTAATGCATAAGAAATGTAGAGACTTTGCTCCTTATAGGCCATTGAGGTACCAAGAAAGTATGAAATCACTCCCAGCGCTTGTTAATGTAGCTGGATTTGTGTTGGAGATGGGGGAGAGGGCTCTTTTTCTTTTTGAAGTTTGAGTGATTTCTATTGAATTGTGTTGCTGATGGTTGGAGCGGAATAACACTAAATAACTAAAAACTGCTGGAGTGCTGCTTCTGGTGCTTTGGGCTTTGGCCAGGAGGTAAGACATGGTGTATGATCTTTTATTTCCTCAAGATCATAAATGTTCTGCTCTTTTGTTTGTTTCTTTTCTTCATTTGGATACTCTAAGGGCTTTATGAAGTTGCTTACTAAACTTCATCTCATTGAGAAATGTAGGTGTAGTTGGGTTAAGTTGTGTATATAAGTCTAAGTAATGGAGTTTAACCGAAAGTGACACTGATGAGATGAGAATATAAATGTTTCCTTTCCCTGCTCCAGCATGCCCTGCAAGGCTCTCTTATTTCTCTCATTATAGTGCTAATCCTGGTTTTGCAGAAATCCTTCATTCATTCATATATTTAGTATTTTCTGTTTTGTGGGTAGAAATCTGCTTCTCACGGAATCCTGCTCTGGTGAAGAGTGGATGCTGAGAATGACTGGATGTGTGCGCTGGGTGCTGAGCAGGCCTGGGGTGCTATGGGGCTGGCAGCGGGGCTGGGGGGTACTGGGGCAATTAGAGCTTTGTATTTGTTTTACCTTTTTCAGTCCTAAATTGTAGCAATTGTGTGGAAGTTAGAAAATTGCTGTTTTGATATTATCTTCTGATATCTTAGTCTTACCAAGTAAACAGTGAGCTCTTATCCTCTCTGCAGGCTACTGAAGTAAAATTTACAGGATGCATTTGATCAGCAAAATGTTTTTCAGAAACAGAGGTGCTCTTGGTACTCGGTTATTAGAGATTCTGTTCCCCACCAAGTGTAGCACAATGAAGTAGTGCTTCAGCAAGCTGCTCACTGTAGCTGCAGAGGTATCTATTTTATAAAGCAGTAAGTGCTTTTTCTTCTTGGAACTTTGTTTTCATGGTGGGGGAAAAAGGTGTGTCGGTTTTATGGTTGTGCATTTTAGTTTATTTTTTGTTTAATTCAGAGTAAAATCATCTTGAAAGAAAAGTTAAAACTTTAATGGGGTTAAAATTCATAGGTCTGTAGCTCACAGCCCATAAAAATAACAGTTATTTTACAGAATAACATAATTCAGAATTGTATGGTTAAAAAAGCCTGATATTTCTTCCTTTGCCTTTCAGAGTTGTGTTAATAAGCACTGTAGAATATTGGCATAGACTTAATTTTTTTTCCTTTGCTGAAGTAGGATCTGTTGTTTATTAGAAAACATTCCGTAGGCCAATTGTTCAGTTGCTTTATTTAAGCTGATTGGCATCTAGCTTTTCCTAATCTGTAATAGCGTTACTTTTCTTTATGCTTCCACTCTGTGGATTTATTACAGTGCATAGGAAGCTGTGAAGCGCTAATAGCTGGAAGCAGCAGTTCTCTGCTCCATGTAGGTATGTGAAGAACATTTTACTGCTAGATACCAAAATCAAAAACTTTTATTTAAACTAACGCTGGACCTACTGGAGGTACAGTGTTATTTTAAAAGCAGTATTCATTTATTTTACTCCAGTGTTGTTCCAAGTACAGAATGGTCGTTTCTTCAGTGACATAGGTGGTACTGGAAGGGGATTGTTTCGTCTGTCAAACAGGAAGGTGCCGTTACCAGGGATGTGCACAGTTTGGGCTGTTCTTAGTAGACAGGAACAAGACGTAAATGAATGCTGTGTCTAACAAGCAGAGTTCTCAGCAGGAATACAGCAAAATCTTCTATAGCTTCTGACATGCTATCTGTTTTCTGCTCTTTGACATAAAGTACCCGTGTGATTTTCTTTGGAAATACATTACCAATAAACAGTAGACGTACTTTGAATCTACATTCGTAGTATTTGGACCTAAAGTTGTTCTCCAACATGCCTACCAGTGTTACCTTGTGATAAAACACGGTAAGTTTTTAATTGCAAAATACCATAGAAATTTATGAAGCTGTAAACTTCTACTCTAATTGCAGAGGGGTTACAGCCCATTCCCAAAATACAGATCCAATGTAGGTATATGCTTACTCAGCTGTCTGCACGCTTTGCAGCTCTCTATCGAATTATGTGTATTTGATACATATGTACACGGATGTGCAGGCTTTTGCCCCCCATGCTTCTGTACCTGCCGTGTCCCTGGCCTTGTCTGGCATCTGTTGTTATGTGTAACATCACTGTGAGCTCATATTGCTGCTGGACTGGCATGGGGGGACTCGGTGAAGATGGAGCTGGGGTTTGCCTCAGCATCCAGCAGGGGCATCCCCCCACAGGGGGCTTCCCCCCATAGCCGCCCCCTTCTGCTGGCCCTTGTTGCAGGAAGATGGAAGAGCTTGGAGGTTGGGGGGAAGTGAGAGAGACAAGGCAAGTCCCATTGTTTTCCATGAAGAGGGGACAAGTGAGATGAAGCAGCATTCAAAGTTTATTTTTCCTTATTTTGTAGTCAATATTATTGAGGTGGGGAGTAGGGAAAGGACACGGGAAGGTGATCTTCCCGAAGAGTAATTGTATGTGATTCTGAGAGCAGGAAGAATCTGCTGTGTTATGAAATGAAAATGCAATCATGATACTTTACAATTTAATCCAGAGATTAAAGGCATTTAAAGATATTTAAGCGTGATAGTGCCTATTTATGCTCTGCTTTAGTATTATTGTTTTAAACAGATTATTTTAAGAAATATAATGTAAGTCCAACGTGTGCTCCACGTTTGACCTGATTTATCAGGCCTCATTCTAGTCTTTCTTTTTTTGTACAAGGGAATTCTGTGTTTCTTGCATGCAGAGAGAAATGTTAAGAAACATCGAATCTGTTGCATTTGCTCTGACAGGGTTGACAGTAAAGATGACAGGTTTCTTCCCAATAATTATTTTTTAAAGGAAAATAAAGCCACATCTTCGTGAAGGAAATGTTATTATTATTACTCTATTGGTAAAATTAAAGCGTCAAATAAGATGGGTCTTTTAATTGTGCGTGGAAGACAGATGCTTGTAGCCTGATTTTCAAAACCATCTAGCATGAGGGTTTCCAAAAATGTTAGCCTCAGTAGAAATGCACACTGTCCTGGTATAAATAGTTTGTGAATTTGAAAGTAATTCCCTGGATCGGACTCCAGTGAGTCTCACTCATAGAAGATAATGACACACTCTCATGAAAATCTTGCTTCATACGTTTCCTTCATACATCAATTGTAAAATGATATGGTTTAAAATTGAAGCACATATACAGGTTTTGTATTTAGTATCTGAGAAACTTAATGAGAAAACAAAAGGCTGTAGACAGAGTTTGCTGAGAACTTTTTACTTTGTGGTTACATCTCTGGCCTAAATGTTCCTCAGAGTTATGTACCAATGTACTCAATATACTCTTGGGTACTTGTAATCTGTCAAGAAAAAAAAAGGAAAAATAAAAGAATTTACTTAACCAGAAATTCTAATGCAAAACCTTTTTTACAAATGGAAGATTTTAGATTTTTTCCCCCAAATTGCTCTGCTTTTGCCACAGTGAGGTCTTATCAGCAGTGCACTTTCCAGGCTTTGGATTTTCTCAAAGGAACAGTAGACACCCTGCCTAAAAATAAACCCACATCCATCTGCACTCATTTTGCTTTTCATCTAGCTTAGGATATGATCCCAAATACTGGCACATCCTCTGAAATTCAGTAGTGTTTACTGGGAGGTTTGTGGAAGTCCATGGTAACAAAACAAAAGCACTGGAAGGGAGGAAAGGGCCTTTGTTTTAACCCTTGTGAAATAAAACTTGTTCCCGTTCTCTCTCTATCTGAAGTATATAGTTGTTTGGGTTGTGCCAAACTCTAGTTCCAGGTAGTGACTGCTTAGTGACACTGGGAGCGGAGCAGTTGCTATGGTAACGGGTTTAAGTATTAAAAATGCAGGTGAGATGTCACCAGGGCAGCAATTGCCTCTTTACCCCTTCAAGCTGAAAACAGGCTGAATTTACAGATATTTTTAAACAACCTGGTGTGACTCCATTCTGTACTGGTTTTGTGCAAGCAATTACCTCTTACATTTTAGACTTAAATTCTGGTGTAAATTTCAAGTGTCTACGTAACCTTTTTGCCATTCTGTTGCTAAGGACATTTCCATAGGCTGGTTCTGTCTTGTCCATGACAGTGAGGTCAAAAAAGTTTTAAAGCTAGAATAAAGAAACTGGGTAGTACCTTTTTGTGCAATGTATCTATTGCCATTCGTAAATAATGGTGTCTCTGATTCTCAAGACCTTCCTAATGCCTGAAAACAGTCTCGTTTTACAGTGGAATTTTTTAATAGGTTTTAAAGGATTGAAAGAAGGCTTGTGTTTTACTTCCAGTTAAATTGGGTGGGTAATGTGTGTATTGAGAAAATCATATACCCTAAAGGAAATAGTTAAGTAATTTGAACATTCTCTAGTCCTTTCCTTTGTTTTCATTTTTAGTCTTGCCAACCTGTTCCACACAAAAGATCACACATTATAACCTTCACTCTGACTTTCCTCTTTTCTGTTCATGTGTATTTACGTGTTCTTTTTTCTAGAATAGTGGACGTATCCTGTGCAGTAGTTGATTGTGCTAAAACAAAGGGGCTCGATAAAGGTCTATGTGCAAACAGCTGTTGAAGTGCCTGATGGAGTCCTGACATCTCTGTGGGAACAGCGTTAAGGTTTTCAGCCTATTGTACTCACATCTTCAAAAACCCTCTCATGTTTCCAGATAGAAATCAGAGCGGTGAACAATCCCACCATTTACCAGAATATTTTCAAAAGGAAGCGACTTGGTCCTACACAGGGCATGTAAACACAATATTGTGAAGATTCTGCCTGTCTTCAGATGTCAGGGCTGGAAAAAAACAAGAGTAGCTCAGTGTTAGTGAGAAGTGTCGATTTTTCTGCTGTTAGCTCTCTTGCCTTTGGAGCAGAGGGTACCAGGACAGCACATATGCTGTGACTGCTGTGATGTGGATCCAGACAGCTCTAGAGAGCAGACTGATTAACCGGTGAGGGAAATGTGTGCTAATACAGAGACCAGCGTGGGAAGAGGCACCAGAGACTCTTACTGATGTTTTGGGGGGATTGCCTGGTGGGGATGATCTTCAACCATTCCTTTCAGTATCTTGATTTGTAATTTGCAGCTCTTTACAACAGCACTTGTTCTTTTCCATGGTAATAAAGGTGCTGGGAAGACTTGCAGGTGTGATTCCTTCAGCTGTTCCAGAAATTCTGACTGGCTAACAAAGAAAATTCTTAGGCTGCCTTGCTCATTCTGAGCACCAGTGAAATACCAAGTCACAATAGTATAAAACAAAACATGCCAGCCTTTCATTGCAAATTTCTACCTAAATAAACCACCTTGCATCAGACAAAGTTGAGATAGATTCTTTCAGAGGGGCAATGGGCATCAGTGGAAGTTGATTCCTTGGAGGTGAAGATGTTTTTTTATTTCTGACAAAATAGCTTCTGAATAAACTGTGTGTGCTTTATAGCTGATGAGGAGTTGCTTACTGTGACTTGTGAAAGTGAGAAGCTTAAAAAAACCTTAGAGTAGAAGAAATACATGGGCAATTCCTTTTGGTTCTTTTATTAATTATGGTGTGAGACATTTTCTGTAGGCTAGACTGAAAAACCTGGATCCTGAAGCTGCAGTCTGTACTGAGGGATATCAATGTTCTTTCAGTCTCACTCATTTCCCTTCTCCCACATTTACTGGTAGCACCTGTGTTTTCTGTTTCTGGGTTCTTCAGGCATGGGATGGTAACAGCTGTAGCATGGACCTGAGTTTAAAGGTTCAGAAATGTTGGCAGGTGGTCAAGTTACCAGGCAGGAGGAGGAAGGACCAGAATTGGGAAGTGGTTCTTTTTTTTTTCTTCACCCTGTAATTCACTCACATTTTAACAGTGTTTAATTGAAAGCATGAAGAAAATGTTTCTGACCTGAAGGAAAATCGTGCCAAATCTCAGTGAGCTGTTAGAAATAATGAAGTCTTATGGGTTTTCAGAAAAGTTTTGTGAGCCGTGTACAACCTAAACACTTAAGAGGTATGTGTAAGTATGGCTACTATAGGTTGTACATACAGTTTATGGAGTCCAGCTTTTCCTTTCATTTAGATTCCCTTCCAGCAATTTATCTGGTGAGGTTGGTTTGACGATCAGGGCAAACTGCGTATTTTTTCCCTGCATGTGGGTTTGCATTGTCCACTGAAGCTCAGAATTACGTGCTTTTAGATCCCTGTACACTTGCAAGAGTAGTGTGCTTTCTGCATGCTCATTAAAAGACTAAGCCAGCTCTTAGAGTAATTTCTTTAATTTTGTTTCCATTTTTGGATTGTAGTCATTTTGAACAGCATTCTTTCTCACTTGCAAACAAACATGTGCCATCACAATAGCTGGCATCGCAGGACTAGCCTCGAGTTTCAACCATTCCATTTCTCTGTGTGGGTGAGAATTCAGTGCAGAATTGATGGCTGCAGCACATTCCTGCCTCAGGAGCTGTTTGAACTGGCAGAGATCCTGAGTCAGCGCTAGAGATGGCAATATAGGCCAAGACACTGGCTTTAAAGAGACTGAGCCTCCTTAGGGCTTGCACCAAGTTCTCATGCCTTTCCAAATGGAGAAATCAGCAACTGCTTATCCCAGCTAAAACTGAAGATTAATAACTGATACTTGTTTATTTTTTCCGTTCTCTGGTGGTTATTTCAGGGTGTCCCCGTGTGAATGGTGCTGTTCAGGAGAGCTTTCTGTTTGGTTAGGCACACGCTCCGCAGCACTAGCTGTAGTTTCATCCTCGCAAAGGCACAGAATTGGTATGCCAGGCATTTCTAGAAAATACTTCTCACCGCAGAAATGTTTTTGTGTGGTGGTGGTTTGGTTGGGTTTGTTTTGTTGTTTTAGCAGCAGTTTTGGTGAAACTGTAAACAAGAAATCTTGCATTTAGTAAGATGGAATAATTATTTTTCCTCTTTACGTGATTTTCTTGTGTTATTGGAACATACTTTACTTAGTTTTAAGATAATTTATTGATTATGTGTCTATATAAATGTTTAAAATACAACAAGTCTTGGGCAGATGTACAGACATAGTATTTTCTTTTAATTTCTATTCATTTTTACTTTATGTGATTTCAGGAGGCGTTTTTCACTACGGCTTATTTCAAATGTTTTTTTTATTTTCAAACTTTTTGCTTGGTTCAGCAGCTTATAGAAAAGGTGAACTCTCCTTGGCTCTTTTCCGAATTTACCTTGCGTTGCTGGAGTTTACTGGTTTGCGATGATGCCACAGAATGGACTGGGTTGGAAAAGCCCTCAGAGATCATCCAGTCCAATCCTTGGTCCAACTCCAGTCCGTTCACTAGATCATGGCACTAAGTGCCATGTCCAGTCTGAGTTTAAAAACCTCCAGGGCCGGTGAGTCCAGCACCTCCCTGGGCAGCCATTCCAATGCCTGACCACTCTCTCTGCACAGAATTGCTTTCTCATCTCCAGCCTCAATTTCCCCTGGCAGAGTTGAAGCCCATGGCCCCTTGTCCTATTGCTGATGCCTGGGAGAAGAGCCCAATCCCCACCTGGCTAGAACTGCCCTTCAGGTAGTTCTAGAGAGTGCTGAGCTCAGCTCTAAGCCTCCTCTTCTCCAGACTAAACAAGCCCAGCTCCCTCAGCCTCTCCCCATAGGGCTTGTGTTCAAGTCCCTTCCCCAGTCTTGTTGCTCTTCTCTGGACCCGCTCCAGCACTTCAATCTCTTTCCTGAACTGAGGGGCCCAGAACTGAACACAATACTCCAGGTGTGGCCTCCCCAATGCAGAGCACAGGGGAAGGATCACTGCCCTTGTCCTGCTGACCATGCCAGTTTGGATACAGGACAGAATACCATTGGCCTTCTTGGCCACCTGGGCACACTGTTGGCTCATGTTGAGCTTCCTGTCCATTAGTCCCCCCAGGTCCCTTTCTGCCTGACTGCTCTGCAGCTACTCTGTGCCCAGCCTGGAGCGCTCTATTACCCATCTGAGTAATGGTTCCCTTGGCTGATAGATCCAGCTCTGCCTATCTTTGACACTAAATTATTTTCCAGTACATCATAAAAAAATAAAGTTCTGGTTTTTGTGAAGTGATAGGAAGCGAGACAGTGTGATGAAACTTGTTACATGTGTTTGTCAAGAAGAAGTGAAATCCTGCTTGCAGAAGAGTAATCCTAGAAAGAAGTTGGTTATGACAGAACATGGAATTTTGGGCTTCCAAGTCAAGAAATGAGAGGGTAAACAAGACATTATCATCCGCAATGAATTCAGGCCAATTTAGCATTAACTTTTACATATACAGAAGGTAGAAGAGCAGGAAAGTAAGGTGACATCGCAAAAAGCCTGTAGAACTATATCGAGAGGAGCGGTAGGTAGATGAGGACTAGAAGCTAATGAAAATTAAAATAATGATCTGGGACCTGCAATTGTCATTTTAAAAAGAGGGAACATTGAGGATGTGACTGAGGGCTGGAGCACCAGAGAACAGAGAGTGAGTCTGATGGACTGAATTGTGAGTCTTTATTTTTGATACTCCATATCCCTGCTAATGCAGTTCTTTCTCGGTTACTAAACGTGATTTGTGTGCCACCTGTTTTAACTGCATTCACTCTCCAGGGACATCAGATGGGAGGCAGTGTGGAGAAGCTAAATTATTTGGAGAGGATTCAGTGATTGACTTAAATGTAAAGGGATTAATTGGTCTCTAAACTAGTCAATTAAACTGTACTCTGAAAGTGGAAAGATCACAAATGCATGGCAATGAATAAATTAAAGCATTTTTCATGGTTTTAGTATTTCCTACATGTTGCTTAATATTGTTTTGGATCATAAAATTTATTCCATGAATTGTGATCATCCTGCATAATGGACGCATGTGAAATGATTTTGCGCAACCATCCTCCGCAAGGACAGCTGGTAGCAGGCTCACAGCACGCATTTACATGTATATTAGTAGGTATTTACATCTTTTGCAGTCTCTTTTACGCACAAGACAGCAAAGGATAATGAATTATCTCTGAAACCATGCTGTAAAATGAGCAGGGTTCAGATCTCTCTCAAAAACGTGGAACTCATTTAACTTTGTGCTCTTTAATAGAAGTGTGAAGGACATCATATACTTAGTCCTTGGTACTTGAGCAAGGTGTGCAACAGAAAGAAACGTAGAGAGATTTAGATACTTTGCTTTGTGGTTTTAGGCTTTTTGTCTGTGTTTTGGTTTAGTTCAGTCAGGGTATGGTTAAGGGTTTTTTTTCTGTTAGGGACGAAAAAGGCATTCATTTTACAGTAGTGCTGTCCTCCTGCCGAATGTAAAAGTTCAGCTGCAAGTCCTAGGAATATTAAAGTTCTCCATCAAGATGCATATCTCTTCATGTTTTGTAATTTAAATACAGTGTTATTATCATACGTTTATAATAATGTAAAGGTATCAGAAGATTTTTGTGGGGGGAGGAATGAACTTAGATGGCAACCAAGTCTTCCAGCACTTGCAAATCCTGTTTCCAGTTGGGATTTTTCAATGGATTCAAGGTGGTCGGCAGTTCCTCTCTTACATGTCCCAAGAGCACGGCCACTGCTTCGCTGGAAAACTAAAACCTGGCTCAGAGTGGAAAATGGGTACATGGGTTTAATACCTGATAACTTTTGATTTTTTTAAGACTGTGTGAGTCTGTGACACTAAACCCGTGATATAATGTTTCTACTTCTACTTTGCACTTTAGGTGCCCATGGTAAGCAGCTGTTTGGAAATCAAAATCAGAACCGCATTAGGGTTTTTAGATTTTGAGAAGAATATTCTCCCTTTTTTTCCTTTGTTGAAGAAACTAAGCGATCACACTTCCCCCATTGACATACTTGCTTTGGGAATGAAACTGATTGTCCTAGTTTTGTTAAAAACCAGACCGGTTCTCTTTTAGTGATGTTTCTTTCAGCTCAGTTCTCCTAGGTGGCTGTACTGTTCTGAGGTTTAGCCTGCATATTTTTCCTAGGATGCTGTAGTCGGTGCTGATAAGAAGAACAACGGAATGCTGAAGAAGCTTGTGTTTAGATTTATTACTATGGTAGCCAAGAAAGACTGATGAGTTTTCCCACGTTCCGTTGTGAGAGGGGCGTGTTGGAGGAGGGGTGGATGGAACAGGTGACTAGAACTGACCAACACAAGTATTCCATCCCATAATCGTCATACCCGCTATATAAGAGGGTGATCACAGGGTCACGCTCTCTTCGACCATGGGCGGCATCCAGAGAGGCCCCTGTCTGTCTGTGACCCACAGGCCTCAGGCCCTGCATCCCGCACCCAGGTTCCGCTTTGCTGTGCAGTCCCGCCCGTGACTTCCGGGGCCTGAGCTGCAGCTGCTGGAGCCGCCAGCCCCGCACACCCAGCTCTGCTGCTGAGTGACGCCAGCGCCACATCCAGCACCTGAGAGCGGTTTTGTATATTTTGTATATATTCTCTATTTATTAGTAGCATTAGTAAACCCCTTTAAAACTCTCCAACTTGAAGTCTAAGTCTCTCTTCCTTTCCCCTTATCTCTCTTATCATCTTTCTGATCTAAAGGAAGGGGTGGTGGGAAGTGAGGGGATAACAGGGAGCGTCTGCCACGGTTTATTGCTGCCTTGCATTAAACCTTGACACTGATAAATGTAATTTCATCTTCAGCGAACTTAATGACAAGAAAATATGGGCTTATGGCCTTTCTTCCCCTTCAGTTTGCTGTATTTTTTTCAAGAATATCCTTCTGAACGGCCTTAATCTAATGTAAAGCTACTTTGGGTAATAGCATTCAGCTTTCACAGGGGTGAGGGGAAGAAGGGTGCATTAACCTACATTAGCAGACAGCAAAAATAAGCGTGTGTTCTGGGGCCGTGCTAAGAAAAGTGGCATTTGATATGCTGTGTTTTCATTTTTATAACTTATTCATCAAAATCATGCTGTGTATTTGTGGTCTGATATCTTAACTGTGGTGACAGAGCCTGTGTGCATGTCTGGAGAACATCTCTGTAACTGTGTGAAAAAGTAATATAAATAGGGATACAGCAACTTAATTGCAGTTTCTATTAACGTGTGAATTACTATGGATTGATATTACCATGCCAATGCTTTTTGAATTAGTTAAAAGTGATGCAAAAAAGACTGCATGCTTTTTAGAAAATTAGGTTCCATTATTACAAGAAAAATTGGTCTTATCTTTTATGAGATCTCAGTTTCCATTGTTTCTGAGCCCCATTTCTAGGATTTATCTACAACAATCTCAAGAATCTTTGAAGATTTGGGCAAAATAATTTCAAAGCTGCATAGAACCCCTCCCTGTATTTAGATAAGATGCAATAAAGAGTGTTTAAGTGGCAGTGACTTGCTATCTGCTTCACTTTTTCTCCTCATGCTATTAGAAATCTGAGAATCCCAGAATGTCAAGGGTTGGAAGGGACCTGGAAAGCTCATCCAGTGCAATCCCCCCATGGAGCAGGAACACCCAGATGAGGTTACACAGGAAGGTGTCCAGGCGGGTTGGAATGTCTGCACAGAAGGAGACTCCACAACCTCCCTGGGCAGCCTGGGCCAGGCTCTGCCACCCTCACCAGGAACAAGTTTCTTCTCATATTCAAGTGGAACCTCCTGTGTTCCACTTTGAACCCACTGCCCCTTGTCCTGTCACTAGTTGTCACTGAGAAGAGCTTGGCTCCATCCTCCTGACACTCACCCTTTATATATCTGTAAACATTAATGAGGTCACCCCTCAGTGTCCTCTTGTCCAGCTCCAGAGCCCCAGCTCCCTCAGCCTTTCCTCACACGGGAGATGCTCCACTCCCTGCAGCATCTTGGTGGCTGCGCTGGACTCTCTCCAGCAGTTCCCTGTCCTGCTGGAACTGAGGGGCCACAACTGGACACAAGATTCCAGCTGTGGTCTCCCCAGGGCAGAGCAGAGGGGCAGGAGAACCTCTGTGACCTACTGACCACCCTCTTCTAACCCACCCCAGGTACCATTGGCTTCCTGGCCACAAGGGCCCAGTGCTGGCTCATGGTCACCCTGCTGTCCCCAGGACCCCCAGGTCCCTTTCCCCTACACTGCTCTCTAATAGGTCATTCCCCAACTTATACTGGAAAAAAAAAAAGGAAATCAACTGTGAAAAGAAGAAATCATCATCTGTTCGCATACTATTTCCCCTTATACTTAATACCTTCTACCTAGGGTTGTTGTAGAGCAGTTGTCAGCTTGTTTTCTTCTCATGTTTTTTTAATTTTTTAGGTTCCTCTCGCCTTATTTGAACAGGACTGTGGTAGTTGTTTCCACACTGAGAAAGTGTTTTGTCGGGTACCGAAATCTCAGCACTGTGTTAGTTGTACAAAGAGGGCTACATGTATTATATAAACAAATAATGTGGTATTTCAGACTTTGCATACATAATTATACAGTAGCTGCATAAAATGCATACAGTAATACTTATCTACTTCACACTGTTCATTTGAGTTACAGAGGTACTGAGAGTCATCATTTCTAGCAAGTTGCTATTGAGATCAAAGCCATTTAAAGGCAAAACGTTATCAAACATTTTAAATTTTGAGCTTTCAGAGCCAATTGTCATGTAACCATCAAGACAGAATTTTGGTAAGTTTTGATAATTTGCTATAAAAGAAATTCTGTATTATTCCAGGCTAAAAGTATTTCAGAAATGTGCTGTTCTGAACCTAGTGGAATACAGAGCAGAGATGTGGTGACAGACTTCATTGTGGCTTTGAGTGAATCTGTGCAACAAGGACATAGAAAGGAATTGTCTAACGTGATTACTAAGGGACTGATGGTGATTTGTGGCTTTGCTCCTAGTGCAGTATTAATTTATGAAAATGAAGCTCCTAATGTAAATGTGCTTTGATACTCTTAGCTGTGTGTGTTAAGTGTTCTTTTTGTTTATAAGCCGAACATGATTCAAGCACCAGATTAACATATAACTAGTGCAATTAGGGTGTGATATTGAAAACTATGCTAACTTAATCTGAAAAAAGTCATCCCATTTTCTGTAACCCCCAGAGGAATTGGTGATTCTAATACAGCTCACGTGATGAGACCAAGTAATTGATAGCTGTATTATCTGTGATAAAATTGCCAAGGAAAGCTGAAGTTTAAGGAGGCTGAGAGTTTAAACTTTGCAGTACTGAGCTGTTAAGAAAAGGTCAGTTTATGCCTTAGGCTGAAAAAATGGAATAGTTGGTTGGCGAACCTCCATCAGCGCTAGTCAGGCTTGTTCTTCAGTTTTAGGTTATTAATATTCAAAAGGATTTTTGCAGTCCTGATCTCTAGAGCACAACTGCTCATGACAGTTCCGAGGTAATTTTATGGCTGTATGGCATTTAATAGAATGTGAAGACAGCACAAAAAGAGGGCTTTTTGAGATGCCACACGGACTCTAACATGTAACTTACTCCTGTGCCATGAATATTATGTGTCACTTTAAATATATGCGCTTATCTGCCTGCATTCCTGTTTCAAGCAGTATTAGGTCCTCTATGGAAATTAGTTTTCCAAAGGAGTCCATTTCAAACCCTGTGTCAAAACACAGGGATTCAGACAAAGAGAGGGAGATGTCAGGAGGCTGATAACAGCAGTGATTTTACAAGTTTTATATGCCGTTTTTCCTGATGTTGGTATTTTTAGTATGCTAAAGCAAGGAAGATTGCATTCATTCTGACAATTTTCAAGTTAATTGTAATTCATTTTGTAGTTATTGCCAGCTGGTGCTCTTGTTTTTAGAATAACTGGTAATACTGGTATAGATAGGAGCAAGTTTCTGATTATTTTTTTAAGGGCATATATTTGAAGAAGCTCAGAATTTCCAGTGAAAAATGTGTTTATTTCAACATTAAGCTGAATGCACCTTTAATAGCCTTTGTGTTTCTTGCTTTTATATACTTTTGTATTGTGTTGTAAAGACCTTATCCTGTATCTTAACAGTGATATGGTCACAAAAACTTCCGTGTTTCCGAAACAGGGCAAGATCCAGGGTCTTACCACAATGAGTTTATATTCATAATGGATATGACGAACTTTCAGAATCATTTTTTGGTACTGACATTTTAAATAATTCAAAATAGTTGTAGTTCTAAGTCAGCACTATTCTGAAGCATAACACAAATGTTAAAAAAAATGCTTTCAATAATCATTAGTGCCTCAAGCTCTCCGTTGTGTTCTATAGTGCTGACTACATCACTTACCTGCTGCTAAGGGAAGAATGTTGGTTGTGATTTCACTGCAGAAATTGTATTTCATAGATACATGAGGCCTCTTTTCTTTTGTCAGTTTTATCTGATATTGATCAGATTTAGTAAACCTGTGTTTTATTAAAAATCATAGCATATAAAATTAAGTCATTTGGATTTCTGTTAGAGGTAAACTATTTCTCTGTTTATCTAATCTTCTTGTCAGCAGACAGTACATTTTCTAACCTGAAGTGCCTTAAATGTTCATTTATTTTAGGTATTAGTAGGAAGGTGCATGTCGTGGTCACCTGTTCAGTAGCACTGTTTGGATTCCTGTGGCTTGATGTGCAGGTGGCATCAGAGCAGAATCCTGTTCCATTTGGAGGGCAGGGATCATGTAAAGGTGTTTAGAGTGGATTGTGCTTCCTGTCATAAAGTGTTAACTGAAAAAACTGCATTGTGCTCTGGTTTTAACTGGTTAAGTCTTATACTAGCAGACGTATTGACCAACCCTTTCGTACCATCTGTCATTGCCTCCATATTTCTGCATATATGGTATGGAAGCCCCTTATCCTTGATCCAGGGGCTTTCAGCCTCCCTTCTTACTCCATGCTGCCTTTGGGTAATAGCTGATATGGAGAGCAGGATTTGTCCCTGCATGCAGAGAAAAGAAATATATAGCAGTGGTCATGGCAGCCTGCTGCTTGATTTAATTATTCAGGGATGTTGTGTTAATTTGGATTACTTCGTTAGTTAGCATCAGCGATCTAGGAATTGCTTCAGTTCATCTTAAAAATAATGAGAAACAAATTTCAGATCGGGACAGCATATTTTGACAAGTCACATTATGTACGCATGTGCAGCTAGTAATAAATTTTCATGTTCAATGTGCAACACGTATTTAATATAGAAACGTAAGTTTTTTATTGTGAATATTTATGGGTGATTTTCATATATTATTGTCTAGTATTTCATTGAGGATCACAGGAATAAACACCTAGTTCGGCTGTACGCGGAAGAAAATCTCACAATGCCAGGATGCTAGAGAAGCTACTTATACATTTTAAATAATCCAGTAATAAAAAAACCCCAGTAAATATTAAACAGTGCTTTAACATCTTGTAAAAATATGCTTATTTCTTTATAGGTATATGTTTCAGGGAAAGGAGGAGATGCTATTACTGTAGAACATCTTCCTCCCTGCAGAAGTCATGTGGCAAAAACTCAGTGATCTTCTTTCCTAAAGTGAAAAATTCTCTCCTCCTAAGCTTGAACACTGTCACAGTATAATTTACTTATAATGTGTAAGCCTTGTTATATTGTTCTGTATATATTCCAGTACATCTTTATTAAGGTTATTGAAAGAACAAACAAACGTGGAAGTATCTTAACGTAAGACATCAAAACCATCCAGTGCAGAAAATGCAGAGCAGTTTGTACTGTGTTCACATCAAAGGTTATGTATGTTGTATGTGACCTTTCCTCCAGCAAAGACCTGAACTAGGTCTTGTATGGAGAGAGACTACAACATAATTACCCCTCAAAATGTGAGCTGGTGGGATGCACAGCCATTTCCCCTTGACTTTTGGAAGTGTTCATAGTGCTGTTAGCCCTGTCATGCTGCACATTGATGTATACATTTGAAGTATAAACTCCAGGATCCCTCCAGGCAGTCAGGTCATCCTGTGCATACATTTATACAGAGAAAAGAATAGGAGGTTGTTAGAGATGGGATCAGGGAGAGAATCTCAATTGTGAGGCATATATTAGCCTTGGCAAGAGGTTTTGTTGGTGACAACTGAGGAAGTGTTGAGATAATAATGCTGTAACACATAAAGTGTTTAGATAATGTTATCTAAATGCTTGCTGCACTGTGAAACTGTTATCTTAGAACTTTACTCCACCACTGGAAAAACACTAAAGATAATTAATATTTATACCAAGTTTCTATGTGCACATCTCATGCATTTAAAAAAAAAAAATCCAACAACATGCGAGACACCATAGTGAGTTATAAAATACAGTTGCTAAAAGACCTGGGTGATTCTGGGAGCTAATGTTGTTTTCTACTCTCTGTTTTTTTTTTTTCTTTGAGTGGGGAGAGAGACATAAAAGAAGGAAAAAAAGAGTAATTACCAAAGCAATATGATTTAATCTGCAGCTTGGCCTCCTGTGTTCTTGTTCTCTGCCATACAAAGCTTAAGTGACTTTGGATAGAAATGGCTACAGAAGCACAGATTGTTTTCCCTGTGTAACCGTATTTCTCCCAGTATTGGTTTCCCTTGTTCATGAGACAGCAGTGTGTGTCCCACAAAGAAAAGGTGTTCCAGGTTCCACAATATGGTCAGTGGTTTCAGCGGGCTCTTCAGAGGAGTTCCCAGCAGCCCTCAAACCAGCTCCTGCTCCAGTGCCAACACACAGCGGGTATTTGGTACAGCTGGGCACCAGCTCTGCCATTACAGGTGGCTCATAGATGCAGTTACAGAGCATGAAATAGGCTCGAGGTTGCTGTTTCACGTATTGAATGTGGACCTCATCTAAGGCCATGGCACAGAGAAACTAACTATGAGTTTCATGCCCAGTACAGAAACATGGCCAGCATTGTGCTGCCGGTATATACTTCTGTTTTGTGTTGTAAAGACCTTATCCTGTATCATAACAGTGATATGGTCACAAAAACTTCCGTGTTTCCTGTTGGAAGGCTGTTGTATCCAGAAAACTCTGGAATTGTCTCCTGTCTGGAAACGCTTTCCATTTTGGTTTAGTTGTAGTTTCTGCAAAAAAACACTACTAATTGTGCTGTTTTTCTTGAATGTATATTTATTGTGAACTACTGAAGCTGTCTTATTTTAGCTTGGGCAACATTTAGAGTCCATCTGGTAGGCAGAGAGTGTGTTACGGGTTACTTGCCACATCAATTGGGAAGTGCCACATAAATGTTTTGCCTCTCAGACTGTATCTACACTGCATATTAGACTGGGTAGGTCATGATCTCAAGACCTGGCGTTCCATCGTGCTTCCCAGCTGCGTGTTCCCTGCCTGGCTCTGAGAGTGGCAGCCAGGGCAATGCCCACGAGGGCTTCTGAGGGACAGCAGAGCCAAGGACCATTTCCAGTAAATCAGCATGGACAACAGCTCCCTTTTTGGAATGAAGAGCTTTTAGCATATGAACTTGCTGTTTCCCCTAAGGACCAGAAAATGTGTCCTGGCCATTTTATTTGCTGCTATAGTCTCAGTTCTGAGTCATCTTCTGCTCTCTTGGTATTTGTGAAGCAGCTTTGTCTGTGTCCTGGTTTTGTTAAAAACAAGACTGGTTCTCTTTTAGTGATGTTTCTTTCAGCTCAGTTCTCCTAGGTGGCTGTACTGTTCTGAGGTATAGCCTGCATATTTTTCCTAGGACGCTGTACTCGGTGCTGATAAGAAGAACAATGGAATGCTGAAGAAGCTCGTGTTTAGATTTATTACTATGGTAGCCAAGAAAGAATGATGAGTTTTCCCACGTTCCGTTGTGAGAGGGGCGTGTTTGAGGAGGGGTGGATGGAACAGGTGACTAGAATTGACCGGCGGAAGTATTCCATCCCATCATCGTCATAGCCCCTATATAAGAGGGTGATCACAGGGTCACACTCTCATCCACCATGGGTGGCATCTAGAGAGGCTCCTGTCTGTCTGTCTGCCTGTGATCCACAGGCCTCAGGCCCTGCATCCCGCACCCAGGTTCCGCTTTGCTGTGCAGTCCCGCCCGTGACTTCCAGGGGCCTGAGCTGCAGCTGCTGGAGCCGCCAGCCCCGCACACCCAGCTCTGCTGCTGAGTGACGCCAGCGCCACATCCAGCACTTGATAGTGGTTTTGTATATATTTGTATATATTCTCTATTTATTAGTAGCATTAGTATAGTAAAACCCTTTAAAACTCTCCAACTTGAAGTCTAAGTCTCTCTTCCTTTCCCCTTATCTTTCCAATCATCTTTCTGATCTAAAGAAGGGGGTGGTGGGAAGTGAGGGGATAACAGGGATCGTCTGCTATGGTTTATTGCTGCCTTGCCTTAAACCTTGACACTCTGCTACCACAACTGCCTGGCAGGTCCCTGGAGTTCCTAAATTGGACCATCTTGTGTCCTAGAGAAATGGACTGGCGATCGGGTCACGATGAGAGCACATCATGCCTCATTTAAAGAGAATACGTTGGCACAGATGGTCTGACTTCTCTAAAATCAAAGCCGAAGTCCTTTCTCCTCTCATCCTGTTACATTCAATCTGTGGTTGTTGTGGGAGCTTGTTCAAAGTCAAACTTCACTGAGGATATTTATTCCCAGGTTATTTGAAAAGGGGTAGTTTTCATTCTGGGTTATTAATTTATTCTCAGCTGTTCAAGGGTGTAGGTGTGTCCAGGTGCTGCTGTCTCCTGTCCACACCACCACTGTGACCTGCTAATAACTGTCCTGTTGCTTTAGACACCTTTAAAAGAAATTATTTTATTAGGCTCTCACATGCTCTTATGTTCCAAATCTATGCAGAGCCTTTTCATGCCGCCTTTTTTTATACTGTACATGAAACAAGTGATTAGTCTCATTAGTATGACTGTTTATTTTCCTAAGGCATATGGCTTATTGCTGCGTCTTTTCTGAGTTCAGACTTGATAAAGCTGTTTTGGGGTAGCTGTGAGTTGAGGGCTTTCAGATGCCAACCCTAATTTTGATGGGAATTAGAACAGCAATATGATTAGTTGGTCATAAAGTGTAATTAATTGTACACAGTCAGTGGCTTTATGGACAATTGCTTATAAACTAAAGAAGAGAAACACGAGATTGCCAGCAGCCTGGTGGCAGGGAAAGGGAGCTCGTGTTTATCTGTACAGAAATAGGTATTTAAAAAATTCTCATCCTTGAAATTATGAATTGCAATAACTTGTCTTTTAGCACATAAGGCTCTCTTAGTGTATACAGGAGAAATATCCTTGAAAGTATATGTTTAAGTGTTCTGCAGGCTCAACACCACAATCCTCAGCATTCTTCAGACCTCGGTCTTAATGCAGTTGCAGTTGCAAATAACACATACTTTATATATGTTCTATACAGTGTATTTGGGAAGCTGGCATCCTACCTGAAGCAGCCCTCAGTCACCTGTAGAGGAAAGAAACAGTTCTGAAAATGTACCTGTGAGAAAGAGACAATTCCTGTTTAGAGTGATGGGAGTACTGTTACAGATTTATATTCTTATTTTTAATGCTTCTGATTCATATAAAAGAAGATGGAAAGAATATGTCTTGCTTTAGTTTGTGTCGAAATTTTCTCCTGGCAAACTGCTACAGCTACCACTGTCTCTGGTAATGCTGTTTGTATGCCTTGGGGACAGGGGGGAAGCCCCCAACTTTTAATGGATAAGACGCTTCAGTCTGATTTAGGTTTCTAATGTGGAACAACTTCTGGGGAATATATGCAGGGTGTATTCCTCAGGTGAGGGCTGGGAATGGCTGGTGTCTTGCTCAGCACGGTCACCCTGCTGTCACACTTCCACCCGAGCAGACACGCTCTCTTCTTCCTTTCCTCTGGGTAGCAGCGCAGGCTCAAAAACATGATCCTGAACCTAGTTTTGTTCCCTGTGTAATAAATTAATACATGCAAAGTAAATGTGTAATGCAGCTATTCAAAACTGGTAGTTTTTTTATTATTGTCCTTGTTCTGAACAGGTATAAACTGAAAGCTCATGGTTCTCCCAACAGGCTTTACAGAATAGGGAGAATAGTTTCGAAACCATTTCCCCTCCCTCTCTGGTGGTTTATGGTATTTTGACTGCCAGGGAGATAAGAAAGAGTACAGAAATTAGTAGGTTTAAAAACCTGGAGAGGTAGTAGAGTGGATTTTCAAAGCCTGTCAGATTCATTTTTTAACTAGGTTGAAATAAATTTAAATTAAAAAAAAAAAAATCAATCCGAACATAGTGTTGAATGTCTTCAGAAACTCAGCCTGATTTGCATTTTGCATTTAGCTTTTTGATGGTGCCTTTGTTAGCACAAAGAGTAGTAGATCTGTTAAAAAACTGGATGCTGATAAAACATTGTTGGAAGACTCTAGTGAGGACCCAAACAATTTTAGAGCTTTAGCCTGAAGTATGTAGGTCTTGATGTACACTGTAGAGCTATAGCTAAGTGATTATTAAAAGTAAAGCCTCAGTGCTCCGTCTGTTTCCCAAGGCTGGCTGGTTTTAGCTTAGTAAGTTTTCTTCTACTTGAATTTTATTCAGAGATCTGTCTCACATCTGTAGCGAGAATGATTTCTGCAGCTTGGTATTTAAGGAATTGTGTGAAATGTACTAAAGACAGGAATGTTGGGAGGCTGGGATGTACATGCCTGAGTGGAATACATCACAGAGTGCACTGACGCTAGTTTCTTGAAATAAAATTCATATTCGCTACTAAAGTAAATCTTCCAGAAGCTTATTAGGCGTATAGGAAGTCCCCAGGCTTTGATCTTTATTATTTTTGGGTCTTGAAAGCTGAGCTTATAGCAATGACTTTGGCACCAGAGGGAGCGCCAGATGTATGGAGCTGTTTCTTGTCTTGTGAAGCGCTGCCGGGCAGCGCGGTGGGCAGGAGCGGAACCAGCGTCCCGCTGGCGGAGCGCTGCAGGCACAGAGCCCTCGGCCCTGCCCTGAGGCTGCGTTAGCCCTGGGCTGCAGAAAAGGGACTGAGGCTTATTGGTTCTCTTTCTAGAACTGAGCGGGATTTACTTTGGATCCAGCGCTAGAAATGTTCCTTCTTTCAGTAACAAAGTATTTATTGCTGGTCAGGAGTAGCAATATTGATTACTGTTATTCTTTTATTGGTCATGTTTGCAGGAGAGTAAAGTGGGCTAATACTGTATTTGTATACCTCTTTTCCTGTAATTGGTTGTATACAGTCCAAGGCTATTTAATTTTCTGAACTTAATGATTAATTTTGACATTAGCAGATTCTCAGTTAAGAGAGTTAGTGGCCTGCATTCCCATCCCTGCAAAAACAAATGAATCTTTTGTCTTTCACACTCTGATTTTGTCTATTTCTCATTCTGATGGTGTTTACGGGTAGTGTGAATGTTGCATAAGATTGCACATGATTTGTTCATGCTGGACCACTTCGCAAGAGGCTTGAAAGAGTCCCTGTGTGGCCCCAGAAGGCCGGGGTTTTTTTTTCTTCAGTTCAATAGAAGACAAGCAAGACTTTCACAGGCAAACATCGTAGGAAGCTTGCGGATTCAGGAGGATTTCTGTTTAATATCCTAAAGACGGGAGTTGAAAGTGCCTACTTTACAAATAGCTTTGCTCTCTGCTTCAGAAAGGCTGACCTGCTGCGTGCTGAACTCTTTGCAGAGATTATCCCCACTTGATCTTAGACAGGTTTTCTCATCTTTTCATTATTTATTGAGACCTTTTTATATTAAGGGCTATCATCCTATGTAAAGACACTAATAGGTTTTGATTAAATAGTTGGGCTTTGCTTTTATTTTTGTATTGTCTGTATGTGTAGAAATCTATTCTTAATTTTTATTTTATTTTTATTTTTTTATTTTTACATCAACTGGTTTGCTTTTCTTCTTGGGAAAGATGGCTGGATAGAAATACCTGGAATTTATGACCCATTTTGTCCCATGTCCCTGTTCCCTCCCTTCCCCTTCCCACCCCTCATGTAAATGAATGATGAATTTCCTTCTGCAACACTGATGACAGTGAAATTTGTTTCCCTAGTGAAAATGGAAATCTAATAAAATCTTTTATTTCATGGAATTAAATTATTGCTACAGAGTACTTCTAAATACAGCATCAAAGTTGTTTTATACAATGTGTAGAATCATTCAGAGGTTTAGTGAGATTAAACACCTTCCTACCCTAGACCATCAGTGTCTTTGTTTAAAAAGAGCCAAGAGTAGCAGGGCAGCTGGTTGACTCAACACTGATGTGGAATTGCTGTAGTTGCTCGTGTTATTTCGTTTTGGTGGCGGTAGTTAAGAGCCATCTTTAAAATCCTGGTTACGTTACGGCTGGCCCTGTGCCAAAGCCAACAACTATAAAACTACGTGCAGCGACTGTACCGGACAGAAAAATTACTGCATCGTTACCACTTGAGCCCTGTAAAATGTTAGTTGATTAAAATTATGATAGAAAGCGTGAAATTGGTTTTGTTTTCTTTCCTTGTGGCTTCATGGTGTGGAATATTTAAGCATATAGTTAGCTATGATGGGTGGTCATTTATGGGTAAAGCAAGAACATTTTAAATGCTGTTTGTTTCAAATTATGTTTAATTGTCAGTGGCAAATCCATTGCTCATCTCATTGTCAACTTTTTGTAATATTCATGTGCTTTTATTTTCTTTAGTGGAGGCTCTCGTGAGTTGTGAGACAAACATCTTTCCTATTCCTTTTCAGCCAGAACCTGTTGCAGAGTAAATTCTGAAGAATTTCTGAAGACCCTTATTTTTACTACTTAAGTCCTGGTTGAAATGCTATTTGTTTGTAATGATCTTATTAATTGAAACAAATAGGAAAACAGAGAGTTGCCAAAATAGGCAAATAGATGTTTAGTGACGGGTCATTCTGTTGTGTGTGGTTATCAATCAGTGTTCAGTGACCACAAGCGCCAAAGCAGAGGAGTCAGGGTACAGAATTGCTAACTCCTATGAGTTCACTAACATGCTAATAAATCTGTTTCTCGTTTGCCTCTCCCCTCCTCCAGCGAACACTTGTCGTGTGCCTTCACATTCTTTCTTCATGGGGAGAGCAATGTGTGCACCAGCGTGGAGATCGCTCAGCACCAGCCCATCTACCTGATCACCGAAGAGCACATCCACATGGCCCAGTCCTCTCCCTCACCCTTCCAAGGTACGGCAGCACCCTTTGCAATTTGGCGCGCGTCACCTTGCTTCGGTGCGGCAGGGGCTTCGGGGGTGAATAGTGGAAGATTAAGTAACTCTTCAGATGGGTTCAGTTTCTATTCAGGAAGCTGTGCACCTAAGGGAGAATGTTGTTAGGACTTCAACACTAGAGCCAGCCAGAAATGGCGTGGGAATTTTCCAGAGCTTTCTATTCATTAGTGTTGTGTTTAAAGCTAAATGCACATAGTAAATAAAACAAATAAATTCATAATTTTTGTTTAAAAAGACTTATTATTTATGAAAGTGCACTGATTTGATTTTCTAACACAGCATAGAGGTCAGTGGGTTCAAATCTGTAATTTCAGTGCTACATAAATACTAAGATGATGTAATTTGGGAGTACTTTTCATTCATAGGTTGTCAGCTTTTTTGGAAAATGTATCAGAAAGAATGAAAAACTTAAAATATCTGGGACTCTGTGTTTGCCAGTGTAAGGAATTGTTACACAATTAAGTTAATGGCTTATTAAATTCATGATGCAATTGAGGTGCAGTGCTTTATGTGAAAAAAATTAAAGAATATTTCAATCATTGAATTATACTGGCTTTACTACAGTCTGAAATTATAATTTAAAAGCAAGTAAAGCAAGAAATCTTTATAAATTAAACATACAGTAAAGAAACACCCAGAGACTTCTAAAATGAGCTTTTATAGAGATGTTAATTTAGAGAAGCTTTATTGAAAAACATTTTGTTTCTAAATATAAAGTTTTGACAGAGGCTCAGATACTTAAATCATAGAAGGTTTTATTTCAGTGAGCTAAACTCTTGACTCTCTCAAATCAAATACGACTAATAGCAATATTAAGGCTGAATGGAAATACCTGTTGTTGAGCAACTAATTCTCCTTATTTGCCTTTACTGTAGTCTTCATATATTATCATCTCTGTCCTTTTTAATGCCAAAAAGACTCCAATACCACATATTCCTGGTAAAAACCCTATTGTTGAATATCTGTTCCATTCTACTTCCATGTATGGTCATCCCTTTGCCATAGTGCTGTTTCAGTACACGATTAGTTCATTGTGGAAATTATTAAACTAAACTCCAAAAAGGTCCATTTTTAGCTCAATAAGGACAGCTGCACAGGAAACTAGTGCTGGATAATGTAGTTTTAAATTCCCACCCTTACCTGACTTGGTAGTAGCTTTGCCCTGAAGACAGATCCATAAATCAGCGTGTGGCTGGAGCAGCAACTCTCTGGAGGGTCAGAGAGTGGCGGATACACACTCCAAATACCCACACCGTAGGGCCTGTTGTTCCTTACTTTGCAGTTCTGGTGAGTCCTTATGGTTTAAATGGTACACTCACGGGCCAGTCGTACAAGATGTCAGACCCAGCAACTCGGAAATTGATGGAGGAATGGCAGTATTTTTACCCTATGGTGCTGAAGAAAAAAGAAGGCATGAAAGAGGAAGAAGAGTTGGGATATGACAACGATTTCCCCGTGGCAGTTGAAGTCATTGTTGGTGAGTTTCAGTATTCTGCCTGAAGGATTTTTTTCCTCTACATTATTAAAAATAAATAAATAACTAAAATCTAATTAATCAGAAACAGCCATTATAATTTTGCTGTCTTCTCTTGTAGCTCTCTTGACACTGGAACATCTGACTAGTTATCTTGCCTCAAGCTTCTGTAGTCCCTGTATCCCACATGCTATTATTCACAGTGTCAAGCTACTTGTTTCAGCTCTGTGCTGGTTGTAGAGGGTTAGATGTATATTAGTATGTGAAATTTCTTAGCTCTTTATGTTCAGATAAGTTTTGTCTAATTGACATTGAAAACAAGTTGAAGTAGCTAGGACCGCTGAATATTATCAGGTATATTTAAGGCTTTTGTTTTTCCGTTTCTTTGTAGGTGGTGTAAGGATGGTATATCCTTCAGCCTTTGTTCTCATCTCCCAGAGTGACATCCCCATGTCCCAGAATGCTGCCAGTACTGGAGGCCATATAAATGTGGGACAGCAGGGGCTTGGAAGCATGAAAGATCCTGCCAGTACCTGTGGGATGCCACTCACTCCACCCACTTCTCCAGAGCAGACCGTTCTGGGTAAGCAGCACAGTCAGGAGGCTGGCGTCAGTCTCTTCATTTTGGCATAGCTCATGATGAGTGAGGATATGTCTGTGAGCAGCAGCACGTTAAAGACAAGCAACAGACTGAAAGTTAGGAGAGGCCTTTTTCTGTAGGTGGTTGGTAAACGAAAGGCAGTGTTTTAAATGCCCCTGAAGAAGACACATCTTAAAATGAATTCAGTTAAGCTGCATTTTCTATAGCTCAGTTGTCTTTGTGTGGTAGTGCAAATACCTGAGAGACTACATACTCAGTGTTTTAGACAGATTTTGCCAGTGTTGATGAAGCGTTGGGTATCTTTTGTTGGGATGGAAGGAGGGTATTGATTCCTTGTGGTACGACAATACAGTGAAGATACAAGAGTATTTAGCTCTTTTTGTAAAAACCTAGAAATACAACACTTAACTGAGCATTCATATTGCTCTAATAAGCATTTGCAATTGCTAGCTACTCTTTTTGCCCAACACAGTTGGATTTTAATTAAGGGCCATTCAAAAGAAATACATAAGTCTGGAAATGGTAAGAAGGATCTGGGCAGCTCAAATGAGGTCTGACATAGGTTTGTGTCATATGCAGATGGCAAATGCAGCACTGCATAGTATTTGCAAGTGAATTATGTGTTTTATGTGGATAGAATATGCCCCTTTCAACTATTTGGATCCATACGAGTTTTAATCTCAGAAGCTCTCCTAACGCTTGGTATGTGGGCTACTAGTTCCTTAATATCTGGCTTCGTTGAAATGAATATATGTGTCCCGGTGCTCCTCAGAAGTGAAAATAAATATCTATAACCTGTCATCATATGAAATATAGAGGAGACCTTAAGATTAGTTGCTGTCTGTGTGGTTGTGCTGTTCCTGCTCCATGGGGGGATTGCACTGGATGAGCTTTCCAGGTCCCTTCCAACCCCTGACATTCTGGGATTCTGTGAACTTGTTGATTAGTGCTTACCAAATTTCACAAAGGAACAAAATGTCAAAGACACGAAGGTCCTACAGGTTTCTGTGAGACCATGTGGCCCGATGGGGATGAAGAATCCTTGTTACACCCTCACCGAGGTCTCAGGAGTTACCAGGCTGGCTTAGGGTTAATTACATAGTTCTGTCACATCAAGAGGATCAGTCATGATGCAAAACCAAAGAAAACGGATCATCGTTGGCCTCATTGCCATGGAAGCACTCGTCTGGATTCTCTTGTCCATGAACAGTGCCTCTATATTTAGACAATCAAAGTGTTTACTATATACTGCTAATAATATAGAATGTGAGTTTTAAATTAACTCTGAATAGTGTTTGTCAAGACAACTGATAGTTGAAATAATCAGAAAGCTTATTGGTAACTAACGGAAGCAAGACAATCGACTTCTAAATAACAATCTCTATGGAAGTATTACTGCATATTTAAATGTGCTATTGTATTTTTAATTTTTTCAGATCCTTGCTAAACTTGTACAACATCACAAGGGGATTCTATTTTAGAATATTTATAAACTATTAATATATAAAAGTGTTCCTGTTGCCCAATCTGGCAGTCACAGTTTGTGTTTGATCTCTGCTGTTGTTGGAGGGCAAGATGAAATTGTATCAGAGGGGTGCCTCTCCAGTGAACAATGAAAGGATTCCTTTAGATTATATCATACATGATTTTAAAAGACCTTGAAAAATTGGAGAAATGGATTGGGAAAACATGTCATGCAGTTCAGAATCAGCAAATGGGATACATAAATGGGGTTAGTCCAGAGACACATGAGTAATACGTCAGTTCTGCCCCATATTAGTGGAAACCTGGTCATAGTACCGTGTCCAGTTTTGAACACTTAAAGATGTGGACAGATTGAATGGAGTCCAGAAAAGTGCAGTGAGAATGGTGATACATTTTCCAAATAGGACCTACAGGAAAAGATGGAAAGAATTGAGGTTGTTTAGTCTAGAGAAGAGGAATTGAAGGAGAGACAGTATAATAGTTTTCAGGGACATAAAAGGAGAAAAATAATAATCTCTTCTCTGCAACCAATATGTAATGAACATAAACTGGAACAAAGCAAAACTAAGTTAGAGATGAGGAAGAGCTTTCTCTGAGCAAGGATATTGAAGTGTTAGAATAAACGGGCTGGTGGGAAGCTACAGAACTCCCATTAGCAGAGAGGTGGGTGGGTTGATGGTTTTTTGGGGGGTGTTTGTTGGATGTTTGTTGTTAAGAACAGATTAGTCAAATATGTTGATCCAGCTGCGAAGCAGGGTATGGTCTAGAAGATCTCGTCAGATCTCTTTCAGCCATATATTCCATGATTGTGTCTGAAGTGTATAATGAAAGAAAGTGCAGCTGAAACTAGGGAATAGCATTTTTCATGTGTAGAAACAGTCGAGTCCGTAGGGATTGTGAAGTGACCTCTGGTGAGTGTCTGGCTGTGTCCTCTGGTATTTACACCATGATATGACATAGGAATTTGTGTGTATTCCAGTATTTTGTCAGTGATTTTCATGGATGAAAATTAATGTCAGGTGTATGAGAACAAAATGTTCTTGCCTACTGCAAAGTTCTGTTTCATGTTATGCCATGTGTTGCTGTACTGTATACTACAAAAACATTACAGAATTTTGGAAAATAATAATTAATGCGCTTAAATGTAACTTGAAAGCTCTGATAGCTCCTTGGGTATCCCCTCACAGCTCTTATCCTTCCTTTCCATCATCAAGGAGGGTCTAACTGGAGAAAAAAAGCATGCAGAATCAAAGAAGATACGGTGTTAGGCTGCTTGTGCGCACTTCTAAAAGTTGTGTTTTGAAAGTCACCTCACAGAAATCAGCAGGATTACCTTGTTAGATGCAGTGATGTATAGCAATGAATCCTTTCAGTGGTTCATTCTTAAGGCTTCTTAAATTGCGTCAGGCAGCAGGATGAAGTGTTCTGTACATGGATTTGACCTTGTTAAAATGCGGTATATCCTTCCTTCCTTTTCCATCCAGAGCACAGAGTGGTGTTACTCACTCGCCAGGCCAGATGAACCTAAAGCTCCCTCTACTGTTGGAGTTTGTGCTTGTAAAGATGACGGAGAGATTTCAGTTAATCTAAAACAAAAGCATATTTCATAGTAGAAAAAGAAACATCTGCCTATACAATAGCTGTTAAGGTTTCTGCATCACAGATAGAAAGAAATGAAGTATTGAATGTAAATCAGAGTTTCCAGGCTATTAACATGTTGAAGTACAATCTTCATTTGTTATCTCTTTGATAATCATGGTATTACTGAGAACGTCACATATTATGTTAATAGTATATACTCAGGATCAGCTGTAGTAGAATACATCTCAACTGTAAGATTTCACCCCAGCAAGTTTTGATTCTGATATTTCAATTCAAGTATATGATAAAGTCATAGCATCACACCATTCATCTCTTCAGTGATGTTTTATCTTGAGTATAAAGAATGGATGCTTGCTTTGAAATAGTCTACATAAATTATTAGTTTTCTTAACAGATGCTTTTAGAGCCATCCATATTGTCATAAATTTAGTCTATAAAGCAACTCACCAAAGACTATAAATTCCAGGATGATTGGGAAGAACCTCTATGTGCACCGTTTCTTAGTGATTCAATACAAGGCTGCGGGGGCTATTGAAACTACATCCATTTAAGTGGCAGAGTATCTTAGATGAGGGGCATGAGTTGCATGAGTATTGCACATGTACCTGGTAAAACCTAGTGTCATTTTTGTTACCCCGAAGGCAAGTTTTGCTTTGAAATGTAGTTTAGTCAGTCTGTTGTAATGATGCTTTAAGCTTTTTCTAGTGAATGTGAACATCTTTGTAGCCAGCAGACTTAAAAGAGGGAAGATCTTCTTACTATAACATTAATGCTTAATTTCTATTGCAGGAGAAAGTGGATGCTCTCAGAGCAGTATCAGCCATTCAGCTCTACAGGAGGGGACAGTCAGTGTACACAGTCCAAAGAAATCCCGCAAGATTACTCCAAAAATACACAATCGTATGGTTCACCGTGTCTGGAAGGAATGCATTCTCAACAGGTCACAGTCCAAGTAAGGCAGTAGTCCTCGTGGTTTTTTTTATTAGTAACACAAAATATATAGTTAAAATTGCAATAATTTTGCCTTAGATAATGTTATTCCTCACAGAATTCTTTTGCCACTCGTCAAAGCTAATGATACAGAACAGCATTATCAAAGAAAATTTGTTACTATGTTCAGCTAAAAACTCCTAGCACTTAGCATTGTATTTGCAGTTGTGTATCTTAATTGTGACAGTCTGTGAGGTTACAAATCTCTAATATGTGCTTTCAGCTAGACGCTCTCAGATTTGTTGGTTGCAGTTTCCAGCTCCGGTTGCAGTTACTAGATTGACAGCTGGGTAGCTGAAGAGCAGATAGTATATATTTGATATTCTGAACTCTAAGGGTAATACTTACAAAGCATTACATTGCATGTGTTGGACTAAAATTCTTATTGACAAAGATAGGGTAAAGTCTACTTGTCAGTATCATAGGCCTTTATTATTGGAGATTTAGAGTATATTAATGGCGTGATGTGCCCTGAAATTTTCATTTTCCACTATTTCCGTGCAATTTCATTGTTAGATAGAGGAAGGGCAGAAGAATTTCAAGATTCAGTTTGAATTGCTTACCCCTTGCTTCTTGTGCTCAAACTCCAGACGGAGCTCTCTGATGTAGACCTGGTACCATCCTCCTACATAAATCAAACTATAAATTTTAAGGGGTAGTAGAGAGAACTACTGTTAAACACACAATTCTGTTTCAAAGCTGAAGTAGAAGGAAGGAACATATGTGAATTTATGCATATGCATTTTTAAAATTCTGTTTTACAAAAGGTGATAACTACTAAAATAATTTTATCTTCTTCAGGAGGAATCAAATGACAACTGCAAATTTGGAAGAGGAGGTTCCTAACAATACTGTTTCTTGGGATTTTGTGGATCCAGTCCAAAGAGTCAGTTGTTCTTGTTCCAGGTGAGCTTTGAAGAGAGTAAGCATTTATCATGCTGGGAGAGCCCAGTTTAATTCTGACAGGTACAGTAACAAAAGGGACTTATCACAGAATCCAGAATGTCAGGGATTGGAAGGGATCTCAAAAGCTCATCCAGTCCAATCCCCCCGCCGGAGCAGGAACACCCAGATGAGGTTACAGAGGAAGGTGTCCAGGCGGGTTGGAATGTCTGCACAGAAGGAGACTCCACAACCTCCCTGGGCAGCCTGGGCCAGGCTCTGGCACCCTCACTAAGAAGAAGTTCCTTCTCAAATTTTAAGTGGAACCTCCCATGTTCCAGTGTGAACCCATTACCCCTTGACCTATCGTCCATTGTCACCGAGAAGAGCCTGGCTCCATCCTCCTGACACTCACCCTTTATATATCTGTAAACTTTAATGAGGTCACCACTCAGTCTCCTGTTCTCCAGCTCCAGAGCCCCAGCTCCCTCAGCCTTTCCTCACACGGGAGATGCTCCACTCCCTGCAGCATCTTGGTGGCTGCGCTGGACTCTCTCCAGCAGTTCCCTGTCCTGCTGGAACTGAGGGGCCACAACTGGGCACAGTATTCTAGATCTGGTCTCACCAGGGCAGATAGAAAGAAAGAAGGGTAATTGTAGTAGGCAATTCCCTTCTGAGAGGGACAGAGGGCCCAGTCTGCAGAGTTGACCCTCATCGTAGGGAAGCGTGCAGTCTACCTGCAGCCCGGATCAGGGACATCACCAGGACGCTCCCCAGCCTAGTGCACCCAACGGACTACTGCCCACTGCTGATCTTCCAGACAGATGGGGAGGAAGCTGCATGACTGGAATGTGGTCATGGATGGCTATGTCCTGTTCAGGAGAGACAGGCCAGCCAGGCGTGGTGGTGGAGTTGCTCCTTACATGAGAGCAACTACAATGTATTGAGTATTGTCCAGGCACGGATGAGGAGCGAGTTGAGAGTCTGTGGGTGAAAGTTAAGGGGCAGGCTGGCAAGGGTGATACTATTGTGGGTGTCTATTATAGGCCACCAGATCAGGGTGAGGAAGTTGATGAGGCCTTCTACAGACTTATGTTTTAGCTGAGAGGAAACTGATGTCAGAACTGTCATCATCACTCATATTTAGGTGATTAATACGGATCTCGTATCATTGTCACTTGCAGTAGTGGACTTGAGCAGAAAAATGATCCCAGGCTAGAGAATGGGGACTGGAATCACTCAAACATTTCTCATTTGTAATGAACCCCTGATTATTTGTTGCTTGTATGTATATACTCAAGAATGCAATACAGATACACGTTTTGTCAGGATGCCAAGTGTTTCCTATGGAAAACTGAAGTCCAGCATTGCCTGGAAAGCATGAGAAACCAATAGCGGGCAATGGAAACCTGAACCTATGGAAAGATTCAGCTGCATTTGCAATTTCACAGTCTCTTAACACCTCCAGTGACAACTGCATCATGCTGGAGTTAGTAAACACAGCAACTGAGAAATTAAAACATCATCCTTAAAATGCAGGTTGTACCTGATTTCAAACAGCAGTACATTTTTTCTGTGTAACTGCATAAACTGGACAGTTACTCTCATATAGATATTGGTTTGGTCATTACTGTGCCCGTTCTGTTTTGTATAAATGAGAGTATAAATATCAAGACATGATCTTAAATACGGAGTCTTAAAAGGTTGTCTGGTACTCAGTATCAAATTCAGTCTTCTGGAGACCTGACCTCGTGTGTTGAACATCAGGCTGTCCAAAGTAATGTTCTGCGGTCCGTTAAAATTCAGTGAATGACAGAGGATTAAATCAATGCAATGTTACAAGAAAATGCTTAAGGCAAATCTTCAGTTACTGGAGCATTGGCTCCACATTCTGGGTGCTTGCAGCTAAAGACCATCTGCTGCGGCACAGAATTTACAACATGTCCTGATAACAGCAAAGCCCACAAAGCAAGCCACGGCCATGTCACACAGCGTGGATGGTTACAGGAGGAAGATGTAGCAAGTACAAGAAGTTGTATTTGTACTATTTGACAGCCACTGTGTACTATAAAACTTCGATGTTTTCATAGCTAAGTCATAAAAGCAGAACTGGTTTTCTTCAATCTCCACTTTACTTGCAGTAATGGAGTTTATATTTGTAAGAAGCGTATTATGTTTTGTTGCTGTCCTAGATATTATGGTTTATAAACAAAATAGGGACGGGGTAATTTATTTTGAAAAGGTATTTAACTTGAAACAGATGTGAATATTAAGCACAACTATTGAATTTGTGCTTAGCTTAAAAAAAACCCCACACAAAACAGCAAACAAACAACTAAACAAAACATCCCAAACAACAAAGATGGCCAATAAAAATATGAACAGTTAGATGGGCCTGTTGTAGCACCCCTGGGGACCATCAGCTGTATGATGAAAATACTGTTCGCCACTACCTGAAATACTGAAATTCAGTCCTGTGCTTCTTAGTGTCGAAGATCCTAGATACAAATTGAAAAAAGCCATATTAAAAAATGAAGCCAGTAATAAGTTTGTATGTTATTACGTTTTTTTTTAATATTTGAAAATATTCATTCTTTCTTCATCCGTTGCTAGTTGGTTTTGTTTTCTGCTAGAGTGGTACTTGCTTTTCCTTACCTGATATGGAGGAGGAAAATGCCATGGAAGCATCCTGCCATGTATTGCATCTGTGAACATAACTAAACCAGTTCAGAGCTGTATCTTTTGTAACAGATGCTCAAGAGTGTGCTAGAGTAATGGCGTAGTTCCAGTCATTTTATTTGAAAATCTTTCTTCAGGGTAAAGAAAACAACAGTAGCTTACATTTTTTTTGTTAGAGTACCTTCCATCTGAGCAGTACTAAGCTCATATAAACACTAGATCTTTCCTTTGAATGCTGTTTTCTGGAGACTGTCATTATCCATTTTATAGGTCAGAGAGACTGTAGCTGAGTTGGCTTGAGCGACCTGGCCCAGATTACGTGACCATTCCAGAATCTGTTAAAAGATCAGCAATAGACATAAGATTTCTCAATGCAGTTCTTTGGGTGTTGCTTTTTCCTTCCCCCCATTAGATCAGATAACTGCATAAACCATGCAGTGACTTGTTTCTGTCTCTGCTTTCAGGCACAAGGTTTTCAAACAGCGTTGTGCTGCTGGCTCCAGCCGTCCCCCAACAATAAATCAGCCGGGATTCAGTGTGGGAACATCGTCTTCTTCATCATTGCCACCTCCCGCCTCTTCAAAGCACAAAACAACAGAGAGGCAGGAAAAAGGAGATAAACTGCAAAAAAGGCCTCTGATGCCATTTCACCATCGGCCCTCTGTAACTGAAGAGCTGTGCATGGAGCAGGACACGTCAGGACAGAAACTGGGCTTAGCAGGAATGGAGCCCTCTTTAGAAATCCCGAATTCCAGAAAATACGAGAAGCCTCTATCTATACCTGCTAGAAATCCAAGCAAACAAATGAATATGAATCCTATGGATTCACCCCGTTCCCCTACGTCCCCTCTGCCTCCCACCCTGAGCCCCCAGCCGAGAGGTCAGGAAGGAGAGAACCTGGACCCGCCTTCCGTAGCGGTGACCCCAGCGCTCTACGGCAGCGGGCTGGAGCTGCAGCCCTTGCCCAGCCTGGACGAGAGGACAGTCCTTGTTGGCCAGAGGTTACCTCTGATGGCAGAGGTCAGCGAGACAGCCTTGTACTGCGGGATCACTCACAACAGCGAGTCACGGGATATCTGGAGGGCCTATAGCGTCCCCTTAAGTGACGATCTGGAGTTCAGGCCGCCAGCTCTTCCGTGTGAGAGATACGACGCCAAGATGGAAATAACCTCGGACAGCAGCGCACTGAAAAGGTAAGAGTGCAAATGGATCTGAGTGGTGGTTTTATTCAATTATAAGCATGACCAAACTCTGCTTTCAGTTGAAACTGAAGCAAGTAGAAGGCTTCACTGTAACATTGAAGATGATGTGTGCTGGAGATAACGTTAAATATTTCAATAGAAATGTGCTTATTTAGTACACTTTATTTTTTTCATATCTGGCTTTCTGTTGGACATTAAGAACTGATAAATCTCTGTAACCTGTATCACGGTAATTTGAGCAAATGTAAGAGGTTTATTAAGCTTATGTCTTTTGATCATTTTAAAAAAGAAAATCTATGTATAGTTATGTGACCTCCCAGCTCCAGAAATGCTTGGGTTTGACTGAAATCCTGTTTATGGCACTGTGGAGGCACTTCATTGTGGCTTGTCCAATTCTCTGAGTTTAAAATTGCGCTGTATTGTGCTTTCTGTAAGGAGTAGCTGATACTATATTATGAAATAATACTGCGCTTTTGTAAGCCCACTGTCAGATCTTTGAAATTGATAGAAGCTTTACCATTAACTTGACTCTGAAAGCCTTAACAGTCGCTCTGGTCTGTGCACAGAATAATTTCTTACAAATGTTACTTTAGAAAAATTATGGTCATAACATACAGTATCGTCTTCCTCAGTGAGCAACATGAGCTACCTACATTTTAAGGAATTTTTAGCTCTTTCTTCATTTTTAAAAACATGGATTTTCTTTTATGCAAATAGATACATTTATTTATTTATAGCTCTAGCATGGGAATTTGAATTAATTTTATGCCAGCCTAAAAATTACATTGGCATTCTGACAATGCATAGAAAAAATGTACCAAAGAGAGTAGTTAATTTAAATGTATAAGCTAAAATTATTGAGAAAGAATTTTTGAATTATTATTTGGGTGATGACAATGGAGTTTGCTAGGCTGAAAAGGTTATGTGTACTTCAAAGTGTTTTTATTTATGTGTGACAAGATTAATTATTTTTCCATTGTACCAAAGTAGAAGTTCTTAATACAGTAAGATGTTTAATACTAAATGTAGGCAAATGCATCCTTTATTTGAGGAAAAAGCATATTTCATAGATCAAGGGGGATGGAGACATGGGCTGTACTTGTGTGGGACAGGTACAGGTCTTAAGAGCTCTTACTTTTCTTTGCTATAAAAGGAATGTTTGGTTGGTTTCATGATGGCTTTATGTGCTTGTCTATTTTTACTTTCAGGCTCTTAGCACAACCTAATAAACGGTTTAAAATTTTGAGAGAGCAGAAACCAGTGCAGACATTGAACTACCTTGACTCCTTGCCTCTGATCCAAGCACCTGGAGAAGGCTCGGGAGATGCCAGTGATCCTTACACTTTTGAAGATGGTGATATCAAGTACAGCTTCACTGGCAATAAAAAATGCAAACTTGGGGCTGAGAAAGATCCTTTGAAAAAGAACAAGGTAATGTGTCCATCCAGAATCTTTAGCATTAATGTCCTTATTGCGCTACAGCTCTCAGGAAGACACAAGCCTGTTCCACAGATCAAAATCAGGGAGACTTAGTATTTCATTCCTGCACCAGCTCACAAGAAGAAAAACCTCATTTCACTGTAGTATTTTTGAGCTGGTATTTGCTCCCATCCCTCCAAACCTGTTTGTATATGAAACACTGCTGTTGCAAGGAGTTCTTCCTGTTTAGATATATTCAGCTTGACCAGCAGCAGGGTCCAGATTTAAGCTAAGAAATACAATATTTTGAGCCTTATATTTACTTGTAGAGATGAAAGAATTTGTTGGGCCTTTTTTTTTTTCTTGCTTGAGCTTGACATATCACCTCCCTGCAAAGCTCAGAGCTTTCCAGCGCGAGTTCATGTTTCTTCCCTTGGGCAAAATCAGCGTAGCCTTCCGCTGAGAGGATTTGTGCCAGGGGCACTATGTTGGTTGGAACATTTCCTTAGAGGTGTTCTTCCATATGTGAAAGAAAACAATTTGATCACCATTCTTTGGTCATCACCTTCCCTGTGATGGAGAAATTGAGGTTGCTAATTATATATGCTAGCTATCAAAGTTAACCGTCATTTATGGAATCCTTTGTAAATCATACACAATGTTACTTCATGTTTTTTTCTGATATGTAGATAACAGCTTCTCAAAACATTGAATCCAGAGCCCTGAGTTTGGCTTGATGTAGGAAAGCAGTTGTTCTTACATAGCTTAAATTAATATCTGTATTTTTATATAGTCAGAAGATGGAATTGGTACCAAGGAAATCCCCACAACGGGTCATTCTACACCAGTTCCTGATGGAAAAGATGCCATGTCTATTTTCAGTTCTGCTCCTAAGACTGGTGAGTAAAACCTCTTTAATTCGCTCTGCAAAGCAAAAATACTCAAAGCTATACAATAAAACGTGAAAGGAACAACCAGATACTGAACGTTTTACTGTAACATGAGAGCTATGGACAGCTCCTGAGATGGAAAGAACTTGATTCTGCTTGTCCTTGGTATAACAACATGATTTTTTTTTTAGTATATTAAAGTTGAACAGTAGCTGCTCTCATTCTTTCCTGATTGACCTTTGGTGCTTGATTAAAAAATGACTGCAAGGCTACATCATTGAAAAGGGGCCTCAGTGATTCGTGCTTGTCCCCTGTTTAGAGTGAAAAGTAAAACTGGAAAAAAGAGTTTTTGTATTTCTTAAGTGTGCTCCCATTTTTAATGTCTTTCCCCTTTCTTTTTGCTAGATACCCGGCAAGACAATGCTGCAGGCCGAGCAGGCTCCGGTAGCCTCACCCAGGTGACAGATCTGGCTCCATCACTTCATGATCTAGATAACATCTTTGATAATTCAGATGAAGATGAGCTTGGTGTAAGTCTTTGTAGGAATGAGTGTTTTGTAGACTTGAAAAACAAAGGAGGAGGAGGAGGAGGATGGAGTCCTAGTGGGGAGCAGTTATCCCTAGTAGACAGGAGAGTTTTGAGGTAGGCAGGCTTGGATTTAACTCAGAATTAGTAGCAAAGAGAGGTATCCTTCCAGGGGATTCCTCTGAGAGATCACCACTGTATGTAATTCAGGAGTATTAGGAGATCATTTAAGTAACATCCAACCTTGTGGTGTCGGACACTTTTTCAGTCATGAGGGAACCTGTATACAACTGACTTGCTGACTTGGTCATTGCGTAGACAGGCTATACAAATACTTCCACAGGTGAAGCAATGTAGTTGCTTTATAAAGGCATTACATGTAGTTTTGTGTCCTTAGCTTCTCTCAGCATTTTGTGTTTGTTTGGGAGTTACAGAAAAGGTCCTGGTTTCATTAACTGGTGATTTGTTCTTTTACCTTGTCTGAGAAGCTGCCAAAAGAAAAATAAATTCAACCTTACTGAATTTCAGTCATTCTCTGCAGCATGTTTCTTTCTATTCCTGAAAGCAGTTCATTTCAGTGCAAAGAGGAATAGTTGCTGAATATTAGGAAATAAAAAGGAAAAACAGTTTTACATGGATCACCAGGAAAAAAAAAAAAAACAACACAACAACAAAAACACATGGCAAGGCAAAGAGTTGAACAATCACTATTTTTAAGCTTAGTCTAATATCGCCATAATGATATGGAAGGTGATGCTAAACTGACTGATAGTAGATAATAGTATTTAAGAGTCTAATGTCTGGTTCTTGGCGGTACTTCTCAGTACACCAGTTTACCACTTCTCCCTGTTCTATGGTTCTGTACCACCTGCCCCTACGATGTCGCAGTTACTGTGCAAATCTACAGGAGGACTGTTCTGTCAAAATTAAAAATGAGCTTTTTCTGTGAAGCTGGCCTGGATAGACCTCATGTTCTTCCTGCCTTGAAACCTGGATGTGTTGAGTTGTCCCCTCTGCTCTGTTCATGGCGTTCTCCCTCTGAGTCATATTCTCATTATTATCTTAGGGTAGTCTGAGTAGTCACATCAATTCCAAGCTCGATGTTTGCGATAACATTTTCCATGTAATTTGTGTGTATATAGATACATATGCTTATATGTATGTATCTACAGATATAGGGGGATGTATAGACTTTTAAATTTGTTTTAGCATTGACAGAGAAGAAAATCCAGATTCCTTTTGGGGGGAGGCAGAAGGGAGAGTAGCAAAGTACACTTTTTTCTTTCTTGTGCAATCTCATTCAGAGTTTTCAGAATTTTTAATAGCTTATGAATTCTAATATCTTGTATCTTTTTTAATGAGGTATGTGTATATTCTTCTTTTAGGCTGTATCACCAGCTCTTCGGTCATCAAAAACGCCGGCCGTAGGGTCTGAGGAGCGCCCTGTGGGGAAGGATGGTAGGACAGCAGTACCTTACCCACCAAGTAAGTAGCAACAACTGCTGACCCCTTTGTTGACAGCTAAAATTTCCTTATAGCTACCATGCTGTATTTATGTAGGAGACTTATAGCATCACTTTCTCAGGACTAAGAGGTAGGGTGCTTCTTCTGTTCTGTAATTACCAGATGCCAATATTAAGGTAAGCAGATTTTAATGACAACAGCGGATCGTAATATAGACATACATTTTAATGTGCTCTTCTTTTGACATTATTGTCTTAGATTGGAAGCAAGGGAGGGATTTGTTACAAATCTTCATTTCAAAGCTATTTCAAATCACTTTCAGGGTGTCATTTCTCTTGAGATGAAAGAGAATGGTGTTATATGTATGTGTGAGAGCAGGAAGGTGAGAATTTTTGGTATAATACTAACCAATCAGACTATGAATTACAAGTTACTTAGTGGTGGGAGGAAGAATGTTTGATTTTTGTGTCTGCTATAAGCAGAAATCAAATATCTCTGCAAATCATTCTTTAATGCTTTCTCATTAACTTTAGCTGCTAATGAGAACAAATTGAGGAGAGGAAAAAAACAGTCTGAAGGAGATGAGTCAGAGTTTTATGGACCCATAAAAGCCATGCTGATTTACTCAAATGTACAAGTCTGAAGTATACAGACTCTGGATTTTGACAGGTTTAGTTGATCCATAGCTTTTTAAAATATGCAAAGCTTTTCCAAGCATGACACACATGAAAATGAATAATGATAGTTAGCCTGTTGCTGTAGGGCTGGGGGATTTTTTCTAATTAAACTTTTTTATGAATCTGCACTGCAGAAATTTGCTAACTGGAGGGAGCTTGACTGTGAGAAAATTACATCCCATAGAGCTGTATGAAATAAGTTCAATAGATGTACTGCACTTCGGATGTGTAGCTGTCCCCTTGCCACCAGCTGTCAAGACATAACAGTGTCTGCAGGGAACTGAAACAGTGCTATGTTTCACCAGTTTGGATTTCCACAACACAGTGACTTCCAGTCAGAAATCCATCTGTACTTAGTTATGCATTTTCCATAATCTTTAGGCCGCGAAAGTTTTTGAATACAAGCATGTGTTTGTGTGCTATCAACTCAGGTTGAATGTATGTATAGGAATGGAAATGGAATTGGGCACTTAGTCTGTCAGAAAAGGTATTTTAGAGGGGACACCTGTGGGAATTTACCCTTCTCATAATGCATTTCTACAGGGAGTTTTTGATTGTTTTGCTTAAAGAAGAAAAATATACAATGGGTGGTTACACTGTGTTCATTTGCTGAGAAGTAATTTAGGGATTTTCCTGGCTTAATGTCATGTAATGCACAATTGTGATTTTGTGGCTTCTTCTGACACATGTCTCTTTTGGATGCCTGGCAGATTGATTCTTAAGCAAAATCGCCTGTGTTTGTGTTAGCAACAGTAGCCTGTCTCCTCTTCAGGAGGGATGTCGCCATGGACCAAAAGAGACTCCAGTCACTGTGTCAGTGGAAAAACGCAGCTAAGTGCATGCGAATTCCAAAATCATCCCATTTTAGGCCGTGGTATCAGCTCTGAAACAGGGAAGAAACTACTTCATATCCCCTTAGTAACAGTGCTGGGGCAAATGTTGCATTCATGTCAATTACTCTCTTCTATGATGAAATATTTTTTTGTTGCTGTTAAAATTATACATAGGATTTGTGTATCTACCAGTTTGTTGTTTCTGCTCGCAAAGTATCCCTAGGAATTTCTGCAATGTGTTGGAGTTAACTTTCCTCTAGGTTTATACTGGTGTCAGAACTCCAGTCAACCTGTAGAATCTTTGCTAGATTTTAACTGATGAAATAAGAGCTACGATTGAGTCAGTCTCTTCTGTTTTATTGGATTTCATTGAGAATTTGTATTTTAATGGTTAACAGTATATTATTTTATCATGTTTAGCTGTGGCAGATCTCCAAAGGATGTTCCCAACACCACCGTCTTTAGAACAACACCCTGCCTTCTCCCCGGTAATGAGTTACAAAGACGGGATAAGTTCAGAGACCGTGACCGCCTTGGGAATGATGGAAAGTCCCATGGTCAACATGGTTCCAACACAGCTTGCTGAGTTTAAAATGGAGGTGGAAGATGGATTAGGTAGCCCTAAGCCTGAAGAAATTAAGGTAACATGCCAAAAATGTGGTATTTTTATAATCTCATCTGTGTGTGTTTTGATATTTATAAACAAGTCACATGTGGTCTGTGTAGCAGACTATTTAACAAATGTGAACTGGATCCATATAAAGTACATATCACTCTTTAGTTGGGAAGAAAATTCTTGTCTAGTAAAAGAGCTGTTTAATTGTTGTCCTGATTTTAACTGTAGGTATTTTTCTTTTTGTAATTTTATATTTGTAATGGTTCTGGGTGTTCTGAGGGAACAATATTATATGTGAAATGTGCCCTATGCCTAACAGAAAAAATGTACATATATGAAAGAACATTTTACTTGTGACTAAGTAGCTGTTAAATGATTTATTTCTTCAGATGGTTTTCCTGTAGCACCTTTTATGTGTAGCCACTCCTTGCTGCCAGTCTCTGGGGACGCAGCGAGGGTAAAATGGTGCATGTGGAAAGGCTGCCTTTTTCTCTCTGAAATGTTGCCTTTTTTGGTTAGGGTTGAAAATCTCTGAGAAAGCCCAGGGGTTGAACTTACTCTGTTTCTTCTTCAGCTGATGTTACTTCACAAGTTTTAAGGCCAGATGGGACCATTCTTATCTGACTTTCTGTATAACACAGGTCAGGTAATGTCACATAGTTACTCCTATATTGAGTCCTATAGTGTATCTGAGTAAAGAACTATTTTAAAATGGGGACTCTACTGCTGGGTACTAGTACTCACCTCCCCGACTTTACATATGGGGATGTATCCATTTTTCCATAGCATCACATAAAAGGACTTAACATAAGCACCTAGTGTACATTGATTTGTATTTCATTGTTCCATCTCTAGCACAGGTTAGGAGGTAGGATAAAATCATTCTGCCTGCTTGTGTGTATTCTGCATTACTTAACTTTTTGGGCCAATTTTTGTCACTTTTGTCAGAAGTTATCGTTATCATATTTCCATGCATGTAGCCTGAGGGTTTTTTTTTTTAATTTAAAAATGCACATTTCTGTGTAGAAATACACATCACCTTGTTCTGCAGCAAGCTCATTTGTACATAGGCCATAAAAAGGGAGATACACACTATAACTCTGTCTTCCTGGTAGTCTCCAACACTTGATTTTATAGCTTAATTCTTCTCCTTCAGGCCCACCCCGTCCTTAATCTGCCGGAGCAGATTTCAGCAGCCATCCCTCTCCCCAGCACCACCTCCTTTCCTCTCATTTTGTGCTCCTGTGAATGCTGGAATTAACTGAAAGCGTGTTTTTAAGCATCTGTGTTGCTGAGAGAGCTGTACACAGAAAGATGCAGCACGTGCAGTTGCATGGATGAGAAGTGGCTATATATCAATATAAGAATACTGATATATGCATTTATCTTGGTATAAATGATTTAGTCAGCTCTGAATTAGTTAATTTTCCTGCATGGCAGTAATAGTAAAGCTTAAACAGACAGGAAGGAAAGCACAGGCAAGCCACAGGGTGACTTTCTCCATGATAGCATCCAGTTTTGGCCCCGTCCCTGCGGGCAGTGAGAGAGCTTGTGTTTGGGGGTTACGTCTCTGTGTTATGCTAAATGTGTCTGGTCAGAGCCAGGAGTCACCAGCTCCCCAGCTGATGCTGATACCTGTGAGGAGACTGAGCTCGTACGGAGCTTTTACACACAATTCTGTTGAGAGAGACTATGCAGGAGGGGCCGGGAGTTAGTGATCGCCGCTCCCTCCTGAAGCCAGAGAACCACCCGGTGAGGCAGGCGTGGGCAGCACGGCCACTTTGGTGCTGCCAGAGCTCTGCTTCCTTCTGTCCTGACTTGGCAACTTGAAGCCATGATGAGAAAATGCTTTACTGAAGTGCAGTTGTCCATTCACCTCGTATAGTTCGTGTATCTGCCAATTTTTATATCATTATAGAAGTCTGAAATAAGTTTTTTACAAGGTTTGTGAGACTTAGCCTTGCCACAGACCTTGTGGTTTGTTGGGTTTTTTTCTTCTGTTGGTGCAGTAAACAATTTGCTTAAGACTAGGATAATTTGGGCCTGGAAAGAAAATCTGTATTGGAATTTGTTGAGCTGGAAGTTTTTGAGTGGGAGCAGATTTTAGGGGCATCATTGATACTGAAGATATTTTAATCTCCCTCCCAGCCATTTTAGGAGTATTAAAATACATATTTAAATTCTGCCTGGTAACATTTCCAACAGTGCAATCTACTTGCTTTTAAATGTGTCACACCTGCTCATACACACCAGTGGGGGAAACAAGCACCTAAACCCATTGCTAATCATTTTGAGAACATGTAAGTAGATTTCTTGTGCTGAGTATTCAGCAGCTGAAGATAGTGATCCACACATTGCTCATCTCTCAACGCTTTACAACGTGCAAGGGAAAAAATGCAAAGATCTAATGAGATGTTAAATACCGAATGTCTGAGAGAGACTACTGTTACTATTTTAATAATGATTTTTACTTTGCAGTAGTGCATCAAATGGATTAGCTCTTTTCTTCTGAAAGAAACTTGGAGTAGCTCTAGAAACTCTGGCTGAAGTTCTTGTCATCATTCTCTGCAAACAAACATGACAGTTAATGAAAGTCCAGTTTGACTGGACTTCATTGATGCTTAATATTATGTTTACTATATTGCTTAGATATAGTTACCATTTGGCATGTGTAAAGTGTCCGCTGTTATTACTTGGCTTATATTCATCCCCACCGTGGGGGTTATGCAGAGAGGCTGACTTAAGGCACTTCAGTCGCACTGTGCCTCAGCCTCTCCATTGTCACACAGAAGTCTTGCAAAGAACAATCTTTTAAGTGCTTAAAGTGAGGTAGTGTGAAAATTTCATAGTGCACTAGTCACTTTTTAGACTAATTTCAGACAAGCTATGTCCAATCTAATTGTGAAATCTGCTGCCATTGAAGTCGTGTAGCATCTCAGTGTAACAAGGAGCCTCAGCTGAGTTTCCTTGAAGGAACTGCTGTTGAATGTTTTGTAGAATGAGTAAATATACGTAATTTGGGAAAAAAGTGCAGTTGTAGAGGGTTCAGACAGTACAATAGGTTTTAATTAACAATAAATAAATACAAAGAGCAACCTTACTATATTGTTGTAAACCATGTCATTTGGATGTTGCAGGATTTTTCATACGTGCACAAAGTTCCATCATTTCAACCTTTTGTGGGCTCCTCTGTATTTGCTCCACTGAAGATACTGCCAAGTCAGTGCCTCCTACCTCTGAAGGTACCTGATGCCTGCATTTTCAGGCCTTCTTGGGCTGTTCCTCCTAAAATTGAACAACTTCCTTTGCCACCTACAGCCACTTTCATTAGAGATGGCTACAAGTAAGTACGGTCTTGTAGGAAATTAGTTTGTCATGACCATGCCTAAAACGGCTCGTTACTTAAAATTTTTGCTTGTATTAACAATGCATTAGTACACACCAGAACCATAAAGTATTTTAAACCTTTTCTCATTGTCTCGGATCAAAAAAGTTCTGAGGGTAGGAACATTTGAATTAAAAACAGCTTTTGGAAGTTGATGGTGTTAGAGGATGTGTCCGCTACGCTCTTAGTGCTTTTAAAAGAACAGGAACATGTGAGGCTTGAATTAATTGTAATTTCTGATACAGGAAGATACTGTAATTCAACATAAACGAGAAGTGTTAGGGAATAAAATGAATGCCTGTGACAGCTCTCTCCTCCATGCTTCTGAATTCTTGTGATTTAACGGAGCTGGTGGGATGTACGTTATCCTCCCCTTTCTAAATACTAACAGAAAAGATGCCAGGCCTCTCTTCAGCATGAGAATGCTCTGACCTATAGGCAGAGATCACTATTAAATGTGAAAGCTTGTATTCCTTACCCAGGTCTCAGATATTAGCAATGTCTATGGGAGAAAGTCATTGCTAGAGATTTTGAAAGCTATCAAGAATTTGCACCGTTAAATTCATAAAACCTCTTCAAAGGCATAATAGTAGTACAGAGGTCTCCAGCTGCACTGCATTCATTTCTATGGGAAGTAGCCTGTATCTTTAAATCAGGCTGTAAATCCTTCAGTCCTTTTCCAGCTCCAAAGGATCTTTCAGTGTTCTCAAAAGAACTGCAAAAAAGAAATTGTAAACCTTTGATTGTGCCTAGGGAGCAATTTAATTCCCAGGTTTTTTCGTAATAGTAACTGATTCACCAGGCCTGAGCTGGTTATTAATTTCAGGTATTTGTTGGGGGAAAAAACCCTTTCATTTTCCATATAATCCAATTAGAGTGAAGATTATTACTGCAGGCTTCCGACAGAGTGGTGATTGCCAATCGAGGTTTCTAGGTCACATTTTCTTATTAGGCTGAGGCATTCAGTATGCTTCACATCCACAACTCCTTCAAGCCTTTGTTCTTTTTATTTCCTCCTCTTGCTTTGAGTTGGACATACATCAATTCAGGGTAACCCTAACATGAGTCTAAGGAATAAGGTCTTCACTATTTTCCTTTTCAAGTCACTAACGATATGTGAGAATTAGAATAGTGCTCCTTTTAAATGACACAAAATGTGCAGTAAGAACAAACATGAAGAAAAGCCGTTTCCCCTCCTCTATCAAGAGACTCGCTGAGCTCTTACACTTTTTCCTTGACCTAATATGTAACAAACACATTTCAGTAAAAGTGAACAACTTACTAGCAACTTGAAAACAGAAAAGATTGGCCCCATATTACCTGATTCTTGATGTAACAAGTCATTCCAAAGAGAAGATAGATCTCATGGGGAAAGTACAAACTGTTCTTCTGTCACTTTAATTTAGCAGAAAATGACAAAAAACAGTAATAAAAACCAGTCATGACAGGAGATGACCCAAAACCGTGATTATTAGTGTTACCAGACTAAGAGTTTGTAATGGAATGTGTCATGTTGTGCTGTCGAATGCATAATCCTAAATGAGGATTTGCATGTATAGTATTGGAAATACTGATACCAGTTGCATTACCACCATGAGGCAACATCGTGGGTGTGCCACATGCGTGACTTCTGACAGCTGTTCAAATTGATAATTCTAAAATTAAGATTTCTATGTCTCAGAAATATTTTCTTCATTTCCACTAAGGTATATCTCTTTCCAGATAATTGTGTTTAAAACAACAACTACAATTTTCCCTAAAAGAGTTACAAATATTGCAGACTCATAGAATAGTTGGGGCTGAAGGGACCTTCCCAGCTGATCCATCCCGCCCCTGCCATGAGCAGGGACATCTTCACCCAGCTCAGGTCGCCCAGAGGAAAAGTTGACAAGCAGAATGTCTGAAGGTGTTTTTATTTTCCTGCAGTTACCATGAATCCTTTCAGTTCTCACTATCTCCTTGTATTTAAAATAAGTTTTGACAAAGTTAGTCTGCACAACCAACCACTTTGTGATGGCATTTGACTCTGATTTCCTATATTTCTTGCAGCAATGTGCCTAGTGTTGGGAGTTTGGCCGACCAAGACTATCTTCAGATGAACACTCCTCAGATGAACACACCAGTGACGCTAAACAGTGCTGCTCCAGCCAGCAACAGCGGAGCAGGAGTTCTGCCGTCACCAGCAACTCCCCGCTTCTCCGTCCCTACCCCTCGCACCCCCCGGACCCCCCGGACGCCTCGAGGTGGGGGTACGGCAAGTGGTCAAGGATCTGTCAAATACGACAGCACAGATCAAGGTTCACCTGCTTCTACCCCTTCTACGACACGACCACTGAATTCTGTGGAGCCGGCCACTGTTCAGCCCATCCCAGAAGCCCACAGCCTCTATGTCACCTTGATTCTTTCAGACTCTGTGTTGAACATCTTCAAAGACCGTAACTTCGATAGTTGTTGTATATGCGCCTGTAATATGAATATTAAAGGTGCGGATGTTGGATTATACATCCCAGATTCATCTAATGAGGATCAGTATCGTTGCACCTGTGGCTTTAGCGCTATTATGAACCGCAAATTAGGTTACAACTCTGGGCTCTTCATCGAGGATGAGCTGGATATTTTTGGCAAGACCTCAGACATTGGCCAAGCTGCAGAAAGACGACTGATGATATGTCAAAGCAACTTGATCTCTCAGATGGGAGAGGGAGCTAGAAGGACCCAGGAACCTCCCATGAGCCTCCTCCTCCTCCTCCAGAATCAGCACACGCAGCCTTTTACATCCCTCAGCTGCTTGGATTATATGTCCTCCAACAATCGCCAGACGCTGCCGTGTATGAACTGGAGCTACGACCGGCTGCAGGCCGACAGCAACGACTCCTGGGTGGAATGCTTCAACGCGCTGGAGCAGGGCCGGCAGTACGTGGACAACCCCACCGGTGGAAGAGTGGACGAAGCCCTAGTGAGAAGTGCCACTGTGCATTCTTGGCCTCACAGCAATGGTACGAGTCAGAACAGATTATCTTTTTCCTTTGAAACTTCTATCAATTAATTTGTTTGAAACTTGCCAGTTGTGAGCCGCTAATCTTTATGTGGTGTTTGATATGCATAAAAATATTCTAGAAATAAAGTATATTTGTGAAAGCTTTATAAATTACATATAAAATACCGATACTCCAGTTGTCCTTAGATGTTGTGGTCTAAATTTGTAAAAATCTGTGGAAGTTCATTAGTCTGAAGGAGGGGTGCAGAACAAATACAAGTACTGAGAAGAGGGCAGAATTATGGCCCCTTTTTTTTGGAGAACAGTATAAGCATTCGGCAGAAAAGAACTGCTCTGTATGAAAGCGCCACCAAGAAAAAAAAGTGATTTTATAATCAAATATTACCTGTTTATATGCTGAGGTTGCTCCGACTTCTTATGAACTTTGAAAGGGATGTGAAAGGGACTATGATGACAGCTTTTTTTCAGTCATGTTTTCACAAAGTGCCACATGAAATTCCATTGAACTAATTAGAGTTGTACAAATGAGCGTTGCGAAGAGCAAGGCAAAAGAACAGTTAATCAAAAAATGCTGCCACCTCACAATAATTCACTGACAATGCTGCTCTGTCGTTCGCAGTGCTGGACATCAGCATGCTGTCCTCCCAGGACGTGGTGCGCATGCTGCTCTCGCTGCAGCCCTTTCTGCAGGACGCCATCCAGAAGAAGCGAACGGGCAGGACCTGGGAGAACATCCAGCACGTGCAGGGACCACTCACCTGGCAGCAGTTCCATAAGATGGCGGGACGGGGAACCTACGGTACATGTGTTGGGTTATATGGCAGCAGCTAAAATGAAAGCGTAGTTGGTTAGAAATGTGCGCTTTCTTCTGGAAATACATAAAACAAATGGGCTCTTTAGATAGCTGCTTTTTTTTTTTCTTTTCTTTTCTTTTGGGCTCTTCAGATACTTTTTGTTCCAATGCTTTAAAAGGCATTCGAAGCACTTGCTTGAATACCATAGTGGAGGTTTTACACTTACACTTTGACTTTTTACAGAACGCAGAAATGCTGGGTGAGGATCACACTCCCTATCTGAATCTGTATTTTGGCTTGTACTGAAACTAGCTGGTGTATAAATAACACCTGCCTCTCGTTATGTTAAAATTGTACCAAATCGTAATGGGGAAGAGGGGCTTCCTGAGCTACAAAAATACACAAAAAGTGGGCAGCGTTCTCCAAAAAGAGCTTTGCTTGTTCTAAGGGTTCCCATAGTCTTAATAAGTTTCAGTTTAAGTATCTCCTTGTTGTAAGCGACAATTTTGGAAAATACAAATCACAAAATAGATTTTGTATGTACACATTTAGGATCGTAGAATCATTTCAGTTGGAAGAGACCCTCAGGATCATTGAGTCCAACCATAACCTGACTCTAGCGTGTCCCTGAGAACCTCACCTAAAAGCCTTTTAAACCCCTCCAGGGTTGGTGGTGCAAAATAATGACTGACCTTTAAATGCATATTTCTCGCCCGCAGTTTATTTCAGTCTTAACCAAAGCAGTCTTGCTCAGTTTTTTCCTGCAGTTCCACTGTGCTTTGCTTTATTTTCTTTGTTGGTATTTAATATATTGCTGTTTTCCTCTGGGGATAGGACAACTTGTGATAACTACAGTTCCTCTCTAAAGCTGTTGTGCTTCACAAGGACTACTTCTAATCTAAGAATTTTTTCCAACATTTGTAGCTTTAAGAGTTAGGATTTGCCAATTGTTACCAGAGAATAAAATCCAAATTACCGTATAGCAAGTAGAAGAGCCTTTGTAGATTCAGTAATTTTTACTGAATAGTGACCTTTTAATAAGGTTAGTTTATATTCTGCAGGAACTACTTGGGTATATTTTCACTTCAAATATTCAACAGTATTTCTTGTAACAAGCACAGTGTGTGGGAGATGCCCATTCCCACGGATCTGTGGCAGTCCTCTCTGCTGGCACCGCCGGGGCTCCGGGGCAGCAGGAGGCAATATTTCCAATTATGATAACTTCGCTTGGTATTCTGTACCTGGGAATAAGTTCACCAAATCCTTTTACTTAGTGATTTTGCACAAGCAGGTGGAGGTAGGTGAACAACTGTAAAATCTGATTTTATGTATTCACATTATTACTTTTGGTTGAATAGGAACTCATGAGATGTGGTTGTGGTTATGACAAAGTAAAGCCAGGAGATTAAGCCTTGGGAAGGGCAGTACCGGTATTTACAGTTCTATGAAAGATGTTTTATTGCAGCTTTCTAGGAAAGGTTTAAATGGTGCTTGGATCGGGTCCCTCTGCTTTGGCTGACTGAACTTTGATTTTATGACATTTCTTAAATACCAAATAAATCTTTCTTCTCCTTTATTATTTTTTTCTGTGGGAGAACATGGTTTCTCAGGCATGAGTCAGCCTCGGTATAGGTTTCCACACTATGGTCAAACTTCTAGGAAACCCAGCATGGGAAGGGATGAGTTCTTTCCAATATGCCTGTAAAAGAACCCACTGCAGTTAAACCAGTTATTTTAACTATTTTTTCTTTCTCTTTTTTCATTGTAGGCTCTGAGGAATCTCCTGAGCCTCTTCCGATCCCGACTTTACTCGTGGGTTATGACAAGGACTTCCTGACAATCTCCCCATTCTCCTTGCCGTTCTGGGAGAGGCTGTTGCTGGACCCGTATGGGGGCCATCGGGATGTCGCCTATATCGTGGTGTGTCCAGAAAATGAGGCCTTGCTCGACGGAGCCAAAACTTTCTTCAGGGACTTGAGTGCTGTATATGAGGTTAGAAGGAGGAGCCACACTGAATTATTTCTCTGCTCTACTGCATGCTCAGTGGGAGAAATCCATGTTTTTTAAACAGTAACAGTGACTTGAATCAGGATATCTTTCATTTTGAGGACTTTCTGTACTTTCACAGTCCAAGAATACCATGTAATTGAGTTGTGCTGTGATTCTCTGTGCATTTCGGGGTATTTGTTGCCATCTGCTCTTTCCAGTACATGTTCTCTTCTTTTACAGAGGGTATAGCACTAGTATTAATACAGTTGCAGCCTAACCCGTGAAGGCCCAACCAAACCTAAAGAGCAAGGAGTAAATTAAATAAGCTGTTGTTTTCTTGCAATTGCTCAGCTGGAGAGAAAACCATTTCCTTTTTTTGCATGCACATCACGCACTACTGAATCTGTAAGATTACTTGAAACCTTAGTTTTGCTGTAAGTGCAATTCAAGTCAACAGATAAACGTAGCCTTTTGGTTTGATATTTATGAAGAAGCCACCAGACGTGTGCTGGTAATGAAGGGTTTACGCTACAAACCAGTTTGTATAACTTCCAGGTGCTCGGCACCTAGTGACGAGCATTTCTTCTTTCCTCACCAGATGTGTAGGCTTGGCCAGCACAAACCCATCTGCAAAGTGTTACGTGACGGGATTATGCGGGTGGGAAAGACTGTGGCACAGAAGCTGACGGATGAGCTCGTGAGCGAGTGGTTCAACCAGCCTTGGGGCACCGAGGAGTGCGACAATCATTCCAGACTGAAACTTTACGCGCAAGTTTGCCGGCATCACCTAGGTAAGGACCACGGCACTAGCAAGGCTGGTTTGTTTTCTGTAGGTATTTTAGGGGTTATTTGCAGTAGGTAGAGAATGGGGTTTTTGCTTAAGGTACAGATTACAATCCGTTTAAAAATAAAGAAGGTGTTATGAGGCTTTATCTTAATTTCTTAATCCTTCCATGTTAAATCTGCCTACTTTTGAAAGTTTCGTAGTTGTTTATCAGTCTGGTGATCATGTCAGAGATTCAAAACCAATTCTTATCTTTTTAGAAAAGGCAGTTGGGTGTGAAATGTTTGTATGTCTCAAAGACCATCTGTGCAATACTCAATATATAAATTGATCTGGTGTATGTTCTGCTTATACGTATCATCACACCAGTGTGACTGAATGACGCGCGTGGTGCCTTCAGGCATAACATTTATAAAAATGGCAGGTTCACTAAAACGCTGCACAGGAAGAATGGGTTAACACAGGTGAAAAAGAGAAAGTAACAGTATCCTCAGCCTGCTGGGTGTGGATACTTGGGAACACCTTATCCCAAAGGCATGGTCTCCTCTGGACCTCACCTAGGCTCATTTCCATCCTGAAACAGTGGCACATTTTAAAAGATTCGTCTTTTTGTAATGGCAACCTGCCATATCTTTTCTTTTGTAACCTAACATCAGGTGTGCCTGTTTCATGAAGGAGTGTAGAATCTAAGCGTACGGAAGGGTATGAAGTTTGCTGCGGTAGTATCAGAAGCCTGGTCCTGGCTCAGTCCCTGGACCCACCTAACATCGCTCCCAGATTTCACCTGGGGAGAGACATGGTTGTTCCACTCCAGAATGGATGTAGAGGCAACAGAACACGTATTGTCTATGTGACTGAGAAATGGGCTTGTAGGACAAGGCACAGACCCATGCAAAAGGTGACTGGAAATACATTTGCGAAGCCCGTGCTGGTCAGCAAGGCAGGCAGGATCACAGACCACCACCCAGGTCAGTGTTCCGTGCTTGAGCTGAAGTGTGCAAACTACTTTGTTGTTGTTGTTGTTTAAAAGCTGCAAGGAACTTTTAAGTGGTTTCTTGCAAAGTGCTTACTCTCTTTGCTCTGAAAGGCGTCACAGTTCTCGGTTCTGCATCCTTTGAGGACCAGTGATCTGATTTTGGAAAAAAGTTTAAGCAAACATAGCAGAGTTAACCGGGCAGTTCTACAGACTGCTGAATGCTCACGCCGTCCTTTGCGGCAGGCTTGGCAGAACAGGCTAGGGCTCATCTCTCTCAAATGACCCTGTTGCCTCATTCAGTCTGCTTTTCCTTGTGATTTACCACCTAACGGGAAGGGAGGAATTATTACAGTACTATTTAACATAAATAGCCCAGGCTTACACGCAGAAATGTGTAGCGTGAGCACAGGCCAGCTGAGGAATCAGGCTCTTCAACTCGCACCTGAGGCAGCTGGCAGGGCAGTGCTGAAAACCTCCCCTGCCGGTGATT